>NC_141545.1:26120602-26720602 GCF_021556685.1 Rattus norvegicus | reverse complement strand
CCTCCCCTCCCCCTTCCTCACCCCAGACACACACACCTTTTATTCTTTATTTTGAGACGTGAGCTCATTCTAGGTCTCCTGACCTTGAATTCACTATTTAACTGGGGTGTGCCTTGAACTGGTGATCCCCTTCCCTGCTCCTGAAGAACAGGATTGGGGCCCACAACCACCACGGCCAGTGCACATCGTGCTCTTGTCTGCCTGTAGCCCTCTTCTGTTTACCTGTGCTGCCACCCCCCCCCCTCATGTCCAGGGGCAGGGCTCTGCTCTCTCTGAGCATGCATGTCACTGAGTCCCTGCCTGTCCTCCTCCTCCTTGGTCCCTCCCCTGCTACTTTTCATGTGCTTTCAACTCCCCAGAATACATCATGGGTTTTGTTTTCCTTTGTGGTGGCACCCCCTGCCCCCGCCACACACATTTGTCCTTCTGTTGTGCCTGATTCGAATATGCTACAGTGTGAGTGCAGAGATGGGAGGATAGCATGGTGAAAGTCGGCTCTTTCCACTGTATGGGTCCCGAGGACCAAACTCAGGACATCAGGTTTGACAGCAGGCATCTGTACTGACTGAGCCATCTCTCCGAGCTAGTGACCAAGCCCAGAGTGCATGCTTACCAGACAACAGTTTGCACCCTGAGCCCCAGCCCCAACCCCCATTATTTAAATGAGAAAATGACTTCTCTCAAAACATCTACCCACACCCGAGTTCTCCGGATCCTAGGTGATGCTCTGAGTTGTGAACCCTATTTGGGGGTTGGGAAAGCGTCTGTCCTACAGTTCAGTGCTGACACTGTCTCACTTGAGCTGGCATCTGAACCCACAAGTTAGAGAGCCTGCTTTAGACAGCCCTCACCCACCCCAGGTTGCCCCTGGTACTTCTGGGTGGGTAAAGAGCTGTGACAGCTGGGCACTCAAGGAAGCACTTACCACCTCTGTTTCTTAGGAAAGGTGTAACTCCGTGTTGGCCAATTGGGAGAGGTTGGAGGGCTGTGTTGGGGACAGAATCATTCATGATACTTCCTCGTGATCACCCGCACAGGAGCCCTGACTTCCAGTTGAGAGCCTTTTATGGGAGGCTTTGCTTGATTAATTATTGACTCAGTCTCCAGCCCTCTCCCTTCCCTAGTGAATGAGGGTGGGTAAGACACAAAATTCCAAGCTTTTCATCCAGAATGGGTTCTTCAGTGACCAGTCTCCATCCTGAAAGCTCCCCAGGACCCACCAGGATCCATTTGATAAGACTGGAGAACATTCTGGTTCCTCGGGAAGATGCAAGGGTTCAGGACACAGTGCCCCTGTGACCCCGTCAGGGATCCTGTCTGGGTGTGGTAGCTCACGCCTTTAATCCCAGCATTTGGAGGCAGACGTTGATTTGTGTAAATTTAAGGTTATTTTGGGCCACATAGGCTATTCCAGGTCAGCCAGGGTTACATAGTGAAAACTCTGTCTTAAAAAAATCAAAACCAGGGGCCCTAGGGACCTTAGGTCAGAAGCCAAATTTTATGTATCTATCATTTTGCCACAATGTTTGGGGTTTTGCTTGCTTTTCGCTTTTAAAGAGATTTACTTTTATTTATATGTACATATGTATGTGCCTCTGTGTACGTGTCAGGTACCCACAGAAGCAAAGGCATCCGATCCCCAAAACTGGAGTTATAGGAGGTTGTAAACCACCTGACGTGAGAAGTGGGAACTAAAGTCCGGCTTCTGGAAGAGCAGACTGTTTTCTTTTCTATTCTGTTTTATAATTTTATTTGATTTTGTTTTAAGACAGGGTCTCTCTACATATTCCTGGCTATCCTGGAAACTTGCTCTGTAGACCAGGCTAGCCACAGATCCACAGAGATCGGCCTGGCTCTGCATCCTGAGTGCATCAGATAAAGGTCCTGAGTGGAGAGGTGTTAAGGGGCCAGAGTGGGGAAGATGAGTGAAGACAGACAGCTGGGACCAGGAGGTCTTATGTAAATGGATGTTTATGCCAACAAGTTTATTAAGAAATACAGCATCGGGGTTGGGGATTTAGCTCAGTGGTAGAGCTTGCCTAGCAAGCGCAAGGCCCTGGGTTCAGTCCCCAGCTCCGGAAAAAAAAAAAAAAAAAGGAAAAAAAAATACAGCATCTTGGGTGCTATTTGTAAGGGGGGGGGGGGGGGAGAATGACCCAGAGTAGCTGAATTAGACAGTGTTGGCAAAGAGAACATGTGATACCTCTGATAGCCTTAGCCCAGGTAAGAAAGTAGGATCCCGAGAAACTGCAACCCTGACTCCTTCAATGCCTGGCCCCCCAGCCTCAGACCTTCCCAAGTCTGCCCTTGAGCAATGACACAGAGCTCATATTCCTTCTGCCCTTTCATCCAGGCCTCTGAGAAAGCCTTGGATTGTACCCCAGGCTAGACTTGCACTTGCTGTATAGCCAAGGATGATCTTAGACTTCTTCATCCTCCCAAGGGCTAAGACTATAATCGTGTACTACCAGTCCCAGCTCTTTATTAATTTATGTCCCCACCCCATATTAGGTGCACAAGGACAGGAGTTTTATTTTTAGCTGTACCGATCCCTGTTCTTTTTTTTTTTTTTTTTTTTTTTTTTGGTTCTTTTTTTTGGAGCTGGGGACCGAACCCAGGGCCTTGCGCTTCCTAGGCAAGCGCTCTACCACTGAGCTAAATCCCCAACCCCCCCCCCCACCCATCCCTGTTCTTAAATACTTACCAACACTTCGGAAATGCTCAATCAAGAATGAGTGAATCAGGGGGTTGGGGATTTAGCTCAGCGGTAGAGTGCTTGCCTAGCGAGCGTAAGGCCCTGGGTTCGGTCCCCAGCTCCGGAAAAAAAAAAGAAAAAAGAAAAAAAAAAAAAGAATGAGTGAATCAACCAATAAGCAAGGGCAGGGATAGAAGGTAGATGTTCTGAATAGCAAGGATGGGGGTTGGGGATTTAGCTCAGTGGTAGAGTGCTTGCCTAGTAAGCCCAAGGCCCTGGGTTCGGTACTCAGCCTCGAAAAAAAGAAAAAAAAATGTACGCCTCACTGAATAGCAAAGATGGCACATGCAGAGGGCCTGTGATTGCTGGAGGTTTCACAGTCATAGGGCAAGGGATGATGTCTGTGCTGGCTAAACTTATGTCAACTTGACACACAAACTTAAGTTATCTCAAAGGAGGGAACCTAAATTGAGAAAAATGCTTCCATGAGATTTGGCTCTAAGGCAGATAACTAGTGACTAATGGGGGAGGACCCAGCCCATTGCAAGTGGTACCATCCCTGGGCTGGTGGTCCTGGGTTCTCTAAGAGAGCGAGCTGAGGTGGGTGGTGTGCGCCTTTAATCCCAGCAATCAGGAAGCAGAGGCAAGCAGATCTGAGTTCAAGGGTAGTCAGGCTGGTCTACAGAGCTAATTCTAGTACAGCCAAGGCTACAAACATGCACGAGTGCATGCGCATGTGCGCACACGCACACACACACACTCATTGGAGAGAGAGAGAGAGAGAGAGAGAGAGAGCGAGCGAGCTCGGAAAGCAAGCCAGTAAGCAGCGCTCCTCCGTGGCCTCTGCATCAGTTGCTGACTCCAGGTTCCTGCCCTGCTTGAGTTCCTGTCCTGACTTCCTTTGATGATGGACTATGGTGTGGAAGTGTGAGCTCAATTCCTCCCCAAGTTGCTTTGGTCATGGCATTGTTATCCTAACAACAGTAACCTTAACTAAAGACAGTGAGAGAATTTGTGTCAAAAAAGAACAAAAGCAAGGAACCAGGTGGTTGGCACCTAAGGAGCAGTGTATGAGGCTGACTTCTGGCCTCCATATGTCTGCATGCACACACAGGGCTTGGGGAGTGAGAGACAGCAATTAAAGCCATGCAAACACAAAAAAGGGTGTTGGTGATTGGTGATAACTTTCTTCTTATTTTATTCAACAAAAATGTATTATGCTGCTGGTTGTGGTGGTATACAGCTTTGAGCCCAACACTTAGGGGGCAGAGACAGGCAGATCTCAGTTAAAGACCAGCCAAGGCAGCATAGAAACACCCTGTCTCAAAAAGAAACGTACAACAACAAAAAAAAAAAAGTGTGTGAGTCTTTGCTATGAGTCTTAGATTCCATGTGTGACCAAAGGTCAAGATGAAAGATCCAAAGAATCACTAGCCAGTATCGCTCCCAATACGAAAATCTCAGAAATTAGCGTTTGCCTCTTGCTTCTCCTCAGGCTGAAGGCCTCGGGTTATTACCCCATAATCTTCAGGTACACTAAGAAGATGGTTCTGCTAAATCATATTCGAAAGCCCTGACCCTGCAAGGGATAATTGTATTTTATTTTTAATTATGTGTATGTATATGTGTCTGCATGAGGACGTATGCACGGGAGGACGAGGTCAGAAGAGGGCACTGGGTCCCCTTGGAGCTGGAATCCAGGCAGTTGTGAGCCACACCATGTGGGGGCGGGCAACTGAACAAGCTCCTGCAAGAGAGCCATGGGGCTTTAACCCCTGAACTGTTCCCTGGCCCATCAGCTTTTCTTCAGAATCCTATTAAAAGTGTCTGTCCAGGGGTTGGGGATTTAGCTCAGTGGTAGAGCGCTTGCCTAGGAAGCGCAAGGCCCTGGGTTCGATCCCCAGCTCCGAAAAAAAAAAAAAAAGAACCAAAAAACAAAACAAAAAAACAAAAAAAAAAAGTGTCTGTCCACTGTGATCATGTGACCCAAGTTTGCGGGGAGGGGGGTTGGAAGGGGACGGGGTGGGGTGTATTCCTCTTGCTTTGTGTTAAATTGAGGTCCTCCGGCCCCTGGTACTCATTGTGTTTTTATTGCAAACATTGAAGATATTTCAGGGTCTTAGAGTGGGGGGTTGTTAAATTGGTCCCTAGGATAATGTGATCCTTGGAGGATCTAGGACATCAGGGGAGTCCAAAAAGAGCAAAGGTTCCCAGCGTAGGCATTAGCGCCACCGCTGGCCCCAAGGCACAAGAGGAAGGGGCGGGGCCTCAACAGGTCGATGCCGGAAGTGCCTCTCCGCCCCTGCTACTGGACCATGGAGACCGTGGCCCAGTAGAGACCTTAGTGTGAGGCTTGCAGGGGTGGCAGCCATGGAGGCTGTGCTGAACGAGCTGGTGTCTGTGGAGGATCTGAAGGTAAGGTCTGGGCCGGAGGAAGGACGAGGGCAGAATCGGAAAGGGCAGTTCCTGAGGAGAGCTGACCGAAGCCGAACAGTGCCGGTTTCGTCTTTCTAGGAGAGCCGAACTACGACTCCCATCAGCCTCTGCGACATCCTGCCTCTTGTGGGAATCTGCGCCGTGTCCCTGAGCCTGATGGGAGTTGTAGTTTCCAGGGTTTCGGCAACTCAGACCTAGGCCTGGGGTCTTCGTGTGATGCAGAGCTGGGAATTTGGGGTACTCGTGCAAGGATGAAGTAGCATAGTCCCTGGTGTAAACTTTCGCTAGTGTTTAGTCCCTCAAGGTGCTATTTTTACCACATCCTTGTAGCTGTGTTTTCTTTCCTCTCCTAGAATTAAAGTAAGGCAGACCCAGGTCCGAAGAGTAGAGTAGGACGGGACTAGCAGCCTCAATTGAAAGGCCATGTAGGAGGTCATTTAGCTCTGGGACAATATGTTTACTCTTCAGCCACTTGAGGTCAGCTGGTTCGGTTGCCGTGCCTGCAGCTTCCACCAGGTGGCATCTCCTCTTGGTACCACTAGGGGCTGGGTTCAGGGACCTTCTAAACATGAGCATGGGACACAGGGATGGAGATGACAGAAGTTAGACATCCGAGTACCAAGATCTACAAGGGAAAGGTGACAGATAGGAAAATGTGGTCTAACTGGGATTTAGACTCCAAGATAGCTAGAGAATGGTGGGTGGATGCCCATTGTTTCTAAATGATTGCTCTTCTCTCTGATGACAGAATTTTGAAAGGAAATTTCAGTCTGAGCAGGCAGCTGGCTCTGTGTCCAAGAGCACGCAGTTTGAATACGCCTGGTGCCTGGTTCGAAGCAAATACAATGACGACATCCGTAGAGGCATCGTGCTGCTGGAGGGTAAGGCGCTGGCTCCCCACTTGCAGCCACTAGCCAGTCTGCCCCCTACTGTCCTTGACCTCACCCCTCCAGGACCCTTTCTGTCATGGAACCCCCACCTTATAACACATTCATCCCTCAGTAACCACCAGAAAATCCACAGCAGCAAAAGGCCAGGCTGGCTCTCTACATCCCCAATTTCAGCATCTGAACATTGGTTCAGATGGGAAATGCTGTGAGAGAAAAATGTTCTCAGGCTGGGGAGATGACTCAGTGCATTCTGTCCAGGCATGGAGACCTGAGTTCAAATCCCCAGCACCCACAACAAAAGCTGAGTGTGGCTATAAGTGCCTGTGTAGGGAGTAGCACTGGAGTGAGCAAGAGAATGCTTAGTCAGACCCTTTCTCTGGGGGATGGTGTGGAGGGGAAAGCAAGAGGCCAGACGTCCTCTGGCCCCTGTGCTTCCATTTGCACACACGCAGTAAACAGAACAGCTCTGGCCTAGCTACTAGTTGCTGTTACTATGCATTTGTATTGTATTGGATAGCAGAAAGTTCTAGAGATTTAAAGTGGCTGAGGGGCTGGTGGCATCAAGGACATGTGATCCAAGCACTCCAAAGACGTAGGGACATAGTTCAGTAGTCATTGACTGGGGAGATGGAGGCAGGAAGATGAGAAGTTCAAGGCCATGTCAGCTACCTACTGACCAAATTTGAGGTCAGCCCGTGCTACACAAGCTTCCTCTCTCAAAAAAAAAAAAAAAAATCTTTGGGGAATACAAGTAGGTTCTGTGCAAACACTGTTTAATTGTAGAGATTATATTAGTTTTATGATGGGCCTTCCAGCTATAGACTTTGAATGGGGGAGCATTGGCATCACCCCAGAGGCTATCAAGGGACAATAGTAACAAAAGACTGCTCTATCCCTTAGTCATTTTTGATTTTGACCCAGGACTCTGCATCCTGCTTCAGCCACCTTACTGCTGGGAACTCAGGGGTGCCCCCAGCTCTGGCGTCTTTGTAAAAGCAAATGCTGGCCCCTGCTTTGATGAGTTAGGACTTAGGTTTCTCCTGTAGTAGAGCACAGCAGTGGAGGTGGCCTCAGAGCATTTGAGTCTTCTGTGGGGACACAGTGCAGACACTGAGGAGGCTGCAGCTCTGCACAGCTAGTGCCCAAGCCTGGACAGCATAGTGAGTCCCTGTCCTAACACACGGGGGCACACAGACACACATGGACACACACACACACATGGACACACACACACATATACACATACACACATATTGACACACAGAGGGGGCGGGAATGAGGGTCACTCAAGGAAGCTGAGCTAAGAGAAGGGGGCAAGTTGTGGACCTAGAGTGAAGGCATGAGCCTTTAATCCCAGCACTCTGGAGGCAGGGGCAGGAGATCTCCGTGTTCAAGGTCAGCCTGGTCTGCAGAGTGAGCTGCAGGACTACACAGTGAATCCCTGTCTCAAAAACAAAACAAGAGCTCAGTCTGTAGCATACCTGTCTGCTGTGTATGAAACCCTGGTTCGATTCCCTTCCCAGCACTGCATAAGCCAGCCGTGGTCCTGTACCACTCAGAAGGCAGCGGCAGGAGGAGCAGAAACTCAGGTCATCCTCAGCAAGACAATGAACTAAAAGAGGGACTGTGAATGCCAGGCAGGAGGTGGCCTTGCAGTGGGACCTGTAGCTGACCAGTGGAACGCACCCGTCCATGCAGACCTCGGTGCTGGTTCCTGCCTTCCACCGCAGCTGTCTGACAGGCTCATGCTGCCCTTGGTTTGTGACTAGAAAGCTGGGGTGATAGGAACTGGTAGTGGAGGTCCAGGGCAGTGGCCCTCCAGGATCCTAGAGTGAGTCAGCATAGCAGGACTCACAGGTGGAACACAGTGTTAGAAAGAGACTCCATCTTTCTCTCTCCCCTCCCCCTCCTCCTTCCAGAGCTGTTGCCCAAAGGTAGCAAAGAGGAGCAGCGGGATTATGTCTTCTACCTGGCCGTGGGCAACTACCGGCTCAAGGTAAGGCCGCAGGGCCCTGCCCAAATCCCCCCCCCCCCCCCCCCCAGGCAGAGAGAGCCCTGGCCCTCCCTGAGCCAGCAAAGGGCAGCGGGCTGGGGTGATGGTGGCTGCATGGAGTGATCCCGGGACAGACCGAGGGAAGGTGAGAGTATCGGGGTGTGGGGACCACGGTGACGTCAGGCTGGGGTGCAGCCCCGTGCCTGGAGCTGTTATCTCTGCTAGCTTATCACCCCCCCACAGCTGGGCTGTTTGTGAACTCTACTCTGTGGGGTGGGGCGGTAACGGGTGGAGGAGGAGGAAGGATGAGTGGGGCCAAGGAAGGACACCCCTGGGTGTGGGGGTGGCCGGAGGCTCATCCCGAGGAGCATGGGGTGAGGTGTGCCTTTCCTCTGACTGCAGGAATATGAAAAGGCTCTGAAGTATGTGCGGGGACTGTTACAGACTGAGCCCCAGAACAACCAGGCCAAGGAGCTGGAACGCCTGATTGACAAGGCCATGAAGAAAGGTGACAGGCCTCATGCTGTCTGCTCTTCCTCCTCCCTCAGGCCCGGGCCTTGGGAACACTGCCCACACCCCCTACACACACACAGTCCTTTATCAAACCTACCTTCCAAGGGTCTTGGTAGCCCTGGAGCCCCAACCCTCAGACTCTACATACAGGTCCCCCTCTTCTGTGGAGGGGAGTGTGGTCAGGGTAGGGGCTGATCCGCTCACGTCTCCCTCTTTGCTTTTCCAGATGGACTGGTAGGCATGGCCATTGTTGGTGGCATGGCCCTGGGTGTGGCGGGCCTGGCTGGACTCATTGGACTGGCTGTGTCCAAGTCCAAATCCTGAAGGCAGCCTCACCTGCTCTCTGCCCCCGGACGCCTGGGAGCCTGGGGGACACTGAAAGAGGGGCTGTCCATCCTCACCACCGCCTTCCTTTTCTCCTGCAACCCTACCGTGCACCCGCACAGTCTCCATGACCCCCAGCCCCCCATCCCCTGGTACCTGTCCTTTACCCTCAGTCATGCTTTGCAATGAGTGTAAATAAAGTTGGGCCGTGGCTTCGGAAACTGTGTGAGAGTCAGTTGAGGTTCACCAGGTGCACGGCGGCCCTCTCTACCCGGCTCTGGGTTCCTTTGCCAGCATCCCAGCCCACACCCTTCCTTCCTCCCCTATCCTGAAACCACTTCGAAGGAACAAGGAACCTCGAGGACGTGGCTTTTCCACCGCCCCAGAATCATGAGAGAGAACAGTGAACAGGAGGGACTGCAAGCTGGGATTTATGACTCTGGTCTCCTCTGACCCACACAGCTGCCTGGGAGTTTTCCACTGCAGGGGGCCCCCACTGGGCTTCCTCCAAAAACCTCCGCCCTTCCCTCCCTTTGTCTTCCTTCCCCCTCCCCTTCCTCTGCCCCGTCTTTCTGTCTTTCTCCTTTCGGGGGACATGGATGACGTAGGGTGAGAGCGGAAGCTGTGGAGATGGCAGGGGTGATGGGGGTTGTTGGGCACAGGATACCCCAGTCCCAGCCTGTGGGGTGGGAGGCAGAGATCTCACAGAGCTCACCCCACACCCCTGTGCCAGGCTCTGCGTGGGCCTGTTTGGCTTCCCTGCATTCTTGTCATTCCACAGCCCCTGGCAGGCTGGCTGAGGGGTGGGAGGAGGTACCTGAGGGGAACATGGAGAAGCTGCATTCAGAAAAAGGGGATGGGGACCCACAGTGGGCAGAGTCGTGGCTCGCACACTCAGGAAAGGGAGCCTAGGGCCAACTTGCCAAGCAAGACCAGGAAGCAGCCAAGAAGGGAATGTGTGTTCAGACAGGTGCTTGGCTAGGGTTGGGGTGGGGAACCCAGAGGTTTCCAGTTATCATAATTAATAGAGCTGGTAATGGTTCCCAATAAGTGGACAGGTAGAGAGATTAGCCAGAACCATGCCTTAGACTTATAATCAGCCCCCCACCCTGGGCCCCTGGCCCCTTGGCAGGAAGATCAAACTCAAGTGCCGAAGAGTCAAAGGTCAGCCGGAGGGGCAATTCAAGTTCAGGAAGTTTGGAGGAAAGTAGTATTCGGTGGCCTCACCTCAGCCCTGCAGCATTTAAATCCAAGCAACCGATAGAGCCATGGGAGTGTGCCCAGGAGCTATGATCTGTGGTCCCAACTCCCATTACAACCCCAAAGCCAATAATGGTTGTGTCAACAAAGCCAACAGCCAGAGACTAAAGCCCAGGGCCCTATGATATCTGGAGTCCAGTGGGAGCCAGGTTGGCAGGGTCTGAGAGGTCCTGTCACCCCCAACTCAAACTTGATGGTCCCTGGAGATTTATGTGTCCCATCTGTAGGGTCTTCAGCATCCTAGGTTGCTCGTCGTGGAAGGCTGTGGTGGGCCTGGTGGAAGGAAGTTTTCTTCTCTAGACACTCTGGTCTTTTGGGTACTAAAACTCTTTGTCCCTCTAATTTCATTCCCTGACCCTGGTGACAGCTGAGTCAGAGACAGGCTACTTCCCCTGGATTCCTAATGCCTCCCTTGGGGGCTGCTCCTTGGCTGTATCCATAAGTCTCCCAGTAAGTCCAACCTCCCCACTCCTAGGGCGGGGAGTCCTGGGCTAGGCCGGAGGCCGGGGGAGGGGGTGGACTTTTGGCCCGTCTCTTCCCTCCATCACAGCCAACAGCTGCAGAGCGGAGCAGGCTTGGCTCATTCCTCTGACCTGCCAGGAAGCAGAGCCTCCCAGAGACCGGGCAGAAGCAATCAGACCTGACCTCCAGAAGACAGCAGACAAGAACCGCAGCTGGATGAGCTTCCCTTCAACCTTCTCCCTCCTCAGTCTTCCTTAGCATCTCACCTGGAGGAGCCACCTCTATCCCAATCCCTGGGGCTCAAGCCCCCTTGCGGGACCTGCATCCCAGCATGTCGATAGCTGTGGAGACCTTTGGTTTCTTCATGTCAGCCCTGGGACTGCTGATGCTGGGGGTGACCCTTCCAAACAGCTACTGGAGAGTGTCTACCGTCCATGGGAACGTCATCACCACTAACACCATCTTCGAGAACCTGTGGTACAGCTGTGCCACCGACTCCCTGGGAGTCTCCAACTGCTGGGACTTCCCGTCCATGCTGGCCCTCTCTGGTATGGGGTGAGGGAGGCTCTAGGGGACAGAGAGAGGTTGGGGGGCTTAGGTTGGAGAGATCCCCAAGGAAAGGGTAGAGGCAAGGATTTCAGATGAAGCTCTTGGTTCTGGACAGCTCCAACAAAGGGTGTTGCATGACCCAAAATGAGTCCGGTGAGAGTGTTACACATGGTTCCCTAATGTGTGATTCTCGACCAGCTAAGAGAGGCTTCCAGATGTGATTCAGGCCTTTGCTAGCTCTAGGCCTCAGGCAAGTGATGGGATGAATTTGGTAGTCGCCACCTACAAGCTGAGAGTAATCATGGTGCCAGTGCACGGGTGGTCACGAGGCTTCCAGGCAACGTGCAGTGCAGGCGCACACGGGATGTTGACTGAACCTTAGTGGTTCACTCTGGGAAGGGTTGGCTTAGTTGGCAGGAGTGAGACCAAGACTCTCTCTTGTCCATTGAATGCCAACCTCTGTAGCTCCCCAAGCAGCTACAGTCTGGGGGTCTACCTGCCCTGCTGAACTCCAGAGGGCTCTGGACTTAGCACGAAAAAGGGAGCTACTAGGAAGTTGAAATGGATGCTGGAGAAGTGATTATGTGGACGTGCATTGTGTGTTTGGGACTCAGAATGTGTTTTGTTGTTGTTTTGTTTTATTTTGTTTTGTTTGATGGATGGTCTTACATGGCTACAGCCTGCAGCTTTAACTTGGGCTCAAATTGCTACCTTCTCCTGATCCTTTCTTGGTCTCCTGCACAACACTTCCCTCCTTCCACTGCCGTCATTTCCCCCAAGGGATCCCCAGACATACACAACACATGTACCAACCCAAGCCAAACAGTAGCTCCCCAAACTGATTATATGTGTATGCCCACACCATCACCTCTCTGGCCGGCATCCACTAGACGTCCTAGTCTTCCCCATGCTACAAAAACTATGAGTCGATGACCATGAACCTTCTCTGGTTGCTCCTGCCACTAGATTCTGGTCTTGCTTTTCTAGGCGCCCAGCTGCAGGTGATGAGTGGGTAGGGGAATCTGACACCTGCCCAGGGTGGGAAACAGAATGCTGTGAAATGGCCTCATATCTGGAAGATACTCTGGGCAGATATTGTATCTAAGTGAATCTCCACTTTCCCTAACTCTCCTGAGGTATCGAGCTGCTTGGACCTCTGACTGTGCCCCACACCCAAACCTTTGGAAAAGCTGCATCAATTCTGGGTCACAAACAGGGCAGTAAGTGGCCAGAGGGGACCATGCATAGAATCAACTCAGCACCCAACCAGCCTGCTGCATCCCTGGTGTGCAGAGGGCATTCTGCTGTGACCTGGGCCACCTCCAAGGGGCCTCACATGGTGTAGCTGCTCTTCGTCTGTAAGAGAACTTGGAGGAAAGTCACATTCGAGTTTGCTGGGGGGCGATGGAAGGGGTTATGTTCTTTGGTTTGGATTGGGGCGCGAGCCCGTGTGTGTGTGTGTGTGTGTGTGTGTGTGTGTGTGTGTGTGTGTGTGTGTGCGCGCGCGCGCACGCATGCACACACACATTGTTTTGAGACATGGTGTTGCTATGTAATTCAATCTCCGACCTCATATAGCCAAGGCTGGTCCTGAACTCAAAAAGATCCTCCTACATCAGCCTCCCAAGTGCTGGGATTACGGGAGCGCACCTCCATACCTAGCTTTTCCTCCGATGTGGACATGACCCTTCGTGTAATGCAATCTATGCTTTTCAGATGCGTTTACATGTTTGCCTCATTTTGTCAAAGCTGGACCACTCTGCAGAGTTAAGCAGCCTGCCTAGAGGCAGGGGAAGTGGAGAGGAAGTTGTGATTTCAATTTACTGCGTCAGAGTTGAGGGCCAGGTTATTCTTCTGTGGTCTGCTGAGTCCCAAGAGGGATCTCCCCCACCACCCCCCATTACAACCAGTAATTAGTTTAACCAGAGATTAAACTAAGAACTGTATTTGTACTAAATGAGCATGCCACCACTGCGCTACCCTCTGTCCCTCAGTGGAGGAGTCTAGGCCAGTGTTATTCCACTAAGAGCCACCCCCAAGCCCTCACTGGGGAATTGCAAGCAAAATGCTCTACCTGTGAGCTACAGAATCAACCTTTTTATATTTCATTTTGAGACAGTCTTGCCGAGATGCCCAGGCTGGCCTTGAACTTGCAGCTCTCTTGCCTCAACCTCTTGAGTGATTTCAGGCATAGCTCAACAAGCCAGGCCTAATAATCAATGACTTCATACCCGTGCAACCTCTACACTATGGGGCCACTCGCTAAATTCACATACCCATAGGCCCTTCAGTCATCCTTCCTTCATCCATTAGTGTTCTCTTCTCTGCACATTAAGAATTGGTGGGAGGGGCTGGAGAGGTGGCTTAGAGGTTAAGAGCACTGACTGCTCTTCCAGAGCTCCTGAGTTCAATTCCCAGCAACCACATGGTGGCTCACAACCATCTGTAATGAGATCTGGTGCCCTCTTCTGGCCTGCAGTCACATATGCAGGCAGAACGCTGTATACATAATAAATAAAACTTAAAAAAAAAAAAGAATTGATGGGAGGACTCTCTAGAAGGTGTGGCTGGGAGTCATAATGTCCTCTCAGAGAACTTTGTCCCCCCTCCCTACTTCTTAACTCCAGGCTACTTCATCTCTTCCTGGCAGAGACCCAAGCCTTTTGCCTTCCACACCACGTGTGCTATGGGCCCCACCCAGAGAAGGGGTACAAGGTTCCTGAGAGTGGCAAGCATCAAAAACAGGAGGAGGAGCCAGCAGCTTCCCTCGGCTTTGAGGGGCCTCAAAAGGGAAACTGAGGCACCAAAAGATTATGATGAACTGACTGGGATGGGTTCCTAGGCCCAGATTTCCTATCTCCGTGGTCCTCTACCCTCTGCCCTGAATTATTGCTGCCCCCTGCTGGTTACTCTTGAAGAAACTCAGCTCCAACCCAGAGTGTCCACAGTGTTGGGCATGGTAGCATAGGCCTGGAATCCCAGCAAGCCCAATGCTGAGGCAGGAGGATCGAGAGTTAGCTATGCAGCAAGTTTGAGGCGCATCTAGTCCATATGAAACCTTGTCTCAATAGATGGATGGATGGATGGATGGATGGATGGATGGATGGATGGATGGATGGATGGAAGGAAAGACGGACAGACAGATGGACAGGCAGGCAGGTGGGTGGTGGTACACCTAATCTTAGTGCTTGGGAGGTAGGGGCAGGTGGATTTCTGAGTTCGAAAGGCCAGCCTGGTCTATTGAATTCCAGGACAGCCAGGACTACACAGGGAAACCAGGGAAACCATGTCTTAGGGGGTAAGGGAGAGAAAGGAAGAAAGGAAGGAAGAAAAAGGGAGAGGATGGGAAGTCATTGAGCCCTTACTTGAGTGTCTAATCTCCTCTCCAATCATTTGCACTTCTGCCTTAATTGCATGAGGCCTAGGATCTCAGGGAGACTAGGATGTGTGGGCTGGTGAAGGCGAGGGGAGTCCTTCAGTTCTATGCCTATGGGGACCACCATCCACGCTGGGTAAGACTCTGTTGTGGCTACTTTGGGGTCAGTCATCCTTCTGCCAGTAAGAGTTCATTACTCTCTGTCAGGTGGCCTGATTAATTTGCTGGTTCCCCTCAGGTGACATTTGGTGGTGTCCTATTTTGGTTTGTTCTTGGGACCTCCAGAAGAAGGGACAGATGCTGTTTACATTCTCCCAGGGGAGGGACTTTGGTGACACGTGGGTTGCATCCCCAGTACCATATACACCAGGCCTGGATGTGTGTGCCTGTCACCCAGCATTGTCAAGGCAGAGATAAAAGGATCAGAAGCTACGGTCATGCTCAGCTACCTTAACAAGTTTGGGGCCAACCTAGACCACATGAGGTAGGGTCAGGCTGCTGGGCGAGAGAAGAGGCAAGAAGGAGCGAAAGGGATACAGAGGGAGGCTGGAATGGAGCCTGAAGTGGGAGGGGCTAGGAAGTTTAGGAACAAGAGACGTGCAGGAAAGCAGGAAGGAAAAGGCTGACCGCTTCCCCTGCTGTATACTCCAGGCTATGTCCAGGGCTGCCGAGCTCTCATGATCACCGCCATCCTCCTGGGCTTCCTGGGCCTCTTTCTAGGCATGGTGGGGCTCCGCTGCACCAACGTGGGCAACATCGACCTCTCCAGGAAGGCCAAGCTGCTGGCCATTGCAGGGGCCTTCCACATACTTGCTGGTAATGAGGGAGATGGGACACAGGGTGGGGCTGGGGGGCTTCTCAGCCCAAAGTTCCTGCTCTCGGGATTTGCCTCACTTTCCCCTTTAGGTTGATCTCAGCCCTCTGTTGCTCAGCTCTGCCCTCTCTCCACCCTTCTATACTCTGCAGATCTCTAGACCACAACTCAGTGTCGGAGAATAGGGTGGTCTCTGCTCCCAACTGAGCCAAAGTCCAGGCAGACCTGAGAGACCACTTCCTTCCAGAGCTTATGGCTGGCTGAGGGATCAGTCAGGGAATGTACACACACACACACACACACACACACTATACACACAGCATAGACACATATATATACACACACATAGCATACACATATACACACATACACAGCATACATAGCATACATATCTACACACACATACATACACGCAGCATACATGCACACACACATATACATACACATCACACATACACAGCATACACACACATATATATACACATACAGACACACACATACACATACACACACATATATACATACACACATACACAGCATACACATATATACACATTCATATACAGCACAGCACACAAAAACACAGCATACACATATACACACACCACCCATACACACAATGTACACATACACACACCTATATATACACATAGTCACACATATACACACATACATACACACAACATACACATACACACATATACACATACACATGACATACACACATACATATACACATACAGACACACACATATACAGCACACACACACACAATCATACATACACACTCCATACACATACATACACACATACAGACACACACACATAATCACACATACACAGCATACATAACATACACATATTTATACACATACAGACACACACATGTACAGCACACACACGTATAATCACACATACACACAGCATACATATATATATACATACACACATATACAACCCACATATACACACATACACACACACAATCACACATGCATAGTAACAGTGTACAGATGGCCTAGCACTGTCAGACTTATTACATTTCTGTACACATCCCTCCATGATAAACTGTGCAGGGCTGGTGAGAAATGGCACTTTGTGATGTCCCAAGATTGAACCAGAGATCCCCAGAGAGGATGGAAAGAGTGAGCTTCTGAAAGTTTCCCTTTGACCTCCACATGAGCATACACATATATACACATGCATGTATACCAAGCGCACACACCACACAATAATGATGGTGAGAAGGAAGGGGAGGAGGAAGAGGATAATATAATTTTTATAAAACCAGGAATGGGGGAGGGTCAAAAAAAATAAAATCAGGTGTGGTGGCTATGTCCGTTTTCCAGATCTGAAGGTTTGGAAAGGGCCCTTAGCCAGTGTACTGGAGAGGCGGGAACCCTTTTTGGACAACTGGGCTTTCACGATAGCTGTTGTTACCACCTGGGGGACATGATCGGGTCATTTTCCCTGCCAGTTAAAGAATTATTAAAACGGGGGGATCTCGGGGCTGAGGATTTAGCTCAGTGGTAGAGCGCTTACCTAGGAAGCGCAAGGCCCTGGGTTCGGTCCCCAGCTCCGAAAAAAAGAACCAAAAAAAAAAAAAAAAAAAAAAAAAAAACGGGGGGATCTCACACTGGACGGATAGCAACAGAGAAATCTTGGACACACAGATGAACCCACAGTTGAAGAAAAACTATTGGGAATAAGGAAACACACCCGTGTGGCAGACACAGAGGAACTCCACAAAGCAGAGAGGGGGTAGAGAAGCCGGAAGGGCCGAGGGTTTTTGTTTTTGTTTTTGTTTTTTTGTTTTTTTTTTTCAGTCTGCAGAGTCTTCCTAACTCAGGGTTGGTCAGTTTAAAGAAAGACAGGGTAGCTGATTGCCCCTCAATTGTTGTATAACAACATAGCCTGATGGTTACCAGTCCGTCAGCAGAGGTGTGCTGGCAGGAGACAAGTCCACAGGCCTTTGTTTTAAGCTGCCAAGCTTTTGTCTCAGGTGGAGAAGGGAGGAGGAAGCCCATCATCTTAGAAGTTCACCATCTTTATTACCCAGGCACGGTTGTTCTCCCTGTCTCCCAGGGAATCCGTTTAAACCCTAGTCCCTCAGTACCACCGAAGGCCAGCGTGCACGGAGCCCAGGGTTCCATCCTCAGAACTATGTGAACTCTGTGGTGGCTCATGACTGTAATCTCTTTTTTTTTTTTTTTTTTGGTTCTTTTTCTCGGAGCTGGGGACCGAACCCAGGGCCTTGCGCTTCCTAGGCAAGCGCTCTACCACTGAGCTAAATCCCCAACCATGACTGTAATCTCTAAAGGTAACAGGATCAAAGTTATGCCAGGCTATGTGGTGAGTTCAAGGCCAGCCTAGGCTTCCTAAGATCCTGTCTTTAAGAAGAAACCATGGTGGGTTGGGGATTTGGCTCAGTGGTAGAGCGCTTACCTAGGAAGTGCAAGGTCCTGGGTTCGGTCCCCAGCTCCGGAAAAAAGAAAAAAAAAAAAAGAAGAAGAAGAAACCATGGGACTTTTGTGACCTGACGGTGCAGTTTGAACACGGCTGAGGAAAGGAAGCATTACTTTTGAGCGTGATGCTCATTGCTCTTGCTTGTGGGGCATGGGGTGGGTTTGTGGCTGTGAGGGGGCACTTAGGACGTGGTCCTCCAACCTTCTCTCCAGGAGCCTGTGGCATGGTTGCTATCTCATGGTACGCTGTCAACATCACCACCGACTTCTTCAACCCCCTGTATGCTGGAACCAAGTAAGGAACCTGCCCTGGCGGGTGGTGGGCCTCAGCCCAAGCTCCTCTGGCTGGGCTGGCACTCACTTCCTCCACTCCTCCAGGTATGAACTGGGCTCTGCCCTCTACTTGGGCTGGAGCGCCTCTCTGCTCTCCATCCTGGGCGGCATCTGTGTCTTCTCCACCTGCTGCTGTGACTCCAAGGAGGACCCAGCCACCAGGTGAGGGGATGAGCGGGAGGAGGGCGTGGAGTGGGGACCACAACATCCTATGACCCCTGTGACCCTGCCTTCCTCTTAATCCCACAGGGTGGGACTTCCCTACAAGCCTTCTACGGTTGTGACAGCCCGAGCCACTTCCGATGAAAGTGACGTCAGCTTTGGTAAATATGGCAAAAATGCCTACGTGTAGGAGCTCCGGCCTGGTGGACAGCGTTTCTTGTCCCACTGTCCCCAGCAGAAAACGTCCCCAGGACCTGTGGGAGGACTAGTCTCCAGTTAATAACCTGAGGACAGGCCAAATTTCCAGGCCTCAGCCTATGCCGGGAAGCCACTACCCACTCTGGGCACACCTTATCTGGCACTCCAGTCTCTCCCAGGAACAGAAGCTTCAGGGGCAACTTGCATGGCCTCCCACAGCTGGACTCAAGGGGACAGAGGTGTCTGCAGCATGTGACTCTATAGAAATATGTGCATAAATCAATGTATATTGTGATTGTACAGGGGGCTCCTGGGGTCCTGAAGTTACGACCACGGAAGGGGGTCATTTTCAAGCTATAGACTGTCAAGTCTGCCCACTTTGGGGGCTGTGTCATCTAGTGAGATGGTGGGCCAGGGAGCTGGGGACGTGGCTCAGTGAGTTTAGAGTGTTTGCTACACAAGTATGAGGACCTGAGTTCAAATCCCCAGTACCCGTGTGAAAAGTGGGCCCTGGACACACTCCTGCAGCCCAAGTGTTGCTAGGGAGGGGCTCTGAGGCTCACTGGCTTCCAACCTCACTCCAGGTTCTATGTGAGTTCAATCTCAAGGGAATGAGGTGGAGCACGATAGAGCAGGGTGCTGGGAGCCCTCTTCCGACCTTTGCGGGCACACAGACTTGTGCGTAGAGGACACACGCGTGCGCGCACACACACACACACATTCTCAATAAAAGGATTTGAAAGGGGGAAATCGCTAACAACTGCTCAGAATCACCCACCTCAGGAGACTGTTAATAGCTGGGAAGCTTCTGGCCCACTGAAAGTTCCTCTCTGTTGACCCCTGACCTATTTTCTCACAGCCTCACAAAGGGGCAGTTGATTTAGAACGGGCGGGCATTGGTGTGTGTGTGTGTGTGTGTGTGTGTGTGTGTGTGTGTGTGTGTGTGTGTTTAAAGTCGATTTGGGGTTTAAAATAAAGGTATTTTTTTTTTTGGTTCTTTTTTTCGGAGCTGGGGACCGAACCCAGGGCCTTGCGCTTCCCAGGCAAGCGCTCTACCACTGAGCTAAATCCCCAACCCCAAAATAAAGGTATTTTTAAAGATGCATTTTTTGCATGAATGTGTGCGCGCCTTCATGGGTTTACCTGCACCGAGTGCCTACAGGTGCCTGAAGGGACCAAAAGAGGGCACCAGATCTCCAGGAACTGTGATTATAGGAGATTTCGCCATGTGGGTGTTGGAAGCAGAACTCTGATCTTCTGTCAGATCTTAGCTGCTGGGCCGTCTCTTCAGTCCCTTACCAGAGATGAATAATACAGGTGGAAGCTTGAGGGTCCAGAAAGAGGAGCTCCTAAGAAAATGTTGTCCAGCTGGGTTTGGCAGTGCGAGCTTTTAATCCCAGCACTCTAGAGGCAGAGGAAGGTGGATATCTGTGAGTTCAAGGCCAGCCTGGTCTACAGATTGAGTCTAGGACAGCTACAGCTACACAGAGAAACCCTGTCTTGAAAAACAAAAATACAAAACCCCAAAACAAAACAGAAAAGAAAAAACGATGCCCAAGATTATGAATATTGGCATTTTAATGAGTCCCAGAGAACAAGACATCAAACTATGGTACAGGCTCCTCGAAAGGGAGTCCCTGGGACAGTGTCTTGTCTGTTTCACCTAGGCCTGAGTATGCTCATCAACAATGGGCTGGGCCTGACATTGTGGAAAACCTACAGTATCTTCCAGAAAGATGCTCTGAAGGTCCGTGTGTAACATAGTTGGTTGGCATGTGTGGGCAGCTTAATGGGAGACTTTTGGGGACCAAGTAGAGCTGGTACCTGATTAACTTTTAAAAAATGAGTCTGGGTGTGCTGGTGCACCCCTGTGATCCCAGCACTTGGGAGGCAGAAACAGGAGGATCAGGAGTTCAAGGTCCAGCCTGGGCTACGTGAGACCATGTCTAAAAAAAGGAGCAGAGCTTAATTAAGAGCTAGCTCAATTGGTGAAGTGATTGTTTTTCAAGTCCGAGGACCTGAATTCTCTTTCCAGAATCAAAGTCAAAAGGCTAGGTAACTGGGCAGGGGTGGTACACGCCCTTAATCCCAGCACTCGGGAAGCAGAGGTTCCAGGCCAGCCTGCTCTTCTACAGAGCAAGTTTTAGGACAGCCAGTGCTATATAGAGAAACCCTCTCTTGAAAAAAATTTAAGAAAAAAAGAAAGAAAAAGGCTAGGTGTGGTAGCTTATGCTTGTAGTCCCAGCCCTGGAGAGAAGAAAACAGAAGCTCGCAGGTTGGCCAGCTGGCAGGACTGGTGAGCTATGGGTAGAAATGACAGCACGTGTCAAAGTGTTGGAGGAAGACACATTTGCTCTCTGTTGTGCTCACACTGTAACCAAAAGCAACTTAGGGAGAAAGGAGTTTATTTCACTTTTTAATTCCCGGGCACAGGATACTTGGACATTCCAGTAATAATTTTATAGCCCAAGCCCACTTGACTAGGGATAGAAACGCCCACAGTGGGCTGGGCCCTCCCTCATCAATTAGCAGTTAAGAAAATGCCCCTACAGAGGTGCCCACAAGCCAATCTGATCCAGGCAGTTCTCCAATTGAAACTCCTTCAGAAAATGTTGGCTTGTGTCAAGTTAATAGCAGAAGCTAACTAGAACACCTACAGTTGATCTGCACACACAGCCAAGTACACATTTACACACACACACACACACACACACACACACACACAAAGGAAAAAGAAATGAAAATGAAGCCACTACACAGAAAAACCTTGAGTCCTGTGGGAGAACTGGGGACAGGCTTCAGCTGAGCAGGTGTCCCCTGCAGCACTTTCTGGTGACCTGGGTCTGCCTCTGGGCTTTGACAAGTGGCCCTTTCTTTTTCCTGTGACTGAATCCACACAGCTACATCGACTCCCCTGCCTGCCTCTTCTCTTCCCTTTCTTTCAGAAAACCTAAACCAAGTTGCACAACTAAGCACTTAACAGTATGGAGCCTGACTGCTGGGAAGGGTTCCTTTTTCTTCAGCTACTCTGTGGTCACGGAACTATAAGAGACCAAGGGAAGCTTTTTTTTTTTTTTTTTTTTTTTTTTTTTGGTTCTTTTTTTCGGAGCTGGGGACCGAACCCAGGGCCTTGCGATTCCTAGGCAAGCGCCCTACCACTGAGCTAAATCCCCAACCCCGGGAAGCTTTTTTGTTTGGTTTGTTTTTCTCTGTGTGGTCCTGGCTGTCCCGGAATTTGCTCTGTAGAATTTGCTCTGTTCGAGCTGGCCTCGAACTCACAGAGATCTGCCTGCCTCTGCCTCCTGAGTGCTGGGATTAAAGGTGTGCTTCATCACCGCCCAGTCCAAAGCCCCATTTTTATTTTTTTTCTCTCATATATCACATCCTGACAGCACAGTAGTTTCTCCTCCTTCCCCTTTCTCCACCACCTTCTCTTTCTCCCACATCCACTCCCCATCAACCTTCCCTCAGAAAAGAGCAGGCCTCCCAGGGACAGCAACTAAATACTGCATAGCAAGCTACGAGGCCAGGCACAGATTCCCACATCAAGGCTGAATGAGGCAGCCCAGTAGGAAGGAAAGGGTCCTGAAGACAGGCAAGAGTTAGAGCTCCCACAAGAACACCAAGCTGCATAACTGTCTTAGTTAGGGTTTCCATTGCTCGGAGGAGACACCATGACCAAGGCAACTCTTATTTAAGACATTTCACTGGGGCTGGCTCACAGCCTCAGAGGTTCAGTCCATTATCATCATGGCAGGAAGTATGGCAGCACGCAGGCAGGCACGGTGCTGGAGGAGCTGAGATTTCTACATATTGATCTGAAGACAATCTGCGTATATGTTTTGGTTGTTGTGGTGTTTTGAATATGCTTGGCCCCTGGGAGGTGGCACTATTAGGTCTTGTTGGAAGAAGGGAGTCACTGAGGGGGTGGCTCTGAGGTCTTATGCTTAAGGTCTGCCCAGGGCAGAAGAAACCCTCCTGTTGGCTGCAGAGGACCTAGGTCGGACCCATACAGGCTCCCTGATCTCTGTGGGCCCAGGAGTCCAGGTCAGTTGATTCTTTAGGCCATGTTCTTGTGATGTCCTCGAACCGTCGGCCTCATCCAATCCTTCCTCCTCCTCCAGCTTGTCAAGGGCAATTTTAAAAAGAGAACATTTATGTATTTATTTATTTAGTGTGTGTGTGTGTGTGTGTGTGTGTGTGTGTGTGTGTGTGAAAGGGGGGAGGGGAGAGGGAGAAGGAGAGGGAGAGGGAGGGAGAGAGGGGGGGAGAGAGAGAGGGAGAGAGAAAGAGAGAAAAGGAGGGAGGGAGAAGGAGGGAGAGGGCACACGCATGTGAGAGTCAAAGGACAACTTGTGGGAGTCACTCCTAGGGATCAAACTCGAATCATTAGACTCAGCCGCAAGTCATAAGTGCCTCCACCCATTAAGCCATCTCACCAATTTTATCGAGAACTTGTCTCACAAACCTTGGAAAAAGCTTGCTGGATCTCATTAGTAGCTAATTAAGGTCATTTGTTCAGCAAACACTTAGGACCACGCCTGCTGTGTGCTAGCAGGGTAATTCCAAGGATTGGGTGATTACAGCCTGTAACCCACTTAGACAAGCAGTGAGTCTGGGATCCTGCAAACACCACTCCCATCTCAGCAGCCAGCACCAACCAGTGCTGGAACCTCTAAGCTTCCCCTGTGCTTCCCAGGAACGTCTTGGTCTTATGCTGGCAATAATTCTCCAAGCCCCACTTCTGACGTCCTAAGTGTCCTTGCACACTAGCAGCATCAGCGACAAGAGACAGCCTGACTGGTCCCACTACATCAAAGTATCAGAACTATCTGTGGTTTCTCTCACAGCATTTTGTAACATTCCTCAGCCCTCGCCCCACCTGTTGGGTCACTCAGTCTTTGAAGCAAGCTCAAAACAGAAATTACTTAAAGGGTTGCTGACAATCTGTAATCTGACAAGCTGTTCTGGAGGCAGAGGCAGGAAGGTTACGAGTTCAAGGCCTGCTGGAACTACAGAGTTGCATTCAGCCTGGACAACCTAGTGGGATCCTGTTTCAAATTATGAAATAAAAAGTGAGCCGAGGATGTAGCTCAGGGACTGAGTGCTTATCCAGAATCCTCCGATTGAGGCCTACAGGTGAGTTTCAGCAGTTGAGTGCTTACCTAGCCTGTGCCTTGAGTTCCAGAAAATGGGGGGAGGGGAGGGACAGAAGAGAGGAGGGGATGGAAGTGGAGGAAAGGGAGGAGAAAAGAGATTAAAAAATAAACTCAGGGGGCTGGGGGTTTAGCTCAGTGGTAGAGCGCTTACCTAGGAAGCGCAAGGCCCTGGGTTCGGTCCCCAGCTCCGAAAAAAAGAACCAAAAAAAATAAAAAAATAAAAAAATAAACTCAGAGGGGTTGGGGATTTAGCTCAGTGGTAGAGCGCTTGCCTAGGAAGCGCAAGGCCCTGGGTTCGGTCCCCAGCTCCGAAAAAAAAAAAAAAAAAAAAAAAGAACAACAAAAAATAAACTCAGAACCAGGGAAAAAATTAAAATACCCCCTTTCAAGCCAGGCACAGTGATGCACAACTTTAATCCCAGCACTCAGGAGGCAGAGGCAGGTAGATCTCTGAGTTCCAGGACAATCTGATCCACAGAGTGAGTTCTAGGACATCCAGAGCTACACAGAGACCATGTCTCAAAACACCAAAACAGACAAGCAAACAACAAACCCACCTCCTTCCAAACTAAATTCACAGCCAAGAAATAGGGCCTCAGTGGGTGAAGACACTTGCTGCCAAAGTTATCGACATGAGTTTGATCCCAGGGACCAATTTAGAGAAGAAACTAACTTCTCAAAGTTGTCCTGTGACTTCTACACTCATGCTGTGTCTCCTACACACACACACACACACACACACACACACACACACACACAATCACACACACATACACACACTCACATACATACACACTCACACACATACACACACTCACACAGTCACACACTCACACATATACACACACATACACACAGTCACACACATACACTCACACACACTCATACACACATTTGCACACACACACACATACACACTCACATACACACACAAACTTATACAGAGAGAGAGAGAGAGAAACTTCAGGTAAAGAAGCATTGCTTGAGAGGCAGAGGCAGAAAGATTAGGAGTTCAGCCATCCTTGGCTATATATATATAGTGAGTTCAAGGCTAGCCTGGGCTATGTAAGACCTTGTTTCAAAAACCAAACTAAAGCAGCAGCTAAAAAAGGCAGAGAGGACTTGAGAGTAGCTGGAGAATGGGACGTAAGCCTCCCACAGCACACAGGGCAGGCAATGGAGGCTAGAAGAAGAAATATGGAGTCTACACAGGTCTGACAGTCAACCCTGACCTTCACCTCCCAATACTCCGGAATGAGCAGGCAGGCGTCCTTTTACCACGTCATTTATTATCACAGCACTCTGTGGGCTGGATCACCCCCACAACAGTCCCTGGGGTCCGTGGGGCCCTCCTTGGTCGGCAGGGTACAGCTTTGCTGGGTGAATGGGTAGATCCTTTCTTGCTGTCCTTTGTGGATGAGCTGGGGTGGGTTGGGGAGAGTTGGGGGTACTTCTCCCTGATGCCAGGTTTACACAGTCCACTTCAGACACCTACAGAGAGAGAGAGAGAGAGAGAGAGAGAGAGAGAGAGAGAGAGGCATTAGAGAAGGAGGGAGGTCCTGGGATGCTGTATGGAATAAGACTGGCATGGATGGGTTAGGCTTGGGCTTACCGGGTCTCCTGATGGGTGCCCAGGCAGCGCACCGTGCAATACCGGGCACCACAGCTTACACAGGTATACGGGGATGGGAAGCCACACACAGCACAGAAGGGACGCTGGGGCCGAGATGGCGGACCCGCACAGGCTGTCAAGTAGTTGGGGCCCTCAGATGCACTCAGGTTCTGCAGGGACATGAAAGGACAGGCACTCTTGTGTTGCAGCTGATATCCACCAGGGACATTGAAGAGCAGGGGTCACTCACCCCTTTGCTCTCTAGGATGCCCGCCCCCAGGTTGAGCCCTCTCTCACCTGCTCCTCCAGCAAAGCCTGGAAGTTTTTGCGGAAGCGAAGTTTGAAGTGGTCGCCTCGAGTTTTCTTCTTTTTCTTTCCTGTGGGATGGAGGACACTGAGTTGCTCGACAGCTGCTGTGATGCCCACCCATGCCACACTCAGCTCTGCCCCTCCCTGCCTACACCTGCACTAACCCTGACATCTCCAGTCCTGCTCCACTGTCGGCTACTTAAAGTCCATCCTTTTATTTTGGGGACAGGAGCTCATGTAGCCCAGGCTGGCCATGAACTCACCCTGAAGACAAACAGTGGTCTTTGCTCGATCCTCCTGCTCCTACCTCTCAGGGGCTGAGATCACAGCCTTTTGTTTTTGTTGTTGTGACACAAAGGCTCACTACCTACCCCAAGTTGACCGCAAACTTACTGTATAGACCAGGCTGACCTTAAATTCTTCGCACTTCTCCTGCCTCAAACTTTCTATGTGCTGGGTCTCTAAATGACATCGTACCTGGTCGCTCCATTTTTTTTTTACTCCACACACATGAAGAAACTGAGGCACAGAGGGGGAAGACAGTTGCTTTCAACACAGGGGCTAGTCATTGCCAAAGCCGGAAGTCACTTCCAAGTCACCTCCCAAGTGCGAACCCTCTCACGAGGTCCTCCATAGTCCTGACCCCTTCCCTTTCCTTCAGCCCAAGGGCAGGGATATCTCATGTTCTATAGTATAAAGGCACACTTGAGCCAGCACGATGGTGGGTAAAGGTTCTTGCCGCCAAGCCTGAAGCCTCAGCTCAATCTGTGGCAAGAGAACCAGCTCCTGAAAGTTGGCCTCTGACCTCCACCCACATGCCGTGCCATGGCGTGCATTTGTGTACACACACACACACACACACACACACACACACACACACACACACACACACACGAGCATATGCACACACAGAACAATGGAGACTGTTTAAAGCTTTAAAAAATCTCGCCGGGGGCTGGAGAGATGGCTCAGTGGTTAAGAGCACTGACTGTTCTTCTAAAGGTCCTGAGTTCAATTCCCAGGAACCACATGGTGGTTCACAACCATCTGTAATGCGATCCAATGCCCTCTTCTGGTGTGTCTGAAGACAGTGGCAATGTACTCATATAAATAAAGTAAATTAATAAAAAAAAGAAAAGAAAAGAAAAAATCTCGCTGGGCGTGGTGGTGCACACTTTTGATCCCAGCACCTGGGAGGCAGAGGCAGGTGGATCTCTGTGAGTTCTACAGTCTGGTCTACACAGAGAGACCCCCTCTCAAGAAACAAATAAATAAACGAGCCCTCCCTACTATAAACAGACCAGAGGACAGGCACATACACGCTATTTCTAGCTTAGTGTACTGCTATTCATGGTTGGTTTGTTGAGCTAAGCCTCCCTCCCTGTCAGGTGTCCTTGGGGTACAAAGATAACACCAGCAGTCACTAACTTGACTCAGTGGTTCAAGCAGTGCCGGAGCCCAGCCCAGACATGCGCAAAGTAAGGGACAAGTACATGGGACCATAATGAGAGGCACGCACTCACAAGTCTCAGAGATGTGACTGATGCCTGACACAGCGGGGAAGGGCGAATGTCAATCAATCCAGATGACTGACAGCCTTTTGTCGCTGCCTAAAACCTGCTGACAGAATACGTTTTTTTGTTTGTTTGACGAAGGGTTTTTCTGTGTAACCCTCGATGTTCCGGAACTTGCTTTTTGACCAGACTGACTCACAGAAATCCACCTGCCTCTGCCTCCTTAGTGCTGGGTTTAAAAGTGTGTGTCCGGGGCTGGAGAGATGGCTCAGCGGTTAAGAGCACCCGACTACTCTTCCAGAGGTCCTGAGTTCAATTCCCAGCAACCACATGGTGGCTCACAACCATCTGTGATGGGATCTGATGCCCTCTTCTGGTGTGTCTGAGGACAGCAACAGTGTACTTATATATAATAAATGAATAAATCTTTTTTTAAAAAAAAAATAAAAAAAAAAGTGTGTGTCCCGTGTGTGTGTGTGTGTGTGTGTTCTCGTATGTGCGTGCATACGTGTGCAATGGCTCCCCTCAGGCTAGAAGATGGCTCTTTAGCAGAGCAATAAACTGATTTCTCAGATTGCTTGCTCTCTGAATAAACTGCAGTTGTAAAGAAATGACTCCGTGCCTAAGGGTGCCCGCTGCTGAACCCCGCAACCTGAGTGACCAGAGTTTCAACTCTGCAAGCGTGTGCAGAAATGCACACACACATTATGCATGCACACATTAAGTAAGGAAATTAGAATCACATTAAAGATCCAATTCCCATTTCCGCACTTTGGCATCATCTGCAGCTACAGGCTGCAAGCAGCTCCCGCACCCTGTCCTGCTCTTTCTCCCCCAAGTCCCATCTTACCTGTGTCTGCATCATCATCGAACTGAGGTAGTCTCTTGCCCAGCTGGGGGAGGCCGGCGTGGGGGTCATCCTGGAAGTTGTCGTTCTCTAATGCCTCCAACTGTCGGTTGATCCGCCTCTGCCTGGCTGCCCGGTCCAGCACCCGCCGCTGTCCAGGGTCCTGGGAGCGAACTACACAGGGCAAGGAGAGTTACCAGGTCATGGAAGGAGGAAAGTTGTGATGGCAGCGCACCAAGCCACCGTCTCCTGGCCTCATCCTCATCATTATGCTGTGGGAAATGCCCAACTCCTCACCCCGCTTTCTTCCAGCTTGGGAAGACTGCTTCAGCCCTTCATGCTGACTCTAAGTCCTCCTGGTCCCAGCAGTCAGTCACTGGGGACACAAAAGATTACAGCTGGAGAGGTGGCTCAGTGGTTAAGAGCACATCCTGCTCTTTAAGATTTGTTATATATAAGTACACTGTAGCTGTCCTCAGATACACCAGAAGAGGGTATCGGATCTCATTTCAGATGGTTGTGAGCCACCATGTGGTTGCTGGGATTTGAACTCAGGACCTCTGGGAGAGCAGTCAGTGCTCTTAACCACTGAGCCATCTCTCCAGCCTGCACATCCTGTTCTTGAAGAGGGTTAGTTTTTTTCTTGCAGATCAGTTTCCAGGACCCAGAGCCAACAGCCACCAGGGTGGTTCACAACCGCCTGTAACTCTAACCTCTTCTATCCGCCGTGGATACCTCCACTCATTTGCACAAAGCAGGACACATACACAAAACAAAAAATATAAAGAGTGCATTAGGGAATCGACACAGTATTGAATTCTGGCTTCCATATTCACAACACCTGTGACTTGGTGGGGCAAAACCCAGTGTACATTTCTAGAATGTTCCTTCAGCCTTAGATACATGCTTATGCCCCGTGGCTGCACCGTCTACCTTCCTAGGACTAAAGTCTCCCCGGTGTGACTCACAACTGTCTTCTCTTGTTGGGTATATATACTTTCTATTCCCACATTTTGGCTCCCCTCTTGCTCCTAAGTTTGCTACTGCTTGTCCCTCTTCTTTTATTGATAGTGCTCTTTGGCCTGTCCCTTTCTCACCCCCACAACCTTCAATAGGGTCGGGAAGCCCAGGCTGGCCTGGGACTTCCTATGTAGCTGGATGACCTTGACTGGCCTCCTGTGCCCAGCCACACCAGTGTATGTGATACTGGGGATGGGCCAAGAGTTCTGGGCATGCTAGACAGGCATCGTATCAGCACAGGCACATCCTTAAGCTCCTTCTTTTGCATTTCTATCTTTCTCCAAAGAGATTCATTCTGTGTGTTTCTGTGCACACGTCGGCATTGCAGTACCCATGCAGAAGTCAGAGGTCAATTTACGGAAGCTTTTTTTTTTTTTTTCCGGAGCTGGGAACCGAACCCAGGGCCTTGCGCTTGCTAGGCAAGTGCTCTACCACTGAGCTAAATTCCCAACCCCTTACGGAAGCTTTTTTTCTCCTATCATGTGGATTCTGGGGACTGAACTCAAGTGTCAGGCTTGGGGGCAAGCACCTTTTACCTACTGCACCATCTCAACGGCCCATTCCCTGAGCTTCTAATCCAAGCGCAGAGCTGTGTTTCCATAACATGCCAGTCTCAGACCAGAACCCCCCCAAACCACACACTTAGCTACAGGACATCAAGAGGCTGAGGCAGGACCAGCCTAATTTACAAAGGCAACCTTGGCTACAAAGTTAAGTGAAACCTGTCTCAATAAAAAAAGAGAAAGGAAGGAGTGAAGTGTGTGTGTGTGTGTGTGTGTGTGTGTGTGTGTGTGGTGTGTGCAGTACCAAAGCCAAGCCCTTTGACTTCCTAAGCTTCTCTGCCCCCTCTATTTAGCATGAAGAATCTGGGGGGAAATGGAGCGATGGGGGTGCACGCCTAGTCCTAGCATTGTGGAGGCAGAGGCAGGCAGAGTTCTGTGAGTTCAAAGCCAGCCTAGTCTACAGAGCTAGTTTCAGGGCAGCCAAGGATGCACACACTGTCTCAGAAACAAAAAACAAACAAAGCAACCAATCCAGAAGCTGAGGTGAGTGCAACTGCTCATAGCACTCAGGTTTTGGAGTGACAAGATATCCCCCTCATCCCCAGTGTCTGGCTTGAAACAAGCAGTCACAAAACACAAAACACGAATGAATGGTTCCGAGACTATCCCAACGCTGAGAGAAGGTATTTGACGTGAAAAACTAGGCGGGGAGATGTTAGGCTAAATTTGAACTTGGGACGCACAAAAGGGCGAACCACTGAAGGCTCACATACCGGAGGGTTTCTTTTCCACCATTGGCGTAACACAGTTGACAGCAGAGCCTACTGCGCACGCGTACTAACCACCAACTCTTGGTCTAAACGCATCCCTTCCGGTGGCGTGCACACGTACGCGTGCGCAGTCGGTCCCCTCCCGCTTGAAGCCATTACGTGATGTTCCCTTGGAGACCAGCAAGCTTTCCGCCATCTTTGATAGGGGCAAACCTACTTCCGGTCGCGTTGTGGTTCCAAAAAAAAAAAAAAAATCCGAGAGCCTCCTGCAAGGGGTCACTTTTTTAAAAATGGTGCAGGTGGTCTTTTAGGGGCGCGCTCTCGTCCCTGTGCCCTTTTGCAGCCCCGGTGCATGTCCCCGCGCCGCGGGAAGAGATAGGCAGGTTCCGTGGCTTTGTTGAACCCAGACCCGCGGCGATGTCCGCGCGACCCGCCTCAGGCTCCCCGGTCCCTCCGGGCCCGTCGCCCACGCCGTGCGCCACCCCAGGCCTCGCGGTCCAGTCTTCCTCCGGGTCAGAGCTGTGGTCAAGACCCGCCCCCGCTTCTCCTGGACCCTCCTCAAAAGGTCACTTCCCCTCTCTGGGGAATTCGGTTCCTCAGGCGTGAGTCGGGCTGTGTCGGGGACCAGACCCTCGGCTCCTCCCCACCCTCCAGCCCGCGCCCGCGCGACAATCCTTGCCTTGTCTCGCCGTCTGCATCTCGGGTTTTAGGTGGCCTCGGGTTACGCCTTTTTTCCAGGGCGGAGTCCGGAGCACAGCTCCTCCTCTCAGCGGGCTCGGCTTCCCTTTCCCAGAATCTTCCTGGGGACTCGGAATCTAGGCGCTAAGCTCAGCCCTGGTGCGGGCCTGGGTGTAGCCTAAGCGTGCTGCTAGCCATGGCAGCGTCAGTCCCGGAACCCCGGCTTTTGCTCCTGCTCCTGCTGCTGCTGCCGCCGCTGCCCCCGGTAACTTCTGCCTCCGATCGACCCCGGGGCGCCAATCCTGTCAACCCTGGTGAGAACCCGGGAGGCCACTGGGCAGGGTCGACACGTCTGCCAGCTTGGGAGGGAGTGTCCAGCCGGAACCCAGCGCATCAGCCTCTCCTCATGCAAAACTAGGGGTTCCAGCCTCCCCCAGACTAACAGGAAACCCCAGCCCCCATTCGTGTATGTTACTCTCACCCGACTCTTCTGGAGACCAAATGTCCTGAAAAAACTTCACTGAAATAACAGAGAGGTAGAGGGGATACAGAGGGATAAACACGTGGGACATGAAGCCGTGGGTCCTAAGTGCTAGTTCCCTGGCTGTAACAGACAAACTGCTGGTGATCACCGTGGCTACAGCAGAGACAGAGGGGTACCGGCGTTTTCTGCAGTCTGCCGAGTTCTTTAACTACACTGTACGGGTGAGTTGGGGTCCCGTGGGAGAAATTTCATCGGGAGAGGGCAGAGGTGGTGGGGATTGGTCCTGTTTCCTCATCTTAGCCAGCTGAACCTCTTCCACGGCATGGGGGTGGGACCTTTCCTGCAGACCCTGGGACTGGGACAGGAGTGGCGAGGGGGTGATGTCGCCCGAACAGTCGGTGGAGGCCAGAAGGTCAGGTGGCTCAAGAAGGAAATGGAGAAATATGCGAGTCAGGAGGACATGATCATCATGTTTGTGGACAGGTAAGGGGGTCTGGCGTGGAAAGAGAGGGGAAACTGTTTTGGAGAGAGGACACAAGACTGAGGCTCCCTTTTCCTTGCACAGCTACGATGTGATTCTGGCGAGCAGCCCAACAGAGCTGCTGAAGAAGTTTGTTCAGAGTGGCAGTCATCTGCTGTTCTCCGCTGAGAGCTTCTGCTGGCCTGACTGGGGGCTGGCAGAGCAGTACCCTGAGGTGGGCGTGGGGAAGCGCTTCCTCAACTCTGGTGGTGAGTGGCAGAGCTCCCAAGACAGGTGTCCCCTCCCATCTTCCCCTTCCCCTGGTGCAGGGGGAATGGCACGCTCTGGGTACTTGAGTGGGGGGGGGCCCTGGGAGTCTTGGGGGTCTAACTCCTGCTCCCCACCCCCAGGATTCATTGGCTTCGCTCCCACCATCCATCGGATTGTCCGCCAGTGGAAGTACAAGGACGACGACGATGATCAGTTGTTCTATACTCAACTCTACCTGGACCCAGGGCTGCGGGTAGGGAGCCTCAGGGATAAGGACCCCAACCCCAGCCTGGTTAAATGGGAGGGAATGCATGAAGAGAGTTGGAGAGATATAAGAGTGTCACCTGTTCATCTGTGTTCACTGCTCCGTCTTATGCCATCTAGGAGAAACTCAAACTTAGCCTGGACCATAAATCCCGGATCTTCCAGAACCTCAATGGAGCCTTAGGTGAGGATGGTGGTTAGAGGTGGATGATGAGGGATGGGTTCCTGCCAGAATTGGGTTGCTCTACAGCTGACCAGTATGCTTAAACATACTTACCTGAAGCCTATGCATGTGTGTTAGTGGTAGTGAGGCTGGGAATGTGGTGTGGCAGCAGGGTACCAAGGATTTGCCTGTGAAAGGCTGTGGGTGTGGCTCACTGGTAGAGCCCCTGCCTAGAATCCCCCAGTGAGAGGCTGGGGGCGTGGCTCAGTGGTAGAGCCCCTGCCTAGAATCCCCCAGGGAGGGGCTGGGGGCGTGGCTCAGTGGTAGAGCCCCTGCCTAGAATCCCCCAGTGAGGGGCTGGGGGCGTGGCTCAGTGGTAGAGCCCCTGCCTAGAATCCCCCAGTGAGAGGCTGGGGGCGTGGCTCAGTGGTAGAGCCCCTGCCTAGAATCCCCCAGGGAGGGGCTGGGGGCGTGGCTCAGTGGTAGAGCCCCTGCCTAGAATCCCCCAGTGAGGGGCTGGGGGCGTGGCTCAGTGGTAGAGCCCCTGCCTAGAATCCCCCAGTGAGAGGCTGGGGGCGTGGCTCAGTGGTAGAGCCCCTGCCTAGAATCCCCCAGTGAGAGGCTGGGGGCGTGGCTCAGTGGTAGAGCCTCTACTTAGAATCTCCAGTAAGGGTTGGGGGTGTGCTCTGGTAGAGGGTTTGTCTAGCATACAGAAACCCCAGGTTCAAATCTTAGCACCATCCATAAAACAAAGAGAAAAACCAGTGGTTGGATCTCAGGTATCTATCAACCAAGCATGTTCGAAGGCACCCCCTCAGGGACCCTACCGCTGTGATTACATTAACATGGAGCTTTTGCGAAGGGCGTGTTCCCTGGCTGCCAACCTCAGAAGATCCTTTGACAGGTGAAGAAACTGACTCCCTTAGCCTAGTGATAACTCCCAGGTCACTCAGGTAGAGTAGGAGAGTTCTCTAAACGGGCAACAGCATGGTCAGACTTAGAAAAGTCAAGTGTGGTGTTCTGTCCTCAATCTCAGATCTCAGAACGTTGAGGCAGGAAGATTTCGAGTTGCAGGCCACATAATGCAGGCCACTCATCACAAAAGGGAGAAAAGGACCCCAATTTTTTTCTCATGTATTTGTTTTTGGAGGGGAGGGTAGTGCGAGCGCGTGGCATCTGCAGAGGTCACAGGATGATGCTTGAGAAGCTCTTCCTTCCTTCCACTGTGTGGTCTCTGGGTGGCAGGCTTGGTGGCAGGAGCCTTTATCCACCGAGCTACCTCACCAGCTCCGTTCTAACATACTATATAACAACTTAAGAAAATAACGTTTTTATAATAAAGTTTTAGCTTGGCAACAAAAAGCAAAAACCACTACCCTAAACTACAGGCCTTTGGCTACACACCGCTTTGTCCACTAGAGGAGCTGGGGACCCCCTCACCTCACACTTTAAGGAGCTGGTTGCTTCATGGTTCCCAAATGAAGGAACTCTCGGAAATCTTCCCCTTTCCCCCCCAGATGAAGTGGTCTTAAAGTTCGACCAGAACCGTGTGCGCATCCGAAATGTGGCCTACGACACGCTTCCTGTTGTGGTCCATGGCAACGGTCCCACTAAGGTGTCCCCAGTGCCCTTAGCCCTTGGTACCCCCAACCCTCCTGGACCACCTCCCAGGTTTTCTCTAGTCCCAGCAGAAAAGGGGTTGGGACAGTGCCTCCTCACCCTGCTGACTTTTTCCTGAGCCCAATGTCCTTCCCATCTGTCCCCAGTCACCTCCACATTAGCCAATCAACCCCTGTCTCAACAGCTCCAGCTTAACTACCTGGGGAACTATGTCCCCAATGGCTGGACTCCCCAGGGAGGCTGTGGATTCTGCAACTTGAACCGGAGGACACTCCCGGGGGGGCAGGTGAGGAGAGTGGAGATGTAGGCAGAGGGCAAGCAGGACAGCCTTGGGGGCAGAGCTCCTGCCCACCCTGACATGGTAGCCTCAGGGGCAGTGAGTGACTGGCTGGCCAGGGATGTGGGCAGAGAGAGGTCCGGGCTCCTGTGAGCCTTGTCCTGTGGTGTCCTCCAGCCTCCCCCCCGGGTGCTTCTGGCCGTGTTTGTGGAGCAGCCCACTCCCTTCCTACCTCGGTTCCTGCAGCGCCTACTGCTCCTGGATTACCCGCCGGACAGGATCTCTCTTTTCCTTCACAACAACGTGAGATATGGGGAACACGCACCCACACCCCACTGGACCCTACACCTCTTCCTGTCTGTCCTTCCTGATTGCATCCCTCGTGTACCACCTCTCTGCCCAGACTGTCAGTCCATCCTTCTCCTATCCATCTTCAGGAGGTGTACCACGAGCCTCACATTGCAGATGCCTGGCCACAGCTCCAGGACCACTTCTCAGCTGTAAAGCTAGTGGGGCCAGAGGAGGCCCTGAGCTCAGGGGAGGCCAGGGACATGGCCATGTGAGTGAGTCTACCTGGGCCGTTGTCACGCTGGGGAAGGAGACATTGACCTCATCTCAGAACTGGGAGAGCCCTGTTCTTCCCGCCATCCCCCGTGCCCGGCCTCCATGCCCCAATTGGGCTCATCTCTCCCTTTGTGGCTCTTCCCCTCCAGGGATAGCTGTCGGCAGAACCCCGAGTGTGAGTTCTACTTTAGCCTGGATGCCGATGCTGTCCTCACGAACCCGGAGACCTTGCGTATCTTGATTGAACAAAACAGGTGACCGACTGCACTTATGAAGCTGGGAGCTTCAGCCCTTCCCTGGGTGGGGCGTGGTCCGTTTGGACGGAGGCCCCTCCTCACCGGCGTTTCATTCACAGGAAGGTAATAGCTCCCATGCTTTCTCGCCACGGCAAGCTCTGGTCCAACTTCTGGGGGGCCCTGAGCCCCGATGAGTACTATGCCCGCTCCGAAGACTACGTGGAATTGGTGCAGCGGAAGCGAGTGTGAGTCCCACCCCTGTGTACCGTGGGGGTGCGGGGCCCTTCCCTGGGTCCCACCGCAGCATCCTGTACAGCCACTAGACAGGCCACTGCTGTGGGAGGGGTGCTATGATGGCTCAGGCTCAGGGTTCTGGGGGACCCTGAGAAGGCCCACCTGTAATTCCAGCCTGAAACAATGAATAAAGCGTAGTCTGAGGGGTTGTCCACCGGTGCCTGCAGGGGCTTGTGGAATGTACCCTACATATCCCAGGCATATGTGATCCGAGGAGAGACCCTGAGGACAGAGCTCCCCGAAAAGGAAGTATTCTCCAGCAGCGACACAGACCCAGATATGGCTTTCTGCAGGAGTGTCCGGGACAAGGTGAGTGGGGTGGTTGGCATGGGTTGCCCAGTCTGGGGACTCGACGCTGTGTCACAGCCTCCTGATGTCCTCCTCACGCATGCCCACCCTTTACCCCACTCCAGGGCATCTTCCTGCACCTCAGCAATCAGCACGAGTTTGGCCGGCTGCTGTCTACTTCCCACTATGACACTGACCACTTACACCCGGACCTCTGGCAGATCTTTGACAACCCTGTGGTAAGAGGGGGACCTTTGCTCCCTGTTTCCAGCCAGCAGCCGCACCACCATTGCCCACATGGGAGGGACAACCCAAGGGTAGGCGTGAGGAAGGCTCCACTCAGGTGCCCTAATCCTTCCTGCAGGACTGGAGAGAACAGTACATCCATGAGAACTACAGCCGGGCCCTGGATGGGGAGGGGCTGGTAGAACAGGTAAGCTGCCCCAGGACCTTGGGCTGTGTGAAGCACCCAGTGCTGGCATTGGTGGGTTCTAAGCTGAGCTCCCAGGGACTAAGGGTTTGCTATTCGGGCAAGAGGGAGGCTAATAGCCACACTGAGTGTTATGGGTCTGTATCTTAGAGGTTTGGAAGCTGATGCAGGGGGATGAAGAGTTTCGGGCTAGCCTGGGCTGCATAATGGGTACCAGACCAGACATGGTCAGATGGCAAGAAGGAAATGCCAGATGGGTGTGGTGGCCCATCAGGCTGTAATTCCAGCCTGAGAAGGCAGAGGCTGAGGATCCTCAGCAAGTTGACCAGCAAGACTGGCTGCATCAGTGAGCTCTGGGTTCGATTGAGAGATCCTGCCTCCCTGGATAAGGTGAAAGGACAATGGAGCAGTTCCTGATATCAACCTCAGTCCTGCACAGGCGCACATGTGCGCATGCAACCCCCACACAGCTGTGCCCACCGCACATAAAAACAAACAGAGGTGTGGTCATGCCGAGAATACCAGAGCTCAGGTAGTGGAGGCAAGAAGATAATGAGGATTCGGAGTTGCAGGACAGCCTCAGACACATAGCAAGTTCAAGGCCATCCTGGATCACATAGGGAGACCTTGTCTGAAACTAAAACTAAATAAATGGGCTGGAGCCGTACCTCAGTTGGTAGAGTGCTCGCCCAGCATTCACAAAGCCCTAGGTTCAGTCCCCAGCACCGGATAAACTGAGCACAAAGTGCATGCCTGTGATCTCAGCATTCAGGAAGTGGAAGTAGGAGGATCAGGGCCAGCCTCAGCTACATAGTGAGTTTGAGGACAGCCTGGGCTACCAAAGACCTTGTCTCAAAAAGCGGGGAAAAGACAGAACAAGGTCATTGTCCTAGATGCTGGGGCTCCAGGCACTCTATTCCTGCCCTGCTGAAGTCCCTTTACTGAGCACCCCTCCTCCAGCAGCGACCTGGAGAGCTTGGGTACCCCCTTCATGGATTCTTTCCTGTATGTCTCCCCTCCCTGTCCTTGTTGCCTGTCCTACCTCTTGCCTGTCTTCTGTGACCTTGCCTTGTCCCTTGCTGCCCTGCCCTTCCTAGCCATGCCCAGATGTGTACTGGTTCCCACTGCTGACCGAGCAGATGTGTGATGAGCTGGTGGAGGAAATGGAACACTATGGCCAGTGGTCTGGAGGCCGGCATGAGGTGAGGCAGAGGGCACCTGAGAGGGGCAGGGAGGGATCCCGGGGGCAGGGCTCATAAAGGGTATGCTAGTTACTTGCCTTGTTGCCGGGAGAAAGTATCTGACCAAAGCAACTTGAGGAAAGGGTTTTTACTGTGGCTCACAGTCTACAGGCACAAGTCCATTATGGTAGGAAGGCATGGCAGGAGTGTAAGAGAGCTGGTACATGGTCACGTTGCATCATAGTTGGAAAGCAGAGAGATGAGTGCTGTTGCTCAGCTTGCTTTCAGGCCAGGACCTGAGCCTAGGGAATGGTGCCACCCACGGTGGCCAGGTCTTCCCATCTCCCTTAATCTAAGCTGGATGATCCCTCCTGACTCGTCCAGAGGCTTGTCCTCTAGGTGAACCCAGGTCCCATCAAGTCGACAGTCAAGGTTGGCTCTAACACAGAAAGTGCTTCTTTCCTGGGCAATGGGTATTAGACAGCATGACCAGGTAACACGGGTAGGTCATGTGGATTCACAGCAGAGTTAACAAAGGCAGAGACTAAAAGGCCCAGCAGCAGTGAATCAGAATCTGACAATAGAAGAGAAAATTCTTCTAGATGGCAGAGACCAAAAGAGACTCTGCTGGGCAGTGGTGTGCACACCTTTAATCCCAGCGCTCTTGGCAGAGGCAGGCACTCTGAGTTCAAGCCCAGCCTGGTCTATAGATCAAGTTCCAGGTCAGTTTGGTTACACACAGAAACCGTGTCTCAAAACAAAACAAAAACAAAAACAAAAAAACAAAACAAAACAAAACAAAAAACCAAACCCTGGGAACCAACAAGAAGCAGCTGGAATTGTCCCTGAGGGAGAATGGGCTAGCCCAGGGATGTGGGCGGCTCAGTGTCTGTTGTCCACAGGACTCCAGGTTGGCTGGAGGGTATGAGAATGTTCCCACCGTGGACATCCACATGAAGCAGGTGGGGTACGAGGACCAGTGGCTTCAGCTGCTGAGGACATATGTGGGGCCCATGACGGAGCACCTGTTTCCTGGCTACCACACCAAGGTGGGCTATCCCAACCACTGCTGTTTCTTTCTTCTCGTACCCCAGTCTCGGAAGGCTCTATATGAACCCCCTGCTCTCAGCCCTTTTACCAACTAAGGGGCCATGGACTTGGGGTCCGGGACAGAGACAGACTTGGGAAGAAGATAAGTCTCCTATTGGGTTGCCGTGCTATGAGAGTCACTGGCTGGGCAGGCATGTTGACACCTGTAACCTCAGCACTTGGGAAACTGAGGCAGGAAGGTTGAGGAGAGCATGGGCTGTACAGTAAGAGCTGTCTCAAAATAGAGCAGAGGGGCCGGAGATGTGCTAGCATGCTTACCCAGCATGCACAGAGCGTAGCTTCCATCTCCAGCACTGCATAACCTGGAGGTAGGAACACATCACAGAACTGTAATCCCAGCACTCAGAAGATAGAAGCAGGGGGATCAGAAATTCAGGGCCATCTGGAGCTACATAGTGAGTTTGAGGCCAGCCTGGGCTATATGACACATTATCTCAATAAATGGGGAGGAATGGGACTGGAGGGATGGCTCATTGTGTAAAGTGCTTGTCATGTAGGTGTGATGACCTGAGTCCACGTCATCAGCACCCATGTAAAAAGCTGTAATCTGTAATCACAGTTCCGGAGGGGTGTGGGGGAGGCTCTGGGCAGAGGAGGACAAGTAAACCCACACACATATTGGCACACACATTCTAACACAGAGGCAGGCAGAACTGAGTTCAGGGCCAGCTTGGTCTACACAGCAAGTTCCAGCCAAACAGGGTTACATAGAAAGACCCTGTCTCAAAAAATAGACAAAATGAGTAAAGGGCTAACCTTGGCTTGCCCTGCCCTTCCCATGCCTTCCACCTCATGTTCCTACAGACACGGGCAGTGATGAACTTTGTGGTCCGCTACCGGCCAGATGAGCAGCCCTCACTTCGGCCACACCATGACTCGTCCACCTTCACGCTCAACGTTGCCCTCAATCACAAGGGTGTAGATTATGAGGTGAGTGTGGGGCCCTTCCTGTCTTGGGTACTACTGGGCTCCTCCACACCCTTCATGCAACCTCGACCTAGCTCCCTCCCAAGCCTCTGGCTGGGCCTCCTCCAGTTTCTCAGTTGTCTCCAGTCTGTCCCGCTCAGCCACTGTATTAATTAGCTTTCCACCTCTGTGACCAAGCACCACAGCCAGAAGACACTTAGGGAGGAAAGTTATTCATTCTGTTTAAGCTTCCCCATCACAGTCCGTCATGGAGGGAAGCCAAGGCAGGAGCTGATGCACAGGCCATGGAGGGGTGCTGCTTACTGGCCTGCTCCTCAAGCCTTGCTTAGCTGTTTTCTTAGACACCCCAGGACCAGAGAGGGCCCTACCCACATCAGTTATCAGCCGAAAGCTGCACCCACGGGCTTACCTGCAGGCCAGTCTGGCAGTCTCAGTCGAGGCTCCCTCGTCCTGATGACCCCAGCTTGTGTCAAGTCGGTAAACCCAGCTGCTCTCCCTCCTCCTCCTCCTGCTCTCCCTCCTCCTCCTCCTGTTCTCCCTCCTCCTGCTCTCCCTCCTCCTCCTGTTCTCCCTCCTCCTGCTCTCCCTCCTCCTCCTCCTGTTCTCCCTCCTCCTGCTCTCCCTCCTCCTCCTGTTCTCCCTCCTCCTGCTCTCCCTCCTCCTCCTCCTGCTCTCCCTCCTCCTCCTGCTCTCCCTCCTCCTCCTGTTCTCCCTCCTCCTGCTCTCCCTCCTCTTCCTCCTGTTCTCCCTCCTCCTGCTCTCCCTCCTCCTCCTGTTCTCCCTCCTCCTGCTCTCCCTCCTCCTCCTGTTCTCCCTCCTCCTGCTCTCCCTCCTCCTGCTCTCCCTCCTCCTGCTCTCCATGTCTCACTGGTGACTCCCCTGCTGCTGCCACACACTCCCTGACAAAAGAAATGGAAGGAAGGGAGGGAGGGAGGGAGGGAGGGAGGGAGGAAGGAAGGAAGGAAGGAAGGAAGGAAGGAAGGAAGGAAGGGAGGGTGGGTCGGTATACTTTGACCTAGAGTCCGAGGGGATGGTCCCTCACAGTGGGGAAGGCACGACCTTGAGGCTGCTAGTCCCATCGTGCCCACATTCAGGAAGCAGAGTGAATGCTGCTGCCCAGATTGCTTTGTCTTTTTATTGAGTCCTTAATGCCAGCCTCTGGGATGGCACCACTCTGTTTCACCTCCCCTGCCCCCTTTCACCCATTCTAGAAGTTCCCACTCAGATATTGCCAGAGGTTCATTCATTTCTATGATGATTCTAAATTCCGACATCACAGAGCCCTCCCCTAGCCTGTCCCGCCAGTGCGTTGGATTGGCACCTCTCCCCCCTCCCCCCCATTGCCCCCGTGCGTCCACGCCCCGTGCATGCCAACCTTAGGTTTATTTTCTTTTTTTTTTCTTTTCTTTTTTTCGGAGCTGGGGACCGAACCCAGGGCCTTGCGCTCGCTAGGCAAGCGCTCTACCGCTGAGCTAAATCCCCAACCCCTTAGGTTTATTTTCATGTTCTCATCTCCCCAGGGAGGTGGCTGCCGCTTCCTGAGGTACGACTGCAGAGTCTCATCCCCGAGGAAGGGCTGGGCTCTCCTGCACCCTGGTCGCCTCACACACTACCACGAGGGGCTGCCCACCACCAGGGGAACTCGATACATCATGGTGTCCTTCGTTGACCCCTGACACTCAATCAGTCTGCCAAACCTTCTCTGCCACTGTGCCTTGTTGGGCCACCTGGGTTGTCATTCTCATCTCCTGAGTGTGTCTATGTGCCTGGGACAGAATGTGCTGGCCCCAACAGCCCTCCCAGGAGGTCCCTAGAGTCTTCTATTTTCCCATTGACCCTTCTGAGGGTCCCCTGCCTGATAAATTATTAAGCTTCCTCAGCCTCACTTTCAATAAAAGGATGTTTGTAACTGTTGAATCCACGAGTCATATATATAAAGTCAGGGTCTCATGTAGCCCAGGCTAGCCTCCGTCTCACTATAGGGATTGCAGTTGTGTGCTGTCATGTCCACTTTATTCGGTACTGGGGATCAAGCCCAGGTCCATGGGAGCAAGCGTGCTTGCTGCCCACTAACATAATCTCCCCCTCTTCATTCCTGTTTTAAAAATAAATGATCTGAATGCATGCATGGACATTGTGCATGGGCGCAGGTGTCCACAGAGGACAGGGTGGGATCAGATCCCACCAGAACTGGAGTCATGGGTTGAGAGCCACCTGTGTGGGTACTAGGACCCTAACGGGGGTCCTCTGCAATCGCACCAAGCACTCAACCTTGGTTATGTGTGCATATCTCTGGGAATAAGTTCTCTCCTGCTACATGAATGCCAGCTAGTTTATGTCAATTTGACACAAGTTGTAGTTATCTGAAAGGAGGGAGGCTCAATTGAGAAAATGCCTCCCTAAGATTTGGATATAAGGCATTTTCTTAAATATGGACCAATAAGGGAAGGCCCAGCCCCTTGTGGGTGGGGTCACTCCTGGGTTGGTGGCTCTACAAGAAAGCAGGCTGAGCAAGCCATGAGGAGTAAGCCAGTAAGCAGCACCCTCCATGGCTTTACATCAACTCCTGCCTCCAGGTTCCTGCCCTGTGTGAGTTCCTGTCCTGGCTTCCTTCAGTGATGGATTATGGTGTGGAAGTGTGAGCTGAATAAACCCTTTCCTCCCCAGCTTGCATTTGGTCATAGTGTTTTATCTCAGGAATAGAAACATTAAAACAAGACCTAGAGATCTAGAGACCTAGAGATCTAACTCAGGTCATCGAGCTTGGTGGCAAGCACCCTAACCACTGAGCCATCTCACGGGCCCTTTTTAGCTTTTTGAGACAGAATCTCTTTGTGTATTGTAGCCATGTAGCCATGACTTTAGGATGATCCTCTCACCTCCACCTCCCAAGTCCTGGGATCACTAACAGGAGGTACCATACTTGGCTTGGACAACTTTTAAAAACCGGAAGCTAGGAAAGGTAGAAGTGTAACCTAACATCCGGGAGACAGAGGCAGGAGGATGTGGTGTTTAAGACCACCCTGGGCTGCGTAGTGAGCTGAGCTTGTGTCAAAATATAAATGACGGGGTTGGGGATTTAGCTCAGTGGTAGAGCGCTTGCCTAGGAAGCGCAAGGCCCTGGGTTCGGTCCCCAGCTCCGAAAAAAAGAACCAAAAAAAAAATATATATATATATATATATTATATATATATATATAAATGACAATAACTGTCCAGATGGCTCAGCTGGTAAATGTGCTGGCGGCCAAAGCTCTAAAAACCAAGATCTGGGGCGTCCCTCAATGAGGGGGTCCTCGATCAGCATTCATAGGGCCTGTGTGATCCTTAGCTTTGAGAGAAGACAAATTAGGTTGGCCCTCAGGGTACAGGCACTTGCCGATGTCAAATCTGGGTTAGGTCCCTCAGACCCACATCATGGGAGGAGGAGACAAACTCCCCCAAGTAGCCCTTTGACCTCTAAGGGCACACCACAGAACGTGTGCTCTTCCACAACCCGACACGCGGCAAAAATAAATGTTTTTCTAAAAGTTAAGAAGAAAGAAAATGTAGAACCAAATAGACGAGGTCACCGCTTGTACCTTTCCTGCCTCTGAACAACGCCCTGCTCACAGCCTGCACGTCCCTTCTTTCTGCCCAGTGTATAAAACCCATGCCGTGACCACCCCATGGTACGGTTATACCCACGGGAAGGCTTTCGTCACAGGTACGAGAGAGCAGCCAGAGGCACCTGGAAGAGTTGAGCAGAGAGGGAAAGTAATGGATTGAACCTGGGCAGGAGAGAAGCAGGAGGGGGTGGGGGTGGGGGTGGGGGTGGTGCCAGCAAAAGGGAAGCGTGCATAGCAGAAATAGAGGTTATAAGGGGAGTAAGCAACTCGAGGAGGGAGGCTCCCAAGCTGGAGGAAGTGTAGGGTAGAGGAGGACTTCAGAGGAGAAAAGCCAGAACGCTGCCAGCACTGACTCTGAAATGTGCAACGGGTACTTCGGATGCCGAGGGAACTTCGGTATGCCAGCAGGCACCACACAGCCATCTGTCCTTCCTGCCAGTGATAAGGCTTCTTTTGGTAGAGGGGAACCAGCTTTATGGGTTCCAGAATTTGGAGACGTTTTAGAGTTCGGAGTTAGTTTCCTTTAGACCTGACACTGGGGGCTTCTTGGAAAACCTTCCTGTTGGTGGAACTGTTCAAACCCTTCCACATGGTTGCAACACTTGTGCCAGAGACCGTTTGACTGTGCTGGGCTGGGTATGTATGTGATGCTTATGAAGGCTGGAGAGATTCTCTACCACTGATCCAACACACACACACACACACACACACACATACACACGCACACAGACACACACAGACACACACACATGCACACATACACACACAGACACAGACAGACACACACACTGACACACACAGACACACGCACAGACACACACAGACACACACACACACACATACACACGCACACAGACACACACAGACACACACACACATGCACACATACACACACAGACACAGACAGACACACACACTGACACACACAGACACACGCACACAGACACACACAGACACACACACATGCACACATACACACACACAGACACACAGACACACACGCACACACACGCACACAGACACACACAGACACACACACATGCACACATACACACACACACAGACACACAGACACACACAAAGACACACACAGACACACACACACATGCACACATACACACACAGACACAGACAGACACACACACTGACACACACAGACAGACACACGCACACAGACACACACAAACACACACACATGCACACAGACACACACACAGACACACAGACACACACACATAGACACATACACATAGACACACACACATAGACACACACACATACACACAGACACACAGACACACACAGACACACAGACACACACACAGACACACACACATAGACACACACAGACACACACACATGCACACACACACATACACACACAGACAGACACGCACACACACACACAGACACAGACAGACACACACACTGACACACACAGACAGACACACACACATGCACACATACACACATACACACACAGACACACACACAGACACACACACAGACACACACACAGACACACAGACACGCACACAGACACACACACATAGACACACACACACATAGACACATACACACACACACATAGACACACACACAGACACACACACACACACACACACACACACACACACACACACACTGTCCTCCCATCCCTGCCTCCTGCCTCTTACTGGGGGACTCAGCAGGAGCTGGACAGACAGACTCCAACCCTTAACTTGACAGGACATTTAAATCCCTTTCCCCTTGGCTGTCACCAACTCTGCCCCATGGGTGGTAGTGATCTGAGCAAGGTCCTTAGGCCAGGTCCCTGGAAGGAGCATCGTGATTGACAGTGAGACAGGGGAGGAGTAGCTTTGCCTGTCTGCTTGGGAACCCAGAACTTTTTACTCACCTCCTGCATGCTGGCATTGAGTGACTTTTCCTGGAGGTCTCTGTCTATTCTTTCCAGACAGAAAGGGCAACATGGAGCTGTGTATGCAGTTGGTAGGCTGTTTGCCCAGCAAGCTCTAAGTCCCGGGTTCTATCCCTAGGGCTGCATTAAACCACAAGTCATTGAGCTGTAATCCATGCAGGAGGTCAAGGTCATTCAGGGTCACTCTTGGCTACTTGGTGAGTTTCATGCCAGCCTGAGCTTGGAGAAATGATATCTAAAACAGATGAGCAAACAAACAAACCCCAGAAACAACAGAAAGGAGGCAGCAGGGGATTTGAAGTAAGTAATAAAGACAAAAGAATCATCCCGCCCAAGTCTGGCTTGGCGAGCCAATGGGGATGCTCATAGCAGCCTGGTTGAGGGAGTTACTTCCAGGGGAAGGGGTGAATAGTGTGTGTGTGTGTGTGTGTGTGTGTGTGTGTGTGTGTGTGTGTGTGTGCAGGTCAGAGGTCAACTTTAGATGTCATTCTGAGCTGCTAACCACCTTGTTTTTTGAGACAGGGTCTCTCATTGGCCTGGAAAAACCCCAGAAAAACCTTGTCCTCCTCATCTTCTTCCTCCTTCTTCTATTTTCTTTTTTCTTTTAAAAAAGATTTATTTATTTATTATATATAAGTGTACTGTCACTGTCTTCAGACACACCAGAAGAGGGCATCAGACTCCATTACAGATGGTTGTGAGCCACCATGTGGTTTCTGGGATTTGAACTCAGGACCTCTGGGAGAACAGTCAGTGCTCTTTTTTTTTTTTTTTTTCTTTTTTTTTTTTTCGGAGCTGGGGACCAAACCCAGGGCCTTGTGCTCACTAGGCAAGCGCTCTACTGCTGAGCTAAATCCCCAACCCCCAGTCTGTGCTCTTAACCACTGAGCCATCTCTCCAGCCCTATTCTGTTTCTTCTAGACAGGGTTTCTCTGTGTATCCCTGACTGTCCTGGAACTTGCTCTGTAGACCAGGCTGGCCTCGAACTCACAGACCCGCTGGCCTCTGTCTCCTCAGTGCTGGGAGTAAAGGTGCAAGCCACCACACCAGGCTCATCCCCAGCTGCTTGACACTGGGTGAGTTCTGGGGGAAAACCTCGGCAAGGCAAGCACTTAGCTGAGTGAATTTTCTCCCTAGCCGTCCCCCAACTCTTTTTTAAAAGATTTATTTTGGCAACAAAGAGATAGCTCAGCCATTACAAAATTACGCACTGCTCTCCTTGCGTTTAGTTCCTAACACCCAGGTCAGACAGTTCACAACCATGTCTAACTTTCAGCCTCTGGCCTCCAAGGGCACCGCCATTTACCCTCCTACCACGCACGAACACATGAATAAAATTTTTTAAAAAACCTGCAAAATATTTATGTTTTATTTGAGAGTGTGTGGACTCATGCATGCATGTGTGTGTGCACACATATATGTGCATGGATCCAAGAATAAGCAGGCGTCTGTGGAGGCCAGGAAAGGGCATCATATCCCTTGGAGCTGGAGTTCCAGGTGGTTGTGAGATACCTTACATGGTTATGGGAATTGAACTTAGGTCCTCTGCAAGAGCAGTTAATCGCTCCTAACCGCTGAGCCATGGGGCCAGATTCCCTCTACCCACCCCCTTTCTATGAATGACAGTCGCCGAGGCAGATTGTGTGTAGGCTCAGTGTGTATTGTCCCAGCTCCTCTGATTTCAGGATTGTAAGATTGTTGTGCCTGAAGACAGAGTACAGTATGGTCTAACAACTGGGCACTAGAACTGGCCCCAGACACCACAGTTTTCTCTTGATGCTTACAGCCTGGGGAATTTGACTCAGACAGTGACTACGGGGTTTTAAGCTGGTTCTTGTAAAGGCCATAGGGCCTTCGAAGTATATCTCAGAGCTCTACCTATGGAATTCAAAAACTTTGCCCTAGGCTCCCGGCTACGCCCCAGGTCCTTCCCACTTCCTAGTATTGGTTGGCTCCTGCAAGCTCAGGGAGGGCTAGCTTTGCCTTGCCCCGGTTCACAGTTCACTGTCCACGTGGCTCAATGTGTAGGTGAGGGAAGTGGGGGCAGAGGTGGGGGTGGGCCTGGGCCTCAGGGTCAAAGTCAGAGGATTGAGTTAAGAGGGGGTGTGTGTACTTAGGCTGTGGGTTGCTAGTGTGTGACTCCCCTCTAAAGCATGGAAGTCCCCTCCAGCCCCCTGCATCGGAGTCTTCAAGTGTTTGCTGTGCTTCAGTGGGTCTTTTCCTTCTTGGGACTTGGTGAGTTCCCGAACCCCTGGAACCAGACAGACCTGGCTGTTGGTGCTCTGCTCCCCATGATCCTAATGAGATAGAATAGGAATTTCTGTTCCTAAACGGAGTCTAGGGCTTAAATACGATAGGACTGGGAGGGTGGGCCAGAAGGGAGGAAAGAACTTACGAATCCGGGTTCTTTTTTTAAAAATAATTTTTATTGTGTTTATTTACTTGTGGGGTGGTATTTTCCTGCCACAGCAAATGTGTGGAGAACAGAGAGCTCACTATATGGGACTGGAGGATCGAACCCAGGTCCTCAGGCTTGGCAGCAAGCACCTTTACCTGCTGAGCCATCTTGCCAGCCCTGAACACCCCGGTTCTTAGTGTTGCTCTCTATCTTGTCCTCCAGCCCTGCTGTGCCTGGTGACATTGATTCTAGCCTCCCTAGGCCGAGCTTGGACTCTTGTGGTCCTCTACCTGCTCTGGCTCTATCAAGACAGACACACACCCAGGATGGGGGGTCGCCGGTCTGCCTGGGTCCGCAACTGGGCAGTCTGGAGGTATTTCCGAGACTACTTTCCCATCAAGGTGAGGACCCCAGAAGGAGCGCTGGGTTGACGGATGGGTGGGTGGGGCTTCAAAATAGATGAGTGTGGCCATCCCTCTCCCGTCTCCAAAGCCGTTTCTCACTGGGAAATGGGATACAGTCACAGGCTCTGTTCTCTAGCTCGTTAAAACGGCCGAGTTGGATCCGTCTCAAAACTACCTTTTCGGTTTTCATCCTCACGGGGTCCTGGTTGTTGGGGCGTTCAGCAACTTCTGTACAGAGGCCACAGGCTTCTCCCACCTCTTTCCGGGTCTCAAGCCACATTTACTCATGCTGCCATGTTGGTTCCAAGTGCCTCTCTTCCGAGATTACATTATGACCAGTGGTAAGGAAGCCACTTCTCAAGACCCGGGGCACCGATATCACCGTACCCCTCTTATCCTGGGGTGGGGGTGGGGAGCTCCTGTGTTTACCTCTGCCTTGGTGGTATCCATGCACCCTATCCCTTCGTCCTTCCCACCTAGGTTTAGTCTCTTCTGACAAAGCCAGCACTTCCTATCTCTTGTCCCACCCTGAGGGCGGCCGGGTGGCCGTTCTGGCTGTGGGAGGTCCCCTGGAGGCTTTGGAGGCAAAGCCTGGAACAGTGAGTTTGCGGCTCCGGAATCAGAAAGGATTCGTTAAATTATCACTGGAACACGGGTGAGGAGTGGGCGGGTGGCGGCGGCGGTGGCAGAGGCATATGCACCGGAGCTGCCCTGCATGAGGGGTAGAGGAATGTGAGCCCGTATCTTCAGACTCCCATCAGCCTCGTGCGTGTCTGTTCCTGCTCCCCCAGGGCCTCGCTTGTGCCTGTCTTCTCCTTTGGAGAGAATGACCTCTTCCAGCAGTTTCCCAATCCGCCAGGCTCCTGGGTACGGAGGATGCAGGAGGCACTTCAGAGGATACTGAGTGTGGCCCTGCCTCTCTTCCATGGTCGCCTGGGTCTCCTGATTCCCTTCCGTGTGCCCATCCATACTGTCGGTGAGTCATAGATCTCTTCACCATCTTCCAGCTGAGAGAACTGTTCCCTTAAAGCCCGACATCCTAGCTCTCCGATTCACCAACCTGGCACACATGCCCTTAGCTGGGCTTGAACTCTGTCCAGGCAGATCCCCGGTTAATGGGACATCTTAACAGTCTTCTCCCCTCATGTTCCTTCCACAGTGGGCGCCCCAATTCCAGTGCAGCGAAGCCCGAGGCCCACCCGGGAACAGGTGAACCGGTTGCACGAGTTATATGTAGAGCGTCTCACACAGCTGTTCGAGGAACACAAGATGCGCTATGGGGTCCCTGCTGATCAACACCTTGTATTCATCTAGGCACGTCCATATCGCCATGTCCTGGCCTTCCTGAGAGACTGCAGAGATGTGACTGGGGAGATGATTAAAAGTGGGAGCAGACCGAGTGTTTTGTGTGTGTGTGTGTGTGTGTGTGTGTGTGTGTGTGTGTGTGTGTGTTTGACGTGGGGGAGGGGCGGGGTGTTGGAAGAGATAAGCCACAGGGCAGGCGGCCCCATTGTCCTCAATGATTCTGGTAGCCAGGACCACTCCCAGGAACCTGCAAACAGACAACATTGTAAGCTCTCGCCTGTGTGTCAGGGTCCTCCTGCTCTGCCTGATCTGAACGTTAAAGATCGCTCGCCCACCAGAAGAACATGAAGAAGCAGAGCGGCTCGGTTAAGGGAAAGCGTTGAGATAATGGGCTTTCTGCTGTCGCCCGCAAGCAGAGGGACTCGGAGATCATGCAGCAGAAGTAGCTTTGTGGCTTTGTGTCCAACCCTCTTGCCCTACGCTTGTGTGCCCACCCAGCTCCGAAAAAAAGAACCAAACCAAACCAAACAAAACAAAACAAAACACTGGGAAGGGGTAACCCCCTCATCCCCAGGAGTGGCCCAGAGGGAGAGAGGCTACCTGAGGGGAAGGAAGCACAAAAGGGAATGCCATCGGTGCTCACAGGTCGGAGCTGGGAACCGAACCCAGGGCCTTGCGCTTCCTACCACTGAGCTAAATCCCCAACCCCATTCCCAGTGTTTTTTATTCCTGTGGGGCACACCCCAAAGTATTAAAAGTAGCTTTGTTAAAAAAAAAAAAATCAAAGTCTCAGGTCCTCACCATTGCCTGAGACTGTGGCCAGTGGGCAGTCTAGCCAGCTGCTTCCTTACCTTAATGTCCAATCACCAGGGAGGTGAGCACTGTCCTTTTTTGATAGTCTTTTTTTTTTTTTTTTTTTGGTTCTTTTTTTCGGAGCTGGGGACCGAACCCAGGGCCTTGCGCTTCCTAGGCAAGCGCTCTACCACTGAGCTAAATCCCCAACCCCTTTTGATAGTCTTTCTTTCCCCACTCCAAACTCCTCCAAAGTCCTGCCCAGACTCCTTGACCAAGGAAGTTCAAAGGTCAGTCCAAGAAGAGCCTAGAAAGTTCTGGGTCTCAGAAGTGAACGGCTCCCTGGGAGTTCATGTCCCCAAACCCTCACCCTCTGTTTGCTGGGTCCTGGAGTTCTGGTGACACAATGGGAGCCATTAGGATGGATGTCCTCATGTCCTCTCTTCTCTCTCACTGTAAAAACATCTCAGAAAGCAGTAACTTAAAGTGATAGGGACCTCCTGATGTATGCTCACTTTTCTCTTCGTGGGTAAGACGACAGGAGAGGTATGGGGTGGGGCAGGCATGGGGGCCCAGAGACAAGGGGGCTAAGAAAGGGGGATTAGAAGACATATGGCTGGGGGCTGGGGATTTAGCTCAGTGGTAGAGCGCTTACCTAGGAAGCGCAAGGCCCTGGGTTCGGTCCCCAGCTCCGAAAAAAAGAACCAAAAAAAAAAAAAAAAAGAAGACATATGGCTGACCTATTACCCTTGTGGGTTCCAGGCACCAGAAAAGGGCCAAAGGAGACCACAAGGCTGTTTGGCAGGGGTGGAGGGAAAGGGGACGATTGGACTGACTGACTGCACGACAAAAACCACTGTCTTTCCCTTCCAGCCACGCCCGTTCTTCACCCTTCACTAGAGATGATTCTTCATAGTCTGTGTTTGTGCACACTCGTGAAGTTTTGTTTCTGTTTTTAAGTGTGTATGGGTACAGGCGTGCGTGCTCAAGCGTGTGCGCATGTGCACGTCTGTTGTTCCTAGAGACCTGAGGTTGATCCCAGCACTCCTCCATCTTACTCACCGAAACAGGGTCTCTCAATCGAACCCAGAGCACACCGATATGGCTGTTCTTGCTAGCCAGTTTGCTCTGGGGATTCCTCTCTCCACCTTCTGAGGTCGGAGTTTCAGGAGGCTTCCATGTCCATCTGGCAGTTATATGAATTCATCTGAACTCCGCTCCGTTTGCCTGGCAAACGCGTGACCCCTGAGCCATCTGTCTGAGTCCAGAAGGTGTGGTTTTCTCAGGGATATTTCCATCCCTGCCCCATCTCTCTGGGCACAAGTGGAAGGCACCGAAGGTGGATAAGAAAGTGGAGAATTGTGGGGTTGGGGATTTAGCTCAGTGGTAGAGCACTTGCCTAGCTCCGAAAAGAGAGAGAGAGAGAGAGAGAGAGAGAGAGAGAGAGAGAGAGAGAGAGAGAGAGAGAAAAGAAAGTGGAGAATTTGGAAACACCAAAGAGATTATTTCTCTATAAAGGTAACCAGTTTAAACTCTTGAAAGACAGTCTCCTCTTCTCTGCCACCTACTCACCTTCCTCCATTCTGGAGCCTGCATTGGGTCCCTGAGCTTAGGGATGGGGTGATGTGCAAGAGTGACCTCCTGAACCCTTGGTCCCATCTTAAGACCTTGAACTGTGAACTTTGGTGAGGTAAAGGACACACCGTCTTTTAGCGGTTACCTTGTATTCTTATTTTTTAATTAAAAAAATTTTAAGTCTACATTTTATTCATTTGGTGGTTGGGAGAGGGGTTTGTTTCTTTTCAGGTTAGGTGTTTTGCTTTGTAACAGGGTCTTGTGTAGCCCAGGCTGGCCTTGAACTCACTACGTAGCCAAGAATGACCTGGGCTCTACCTCCTGCCTCTACCTCTTGAGTACAAGTGTGTACCATTACATATGCAGTTAGGGTTAAAAACCAGGGCTGTATGCATGCTGGGCAAACTTCTACCTGAATGAAGTAGATGTGTGTATGTGTGTGTATGTGTGTGTGTGGGGTTGTGTGTGTGTGTGTGTGTATCATTTATATGCATGCATCTATATATGTTATATAACACAACATACATATACATATATACACAATACACATATATACATACACACATATATGTATATAGAACTGGGTTATAGCTCCAGTCCTCCAATCCCTAGTGTCTAAAGTTCAGTAATTCAACTAGCATCTAAAGGATCCATTGGTACTGTGTTATAATGTGTGTTTTTCTTATTGCTTGGCATCCAAGTCCATGTCCTCTGCTACAGGTTCTTATGACTCCTGAGTTGCCTACTGTGTCCAGTGTATTCCCAGCTTGAGTGAGATAGGATCTCTCTCAGTGTAAATGGCGAGCCCCCTTTTCATTGGGACTCAGAACAGCCTCATGCTCGTGTGTGTGTGTGTGTGTGTGTGTGTGTGTGTGTGTGTGTGTTTTAGAGGCCACGAGAAGGCATCAGATCCCCTGTCTAAAGCTACAGGTATCTGAGTCATTTGACATAGGTGCTTCTGGTCCTCTGTAAGATCAGCAAGTTCTCTTAACTTCTGAGCCAACTTTCCAGCCCCCCACCTAGATTATTTTAAATGTCTTTTTATTTTTATGTGCATGTGTGTTTGCCTGCATGATGCATGTGTAAAAATATCTCTAATGGGGTTGGGGATTTGGCTCAGTGGTAGAGCGCTTGCCTAGCAACCGCAAGGCCCTGGGTTCGGTCCCCAGCTCCGAAAAAAAAGAAAAAAAATATCTCTTATTCTTCTGGTAATAGTTGTCTACGAGGCTTCCTGCCTCTGTCTGCTAACCTAGGCCCAGTCCTGGAAGCATCTAGCCTCTGTACAAACTTATCTAGGCCCAGAATGTTTTCAGCCTCTGAGACTTACTACTGAATAACTTGCCCCTTCCTAGCTCTTTCTGATGTCTGCCTGGCTGGTCAACTCAGCTGACCTGGTTCAAAACTCCTCTTCACGCTGACTAATTCATTCTGGCTTCTCTCTCGGCCTCTGACTTTTAGCTTGGCTTCAGACTAACTCTGGCAATCTGTATAATCTTCTGGCTTATTCTCATTCTCTGGCTCCTTCTGTCTTCACCTGTGTCTAGCTTGTTCTCTCTCTCTGCAACGTGTCTCTGTGAAGCTGTCTCCCCTCCTTTCCTCTCTCTGCGCTGCTCTCTTAAGTAGCTTCACTCTCTTCTCTCTTCTTGCGAGAGGTGGGCGTAGCCCAAGCTGTCAAATCTTTCTCTGATTCGTCCCTTTGCCTGCCACTCAATTAGACACCACGTTCAAACCTGGCTGCTTCCTTCTACAAACTAACTTTACCTTCATTGTTTGGGCTTAACGGTGAGTACTTAGCGAGAGTCTGTGTTCCAGTCAGAGGGATTAAAGGTGGGTGCTAAGGGCGAGCCACACCAGAACTAGAAACAGGGCGTTTTCAGTAAATAATACAATCTCCAGGGTCACAATGTGATCAAATATCCTGGAACATGTATGTCCATGTATCATGTGTGTGCAGTGCCCAAAGAGGCCAGAAAAAGGCATTGGATCTCCTGGAACTGAAGTTAAAGACAGTTGTAAGATCTCATGCGGGAGTTGCAAGTTGAATCTAGGACTCTCCAAACCCACGCCATGCCCCTGCATTTTTTTTTTTCTTTTCTTTTTTTCCCCGGAGCTGGGGACCAAACCCAGGGCCTTGCGCTTGCTAGGCAAGCGCTCTACCACTGAGCTAAACTTCCAACCCCGCGCCCTGCATTTTTAAACATAGATTCTGGGAATTAAAATCAAGTCTTCAGAATTCCATATATAAGCACTTCGTTAATTGGGCAGTATCACCAGACCTTCAACCCCATCTCCAGGCAAAGTCAGGTGTGGTGAGAAAGGCCTGCAATCCCAGCACCTTGGGAACTGAGGCAGGAAGAGACACATTTACTAACCCCAGCAAGCCCCTTGCCACCCTTCCCGAGGTCTCCCTCCTGCCTGTGTACTCCACTGGGGAGAATAATATTTACAGATTCAAGTCTTTTGCCTAAATCTCCTGGCAGCATCAGTTCCAAGTTGCCTGCAAGAGACTCATGGGATTTTCCTCCTTGCATCTTCTAGGGCCACAGTCTCTTCTCAGCCAAATCCTGGGGTCTGGTACCTTTTCTTTTTTTTTTTCCTTTTTTTTCGGGGCTGGGGACTGAACCCAGGACCTTGCAGGTCTGGTACCTTTTGCCCTCCGACTACTACTCTAAATCAGTGGGTGTCTTCGGGGAAGAAAGCCACCATCAGTTTCATTTGAGACAAAAGAATTCTCTCATGTACCCACATCCCCCCACCCTGCAGTGGCCACCCCATCTGTGTGCCCAAGTGGATCACTGTCACCAACTCTACATGAAGGCTACATACGAAGCAACTGTTCAAAGACTACGAGGAGACCTATAGTGTTGCTGCTTCTGCCCCCCTTGCCGTCCTCTAGACCTAAGACCCTGAACCTGGGCCTGGAGACGTCCACTGTGCCATGATTCAGTCTTTCATAAATGCTAATTCTGCAGGCAAACATGCCCAGGCATGACCATCCCCATCCCAAAGCACTACAGAGTGGCCACCTTAGTCTGGGTCTTGCTCCTAACCTCGAATCTCTTCCCAGTCTTGGCTGGTTCTTGACCTTGGATAAGTCAGTATTCTCATACGTTTTTATTCACATACATTAATTATACACAATGGTGGATTTCATGGGGCTGCAGAGACAGCTCATCTAAGAGCACTTGTTCTTTCAGAGGACCCAGATTGGATTTCCAGCACCCACATGGAGGCCTTCAACCACCCTTAACTCTAGTTCCAAGAGATCCGTCGCCCTCTTCTGACCCCCACATGCACCAGGCACGCCCACGGTGCGTACACATTCATACAGGCAAGACACTCATTCACACAAAATAAGTAAATAAATGTAAAAGATTACTGGGTCTTACCATGACATTTTTATACACATATACAATACATTTTGACCATACACCCATGGCCCTCTCTTTTCCCTCTCCCTTCCTCGTTCCAACCAGTCTGCCTTCTATTTTCATATCTTTTATTTGTCTGTTTGTTTTTGTTTTGTTTTTGGGAACCCAGTGAGTTTCATTAGAATTGTTTACTGACTAATTCAAGGCACCTCACCAGTGGCTACACTATTGAAAAGAATACCTCGTCCTCCTATAGTGAACATTAAGGTTCTCGTTCAAGGGTTGGGGATTTAGCTCAGTGGTAGAGCGCTTGCCTAGCAAGTGCAAGACTGGGTTTGGTCCCCAGCTCCGAAAAGAAAAAAAAAAAAAAGATTCTCCCTCAACCCTCATTTTCAAGGCAGGGTCTCATTACATAGTACCTCTAGCTGGCCTGGAGCTCACTATGTAGACAAGCTAGCCGGCCTCTAGCCGGCCTCAAACTAGAGTTCCACCTGCCTCCAGGCTCCTCAACTCCCCACCGAGCTGCTGTAATCCTTGCTTCTTCTCTAAACAAGGTCAGAGGCTTAGCTAAGCTGGCAGGCTCCCGAAGCCTTTTAATCCCAGCACATGGGAGGCAGAGGCAGGCAGATCTCTGTGAGTTCAAAGCCAGCTTGGTCCTCAGAATGAGTTCCAGGACAGCCAGGGCTACACAGTGAAACCCTGTCTCGAAAACCCAGACCAAACCAACAAATAAGAACTGGTGGGCTCCAGAACAGAGCTGAGGAGGGACCCTGTGTGGAAGGGTAGCTTTGAAGGGTGAACAGGATCTAAGAACAGGAGAAGCGAGGATGGATGCTTTAACACTGTGAGCAAAAAACTAAACTTGGGGTCTGCCCTCCCTGGTGTGAACTTGGGGTCTGCCCTCCCTGGTGTGCATGTCCACTTGGGAGGTTGAGGCAGAAGATCATGGATCCAACAGTGAGATTGCAGATGGAGACAGGAGACTCCATGAAAATTCATAGGTCACCTATCCTGGTATTTGCAATGGTGAATGAGAGATTTCCCTCTCAGACAAGGGGGCGGGGCAGTCTGTGTGCGCCACATTCTCCTACATGTCACTGGTGCACAAAGACTTTCAGTCTTTGTCCTTATCAAAACAGGAGAAAATACATGCCCGGGTAAATCTGGCCAAGAACCAAGAGTTTCGGGGAGCTTGTAGACCCCAAGCGTGAACCTACTATATTACATTCCCGAAGGGACATACTGTCAAACTGCCCTCTCAGATTGTATCTGCAAACATATAGATGAGTGTGGCTCCCAGCCAGACCTTATCAGAAAAGCTCCTTTGTGTGCTGGACAATGGCTAACACAGAAACGGAACTAATCGAAGTGTAGAGAACAAGCCCTCAGTCTACAGGTGCCATCTAAGAAGAGGGGGACAGAAAGATTCTAAGAGTCACAGGTCCAGTGGTTGGGGATTTAGCTCAGTGGTAGAGCGCTTGCCTAGCAACCACAAGGCCCTGGGTTCGGTCCCCAGCTCCGAAAAAAAGAAAAAAAAAAAAAAAGAGTCACAGGTCCAGGCAGACTAGAGTGAAGCAGTGTCTTCTGGACTTGACAGGATGCTGCTGCACTCAGGAGCTCACTCCAGTGGGGCTGTCATAGTTGAAGGGAGAAGCGGTTTCTTTAAGAACATCGACCCTGGGGGTTGGGGATTTAGCTCAGTGGTAGAGCGCTTGCCTAGCAAGCGCAAGGCCCTGGGTTCGGTCCCCAGCTCTGAAAAAAAGAAAAGAAAAAAAAAGAAAAAAGAAAAAAGAAAAAAGAAAAAAGAACGTCGACCCTGGTAGGTGAACTTACTTCAGTGGATGGGTCCACAGCAATTAGTATGGGGATCCCACACATAGGAATTGAGAGAGAGAGAGAGAGAGAGAGAGAGAGAGAGAGAGAGAGAGAGAGAACAGGAAGTTCAGAGAATGAGGGGTACATTATGGATGGAGGCCAGGTAAAATATAATTGAATCTCTTTGTATGCATGGTAAGATTTCCCCCAAAATTAATAAAAACATTATATTAAAAGAAGATATAAGGGCTTAAACTAGAGATGGAAACAGAATTAGAGTTGGAGGGAGTTCACGGCCATTCCCTTCCTCTCTCCTCCCTTCCCATCCCTCCCTGACCTCTCCCCTCCCCTCCTCGTCCTCTCTCCTCCTCTCTCCTTCCCTCCTTCCCATCCCTCCCCTCCCTCCCCTCCCTTTCTCTCTCCTCCTTTCCCCTCTCTTCCCTCCACTTCTCTTCCCTTCCTTTTCCAGAGCCCAATATCTCAGAGTTCAAGGCTGTTGTGGGTCTCCCCCTCAACAAATAGAGAACAGGATCCCCCATCCTTGCAGTCTGGAAGACTAACAAAGAAATGTACTTGAACTCAGCTTCTTGGCTCTTCTCAGGGACCATTTCTCTCCCTGCCATCCTCGGAGTGGCCACCAGAGGGTGATCTCTTTTCAAAAGGCAATTCTTTTTTTTTTTTTTTTTTTTTGGTTCTTTTTTTTTGGAGCTGGGGACCGAACCCAGGGCCTTGCGCTTCCTAGGCAAGCGCTCTACCACTGAGCTAAATCCCCAACCCCTCAAAAGGCAATTCTGTCTGTTCCTTTCCAGTTTAAAACCTCCCGACTCACCAGGGGAGGGTTCATTCCCGGCTTCCAGAGTTCTGGGATCAAAGGCGCTCACCACCACACCCAGCCCTGTGTGTTTGGATTGTTCGGTTTCTACTTTTAAGACAGGCTCTCGGGGAAGCCCTTGGTCCTGCTAAGACTGAATCCCCAGTGAACGTGGTTGTTGGGGGGAGGGCGGCAATGGGGGGAGGATGGGGAGGGGAACACCCATAAAGAAGGGGAGGGGGAGGGGTTAGGGGGATGTTGGCCCGGAAACCGGGAAAGGGAATAACACTCGAAATGTAAATAAGAAATACTCAAGTTAATAAAAAAAATTAATTAAAAAAAAAAAAAAAGACAGGCTCTCACTTTGTAGTTCAGGCTAGTTTTGAATTTGCACATGTCCTGCCTCAGCTTCCTGAGCGTTCAGATTACATCTGAGAGCTAATATCCCTATGGAGTTCACAGAGCAGGAGGTCTCTCAGCCCTGGATTTTGCTAGAGACCAGCTTCCTATCTGGAGAAGAACTTCTCAGTGCAATTCACTATCCATTTCCAGACTGTCTTCCCAAGCCTGCAATCTGCCAGGCCTTAAAGATCCCCAACACCTGCCTGGCGGTGCTGGCACACAGCTATGATTCCAGCACTCAGGACAGAAAGGCAGACAGGTCTCTGAGTTCAAGGCCACCCTGGTCTACAGAGTTCCAGGGCATCCAGTTCTACACAGAGAAACTCTGTCTCAGTCAACACACACACACACACACACACACACACACACACACACACACACACACAATCTCCATACCCCTCTGTGTTGTTTGCAAACACCCCTTTATCCAAAGTTGGGTAACAAGTATCAGTGCAAACACTGTATTACATTGTAATGCATTAAACAGGTCTCCATCTGAAAGTAATGGGTAGGGCTGGGTAAAGCAGAACACATCGGTCATCTCAACACTAGGAAGGCCTGAGTTCAAGGGAGCTCAACACTAGGAAGATACTGAGTTCAAGACCAGCCAGGGCTCATAGTGAAACCTCATCTTGTTTAATATGTCTCTCTATATAGTTGTTTAATATATATTATATATGTATATATGTTGTTTAATATATGTCATACATGTCATTATATATATATATATATAAAACAAAAAGTCTGACTTGTACTCACTCCATGGAGCAAGTCATTCATTTGAGAAAGGTATTTTAAAGTTCTATATTATTGATTTTGGGTGTGTATGGGTCTGTGCACATGAATGCAGGTACCCAGAGAGGCCAGAAAAGAGTGTCCGAGCCTCTGGAACTAGAGTGTAAGTGCGTGTGGATGCTGAGGACCAAACTTAGGTCCCCTGTAAGAGCGGCTCTCAAGGACCAAGCTGTCCACCCAGCCCTGATTTGAAGGTGAGAAGGGAACACTTCATCATTGAGCCCGCAAGCCTTGACAAGAAAGCATGGCTCAGTGCCTTTACAGCAAAGGAAGACGCATCTTCCATCAGACAGGTCAGCTCATCTATAACAGAAGCTGGCTCAAGGCTTTACAAATGTGAATGTGAGGGTTGGTGTAGTGGCGAGCAGGTTTAATCCTAGTACTGGCTCCCAAGGCAGGGGTAGACGGATCTCTGTGGGTTCAAGGCCATCCAGGTCTACACGGCAAGTTCCAGGCCAATCAGGGCTACACAGTGAGACCCTGTCTCAAAAAAACCAACAATAAAGGGGATGAGGAGATGGCTCAGTGGTTAGAGCTGTTTGCTTCTCAGTCTGATGACTGAATTCAATCCCCAGAGCCCGTATGACAGAAGAAGAGAACTGAATCCTGGAAGTTGTTTTCTGATTCCCACATAGACACTGTGAAGGTGCTCACACACACACACATACACACACACACACACACGGGAGTGGGGAGAGAGAGAGAGAGAGAGAGAGAGAGAGAGAGAGAGAGAGAGGAGAAAAATTCCAAAACATATTTCTAAAAGCTAAGCATGTAAGCTGAGAGGTGGTGGCATACATCTTTAATCCTAGCACTGGAGAACACTAGCAGAGCCAGGCAGATCTCTGAGTTCAAGGCCTGCCTGGTCTACATAGCGAGTTCCAGGACAGCCAGGGCTATATAGAGAAGAAACAAACAAATGCCTTAACAAACAAACAAATATCCAAATTCATGCCAGTCATTTTCTCGTGTTGATGCGAACGACCAGTAATGAGTACACGGGGGCGGAGGTGACATCAGCAGGACCCTGTCCTAAGAGTTCACCGGCAAGGCTGATGGCTCTTCCGTCTCCTCTGACTCACGAAGCTCCCACGGGTGTTCCTAGAAGCGGACAATCCTGCCCACGGAAGAAATAAGAGTGGCTTCCGTTATGGCTGAATTATGATGAGCTGTAATGAGACTCGGGGTTGAAGAATAGCGGCTCCAATTGGCTCAGGATAATTCCTCCCATTACCTGAGCCCGTGTGCCAGAAATACTGCACCAAGTCCTTTCTATGCATCATCTCATTCAGCCCTTACTGGAAGCGAGGTGTTAGGTCCTCTTTATAGAAAAAGGGACATCGTGATTCACCAGCGAGCCTGACATCAGTGATCCATTGCCTTCTGCGCCATCCAGACCATTCCTCTAAGTGCTGTCTCTCTGAGTCAGGCGCTTAGGCATTCTTTGGCTCTGTGACTGTGCACCGGTTGCTGCTTAACCCTTTTGTCTCTGGTCCCCCCCCCCGCCCCCTCTTTTCTCCAAGACAGGGTTTCTCTGTGTAGCCCTGGCTGTCCTGGAACTCTCTCTGTAGACCAGGCTGGCCTTGAACTTAGAGACCCACCTGCCTCTGCCTCTGACGTTAAAGATGAGCTCCACCACCACCCAGCTCTTCTACCCTCTTAAGGGTGAGCTCATTGTAAGGGTTATGAGGGCCCCGGGGGATGCTGGGAGTTATAGCTCAGTGGCTAGGCTGCTTGCCTAGAAAGCAGCAGGTCCTGGATTCCATCTCCAGTGCCATGTAATCTAAACGGTACACGATGGTTCGTGTCCCAGCACTGGGGAGGTAGAAACAGGAGGCCCAGGAGTTGAAACTCACCCTCAGTTACATAAAGACCCAGAGGCCAACCTGGGCTACACGAGACCCTGTTTTTCTTTTTAAGCATATGAGGGTGTCATGATGGGTACTTGGTGGGCACTTGCATCCGCAAGATGGAAAAAGAGAACCAACTCCTAAAAGTATCTTCTGGGTTCCACGTGTGTGCCGTGCCCACAGGTGCCCCATTCATAATTAGGCAAAGGTAATGTTTTAAATTACTGGACTTTAATTCTGTGTTTGGTTGGTTGGTTTTGACTTTTTGAGACAGGGTTTTCTCTGTGTAGCCCTGGCTATCCTGGAACTTGCTTTTTATATCAGGATGGTCTCAAACTTGGGAGTCCATATGCCTCTGCCTCCCGAGTGCTGGGATTAAAAGCATGAAAGTATTGTGTTTTATGTGTATGGGTGTTTTTACCTGCATGTTTATCTGAGGCCAAAAGAGGGCATCAGATCCTGTAGAACTGACTTAACAGTTGTGAGCTGCTGTTGGGTGCTCAGAATCAAACCCAGTTCCTCTGGAAGAACAGCCAGTGCTCTTAACCATTGGGCCATCTTTCCAGTCCCATCAAATGTAATTAAAACAAACAAAATGTAAGCAAGAGCTGGTGTGACACTGAATGTCTGTCATCCCAGCCTTTGGGGAGATGAGGCAAGCTCAAGGCAAGCCTGGTCTACAGAGCAGAAGCCCGTCTCCATTAAAAGAAAAAAGAAAGCAAGGCAAAACAAAACCGAGTTTCTAATTTTTTTATTTTTATGTATGTGCATATATGTGTCTATGTGAGTGTGTGTGCACGCCTGTGTGGACTCACAGAGGCCAGAAGAGGCTGCCAGGTCCCTTGGAACTGGAGTTATAGGCATTTGCAGGATTCCCTGATTATTACAGGGAGGCAGAGACTTGAACTCTGGCCCTCCAGATTGTGCAGCAAGCACTCTTAACCCCTGACATCTCTCCAGTCCCTGCTGATTTGCTTTTGAGACAGGGTCTCCTGTAGCCCAGGTTGACCTCAAACTCCCTACATATCTGGATTGTCCTGTCTTCATCCATGGACTGCTAGAGCTATGGTTGTGTTACCACACTGTGGTATATTTATGTGTTTGTCTGTTTTGTATTTTCAAGAAAGGGTCTCACTGGGTAGCTCTGACTGCCCTGGAACAACTCACTTTTTAGACCAGGCTGGCCTCAAACTCAGATCTGCTCGTCTGCCTCCCAAGTGCTGGGATTAAAGGCATTCGTCACTAAGTTCCCTCTGGAGATCAGAATCCAGAGTTTGGGATTTGGATGTGAAAAGGCTCCCTTGAGCTCATCTGTTTCAATAGGTGATCACCAGCTGGTGGTGCTGTTTGAAAGGTTTCAAAACTATTAGGAGGTAGCCACTCACTGGCCTATGTGGTAACTGAGGGTACCTTTTAAGGTTTTATAACCTGGCCCCATATCTTGTTCCCTTTCTGCCTCCTGAATGTGGACGCACTATAGCCAGTGGCCTCACACTCATTTGACCATGATCACTCCAAACTGCAAGCCAGAGTGAGTCTTTCCTCCTTCAGTTGCTCCTTGTCAGGCCTTTGGTCATAACAATAGGAAGAGTAGCTAATACACCCTCTTCAAGGGTGTTTGTTCCCCCTAATGACCTAACATTCTTCCACTAGGCCTTGCCTCCTAAAGCAGCACCACAGGCTAGCAACCAAGTATTTCTGATGCTAATGACAGTGGAATCTAGCTAGCCCAAGCCACAGACACTCCCAGAATTTACTTTCCCCATCAGTAAAACGTGTAAGCAATCTCACAGTGTTGGTCACTTTTCTCATTGCCACGACCAAATACCAGACTGAGGCAACTTAAGCGAGGAAGGGTTTCTGTTGGTTCACAGTTTCAAGGGATACAGCCAACATTCATCCTTCTGACCATAGAGGCAAGACCAGCTGCTTCAAGATTCTGAGGCTAAAATGTTGCCCCCATGATGGACTGTGCCTTCCAACTATGAGTCATAAGAAACCCTTCTATCCTTCTACTTGTCTGTCTCAGCCACTGTGTAGGTATCAGAGTACACCCCATCATGTCAGGGCTCCAAAACCAACAGCACCACCTGTTGGAGACCAAGTGTTCAATCACATAAGCCCGTGGGGGCATTTTACATCCACCATTATCACTGGCCGCCTACAGTGTTCTGAGAATTATTCCAGATCGCATTGAAAACACATCAGGTGGTGCTGTGATTCATAATGCATCATGGCCTCCAGGGGACCCTGGAACACAGGGCTGCTGAGTCAAAGGCCTCCTCTCCTCCCTCTCACAAAGTCTTGGTTCATCTTAAACTGCAGTAGCTTCTGGGGATGTCTCAGAGCCAGGGTGTTTGTCTACCATGCACAAGCTCCTGAGAGTCATTACTAATCACACACACACACACACACACACACACACACACACACACACACCACAGAAGGAGGAGGGGAAGGAGGGGGAAGTGGAGGAGGAAATAGAGGAGGAAGAAAGGGAAAAGTAGTTCAAAGTGTAGCCCCCTAAATTTCATACTAATTAGCATGTCAAAAGCCATACCTGCTGTCATCTGTTTTGATGTTTATGGTGGGGCTTGGTGGCACTGGCACCAGGACTCATAAAGATCTACCTGCCTCTGCCTCTGCCTCTGCCTCTGCCTCTGCCTCTGCCTCTGCCTCTGCCTCTGCCTCTGCCTCTGCCTCTGCCTCTGCCTCTGCCTCTGCCCCTGCCCCTGCCCCTGCCCCTGCCCCTGCCCCTGCCCCTGCCCCTGCCCCTGCCCCTGCCCCTGCCCCTGCCCCTGCCCCTGCCCCTGCCCCTGCCCCTGCCCCTGCCCCTGCCCCTGCCCCTGCCCCTGCCCCTGCCCCTGCCCCTGCCCCTGCCCCTGCCCCTGCCCCTGCCCCTGCCCCTGCCTCTGCCTCTGCCTCTGCCTCTGCCTCTGCCTCTGCCTCTGCCCCTGGCCCTGCCTCTGCTCCAGCCCCAGCCTCTCCTCAAACCCTGCCCTCTGCCTCTGCTTCTTGAGTGTTAGAATTAAAGGTGGCTAAGAGCACTTGCTACCCTTGCAAGAGGACCTGGTTTAATTCCCCGAACTCACAGGGTCTGGGCTCACATCTGTCTGCAACTCTAGCCCCCCGGGGATCCGACACCTTTTTCTGGCACACAGGTGGTTCACAGGCATCCATGCAAGCAAGACACTCGTACACACACGAAGAAAGGAAAACATGAAAAGGAACCATCAACCGTTCTCAGCCCCTCCAGCCTCTCCAGTCCACAGGACTTCTTGTGGTTATCACTTGTCCCTGGGGTCCTGTGCCCAAAGAGACCCTTGCCAAACAGAAAACTTCACATCAGGTTCAAAATCTCTCTTCCTTCAATCCTTCACTCTGAGAAAGGGGCTGAGGGTCCAGGAAGACCCTGTCTCAACAGCTTCCCTACCTTCCTGAGTGATATCCTCTAAGACCTACCTCTCCTAACCTTGCAGCCTGCCCGGCTTTCCCTGTAACCCTTTCTCTGCCTGCAGGGTGTCTCTTCCAGTCTCCTTTCTGACTTGGGCTCTTTCCCACTGACATTCCTATGCAGAGAGCACAGGCCATAGCACGTTTTTAAAATTCATGGTCCCCCTGGAGAGAGATTTTGTTTGCTTGCTTGCTTGTGTAACCCTGGCTGTCCTAGAAAACTTACTCTGTAGACCTGGCTGTCCTGGAACTCTGTCTCCCATCACTGCCACCCAGTTGGAATCACACACACACACACACACACACACACACACACACACACACACACACACACTCCTCTTTGGGACAGGTTCTCACTAAGTAACCTGCAACTCACAATGTAGACTGATCTCAAACTCACAGAGATCCAGCTGCCTCAGGGAGGGGCTTAAACATTTTTTATTAAGATTTATAATATTTTATGTACATGAGTGTTTTGCCTGCTTGTCTGTATGTGACTGGTGCTGGTTGAGACCAGAAGAGGGAGCTGGATTTTCTAGAACTGGAGTTACAAATGATTGGGAACTACTCTGTGGGGGCTGGGCACCACAGTCCTCTTGCAAGAGCATTGTGCTTTTAAACACTGAGTTGTCTCCTCAGACCCTTAATTTAAAACAAACAAACAGAAATGTACCTTTTGTTGTCAGGTGGTGGTGGCTCTCGGTAGGCAGAGGCAGATGGACCTCTGAGTTTGAGGCCAGCTTGGTTTACAGAGTGAGTTCCAGGACAGCCAGGCTACACAGAGAAACCCCATCTGGAAAGTCAAAAAGCAAAAACAAAACAAAACAAAACAAAAACCAACCAACCACCAACCACCAAAATCCAAGGTGTCAGGTTGGAGAGGGTTGTTCTACTACAGGGTAGAGAACGGTCAGAGAGTGAAGCAAGATGCTTAGCCCTGACCCATGGCTTGGGCTCGCTCTGGAACCCCTGTCCCAGCGGCAACCAGTACTCACCTCTGGTGTTTGTTCGGGGACCTTAGACTCTTTGCTTATGCCCCTCATCTTGGAAACAGAAGTAGAGGGAATGGGGCTGGTGAACTGGCTCAATGGGCAGAGCGACTTGTCTCTAAGCCTGATGGCCTGGATTCAGTCCTAGAACCATAGAGTGGAAGGTGAACAATTGAGGCAAATTATCATCTGGCCCATGAGTGTACACACACACACACACACACACACACATCACACCATACCACACTACACACACATACACACACACCACACCATAAGATACTACATACACATACACACTACACAACACACACACACATACGCACACACCACAGTACACATATATACACATACACACACACCCACCCCATACTATACCACACTACACATACATACATATACATATACCACCCCACACCATACCATACTACCCATACGCACACATGTACACACATGTGCACACACACACACACACCATACCACACTACATATACATACATACACACACACACACACATACACACACAGTAATAAAAAGTAACTAAACGGGGCTGGTGAGATGGCTCAGTGGGCAGAGGCACTGTACACCAAGCCTGACCACCTGAATTTAACCTCCAGGACCCATATGATAGAAAGAGAGAACTGACTCGTGCAAATAGTCCCCTGGCCTCCACATACAATCTGCGTCACACATGCAGTCATCCCACCCCAGACATGAAATGGGTTGAAGTGGAAACTTCTAGCTTCTTTGGGAAGTTATGTCAAACGATGTTTTCCTGGGGCGCACAGGTGGAAGGATGTCTTGTGAAAGCAGACAAGTGAAGGAGTGTTTTCCAGGAGCAGACACGGGTGAAAGGGTGTTTCAAAATAGCAGACACGCGAGAGGACGCTTGGTGAAGGAGTATAATTACGATCCCACCGACAGCGGGAGACCAGCGCTGAGCTTTGATTTGCTTTGCCCCACCTCACTATTCTTCGCTAACAACACACGTGTACTGGGGCGCCTTACATAGTATTGCTGATCTCCAGTAGTGGCGATGCCAGAGAGAAACTTGCTAAGAACTGCTCATGAGGTTCCTGTGACTTCACCTCAGCCTGGCTGGTGAACCTGGACGTTTCTTCAGGATTGAACTACGGCTGCTGGTTTATGTGCCTGGTGTCTGCCTGCAGAAAGGACTGGACTGGTTTGTGTGTGGTGCTTGCTACGGGACTGAAGTGCTGAGAAAGAAAATAGAGCTCGCCCATAAAGAACTATTGCTGAACAGGTCCACTTCCCCCCTATCCTGACGACTTTTCTCTTCCACTGCTACTCCTGCTGGGCGGTGGGCTACAGAGAGGGTTGAACCCTTATTAAAAGTAGATTGAAAAAAAAATTATGCCTACAATGGATTTCTAAAAAAGTGTGGTAACCGTTGAAGTAACTTGATGCTGAGGGAGCATGAGGAATGGATTGAGAAGCTCTTCCTTTTTTGGGGATTCTGGGAACTCCCCACCCTGACTTCTCCCACCTACACCCTAAACATCCTGGAAGCAACGGAGGGAAACATGAGCCTAATGTCTTCCATTAGTCAGGCGAGCCGCAGTTCCCGGCTGCACATGCTCAGCTCCATGGGACACTGGAGTATTAATGGTCCAGTCGCCATGGAGCTGCTGGTTTACAGTCTCTCCAAGGACAGAGCACAGCTGGTTCAGGTTACCCGAAAATGTAAATGCTTTTCTCCTCTCACCATACGGATCCCATACACTGCCAGGCTTGGCAGCAAGCACCTTTGACCACTGAGCTGTTCTGCCGATCCCCAAAGATACAAGTAGGGACCAATAGCTAACTTCTTCATTTTCTGAATGAAGGAGGCATGGGGTTTCTAGACATTCAGGTCTGTTTGTTAGTATGCAGTGGTTGGCGGAGTAGACAAGGTAGGATGGGTTCCCTAGGAATGTCACTTCTGTCTCTATATCAGTGTGGCCTGTCCAGTTCCTTTGACTCCAGACAGGGATCCAACCTATAGTTCTGTCTTTTCTCCTCAGGCTGGGTTTAGAGATCCAGGTAAAGCGAAACGAGCTTCCTTCCCTAGCCTGGAAGTTTGAGAACTTAACCTTCTCAAACATCAATCTCCTGTCGTTAAAAACATTGAACCTTGTGGTTGTTAATTTTTATTATTTATTTGAGACAGGGACTAATAATATGGCCCTAGGTGACTTAGAAGTCACTATGTAGACCAGGCTGGCCTTGAACTTACAGAGATTAGTCTGTCTCTGCCTCTTGAGTGGTAGGATTAAAGGCAAGTGCTGCTATGCTTGGGTATTTAAAAATATTATCATATATTATTTGTAGACAATAATAAGTTTCAGTCATTGCACATGTATCTAGCCTAACATGTTTGATCATATTCCCTCCCCATCACCCTCTTTCATCCCATTGCCTGGTCCTAGTTTTGTTTATGCTGCTGTGATAGAAATCAACCTAGGGAAGCAAGGGTTTGTTTCAGTGCAAAATTCCAGGTCACAGACCATCCCAACAGAGAAGTCAAGGTGCCAGGGACTGTTCACATCACAGCCACCGTCAAGAGCACAAATGGGCACCTGCATGCTCAGTGCTCAGCTTGATTTCTCTGCTCTTATACAGTCCACGATCCTCAGCCTAGGGGATGGTGCTGCCCACAGTGGGCTGGATCTTCCCCTAGCTGTGAATTAATGATGACACATCCACAGGCCAAGCTGACTTAGTCAGTCCATGAGACTTTCTTTCTAGGCAATTCTAGGTTGTGATGGGTGAGCAATTGAAAGTAGTTGTCACACGCCATGATCCTCTTCCTTTCCCCAACTATTTCTTCTATTTTCATGGCTCAATATGTATGTGTGTGCATGTGTGTGTGATGTATGTTATGTATGTGTGTGTGCATGTGTGTGTATAGTATGTATGTGTGTGCATGTGTGTGTATAGTATGTGTGTGTGTGTGCATGTGTGCATGTGTGCATGTGTATGGTATGTATGTGTGTATGGTATGTGTGTGTATGCGTGTGTGTGTATGGTATGTATGTGTGTATGGTATGTATGTGTGTATGTATGGTGTGTGTGTGTGTGTGTGTGCATGTGTGTTTGTATAACAATGTGCTTCATCAGGGTTGTTTACAGAAGATGAATGAGAGCTTATGTATAGGAGCATAGGTGACATACCAGCAGCTACATCATTGAAGAAACTGCCCCATCCTCTCCTAGCAGCCATTAACTTACGTAGATCCTCAAGGGGCAGGGCCTTGTGAATCCTTCCCTCCTCCATGACAGGATGTTGATGGTCTGAGTCTTGTGCAGATCTTGTACAGGTAGAGCCTTGTGGTCTTTAGCGGCCCCAGGAGGAGCTCTGATTTGTCTTAAGCCTAGTTTCTTAGCTTAGAAGTTACTGCTTCACCTCCTCTGGGCTGACCTGACCAGAGGCAGGTTAGAAAGACCCAAGCAGGAAAGAAGACGCCAGAACTTGTAACCTTTCTAACCTTTCTAACACCTGTGACTCTTTAATGCAGTTCCTCGTGGTGCAGTGACCCCCAGCAATAATTAATTTCGCTGCCACTTCATAACTGCAGTTTTGCTACTGTTGTAAACCATAATATAAATATCTGATATGCAGGGTGTCTGATATGTGACCCCTGTGAAAATGTGTTTTGACCCCCAACAAGCCACATTCACGGCCCACAGATTGGAAACTGCTGGCTTAAGCAGTTAAGAGTACATACTGCTCTTACGGAGGACCTCGCTTCTGTTCCCAGCACCCACCTTGGGAAGATCACAACGGTCTGTAATTCCACTTCCAGGGACTCTGATGTCCTTTACAAACAAACATGCAGGAAAAAAACCTGCCCATACAAAAATAAATAAGTAAAGAACAGTGTTTTGCTCAAACACTGCTTGGTGCCATAGCTGGTTCCCCTCCTTTAAGCCAGGGTTATACTTTTTAAAGGAATTCAGTATGTTAATGCCAGCCAAGCTAATATCATCCCTTACGGAGTCGCTGGTCTGTGTCCCTGGGGTGTCGACCAATGAGCCTTTATCAGGTAACAATTGGCTGAAAGAGCATGGAGGATTTGATTGGTTGTGTGGTCCATATGGAAGAGACCAGTCTGGAATTGACAGTCATCAGGACTTAGGGATGGCGGTCTTGGGCCTTGTTTCTGAGTGGAAAAACTAGAAGTGGCCACCAGGAGCGTGCCAGGTTCCGAGGGAGGGACTCAGTGGAGACTCGGAGGAAGGGATGTGTAAAGAAGCTGTTCTGGGGTTGGGGATTTAGCTCAGTGGTAGAGCGCTTGCCTAGCAAGCGCAAGGCCCTGGGTTCGGTCCCCAGATCCAAAAAAAAAAAAAAAAAAAAAAAAAAAGAAGCTGTTCTGTGGGAGGCATGGGTAATACAGCAGGAACGAGTGAGGAAGAGGAGGGGAGGACTGTGGTGGAGACTTTGTTCCCTGGATCAGCAGTGGTCCAGGAAGAAGAGGGGGAGAAAGGGATCTGGGTGTGGGGTGGCGCAAGGCTTGAGTCCCAGCACTCTGGAGACAGGGACTTCAAGTCCCTCCTGTGCTAGCTATATAGTGAGTTCCAGGCCCCACCAAGGAGAAGCATGAAGAAAAGGAGGAGGGAGAGGAGGAGGGGAGGGAAGAGGAGGAGGGGGACAAGGAGGAGAGGGAGAAGGAGATTAGGAGGGGGAGGAAGGGGAGGAAGGGAAGGGGGAAGAGGGGGAAGAGGAAAAGAAGTAAGGAAGAATTCCAAATGGGAAGGAAATAGTTTGTAGTTTGATCCCTATGAAAAGGCAGACGGATTTGGAATAGGCAGTAGAGAAGTTTCCGAGGGGAACAGAACAGAGAGAGGAGGGTCAGAAGGGAGAAGGGAGAGGGAACAGAAAGGCTCAGATTAGGGTAAGTAGCGAGCTGGAACATGGGGAATGCCTGCATCTAGATGCTCTCCCAGCTGCAGAGCTAGGAGCCCTAGGAAATGGCTCTTCCACTAGCTCTGGAGTCCCAGCTCCTCTGGTCTCCTAGAATCAGGCTTGTCTGCCTTGTGCTGGGTGACAGCATAGCTGTGGTGATCAGGTGAATGCAGTGATGCCAGGGGCAGAGGCTGGGAGGGAGCCTCTCTAGTGACCTAGGACCTCAGATCATGTCAGAGTCCACATCGCAAGCCTGGAGACCCCAAGGAAGCTGGAGGAGACAGTGTTGGCAGGAGAGGCGGCATGAGGTACCCTGAGATCTCTGCACCGGGAGTGGCCTAGGCCCCTGCACAGATTCTGCTCGCAGACAGTCAAGGAACAGTCACGGGTGTGTGTGGGAGTGGGGTGCAAGTTGGTGCGGCTCATCCAAGGCAACGAGTCCCAACTGAAGAAATACTTCCTAATCATGAACCTGGTGAGGACAAAGGAGGTTTAGATGGGGCAGGCGTCCCATCTCCATGGCCGAACAGTACTGTCAATTCCTCACGAATCTAAAATATCCTCGTTTGAACCTTCATGGCCCCCCCAAATCAACCTTTTGATCCATTTCCTGCCATTTCACTCCTTTTTGGAGACCTAGGGACCCAAACAGCTGTATCTCTTGCCTACTCCAAACTCATCAATCTTTCTGGGAAGATTCAGATAACCGATCCTTTTGCCAGGTCCATCCTGACACTTTGGGGACTCAGACTTTCATTCACATTACCCCCAGCCATTAAGCCAAACCTCCTGTGTGAGAGAGGCTATGGGAGTGATAATTTTGTAAAAGATAGCCAGCTCTCTGGCCTTCCAGTGCACCTTCATTAGTGGTCACCTTCAGGATATCCCTTTAACCCCATTCATGAGTGGAGGCTCCTGCGGGCCCAGCCAGACTATGCTGAACATCGCTGCCCACCATCTTCATGCGGGGCAAGCTAAGACATAGTCCTCCTGCTGCTGTCGCTCTCTCTGCCACGAGCGACCACCCCTATCTAAGATGGCTGAAGTGATCAATAGCTACTATTGAAGGCCAGAGGTCTGGAACTGCAGGCAGACAGCGCATGCGGTGCCTGCGCCACTCCCCCAATCCACCAGGTGGAGAAGGCCTACCCTTAGCATCTCCTGTGCGCAAATGCAGAGCCAGCAGCAGTGGCACCTGTACGGGCTAGCCACTTGTCTAGACTGCTCCTGCTTTACTTGACATTCCAGCTACTCTCACAGCTGGCTGACTTGTCAGACCAGCTGGGGAGGATTGAGCTGGTCAAGGGTTCCACTGCACACACAGTACTTGCTGGAAAGATGGACATTTAAGTCCTCTCCTCCAGAAAGGATCGAGAAGCTCTTTAGAGCCCCTGCTCTCCAGCCGAGTCAGCCCCGCCTATGCCATTCCCAAACTCCACCCCCTTGGAAACAGGATGATTCTTTAAAAACAAACAAAACCGAAAAATCCTCCCTTTTTTCTTTTTTACAATTAATTTGTGTATGTGTGAGAGCATGTATATGGCCCTGTACACGTATGATGTTTAGATCGTACACGTTCCCGTCCAGGGGCTCAGTCCCAGGTTGTCAACTCGTCAACAAGAGCCTTTGTCTATTAGCTATCTTGTAGGCCCGAACCTCTAATTTTAATCCAATAATAAATCTTTTGAAGGTTTATTTTATTTCATGTGTATGGCTGTTTTGCCTGTATAGAGCATATTTGTGCCCGGTGCCAGAAGAGATCAGAAGAAGGTAATTGGATTCTCTGAAATTACAGTTACAGATGGACCAATGGCTGTGAGCCACCATGTAGGTACTGGGAACTGAACTTAGGGTCTGTGCAAGAACAAGCGCTTTTAACTGCTGAGCTACCTCTCCTACGCCACCTCTTTTAAAAGTTTAGTTTTAATTCTTTTTTATTTTATGTGTATGGGTATTTTGTCTGCATGTCTGTCTGTGCGCCATGTGCATGCAGTTCCTGTGGAGGTCAGAAGACGGCGCTAGGTCCTTTGAAACCGCAGTTACAGATGGTTGTGAGTCTACACCATGTGGGTGATGGGAACCAACTCTTAACTGCTAAGCTATCTCTCCAGCCCCTAGAGCCTTTCGTTTTATTTTCCAAGTCAGAATTTCTCTGTGTGGCCCTGGCTGTCTTGGAGCTTGCTCTGTAGACCAGGCTGGCCTCGAACTTGGAGACCCGCCTGCTGAGTGCTGGGATGAAAGGCGAGAGCCACACTGCCTGGACTTTTCTTCTCAGACAGTATCTCGCGATTCCCAGGTTGGTCTGAATTTGGCATGAAGCTGAGGACGGCTTCGAACTCCTGATCCTCTTACTTCTACTTCTAAGTGCTGGGATTATGGACATGCCTGGTGAGGTCAAATTTATGGCTGGGTTCCAGGGATGGAAGTCAGGGCTTCGTGCATTCAAGGCAAGAAGCTCTCTACCAACTAAGCTACACCCCAGCCTCAGCCTGGACTCTTTCTGCTTAAATATGGAAAGTGACTGTTGTGCTTTTAGAGTGTGGTCTCCTTTGCTGGCTCTCTACGCTAGCTAGAGGGAGAGAACAAACTCAGAAGGATCCAAGTGGTTTCTAAGTCACTCAGTTGCCAGGAGCCTCATTAGAGTCTATAACCTGAGAGAGCCCTGAGCATGCGCAGAACCCCTCTCTGGGTGATGCTGTCGGCGTGAACTTATTGTTGGACAAGGGAACAGTTGCTAAGGAAATGTTACCTCCAGTACAGAATTTTCTGGAGATGGAATCCAAGGTGTGGGCAGTGGAGGGCTCCAGGAGGTTTCAATGCACGCGAAAGAGGGCAGCCATTGCTGGCTGATTCTTCCTAGTTCAGCCACTGGAGCCGTTCTGTTCTGCCTCAGCCTGGCCATGCCATCTTTCTGGGCATTTCCTCTATGGCCATATAACAACAAAGGATCTTTGATCCTCTCTCTCTCTCTCTCTCTCTCTCTCTCTCTCTCTCTCTCTCTCTCTCTCTGTGTGTGTGTGTGTGTGTGTGTGTGTGTGTGTTTCACTTCTTGTCCATGGGTAAGGATGACATCCCCCTCCCCACCCCGCCCCAGGGCATTGCTCTCCAGCGATCTGTATTCTAGAGGCTCTCTAAGCTTGGTAGCAATTGGGCTAATGACATCCTGGGGCAGGGGGCAGTATGTGTGTGTGTGGGAAGAGGGAGGGCAGCGGGGAGGGGGGATTGCTGTCCATTGCATTCCTCCACCTCCTCCAGACAGAAGAAAGAACCTAGGTTGTGTCTAGGCTAGCCTGGGGCCTCTGTTTCTCCTAGATTTAGGAATGAATTGCTACCTAAATTTTGTGGATTCGTCTCCTAAATTCACTCTGTCATCGCCTCTCTTAACCCCAGAATCCAGGAGTCTAACTCCCACCTCTTTGGACCGTGCTTTTCCGGCGCTCTGACTTTCCTCATTTCTGGGTGGGCAGAGCGTGACAGAGAAGAAGAGGAGGTGGAAAGAACCTGGGTGCCGCCCCCCCACCTCATCCCCCGCCCCGCTCCTGAGCGGCGGAGACTGCGATCCTCAATCCTACCACACGGGGGCGCCAGAACAAGCGCGGACGCGGGCGAGGCAGCGCAAGGTGGTTCTCGTCCGTGTGAGTGCGCCCATGGGTGTCTTTGTGTGTCTGTGTTTCTGTACATATGTGTGCGAGCCAAGGGGTGTCTGGGTGGGATGTATTCAGGGCAACAAACCCGACGTATTCCCCTGAAACAGGTACTCCAAGTGTATTTTCTTTTTATGAGGGTGCTTAATGTTACTGGGTTCGTGTGGATGGGGAGGCAGGCGACTTATGTGTATTGTCGCGTGTACACAGTGCAGGCTGTGAGTCTCCGAAACTGCGTGTTGATTTTTGAAGTCACGTTTTATGAGGGTTTTTTTTTTTCAACCCTCTCTCCCACCACCCTGATAAAAGGAATTGGGGCTGTCAGCACAGATTGCTGTCACTCCGGGCACATCTTCAGCATTAAGTCTGGGTGACTGTGCTAAGTGTGACATTGTGTTTGTTAAGTAGGTGTGTCTCAGAGTCGGAGTGCAACTCGGTAAGAGCGGGTCGTGTCGTGTGACAGGTGGATTTTGGAGGGGGTTGGAGCAAGATTATGGAAGCCTACAATTTCTCTTGTTAGTTGTGGATATCACAGTCATGGTGTGTGTGAGTGTAAATGTGTGTGTTTGTGTGTGTGCACACACGAATGTATGTGGTATGTTTCTCTTTCTAAGTCTCTCAATTAGCTGTCTCTCGGTGTCTCTCCTGTCTCTGTCTCTTTTTCTCTTGGCTTGGTGACTCATCTATGCGGCAATGGCCTCCCCCGGCTTGCTGGGTCTCCCCTCCCCCACTCTGGAGTGCCTGTGTGAGGGGGGGCGTCTAATGGAATGGGACCTTGGGACTGAAAATCAGAGCGAGAACCCCTCCTACCCACCACGTACCATTCAGAACCTTCTGCTGGCCCCCTTCCGGACCCTCTCTCCAAGTTCCTTTCCAGACTTCTCCATCTTTGGGTTGGCTTGGGGGTAACAAGAATGGAGTGTAAGTCCGACCACTTCCCAGTGTCTTTAACAGCTTTTTGGTTTTGTTTTTAGTTCACAGTAGGGACCCCAGTCTCCTTATACAATCCCCTCTCATTGCGTCTTTGCACCCCTCCCCATGGCTGACGGAATAAATGGCTGCAGAGGTGAGTCACCGGTTGGGGGAGGGGGAGCAGAGAAAGGGGGGTTGGGTGAGCTGCGGGGGTTTCGGGTGGTGTGACGAAGCCCCCCCCCCCTCTCTCTCTCTCTCTCTCTCTCTCTCCCAGACCTCCTAAAGCCCTTCCATAGCCCTCATCCCTGGTTTTCCAAGCCTTGAACTCCGCAATCATTGTTCTGCCGAACTTCACTCTCCATCTACTCCTGGAATGCATGAGAGCTTCAGATACCCGGACCAAGGTAGACAAGGCCATATACACAAGTCAGAGCCGACATAGGGTGTCCCCTCCAGGGCCTCACCTTTTAGCTCTTCCTCCACACTAGTGCCTCCTCATGTTATCTTTTTTTTCTTGCCATCCTCCTCCTCTCCCCCAACCTCAGGCACTGGCCCTTGTCTTGATCTTTCCCTGTATAGAAGCAGCAGAGCCTTAAGAGGTGACTGATGGGACTGGAGGGGTAGCACCTAGCTCAGCTGGTAGAGTGCTTGCCTAGCATACACTAGCCCTGGGTTCAATCCCCAACTCTGCATGAACTGGGCACTGTGGAACGTATCTGTAATCGAAGCACTAGTCAGATATTCAAGGTCATCTTCAGCCAGTTGTAGAGTTGGAGGCCAGTCTGGGCTACTTCTCAAAAACAACAAACCAAAATAACGGCAAAGGGAGAAGCTATGAAGGGCATGGGTCATCCTGGGAGAGGAGTGGGTGATATGGGAATGAACTGAACTAGGGACGGGGTGGGGCAAGAGCAAGAGGGGTCCAGAGCTATGTAACGAAATCATCAAACATGTTCGTCTTCGGTATCTGGTAGCCCTCTACCCTGACCACCTCCACCCTGTGATGACCAAGAATCCTGAGATAAAAGTTTTTGAGCAGTTCCTTGGCTTTCCAAAAAAAAAAAAAAAAAAAAAAAAAAAAAAAAAAAAAAAGTAAGAATGGGGAGTTGGGATTGGTGATAGAGAAATAGGGAATGCTCCCAAGAACCAAGGATAAGGAATGTGGGGGCTGCAGACAAGTGACTTCAACTATGAGATGTAGGGCTCCAAGATTCAGAGAGAATAATAGGGAGGGAAAAGAAATATTTACATACAAAGAAGTTCACAGAGGCATGGACACACGCCAATAGGCAATAGGCAGTAAAGGAGCCCCAGGAATGCACACACACACACACACACACACACACACACACACACCCCACACATACAGAGAGAGTCAGGCACCAGATCTGGGTGCATACAAAGATCCCACATAGCACAGGCATGCCTACAATCCCAAGAGATTAGAATTTCACTGATGTGCCAAGAGTCACACAAGTGGCAAAAGAAGCCCCCTCCCCCATTTAAACTGGAACCATACCCATTCAAGTCTCAACCTGATTCGCTTGCTTCTCCCTGTTCTTTCTCCTTTTCTTCTCTGCTTTGGGTCTTTTTAATCTCTGTCCAGAGAAACACACATGCAACCCCGAGGGTGCTTGCATATGCACGCAAGCACACAGGTATTTGGTTTCTTTAGGTGTCTGTCTCCTTTCCCTGGACCTCAAACTTAGATCCCCAAGCCCACCAGGCAGCCCCTTTGTGGAGCGCTCGCCCCCTCCCTTCTCTCTCCAAAGCTTCCCCTCCCCCTCTCCGAACCATCAGCTTTCTGATTCACCTTCCAGAAGGGGGATAACGTGACCCCCCTTCTCAGCTCTCAGCTCTAGGGAACTAGGCTGAGAAGATGAAGGGAGATGGGGAGAGAAAAGGGAAGGAGGAGGTTCTAGTCACAGGCGCTGGATAGTTGTGTGTGTGTGTGTGTGTGTGTGTGTGTGTGTGTGTATGGGGGGTGTCAGATACTGCTGTAGTGGTGTTGGTGGTGATGGGGTGTGTCTTTAGGTCCCCCTCCCTCCTTTCTTTGGAATATCTACTGTCATCTTGGTTCTCAAGTTTATTTTTTTTCTCTCTCCTTCAACCTGCTTCATGTTCTTTTCCTCCCCCCCCCCCTGCCCCCATCTCTTCTCTTTCCTCTCACCCCACCTTTTCTCCGCAGAGCTGATGGGGTTTCTTCTGGGAAAGTCAAGCCACTGATGGAAGGGAGAAGCCGCTGCTGGTTCTAGAGAGAAAGCACGTGAGTGTGTGTGTGTGTGTATGTGTTTGTGTGTGCCTGTGCGCGCGCACTCCCGCGCGTGCACGAGCTAGGGGCTTAAAATGAGGGTCAGTAACAGGATGGTATGAGGGGGCTGACTCTGAAAGAGGCTCTGAGACCCTCCAGATGCCCTCCCCATTCTGGTTTCCAAAGTGTCCGGGTTGGGGGGCTTTGCGTGTGCTTATAAGCACCCCTGTGTCCGCAGTTCTTGTGTGTCTGGTGTGTGTCATTGTCACCCCCCCTTTCCCTGCCCACGCCCCCGCACTGCTCTCCGCCTGCACCGCAGCCCCCTCCAGCCTTCCTCCCTCCCCTTCATTCCTGCAGTAGCAGCTCCCGGGGCCACCTTTCCCTCTCCTCTACCCCCTCCCCATTTCCGTCCTCCCATCCCACCCCCGCCCACGTCTGGTCTCCCTTCACCGGACCCGGCTGGCTGATAGATTTTCTGCGCAATCTCTGCGTCATCGCCCCCCACTCCCGGAACCTCTAGCTGTCCAAGCCCCCAGCCTCAACCCCTCTGGGAAGGAGATACGGTCGAAGGGTCTGGTGGCTGAGAGGGTCCATCTCTGACGTTGCAGTGCACCCCCCTCCAGTCGCGTTCAGACCTCCCCTTTAAGCGGTAGAGAGAAATGGAGTTGAGTCACCCTCTCCACCTGCTCAACCCCCTCCCCACCTGGTCTGCTCTCGCCCTCCAAATGTCCTTGGGTGGGGGCTGTGGGAGAGAGGGAAATAAGCTTAAGGGTGTGGGAGAGTTGGATTAAAAGGGGGCACAACAGGGACCCCTTATCAACCACAGCAAAGTCCGCTGGCCAGAAGGGCAGACACACCTTTTTTCCCCACCCCCTTCAGAACTGGTTTGAACAGACAGGACCCAGAGGCACACGTATCGTCAATCTTTCCCTTTTCTCTTCCGACTAGGACCCTTTCCAAGGTGATTACCCAAACCGCAAGATCCACCCATCTGCGCTGACCCTGGGCGGGCATCCCACACCGCAGATCCACCCCCTCTTCCTCTCAGGTTCAAGTCGTCCTTGGGCGTGCTCCCTATAGACCATACTGTGGCGGAGTAGGGAGGCAGGCCCCTTCCCCGGCTTTCAATCCCTTACCGTCCCCCCATCCAGTACTGATCTTTTACTGGCGCCCAATTAGATGCTGGCGGTGCCCTCTTCCTATTCTGCTCAGCAACGCGGGCTCCGCGCCTCAAGAGCTTTGTAACCCACCCTCCCGCCTTCTGGCTCCTCTGTACCCACCCTTCCATTCATTTTTCCATTCATTCATTCATCCTTTTCTCCTCGTCCCTCCTTCATTCATTCATAGCCCCCTGCCCCGCCCGCCTAGACATTTCATTCATTCATTCATTCATTCATTTCCCGGAGCTCCGCTAGCTCACGCCCCTCTAGCCGAGGGCCCTACTGCGCAGGTGCAGGCCGGGAGCGACGCTTATCCTCCAATCATTGGACTTCCACAGTCCACCAGGCACCCGCCCGCTTCCCCATGAATGAACATTGACGTCAATGGGGCGGGGCGAGACCACGTGACCCCGCGCGCTCTCCTTTATAAAGCAGCGGTGGCGCGGGCGCTGTCCAGCGTGCTGAAGCCGGAGCGAGAGCGCTGTTGCTGACCCAGCTGAGCCCAGCTCCTAGGACGCCAGCCCTCGACCATCTTTCATACTCCAGCCACGGAACGGAGCCAGGGCAGACGGGTCCGGATTTTCCCCCTGCCCCGACCCTCCTCTCCACCTCCCGCCGTCGTGACACCGGCTGGTAAATACTCCGCTGTCCATCCCTCTAACCCTCTTCACTCGTGGGCGTGAAAGGAGGATTTTCTTTCCTTATGGGGTATTGAGAGCATAGCGGTGTGCCCCCGGGAAGGGTCTTTGGTAAACGGGGAGTCTCTGCTTCTCTGTCGCTGATGAAGTCGCCCACGCACCATCCGGGGAGTCCTGTGGGGAGGGAACAGATCCCCCCTCCCACTTATCATTGCTGCTTAGTACACGGGCGCTGGCTGAGAGATGACTTTGGGAAGGGGGCGACAGGAGGCACTGGGTACCCAGAACGAGGATTGCGAGCGTTCTCTGACCATTTGCACGACCCCAGAGATTGCCACATCTTTCTTGTTCTCTGCTAAACGTTTCTCTTCGGGTAAGGTTAGAGAAATGAGGGAAACCCCGGATTTCCTGCTTAAAGGTGGGGGGAGGGAATGCAGAAATAGAAAGAGGGAAATTCTTATAGAAATCCTCTATTTCTCTGGTTTCTTCTGTTTTTCAGTCTCTGGCAGCCCGTTGGTCATGAAAACCTTCACGTTGCCAGCATCCGTCCTCTTCTGCTTCCTTCTACTCATCCGGGGGTTGGGAGCAGCACCCCCCGGGCGCTCCGATGTTTATCCTCCTCCCCTCGGCTCTGAGCATAATGGGCAGGTAGCTGAGGACGCAGTGTCCCGGCCAAAGGATGACAGCGTCCCAGAGGTCCGAGCGGCTCGGAATTCCGAGCCTCAGGACCAGGGAGAGCTCTTCCAGGGCGTGGATCCCCGGGCGCTGGCCGCGGTACTGTTGCAGGCACTGGACCGTCCGGCCTCGCCCCCGGCTGTCCCGGCAGGTTCCCAGCAGGGAACACCCGAAGAAGCAGCAGAAGCTCTGCTGACCGAGTCCGTGCGCAGTCAGACCCATAGCCTCCCGGCATCAGAAATCCAAGCGTCCGCTGTGGCGCCCCCTCGCCCTCAGACTCAGGACAACGATCCCGAGGCAGACGACCGCTCAGAAGAGCTGGAGGCACTAGCATCCTTGCTCCAAGAACTTCGAGATTTCAGTCCGAGTAATGCTAAGCGCCAGCAAGAGACGGCGGCAGCAGAGACTGAAACCCGCACGCACACGCTGACCCGAGTCAATCTGGAGAGCCCCGGGCCAGAGCGCGTATGGCGCGCTTCCTGGGGAGAGTTCCAGGCGCGCGTCCCGGAGCGTGCTCCTCTGCCGCCCTCGGTCCCTTCTCAATTCCAGGCTCGAATGTCCGAAAACGTTCCCCTTCCCGAAACCCATCAGTTCGGGGAAGGAGTGTCCTCCCCTAAAACACATCTTGGTGAGACTTTGACACCCTTATCCAAGGCGTACCAAAGTCTAAGTGCCCCCTTCCCCAAGGTGCGTCGGCTCGAGGGCTCATTCCTGGGCGGTTCCGAGGCAGGAGAGCGCCTGCTTCAACAAGGGTTAGCTCAGGTAGAGGCAGGGAGGAGGCAGGCGGAGGCCACCCGGCAGGCCGCAGCGCAAGAAGAGCGGCTGGCCGATCTCGCCTCCGACCTGCTGCTCCAGTATTTGCTGCAGGGCGGCGCCCGGCAGCGCGATCTCGGGGGTCGCGGGCTGCAGGAGACGCAGCAAGAGCGGGAGAACGAGAGGGAGGAGGAGGCGGAGCAGGAGAGACGCGGTGGTGGGGAGGACGAGGTGGGGGAAGAGGATGAGGAGGCGGCAGAGGCGGAGGCGGAGGCAGAGGAGGCGGAGAGGGCGCGGCAGAACGCGCTCCTGTTCGCCGAGGAGGAGGACGGGGAAGCCGGAGCCGAGGACAAGCGCTCCCAGGAGGAGGCGCCAGGCCATCGGCGGAAGGATGCTGAGGGGACAGAGGAGGGCGGGGAGGAGGATGACGACGACGAAGAGATGGATCCGCAGACGATCGATAGTCTCATTGAACTGTCCACCAAACTCCACCTGCCAGCAGACGATGTGGTCAGCATCATCGAAGAGGTGGAGGAGAAACGGAAGCGGAAGAAGAACGCCCCTCCCGAGCCGGTGCCGCCCCCCAGGGCTGCCCCAGCCCCGACCCATGTCCGCTCCCCGCAGCCCCCACCTCCCGCCCCGGCCCGGGATGAGTTGCCGGACTGGAACGAAGTACTCCCACCCTGGGATCGGGAGGAGGATGAGGTGTTTCCCCCGGGGCCCTATCACCCCTTCCCAAACTACATTCGGCCGCGGACACTGCAGCCGCCCGCATCCTCCCGCCGCCGTCACTTCCATCACGCGTTGCCACCTGCGCGCCACCATCCCGATCTGGAGGCCCAGGCCAGGCGCGCGCAGGAGGAAGCGGACGCGGAGGAGCGCCGGCTGCAGGAGCAGGAGGAGCTGGAGAATTACATTGAGCACGTGCTGCTGCACCGCCCGTGACCCGCCCCTGCGCGCCCGCTCCCAACTGCGCGCGCCGCCACGCCCCCCTCCGTGTCGCTCCTCCTCCCTCTCGGTGTTTGCATGCGCCCCGGCTCCGCCCCTCGGCTGCCGCCCGGCCCCGCCCCACAAGGCCCCGCCCCGGGTTCTGTCAGGACCAGACCTGTCAGACTTCTTTGGGGTCTGATCCTGGGGCCAGCCCAGGCGGGTGTGTGGTTTGTGCGAGTCCCCTTACACCCCCACTTCCTCCAGGGGCCTCGTCCCCATCTAGTTTCTCTAGCGACTTCCTGGTCCCAAACGGGGAAAAGCTGTTCTATTTAATCGTGTGAAGTGTCTGTCTCCCAGCCTTGGGGCCCCCGGAGCCTCCCTTCTCCAAATTGCTGTGAACTTACCCACATCTTGCCCTTCTGTTGTAAATACCCCTCACGGAGGAAATAGTTTTGCTAAGAAATAAAAGTGACTATTTTATTAGGACTTTGTTTTCCATTATTCACCCGTCCCCTTGGGCCTATCTGGTCCTTTCCAAGGGGCGGTGAGGGAAGCGCCAGTCTCCCTAGTCTCAGACCAAAGCCAGACTGGGTGGGAGAAAGGAGTGAAGGTGAACCTGGAAAGGGAATGTTCTAGTAAAAGGTACACGTTGCCAAGCAAGACATGAGTGTCATACCAGGGTACCTTCCTACTGACCACTGCAAGTTCTCTCCCTGACTTCCACATGCCCACCTTGGTACGCTCACCCACCCACAAAACAAATGTAATAAAAACCATAACAAAATACAACCCTACTTTTTCCACTTCCACCTTGTTCCCAGTTTTTGACCCAGGAAAGAAGGGAGTCCAACAAGAACCAGTTGTTGGGAGTGGGGACGTGGCTCAGTTGGTAGGAGTTGGGGTTGGGGAACAAAACAAACAAGAAAAGAGCCAGTTGGTTGGAATAAGCAAGCTTTTACGACTCAAAAGAAAAATGGCACCATACAAATTCTACTTGGGAATCTGGGAACCTCCCCTATCCCCAGTCATCCAGCCTTCCCTTCAAATACCCTGAATTCTTGGAAACTTGGGGAGAAGGGGCTAGCCCCCACACATCCTGCTTTTAGCCATCTCTTCTTAATTACCTCCCCCAAACAAAACTAAGTGAGGCGAATGGCTACCTTCCACACGGACTCCTCAGAAGAAAACCCATGGTGCCAGGACTCGTCCTTTCTGGGCTATGTGTAGTTACAAGCAGTGTGTAAAATTCTTTGGGGCAGGGCTACTAGACAGAGCAGAAGATACTCATTTAAACTTCCAGTTCTGGAGAAGCAGTAGATGCTTTCCCCCTTCCAGAATAACCTTTCCATAGTGCATGGGACACACTTATTATCTTATCTGTTGGGGCTGTGGCCGTGGCTCAGTTGGGCCAGTACTTGCCCTGCACTTAGGAAGGCTTTCATTCATCAGGATGTGCTGTTGCACACCTGTGATCTCAGCATCTCTGGAAGTAGAGGCAGGAAGATCAGACAATTCAAGTTTATCCTCCCATCCATATCGAGGTTAAGGTCAGCCTAGATCACATGAGACCCTGATTCAGAATGTAAAGAAATTTGAAATGCACCTGTTGGGTTGGGATATGGTTGGCACATGCTTATCTCCCAGCATCCTGAACCCAGGATATCCCAGGGACAGCAGGAACAACCCTGAATTCAGGTCACTCTGAGCTGCAAAACCTGTCTCAAAATTCAAGACCAAACAACTGAGGGCTTGTAGCTCGGTTGGTAGTCTCTGCCTCCATTGCACGAGGCCATACATTATCCTAGCCCATAAGACAAAACAATAAAAAAACCCTCCAAAAAAACAAAACGACAAAACCTGTTGTCTATCTGACATTCAGCTGGGCATCTTCTATTTTTAGTTTTTCTTCCCAAGAACAATGACCCAGCTCCCAGGAAGACATTAGCAGGCAGCTGCCCTTGACCTCAGGGTGGATGTCCGTCTTCTCCAACAAAGCCAGAGGCAAGTCAAGTCCAGAAACACTTTTTCCTTTTATTTCAGAAGAAAGGAAATAAAGGCAGCCACTTGGCCCACCCCACCCGCTTGGCTCCTGCCACACCCATAACGTGGAGAGGAGGAAGGGGGACAGGGTCAGTGTCCCTGAAAGCAGGTCCTTCCCCAACCTTCCCTTCCCTCCAAGTAGTAAGGTTAGAAAAACATTAACTGTGTGGCTCCTCCCCTGGCTCTGGCTAGACACTGAGCCCAGGAGGAAGTGGGGCCCGGGAGAAGAAAGCCCCTCCCTCCGAGGCAGAGAGGCTGCCCTGACTGGTTCTGGGGAGGGATGGAGGTAGGTTTGGGGGCAGAGGGGAGAAAAGAGCCCTGGAAACCTTTTCCCTTTAACCTGACATATTTATATATTTACAGCAATTCGGGACACAGGGAGGACGAAGGACGGCTGGGGTTGCCATTGCTTCTTCAAAGGAAGGAGAATGAAAGCCACTGGGCATCCCCATCCGGTCACATTCCCCTCCCTTCTAGCCCCTAAAGCCTTCAGTGGGAACGGACGGTGGTGGGGGAGGAAGACCTGGAGGGAGGGAATGTTTGTATGTAGGGCTGGAGCCACAGCTCCTTCTAAGTAGGTGAGGTGGCCGAGGAAAAGCGGCCGGGTCCCTCCACGAGAAGGGGTCTGGGGGAGAGGTGAGAGGAAACAGCCCCAAGTGCTGTCTCTTGTCTTGTCTTCCCCCGGTTCCACAGGGCCCCCCGCTGGCTGACGGGGCTATGCCAGGCCCATCTCCTCCAGGACACTGCGCGGCGACTCATCCTCCTGAGACAGACAGGGGTGACGCAGACACCAGGAAGGGTAGACAGGGTGGGCGAGATGACGGAATCGGAGTCAGGGGAAGAGCAGACACACACAGGGGTGGGGGGAGAGAAGCTGATATGAGCCCAAGGCTGGAGCACTGCAAGTCCTCAGGGGGTACGGGCCTCAGGACACCATTCCCAGCACCCACAGTGGCAAGGAGGGTAGAAGAGGCCAAGTTCATCATCACCCAGAGTCTAAAGCTAGGAACTGGGGGAGGAGGTGAGCAGCTTCAGAACCCATGGGTTAGAGGTATGAAGCTGGGTGGGGCGGGAGGAGCAGGGGGAACCCTGATTTCCAGGGGTAGGTAGTGCGGATGCTTGGCCCGTGCCTCTCAGAGAGGGAAGGCAGTAAGCCATTGGTGCCAGACTCCTAAGGAGAGGAAAGGTAGACTTCAGAGTGATGAGTCACTAGTGTCTAGTAACCAGGGGACACGCACGCGTCTGCCTGTGTGCATGTGTGTGTGACAGGGGATGAAGGGAGGCTGCATGGGTGGGGTGACCTCGAGTTTCATTCTGCGGTTTCTCCCCCTGCAAGGCTGACCTCCCTCGTGGACCCCACCTCTCCCCTCCTCGGAGCCAGCTCTCGCTGGCTTGCTTGTCACTGCAGAGTCCTGGTGACTCATCACCCTGCACCATGGCTCAGCAGTAGCACAGCAGAGGGCACAAGCAGGGATGAGGAGAGGGTAGGGATACCAGGCAGCAGGGAGAACTAACAGACACCCTCCAGGCAGCCCCACGTCCCCACGATGTTAGTTCCTGAGCAAAGGGGGTGTGTGCATACATGTTGTTAAAGGGGAGGATTAGGCGGGGCTGGAGAGACTGCTGCTCAGTCATGATATGACACGGATCTGCCATGGAAGCATGGAGACCCGAGTTCAAATCCCCAGCAACCCCAGAGAAGCCTGGAGTGGAGGTTTGGGTCTCTAGTTCAAGTGCTTTGTGGGGAGGGAGTTGAGACAGGTAGATCCCTGAAGCTCAATGGCCAATCAGCCTGGCTGAATGGATGAGCTCCAGCTTGAATGGGAGACTCTGGAAAAATAAGGTAGGATAACTGAGGGAGATGCCCGGTTTCAGCCACTGGCCTCTTCCCCACATGTACATACACAGACCCCCTCATGTTACAAACAGAAGTGCAAAGCAGGGGGTCAGGGCCCCAGCCTCCATCAGAGACAGAAAGGCAGTGACAGACAGAGAAGGAGGGAGAAATATATACAGACAGACACATAGATAGATACATAGATACATAGAAGACAGACAGATACATAGAGGACAGGGAGACAGACAGATAGGCAGGCAGGCAGATAGATGTAAATCAAGGAAGAAAAGGCTTATCTACTATGAACCAGTCTCCAATTCTCTAAACAACCCTTATCATCATGAAAATCATCGAGTCAAAAGAGACTAAGCCAGAATAAGGCAGTCATCTTGGGTCTTAGGAAGGGCCAGAGCTTGGAATGAAAGAGGAGACAACTGTGGTGGGCAACCGGCCCACCCACCTCTTTCCTGCTCCATGGGTTCAGGACTCAGGACAACTTAGACAGCAGGGCGTGATGGGGGCCAGACGCCACAGGGAGGGGGGCCCACTTGTCGTCGCCGGGCAGGATGTGCGAGGGGTGGGGAATCCCCTCGGACACAGTAGTCCTCCTCCTCCTCCTCCTCCTCACTGTCCCTGGCTCGTACCTCCTGCAGCAGGTCAGCCTGCTCGATAGCCTTGAGGACACTCTTCTTGGATGTGTCCTGGACGTCCCCGCCCATCAGAAACTCATCCAGGATGAAGTACGCTTTCTCAAAGTTGAAGATGATGTCCAACTCGCATACCTGGGAGAAGGGGGAGAGGGCGGAGCTGAGTACCAGGAACACCCAGCCTCCCTCCTGCATCACGCCCCTAGACAGTCTCCTGTACTCCAGATTGCCCCTGAACCCGTCCTCAAACAATCCTCCTGCCTCCACCTCTCAAATGCTGGGGCACCATTATGTGGCTCAGGGCTCTGGGCATGAAAGGCAAGCACGTTACCAACTGAAGCAGGTCCTTTGCCCCACAGTGAGTTCCTTCCGAGAGCCTTAGATCCTCCTGGGCCTCAGCCTACAGTGCTTTGGCCCTTTCCCCCAGGCTGCCCTTGAGTTCCCAATCCTCCTGCCTCAGGCTCAGTGCTAGGATTACAGGCAGAGGTCACCATGCCTGCTCCTGCTTTCACTGCCTCATCTTCTGGATCAGGAGTTAGAAGTCTGTGGTTGCTGTTGCTTTCCTCTTAAAATGCCTTAAAATATCCAATATGGCTTCTGCCGCACCCTGGGTTAGCCTCTAACCTAGGCACTCTGGGGCAGAGAACACCCTGGCCCTCGCTTTAGAAGGAGATGATGCGTCGTCAACTCCTCAGATTGATGAAGAGCAAACCAGAGAACCCCATAAGGCGTGTGGGGTGGTATAGGCTTCTCATCTTAGCTCTTGAAGACGAGATGCAGAACTGAACTATGGAATGACTTTGAGGTCAGCTTGGACAATATAGTGAGACCCTGTCTCAAAATAAAAAGTTAAAAAAAAAAAAAAGGCTGGGGGGACAGCTCAGTGGTCAGACACAAAGTAACAATGCCTGAGGCCTAGGTGCAACCTGAAGTGTCACAAAATCAGTCGATTAAGTCAGGCTGGGAATGCACCTTAGCTGGTTGGCTGAATGCTGGCTTGGCGGGTGTGAGTAAGAATGGCCCTCAGAACAGCTGACTGAAACAGATGCAGAGGCCCACAGCTAAACACTGGACAGAGGTCAGGACTCTTCTGGAAGAGCTGAGGGAAGGACTGAAGGCCCTGACTGAAAGGGAGCCCTCGGATACTGAGCCACCAACCAAAGAGCACACGCAGGCTGGACCGAGGCCCGTGTGTGCAGACGTGCAGCTCAGTCTCCGAGATGTGGGTCCCTCAATAACTGGAGCAGAGGCTCTCCCTAAAGCTGTAGCCTGACTGTGGAATCTGCTTCCCCAGTAGGTCTGTCTTGTCTGGCCTCAGTGGGAGAGGATACACCTAATCCTGCAAAGACTTGAAGTGCCAGGGTAGGGAGATAACAAGGGGGTCCCAACCCTCTCAGAGGAGGGGGGAGGAGGGATGGGAGGAGGGACTCTGGGTTGGGGCAGCATTTAGGCTGTAAATAAATAAATAAATAAATAAATAAATAAATAAATAAGAATGGCCCTCATAGGCTCATTTATTTCAATGCTTTGTCACCAGGGAGTGGACAGTCTGAAAGGATTGGCAGGATTAGGAAGTGTGGCCTTTTTGGATGAGGTGTGTCACTAGGGGTGGGTTTTGAGGTTTCAAAAGCTCATACCAAACCCAGAGTCAGTTAGTCTCTCTGTCTCCCTCCCCCCGCTCTGTCCCTCCCTCCCTATCTACCTACTTATGGATCAGGATGTAGCTCTCAGCTTCTGTTCTAGCTCCTGCCCACATACCACTGTGTTCCCCCCAGGATGACAATGGACTAACCCTCTGACACTATAAAACAAGCCCCCAGTTAAACACTTTCTCTTACGACAGTCGCCTTGGTCACGGTGCCTTTCACAGCCGTAGAGCAGTGGCTAAGACACTTGCTTAAACACACCGTCTTAAAAACAAAAACGGAACTGGGAGGTGGTGGTGCACACTTTTAATCCCAGCACTCAGAGGCAGAGGCAGCCAGATCACTGTGAGTTCAAGGCCAGCCTGGTCTACAGAGTGAGATCCAGAGCAGCCAGGGCTACAGAGAAACCCGTGTCTTGAAAAAACAAACAAATAAAAAAAAATGGACAAAAAGAACACTGGGGGTGTAGTCTATGGCAGAGGGAAGTACGACAACAGGAGCATGGCCCTGTGTTCAATCCCCGGTACCAACAGTTGTGAGTAGAACCCGATCGGGCCTTAGACATCATTGACAGTGTTGCACATTGTGAAGGCAGGCCTACTCTGTACCTAAGGTCTGCAGCCTCTGTCAATCACACATCAGAGAAGTTCATTCTGAATCTATGGGAAGTTGGGGCTCTGGGTTACCACCTTGAAAAAAATCCTTTAGAGTCATCATCTATTTTTACATGCACGAGTGTTTTCCCTGCATGTATGTGTGTGTACTGCGTGCTTGCCTCGTGCCCGAGGAGCTGGGTCCCCAGAACCCATGTAGAAAAAGCTAGATACATTGTTGCTTATTGTAACCCCAGTGCGGGGGAGGGGAGACATGAAGCTCCCCAGGCTGAACCAAGGGGTTCCAGGGCAGTGCCAGACCCTGCCTCAACTAATGAACAATGCAGTAAAACAAACAAACATCTCACAAAGCAAACAAGCAAACACCAAACCAAGGCGGGGGTTGGAGGGATGGCTCGGGAGTTACGAGGACCTACTGTCCTTGAGGACCTGAGTCCAGTTCCATATACCCAGGAAGGGAGGCTCACAGCCACCTGTTACTCCAGCCCCAGGCAAGCCTACAACCTCTCCTTTTTTAACCTCTGCAGGCACCGAATTCACATGCACTAACCTAGACAGACACACGCACATATACATAGAAAATAAATAAAACGAGCCTTTGACACACGCCTTCAATCCTATCACTCAGAAGGCAGAGGCCGGCAGATCTACTGGGAGCTGGAGCCCAGCCTGGTCTACACAGCGAGTTCTAGGCCAGCCAGAGCTACCTAGCGAGATCCTCAATAGCAATTTATTATTTTTTTTTAATGTGCATTGCTGTTTTGTTGGTATATATGTCTGTGCGAGGGGTGGGAGCTCCTGGAACTGGAGTTACAGGTGATTGTGAGCTGCCTCGTGGGTGCTCCTTGTCCTCTGGTGCAAGAGCAGTCAGAGTTCTTAACCACTGTGCCATCTCCACAACCCCTATAGTGAGACTCTAGAGAAGAAGGAAAGGAAGAAAGAGGGGGGGGGAGGGAAGGGAAGGAAACAGAGGGGAAGGGAAGGAAAGAAAGGAAGAAAGGAAGGAAGGAGGGAAGGAAAGAAAGAAAACAAACAGGGAAGGTAGGAAGAAAAGAAGGAAGGAAGGAAGGAAGGGAAGGGGAGGAAACAGAAGGGAAGGGAAGGAAAGGAAGGAAGGAAGGAAGGAAGGAAGGAAGGAAGGAAGGAAACTCCACCAAGGAGGAGAGGGCACCTGAAGACCAACACATGAGTTTGTCCTCTGGCCTTTCAATACAAATATGGATGCACTCACTTGGTCTCTGCCTCTGCCCAATGCCACTCTCCCTTTCCTCCCTCCGGTTCCATCTCATGCCAGAGCGCTACTGACTGAGGCATACCCCCAAGCTGATTAAGGGCCATAGCTAATAGGCTTAGAGCTTAAAAGGGAAGATTAATTACAGTCCTCGTGCCCTGACACCACCTCCCCACTGAGAGTTTCAGGGCAGGAAGGTGGAATCACTTGGCAATGGGGACAGGGGCTCCTGGGGAGACTCACGCTGCCGAAGTACTTGTCCAAGAGCTCTACGTATCGGTGGATCAGCTCCAGGGTGATCAGCTCATTGTCTTGGCCTTCGATGGCGCAGCAGAAATAGAGACTGGCATATCTGAGGAGGGAGCCGGTGAGACACAGTTAGGTCCTGGCTTCAGGATCCTGGAGCTCCAGGCTCAACCTGCCCAGCGGCCGGAGGTCCTGAAACTGTACGGTGGCCCCAGAGCGCACAAAGACTAACAGCCTTTCCATGAGCGTGCTTCAGAAACACACACGATGCATTCCCTCTCCTTTTCGCTCTCTGACCCAATTGGTTGGCCTCGGTATTAATCCAAGCCAGTTTACAGGCTCAGAACGCAAGGAACCAGAAGGGGCGTGTTTGGGAAAGTGGGTGTGGTATTCAGTACGGCAGATGAGATTGGGAGGTCATACATTGTGGGCAGGTGAGTCTTCAGAGTGTATGCAAGAGGCCATGTCAGAAAACCAAGCAGGAAACAGTAATTTCTTCATTTTTATTTTTGAGACATGGTGTCACCTTACAATCCTAGTTGGCCTGGAACTTGCTACATTGTAGACCAGGCTAGTTGGACTGGAAAACACAGAGATCTACCTGCTTCTTTCTCTTGATTTTTATCTGTCTTTCTTTCTTCCTTGCTTTCTTTCTTTCTTTTTCTTCCTTCCTTCCTTCCTTCTTTCCTTTCCTTTTTTCTTTTTTCTTTTCTTTTCTTTTTTTTGAGTCACTAAGCCCTAACTGGCCTCAGATTCACTATGTATCCAAAGGTGACCTCAAGCTTCTGGGCCTCCTTCCATTTCCCTGGTGCTGCTGGGCTTACAGCCACTCAACCTCACACCTGGTTTGTGTTGTGCTGGGGATCGAACCCAGGGCCTTGTTCATGTGAGGCAAGCGCTCTACGAACAGAGGTGCAACCCCAGCTGGAACAACGATTTCAAGATGAACTAGGGAAGTGAAGGAAGAGGGTACTCATAACCAATCACGCCTCTGCCCCTCACCCTCCCTGATTTCGGAGCTATTTCTCAGCCATTTTAACTCACAGTGACCTCCAGAGCAATTCGTGTGCGTCTAAAAAGAAACGGACGGAGTGTCACCTCTTATAGACAACTTTGAGGTCCCTCCACTCCAGGAAGCTGCACATTTTGGGCTTTCGAGCCAGAACGACCTGCATGAGCTCTCGGACCATTTTCTTCCTCTCCTTGTCTGAGGTGGCCAGGTACCATTTTTGTAGCCGAAGTTTTCCCTGCCGGCTGAACAGTAGCATGAATCGCATCTGCAAGGGAAGAAGGACCGGTGCTGAGGGGCAGAGAAGGGGGGTGGAGCCTGTTTTCTTACACAAACACAGCCCCAGACTCCAGGCTGTACATCAATAACTCCTTCAAAACTCCTGTCCTAGCTGTCAACACTGGGTGCTATCCCTACAAGGAGTGTCGTACCTGGGGGGGAAGTCAAAGATTTTTATGCCTGTGATTTGGGTTCAAATACTGGCTCTACTAGCTTGAGTACAGCCTCAGGCAAACTACTTTACACTGGGCCAGCAAGATGGCTAAATCAGTTAAGGTGCTTGGTTCCAAGCCCGGTGGCCTGAGCTCAATACCTGTGACCCACATTACAGGAGAGAACCAACTCCCACAAGCTGTCTTCTCTCCACATTCATGCTGTGCGAGCACAAACCCACACACATGATAAAATAAACGTAAAAGCATTTTTATCACACTTACTTGTGTGTGTGTATAGGTAAGAGGACGGCTTTGGGGAGCTGGTTGTCTGTGTCTACTGTGTGAGCTCCAGGGATCAAACTCTGACACTCAGGCTTGGCAGAAGGCGCCTTTACCCACTGAGCTGTCTGACTGCCCTTCAGTAGTATCAAGCAGCCTTTGAACCTCGGTTTGCTTATCCACAAGATGGAAATGACACTTTTTTATAGAGGTCTTCTAGGACTTATTGTTATTAAAGATTTGTGGTATGTGTATGATATTTATGTGCACATGTGTATGTGCACCACACGCGTACCTGTCGAATCCCCCAGAAACGGAGTTATAGACGGTTATGAGCCGCCATGGTGGGTGATGGGAGGGTCCTTTGTGAGAGCAACACATACTCTTAAGGACTGAGCCATCTCTCCAGCCCATTTTTTATTATTTCTAACTCTGTGTGAGTGTGCATGTGTCTACATAGCGGGTTAGTGCACATGAGTGCAAGTGCCCACAGAGACCAGAGGTGTCAGATCTGCTGGGTCCAGAGTTACAGAAAATTGTGAGCTGTCTGACATGGGTGCTGGAAACTGAACCTTGGTCTTCTGGAAGAGCAGTAAGTGTGCTTAATTGCTGAACCATCTCTCTCTCCACCCTTCTTCCCTTAAGGAATTCTTAAATGAGTTCATTTATGAGGGTGCCTGGCACACAGTAGGACCTGCAACATGCTAGGCGCTGCTATTTTCCCCTGAACTTCTGTTTCCTAACCTTGTTTTCCATGGGGAAAATGCCTGGCCTCCTGATGAGCTGATGTCAACAGACAGCAGTTCTATGTATGTTCTTCTAGACCCCATGTCTCACAGATGTTGGGTGGCTACTCCATCCTGCAATAAGCCTTCAGATGTTCCTGACTCAATATGGCCTCTTGTGCCAGTCCCATGCTTGTTGACATTCTTCTCTGTAAATTGTACATACATTGGATTGCACGAGGCACAGGGATATTCAGATCTTGCCCTCCATTTTCCTTTGCTGTCCACACATTTAGCTCCAAGTACTGGCTTTCTTTCTTCCCAGTTTTTTAAAGTGTTATTTTATATTATTTTACATATATATGTGGGGCACCCAGGTTCCACCACCCACATGTGGAGGTCAGTTCACTTCTCCCACCAGTGGGTTCCTGAGAATGACCTCAGGTTATCAGCTACCTGTACAAGCCTAGCCATCTCTCTGGCCCTCTTTTCTCTGTTTCTGTTTGGAGACAATGTTTCACGTAGCACAGGCTGACCTCAATTACCAGATAGCCAAGGCTACCCTTGGTTTTCTGATCCCCCTGGTTCTAGCTCCTGAGTGCCAGGTTACAGGTGTGCACTATAAGTTAGGCCTGACCTTTCTTCCCAGACATCAGGTGACTGGTTGCTCAGTCCCTCAGACAGGGCCCAGTCACCCAGGAGGGCTCTCCTAGGGAATGTCTGTGGAATAAATAGCAGGCAGAGTCCTCATTGCTTCGCGCATGGACCTAGTTTTTGTTTTTTGTTTTTTTTTTTGTTGTTGTTGTTTTTGTTTTCTTTGTTTTTCCCAGTTGCAGAGGTTCCGGATTCCATATCCTGAACTCAATTCCCTGCAAACAGCTCTGAGAACATGGCCGGGGTTGGGATATCTGTGTGTGTGCTACACTTCCAGTTTAGCAGGTTAAGTTAAAAGAAACAAACCCCAGAAACTAGGGAGTGTTGTTGGTGGGGGATAAGGAAGGTGAAGAACTGAGGGAGCCGTGTGCAGCTAAGAAAAGGAGGTGACAACTACAGCAGGAAGACGGAAGGCCTGGGTTCCGGAAAAGAAAATGCACCGGAGAGGGTGGAGAGCTGGGATTGCCAAAGTCAGGGAGTCTTCCCTGACTGCAAACCCTGGAGCCCACTTGAGCTAGAACTCCGAGCGAGTTCTGTCAAGGAACCGAGACAGGAGGTTCACTCCAGAGACCCGGAAACTGTCCCCTCCCACACTGAGCTCTCCATGGGCCCTGCTCCAGTGTGGGCCTCATGGGAAGGGGATTCGGCAACCTGCAACCATCCCGAGTGACCCCGGAGCCCCAACCTCGTGTCTTCCCTGCGGCGGTGATTGGCAGGATCTCTAGGACCGAACCCAGAATCCCGAGCGCTTCTCCAGGCTCCGGACAGTCCCGCCACCATTCAGCCCTAGTCCCCTCTCTCCCAACCAAGACTCCTCCCCGCCCCTGTCCTAGTGCCATTTCCAGCTTCCGAGGTCAGCTCTCCCTAGCAGCTCTGGGAAGTGGATCCTTAGCGGACCACAGAGAAGACAGGGCGACTCCCACAAAGGGCAGCCCCCCTCCGGACCCTCGCAGGTACAGCCCACGCCCCTCGGGTCCCCGTCCCCTCCCTCTCCTCAAAGCCTACCATCCTGCAGCCTCCGGCCCGGTGCGTCCCTCTCCGGCCACCGTAGAAGCCAGCTCCACTCCCAGTCGGATTCTTTTCTTTTCCCTCCCTCTCCGCCTGAAGCCCCGCCCCTAGACCGCGCCGGCTCCAGGCGTGGTCTCACTGCGCAGGCGCCAACGCTGCAGCACACCCCCCCCCCCAATCTCGTACGGCGCGCGGGCGGGGCTGGAGGCGGAGAAGCGGAAACCATGGTAACCAGGTCCTTGACTTCAGCTTTGCAAAAGCCCGGTCGTCATGGTAACAAGGCTGCCTTGGTGGGTTGATTGGAGGATGGGAAGGGGAGTGGAGGACAAAGAGGGCCTCGAGCTTTGGAGCATTTGTGGGGGGGAAAAAGGCGGGAAAAGGGTGAGAGGTGGATGAAGGATCTTTAGAGTTTACGAAGAAGTTGGGAGGAATGGTGTGGGAAACATCAGTCAAAGAAAGGGTGGTGGTGGGCAGGATGAGGGAAATACAGGACGGGAGGCCAGGAGAATAAAGAGTTCAAGAACAGCTCAGGGTTCCAGAGCAAGATCCTGTCTCCAAAACAAACACGGCAGGAGCACATACGTGATGTCTACACTTGGAAGGCAGAGACAGGAGCAACAGCAGTTCAAGTTCAGCCTCAATTACATAGCATGGTCGAGACCGCCCACGGCCACAAGAGAACCTGTCTGCAACAAAAAAAGTGACACCAAACAGTGCAGATATGATGGCTCGGATAGTAAAGATGTTTCCCCCCAACCCACTAGGTGGAAAGAATGAACTGACTCCTGCAAATTGTCCTCTGATATCTGCACAAGCAAGTGCCCTGGTCCTGCATACATCCCCACATGGTCACAGACAATGCAAAATATACTTCTAAATGTAACCTTAAAGAAACTAAGACAGTACAACACTTAAGTATTCATTAAGAACTTGGAGATGCTGCATTGTCTTAAAGCAAACAAAATATGTAGAAACCAGGGATAAAAAAAAATTGCTGAAAAGGGGGACACTATAAAGAGCAGGAGGAAATTGTAAATTAAGGAGAAAGGGGACGGAATGAGGAGAATCTTAAGGTATTGAAGGGGTGTGGTGTAAACCCATAGCCAGAAGGCCACAGCCAGCCTAGACTACACAGTGAGGCTCTGTCAAGCAAACAAGAAGCCAAAACCAAAATGGAGGGTGGGTTTTGAGAACTGGGTGTGGTGAGGCATACCTCTAATCCCAGCTCTGCAGAGGCTGAGGCAGGAGGAGCAAGAGGTGGTGACCAGCTTTAGGGCTACAGAACAGGAATGCGCCGGTATACACCTATAATGTGGGGATTTGGAAGGTAGAGGCAGACATATTAGGATCAAGAGTTCAAAATTGGGGCTGGGGATTTAGCTCAGTGGTAGAGCGCTTACCTAGGAAGCGCAAGGCCCTGGGTTCGGTCCCCAGCTCCGAAAAAAAAGAACAAAAAAAAAAAAAAAGAGTTCAAAATTACCATCGACTATGTAGGTAGTTCATAGTCTGGACTGAGACACTATGTCCAAAAAAAAAAAAAAAAAAAGGTGCATGGGCAAACAACACTGGAACTAGCAAATAAATCAGATTAGCCAGGCATTAATGTGAATGCCTGTAATCTGATCCCTGGGGAGGCAGAGGCAAAAGGATTGGTCAGAGAGTTCAAGGCCAGCCTAGACTATGTAAAGAGAGAAATGGTCTCAATAAACAAATGCAAACAGAAGAGGTTTGGATTTAAGGAACTCGGTTTTTGTTAGCCCAAAGGATTAATACCACAGTCCCCCTTGTATCCTCTGGAGATTGTATCCCAAGATTCCAGGTCGACTCTTGAAGCCTCAGACTGTGTGAAGCCAAAGTTTTCCTATACCTAGAATAAAGTTTAATTTATAACTTATGAACAGAACAGACCTAAGGACCAAAACCAAGAGAAGGAGCTGAAGAGATGGCTTAGTGATCAATAGCTGGTGTTGCACATGGAGAGGATCCTAGCTCAATTCCCAGCACCTTCCTTGGGTGGCTCACAAGTGCCTGTAATTCCAGATCCAGGAGTCCAACACCCTCTTCTGCCCTTCAGGGGCATCTGCATGCATGTGCCCATGCATATACACACATAAGTAAAAGTAATAAAAATGTAAAAACCCAAATGATTTAAAACTAGAGTGATTTTAGCAATGTACAGCAACGGAGCTACCCCAGTCATTATTTTGCCCTTGAAAGTCATTCAGCAGAATATGGGGCATTTGAAAGCGAGACTGCTTGACCGGGGCAAACAGGATGGCTCCTAAGTAATTAATATGTGAGTATTAGATAAAGAGGGGGTAGGGGGGTGGGGACTCCATAAGAATGGCATGTGATTTAAGGCTCACGAATTGGGGCTGGGGAGGTGGATCAGTTGATGGAACGCTCGCTTATCCTGTGTGAAAGCCTAGGTTCTGCTCCCAGGCCAGCGTAAATCCGGTGTAGCGGTGAACACCTGTCATCCCAGGCCTTAGAGGCAGGAGGATCGGGGACTGAAAATCCTTCCCCTCCATGTCGCTAGGTCGAAATCAGCCTAGGGTGTTGTGTTTTATGAGACGGAGGCAAGTGTGTACCAAGGTGTCCCATGAACAATCAAGTCATATGAGGACAGGCCTAATAAAAAAGGGGAGTTTATCTGGGAACTGGAGGGGGCGGGTAGAGGCAGAGAAGGGCAGGAAGAGAGAGGAAGAGGGGAAGAGGAGAGAGAGAAACACACACACACACACACACACACACAGGGACTGAGAGAGGGAGGGAGGGAGGAAGTAGGTAGAGAACGATATCTATGCATATATTAGTTCTTATATGCTAGCCTCATACCTGGCTGTTGCTAGGTAACTGTTGGGTGGAGCCTAGAGGAAATGCTAACAGGGTGTATGAGATCCTGACACACAAAAATAAAGGACCAGTGAGATGGCTCTACAGGTAAAGGCACTTGCCACCACGCCTGACCTGAGTTTAATTCCTCAGACCCACAGAGTAGAAGGAGAAAACTTATACCCATGGTTTTCCTCTAACCATCCAAGTGCTGGAATTAAAGGTGTATGCCAAAAAAAAAAAAAAAAAAAAAAAAAAAAAGGTGTATGCCATCTTGCATGCCAGCCGAGTACCAGGCCCACAGGTGTTCGCACAGGTGTTCGCACAGGTGTTCGCACAGGTGTACTTCTTCATCACCAGCTGCAGCAAATGCTGTTATTATTTTGGTTCATTCTTCAGGCAATGGCTGGTGAACTCTTAGGTGTTGTCGCCGTTTCTTGTTCTTTGGGATGGATATACTATCCTAGATTGGTCAGAAGGGAACCCAGGTCCCATGGGATGGTATCCAAAGAGGCTTAGTCGTAGGTGATTCATTCAACGCTCCATCTCTTTATTTAAAAAAAGTGAAGGATTGGGCTGAAGAACGGCTCAGTGGCAGAGAGTGCTTACTGCCGTCTCAGAGGATCCTGGTTTGGGTTCCAGTAACCACAGTGGGTGGCTCACAACCATGTAACTTCAGTTTTACAGATCCAACACCCTCTGGCCTCTTCAGGCACCATGTATGCACCCAGTACACATAAACTCACACTCGAACTCACACACACACACACACACACACACACACACAGGCACATACACACAAATATATACACACACAATACACACACATACACAAGGCACACACACACATACAGGCATGCACACACACATACACATACATGCACACACAGGCACACACACATACTCACACACAGGCATGCACACACACACATACACACATACACACACATATACACACACAGGCATGCACGCACACACACACACACACACACACACACACACACACACACACACACACTAAATGGATTGTCAAGGTGGTTCGATGAGTAAAAGTACCTGCTGCCGACCAAACCTGGTAATCCGAGTTTGACCCCCACCCACATAGTGGGAGAATAAATATTAATAAACTTTGACCGTGTATTTTTTCCTTCTCCCTTTCTCCCTTTCTCTGTAATTAAATAGGTGTGGACACACACACAGCTCCCATGAATTTTTCTTGGTCCTCTGTTAATAGCATGGCGAGTACATACACACGCTCTCTTGCACACACAAATAAGCATGGGTGTGTGTGTGTGTGTGTGTGTGTGTGTGTGTGTGTGTGTGTGTGCAGAGAGCTAACTACCAGCCTGCAAAGTTTGAAGGCTCTGACGATGTAAGCCCCCACATCAACTGGAAAGCTGAGAACTTCTATAACTCCCCATCCCAGGTCATTTAACTGTGGAGAAGAGGTGATTCACAAGAGAATTGTTGGGAAGACAGCCTCGCAGGCAAAGCTTACTAAGTGTGGGGGCGAGCACTGTCCCCGTTGTGGTTGCCTTGGACACCTGCAGATACCTGCACTCACTCTCACACAGACATGGGAGCATAGAACAAATCTTAAATACAAGCAAAAAGACCAACAAGCAAGGCTTTTGCCCATGCAGAATGACAGACAGAGGCAGGATTTCTAAATTGCTCGTGAATAATGAAGGCAGGGACTACACACGAGGGTCCTTTTCTGCCGGCGCCTGGGGCTGTGTTAGGGTTTGATCCAGTGGGCAGCTGGGAGTAATTACGGCTATTTAGGCCACTGAACCGCATAATGAAAGTACTGGTAAGAAGCCGGGAGTCGGCTGAGTGGTTAAAGTGTTAGTCCTCTAGCAGTAAGCAGAGTCATTGGAAAACATAGATGGAGGGCCAGACAATCATGGAGACAGGTTCTGTGTATCCGAGCCCAAGGGTGAGATAGAGAGACCGGCAGAGTTGACAATGATCAGCTAGTCAGCCTAAGCTGGTAAATTATCTACAGGCAAAGAGGGCAGAAGGGTCAAAGTTCAGACAGAGCAGACTACTTTTGTATAGATGAAGACAATAAGAGACAGCATTGAAATGGGGTCCTACGTAGCCCAGGCTAATCGAAAACTTGTTACGTAACTGAATGAGACCTTGAGCTACTGATCCTCCTGCCTCTACTTCCCCAGGGCTGGGATCGCATGCATGAGCCACCACAACTGGTTTATGAAGTGTTAGGGATAGAACCTAGGTCTTCGTGGGTGCTAGGCCAGCTCTCTACCGACCGAAGCCCATCCCAGCCCTTTAACTACATCCTTTGCAATTTTTCATTTTGTTTCGTTTCTGAGACAAGGTTTTTCTGCTGTCTGTTCTGAAACTTGATCTGTAGCCCAGGCTGGCCTCAAACTCATGGAGACCCACCTGCCTCTGCCTTCCAAATGCTGGGATTAGAGGTGCACACTACCACGCCCAGCCCTTGTTTGTTTGTTTGTTTGTTTGTTTGTTTAGACAAGGTCTCAAGAAGACAGCCCAAAGCTGGCCTCTAAGTGGCTGCATAGCCCAGGCTGGCCCAGATCTTGGGATCTTAGTCACTTCAGTACTGGGATTACAGGTGCATGCCCCCACAACCCTCAGCATGACCCTTACTGTGCACACTTGCCTGCCTGGACTTTGGTCTAGGAGAGAGGGACATGGTGGGAGGTAAGTTAGTCAGAGGGTAAAAATCCCTCTGATGGCAGTGCTGTGGTGCTGATGATGGTACCCTGTGATCAGGGAGGAGATGGGTAGAGTGGGCAGGCACAGGTGTATTGGGGGGCAGTGTTATTCATCTGTAATTTGTTCCTCTGCCGTCCTGGAAGTTCTCAGAGCACCCTGTTTTCCTGCTGTGCCTTAGTTAGTCAGAGCTGGTTTCTGTTCATGTCACAAAGAGCTGCCTGGTAAATTTCCTCACCGTGCATTCTCCACTGCCTGCATGAGTCAGCCCATTGCTTCAGCTGGCTTTCGGGCTCCTGTGGGAGGCTGTCCCGTGCATTTTCCTTCCTGCCCATCACCCATAATAGGAGTGTTTGTGTGTGTATACATATATGTATATATACACATATTTCCATAGGCATGTATGGTGTGTGTATGTGTTTACATGGGTGTGTCCATGTGAGTTGTCTGCATGTACATCTGTGTACATGAATGTGGGGGCCAAAGATGGATGGATATCTGGTGTCTTCAGTTGGTCTCTACCTTGTTTATTCGTTTTTATTACATTTGTGCATGAGCGTGTGTGTGTGTGTGTGAGTGTGTGTGTCTGCATGTGCATGCACATGCCAGTACACACATGCTAGGTGACTCTCAGGAATCTCTTCTCTTTCCATCGTGTGCGTCTCAGGGGCTGAACTCAGGTCATCAGGCTTGTGGCCAAGTATCTTTATCTGCTGACGCCTCCATTTTGCTGAGCCTCTAGCTTAATTTTCGAAGGCAGTGTCTCAATGGACTTGGAGCACACCCTGTCTCTGCCTCCCCAGCACTGGAATTCCAGATAAACACTACTGCACCCAGCTTTGTACACAGTTTGTGGGGGATCTGAACCAAGTCCTCATGTTTGCTCAGCAAGAACTTAAACTACTGAGCCCCATCTGCAGCCCCCGGAATAGTGTTTATTAAGTACCTGCAGTGTGACCCACGTACATGAGCTTTGATACAGACTAAGTGTCCCCTAAAATTCCTGCCTTGATATCTCAATGTGACAATATCGAGAAGTAGGCCTTTAAGAGGTGAGATTAGGGTTGGGGGGTGGAGAGATGGCTCAGTAGTTAAGAACTTGCAGAGGACCCAGGTTTGGTTCCCAATACCGTGTAGTGCTTCACAGCCATCTGTAATGCCAGTTCCAGGGCATTTGATGTTCTCTTTTGAACTCAAGAGAAACCAAACACACACAAGGAACACAGACAGTGAGACAGACAAAAAACTCATAGACATTTACAAGGAAAAAAAGCAATCAAGGGATAGTTATAGCGTGAAGCTGAAATGAGTCCTAGAGGGTTGTTTTAAGTACTCTCTCCCAAGCTGTAGAGCCTGTTAGAAGGTGGGGTGTGATAGGTTAGTATCAGTTGACAACCTGATGCAGCCTAGAATCCCTTGACGCATGCCCTGAGAGATGATTTTCATCTTATAAAATGACTTGGGAAGACCTTTCCACTGTGGGCGGCACCATTCCCTGGCTGGGATCCTGGGCCATAAGAGTGGAGAAAAGGAGCCTAGCAACAATGTAACACTCTCTGTTCCTAGTTGTGGATGTGATGTGACCAGCTGCTTCCAAATCCTGCTGCCTTGAATTCCTTGTCATGATGTACTGTACCCTTGATCTGTGAGCTACAATAAACTGTTTGTAAAGTTGCTTTTGTCAGAGTGTTTTATCAGAGCAGTGAAACAATTGACTAATATATGGGACTGTCAGGAGTACCTCACTAGGTCTCTTGTTCCCATAGCTTTCTGTTACCTGGTCTCTTGCCATGTGAAAAGCTACCTCATCGTGTTCCCACCATGTTAGATGGAGCCATTCCACAGTGTCTCCCCAGGGCTGTGGACTGCAACCCCCTGAAAAAGGAGCCAAACTCCTCGCTGTTTAATCTTCATTGTCAACCTGACTGCATTTGGAATCTCCTAGGGAACACACCTCTGCCTGTTGCCACCAAGAATTTCCAGAGAGTTTAACTGAGATGGAAAGATCCACCCTGAATGTCAGGAGCATCTTTCCATTGCCTGGGACTTCAGACTCAATAAAAAGGAGACACCAGCACCCACCTCTCTGCTCCCTGACCTCAGATGCCATGTGACCAGCCACCCCACCCTTCTGCTGTCATCCCTGCCCCACCTCGATGGATGGACTGTGCACTCTCAGACTGTGGGCCACAGTAAACCCTCCTGGGGGCTGCTTCTTTTCCTCAGACACTTTATCACAACAACACAAAAGTACCTCACAGAGCCATTAGAGAATAATTATGATGTCTCATTCCTGCATTAGTCACCGAAGGAGCGCTGTTATAAATGGAATCCACTCTCCTTGTTTTCTCTCCCCTGCACACATCCATTTGCCCTTCTCCTCCCCACCCCCACCCCACCCCAACTGGGAAGCAGCACCAGGCCCTTGGCGGAGGCTGAATAGAGGCCAGCTCTGTACTCCTAGCCTTCCCAGCCTCTGGGACCATGATCATCATGACCCTCTTTATAAATTACTCAGTCTTAGCTGAGAGTACCAGCACACGCCTGCCATCCCCTTATTTGAGGTTGAGGAAGATGAATGACAAGTTCAGGGTCATTCTGGGCTATGTAGTTGAGCCCTGGTCTCCTAAAACAAAATAAAGATAAAAAAAAAAAGCACTAAGACAAGACGAGTGTGTGTGTGTGTGTGTGTGTGTGAGTGTGTGTGTGTGTCTGTGAGTGTGTATGTGTGTGGGGGGTGTGGGTATGTGAGTGTGTGTGTGTGTGTGTATGTGTGTGTGTATGTATCTGTGTGTGTATGTGTGTATGTATGTATGTGTGTGTATGTGAGTGTGTGTGTGTGTTTGTGTGTGTATGTGTGTTTGTGTGTGTGTGTGCCAATGGTGCACATGTAGGTACACATGTAGAGGTCAAAGAACACTTGCCCAAGTTGGTTCTTTCAATCCAACATGGGTCCTAGGGCTTGAACTCAGGTTGACAGGCTTGGCGGAAGTGCCTTTGCCCACTGAGCTGTCCCAGTGAACCATAGACTTTTTTTTTTTTAGGCTTCACAGTACCAAAGATAAAGTTTGGTGTCCCCCTCCCCACCACCCCACTCCTTGCTCCTTTTTTTGAGACAGAGTCTCTTGCATCATAGGCCGGCCTCAAAATTGCCACGCAGCCAACAGTGGGTACGGGAGTGCGGGGATCACAGGCCTGTGTGTCACTGTGCCTGGTGCATGTCCTGGGGATGGAACTCGGGGCTTTGTGCACACTAGGCAAACACTCTACGACCTGAGCCGCATTCCCAGCTCCGTGCCTTTCCTTTAAATGAATCTGAGCGAAACCATAGAATTCAAACTTGGTGTGATTCTGTCTGAAGACAGCTGTTTCCTTCTAGAAAAGATCATTCTGTTAGAGTAACTGGTATCGGGGATGGGGGGATGGGGAGTGGGGGCTGGGGGTTGGGGGAGATCACACACACACACACACACACACACACACACACAGCAACAACGAAGTGGTTGATTGGGTGGGGGTCATGGGGAGATGCACACACCAAGGCAGGTATATGGAGATCAGAGGACAACTTTCAGGAATCAGTTCTCTCCTATTATGTGGGACCCAGGGATCAAACACAGTTCCTCAGGCTTGGCACCAAGCACGTTTACCCACCGAGCCATCTCATGGCACTTTTGGTGTTTGGAGAGACTTATTCTCACTCATAAATACCAAGAAGGGGCCATACGCTTGTCGACAGAAGGGCAGGTGTTGTACTCTGTGGTGCTGTTGGGTCATTACGACAATATTAGGAGGAGTTAGGGTGCATTGGTCACTGTCTATAGTCCTAGCTACTTGGCAAGCTGAGACAAGGGGATTGCTTAAGCCCAGGAGCTTGAGGCCATTCTGGGCCATGCCACCAGATATTGTCTTAAAAGTGCTATCGTTGATAAAACCATCCAATTTCTCAACCTCTCTGTGTTTTTAATTTTTTCACACTTATTTATTTATTGTGTGGATGTGCATGTGCCACATGTGTGGAGGACAGAGGACAGAGGACAGAGGACAGTTTGCAGGAGAAGGTTCTCGCTTTTAGGTCATCCTGGAGACAAATGTCTTTCTCTGCTGAGAAACCTCTTTCAGGTTTCTTCATCTCTACATAAATGTCTACCACAGTTATTACAGTGAACCTTCCTTGATGGAGATATATATATATATATATATATATATATATATATATATATATATATAGGCTGGAGAGATGGCTCCGCAGTTGAGAGCACTGACTGCTCTTCCAGAGGTCCTGAGTTCAACTCCCAGTTACCTCCACAACAGCTAATAAGCATCTCTAAGTAATAAGTCTCTTCGCACGAAACCCAATGCCTTCTTTAGGCTTTTCGTGCACTGCATGGGTGATGGATGCGGCACGCAGACACGTATGCAGACGAGACACCCATACTAATAAGATAAAAATAAACAAATCTAAAAATAATGATTAAAAAATTGGGTTTAACTGAGCCAGATGAGATACCGCTTACCTGCCATCCCAGCGCTCAAGAGCGTGAGGCAGGAGGATCGTGAGTCCAGGGATAGCCTAGGGCAGTTAATGGAAAAAAGAAAAAGAAAAGTTTGGAAACAGGTCGGATCTCCTTGGCCGATGTGGTCTTTATAGAATATTTTTACCACGGAGGGTTTCCCACATTCACGTTCCTTGCCTGCCCACGGGCAGATAAACAATCCCACCGTGTGAGGTTCATAAAAAATAATACTAATAAAAACGGTGGGAGTGACGGCCGGGGACAGAGCTCGTTAGTGTTTCATCTCTAAAGAAATAGAGCAAAGAAGGAAAAGTTTGAAAAGCCAAGGAAAGGAGGCCAATGCAGAAGTCGAAGAGGGCGGGCACGCTGCCCACTGTGAGGTCGCGGAGGGGTCGCTGAGGTCCCTTACTGTCTTTATCTTGACTACATCTGAGAATAACCAAGAACCCGTTAAGTGGGGCAGCGCCTTGCTTGACTCTCCTCTGCGGCGAGGGGATCTTTTGAAGAATCCTTTTTTTTCTTGAGCCCTCTCAGCAGGTAAGAACCATTTTTGAACTGTATATTGGAGAATTAGGGCTCACGAGTCCTGCTTTTTTGAGCTTTTTTTTTTTTTTTTTTTTTTTTTTTTTGGTGTAGAGTTCCTTGTAAGTTTTTAAAAAGAAAAATCTCTTATTATAAATGGGTCACTATTCAGCCTTCAGCCCGAGGAAGGCCTAGGAGCTCACATTTTCGGGGTCAAAGAAGATGGTATATGGGTCCGAGTGTCCTTGAATTCTTAGATGGTTGTCTTTACCACCCCAGCTACCCACTAGTGAGCCCAAAGGGAATTTGTATGACAGGCAGGATGGAGCCTAGTGCCAGATAACCGCTGTTTTCTTCCTTCTTTTACATTGATTTACTTTGAGCGCACGCGCACGCATGCGCGCCTGTATGTGTGTTTGTGCATGCAGATATGTGTGTGCCACGGTTCACATATGAAGATGACTTGCAGGAATTAGGGTCCTCTCCACCCATGTCAGACATGGGATTGGAACTCACTGCTTGGCAGCAAACTCCTTTATCCACTGAGCCCTCGTGTCTGCCCTCACTGAAGTTTGGGCTGTAACCTCAGGATAGACTTGTCTTGTTTGAATCTCTAGGCTAAGCTAATCCCGTGGTATCTATGCTTTTACCCTTTGTCCTTTTTATTTTATCATTTTGTTTGTTTATTTTTGCTTTTTGTTTGTTTGTTTGATTGGTTGGGGTTTTTTGTTTTTGTTTTTGTTTTTCTATTATGTGCTGGGGATCGAGCCTAGGGCCTCAGGCAAACGTTCGATCACTGAGCCACGCCCCCAGACCCTTACTGGGTATAGCTTACCACTGAGCCACACCCCCATCCCCTCACCGGCCTGGTCTACCACCAAGCCATGCCCATAGCGTGGCTGATTCTATTGAGCCTAGAGAACTCTTGCTTAGAATTCTTGATGCTCTTAACTGGGATACCCAGCCCTGCACACAACAGCAGTCAATACGTTCCCAGGCCCCAAACTAGAGGAAAAAAAAAAAAAAGACTTCCCAGGAAGGCCTTTAAAGGCAGCTACAGACAGTGTGTATGTAACGAAGGAGACTCATTTCCTGGGAACCGTCCATGTCTAAATGGAGCTGGGCACAGGAAAGCAAGCATTGTTACAGGTCGGGAAAGCACAGCCTAACTGGAGCCATTAGCAGGCTTCCCTGGGCCACCCCAGGAGAAGAAGGTGCAACCTGACCTGGGACTGGAGAAAGGGAGAACAGGGCAAAGAGGGGTGAGCAAGGTGCCTGGTGGGAGGAAGGAGATGATATAGGAATAGTTGGAGAATTCAGAGGCAGACAGCAGTTTCTTAGGCCCTTGTGTGTGTGTGTGTGTAGCAGGCAGGGGTGTTTGCTGAATCTGGAGCTATCTATCCCTCCCCCCATCCCTTCCCTCTTCCTCCTTGTTTTTACATATCCCAGGCTCACCTTGAACTCACTACGTAGCACAGAATGAGTTTGAACTCTTGATCTTTTTGCCTCTACCTACAAACACTGGGCTTTTAGGTATACAGCACCAAACCTGGCTCTCCTGCGAAGGTTATTCTGGTATAAAACTCCCTAGGCACAGGCATATTCCATACTCTCTTCCTTCCCTTTCTCTCTCCCCACGACCCACCATCTCTCTCTCTCTCTCTCTCTCTCTCTCTCTCTCTCTCTCTCTTTTTTTTCTTGCCAGGATCTATCTGTCTCTCTAGCTGGCCTGAAACACGCTGTATAAACCAGGCTAGCTTTGAACTCACAGATCTCCATCTGCCTCTGTTTCTCAAGTGCTGGGATTAAGGTTGAGTACCCTCAAACCCAGCCTACCTCCTGCCCCAATCTCTCTCTCTTCTTCTCCCTCCTGCTGTTTTCCTGGAGTCAAGGTCATGTGTAGTTCGTGTTGGCCCCAGATGGTCTTGAATTTCCAACTCTTTTGCCTCTATCTCCCGACGGCTGGAAGTGCCAAGGATTAATTGTAGAGCTTCCCGAATGCTGGGCAACTTCATCCAACTGAGCCGTGTCCTCAACCCATCCTGTCCCCCTCTTAGGATGGTTTCTGGGAGAGAATCAAGCCCTGCACCACTTGTCCTGGAGACACATTACAGTGTTACGGTGACTCACGGCTTCCCCCACAGGTTCGGACCTCTGGGTGTGCAGTTCACGCAAGTCCTGTGACCACCCAAGATCTGCTGTTGCTGCTTTCATTTGTTATGGAGCCCACCTTAGACCCGAGGCCCAACTCACCTCCAACTGGTGATCCTCCTGCCTCTGCCTCCCAAGTGCTACTTACTAGCTAGCACACAGGTGTGTCCCACCACGCCCACTGCTCAGTTTCGTTTGTTTTTTTCTGAGATGGGGTCTCTCTGTGTAGCCCTGGCTATCCTGGAATGCTGTCTGTAGACCAGACTACCCTCAAACTCAGAGATCTTGCCTGCTTCTGCCTCCCAAGTGCTGGGATTAAAAGCGTGCTAGCATATCCGGTTTACTTACATTGTGTGTGTGTGTGTGTGTGTGTGTGTGTGTGTGTGTATGTATGGGCGTGCACACATAAGTGTGCCCATCATGCATGTGTGCAAGTCAGGGAGCAACTCCTGTCGGTTCTTGTCTTCTATCGTGTGGGTCCTGGGAATCAAACCACGGTCATTGTTAGGCTTCTCAGAAGTGCTTTCACCATCTGAGCCCTCTTGCCTGCCTCTTACCTTTATTTCATTATTATCGTCTGTGTGTGGGGGAGCATGTGCCATGTTTTGTGTGTGGAGGTCAGAGGACAGCTTTCAGGAGCCGGTTCTCTCCTCCCATCCTGTGGGATCCAGGGTGTTTGAGCTCAGGTCTTGGGAGGCCTGTGTTCTGCCCACTGAGCCATCTGACCAGCCCGCAATACTGCTCGAATCCCTTGCCTTGGGTCAGACACAGAAGGCAAAAAGCAAGCAATTTTGTCTGCATATTCTCTATTTTTATTATTTTTTAAAAACACATTTACCTGTTTATATATCAAAAGTGAAAACAAACAAACAAAGGCATATGTACCCCACAAAATTCAAGACCATGTGACCCCACATTTGGGGCCCCTGTGGGTACACGGTGTATGGTTATCCAGTGCATAATGAAATGAGAGAGAAAGAGGGAGAGGGAGAAAAGCTAAAACACACACACACACACAAAAAGAAAATGATTATTTTTTTCCAGTGGAGATGTAACGGATGCAGAGCGGCCCGCTATGAAATTAGATTCACGTTACCTTCCTGTGCAGTTTTTCAGTAAATTGGTTTTCTGATCATACCCCCAGCTAGGAAGCTTTCAAAAAAGATTATCTAACTAAGGTGGTTGACCAGGAGCTGGCTGTTTCTTTCATCCTCACCCCCCCCCCCCCCACGTGTCCACTGCTCACTTACAGCAGCCGGAAATGACACATTGAAGTGAGTCACCAGTGCAGCTGAGTCACCCAGTAATTGGAGAAAGTTCTGTCCTGTTAGGTCACACAGCCCCCTTTCCCACTCGGCTTCTGAATGTATTGGAAAAATTTGAAACCACTTTGCCCTCTCTCAAACATCTCTCTCTCTTTCTCTCTCTCTCTCTCTCTCTCTCTCTCTCTCTCTCTCTCTCTCTCTCTCTCTCTCTCTCTCTCTCTCCCACCTAATCTTTTTCCCCCTTCCTTTACCGTGGGCTGCCAAGCATCACCTTGGCAAGATCCCTAAGGAAAAGAGCCACGGGGGAGGATGCGGGGGAGGGATGGGGCAAGGGCGTGTTCGGCTGCCACTAGGCGGCAGTGTGAGCCCCGACGCCGGGCCACCCGGAGGGGCGGGTTTGTGGAGTGATGCCTCCCTGACATACAGGGATACAGACCCCAAATGGGACACCATATGCCATGGTTTAAATAAAAGGCTTTCTCCTTAATAGTGCTTCTTCTCCCCAACAAACGTATAAGATAAACAAGATAAATATTCAATCACACCCCTGGAATCTCCCCAGGACCCCTCTCCCCTCACAGGGAGACCCAGGATAAAGAGCAAGGCACGTGCACATCTGACCTTTCTTTCACGCTTTCAAAATGAGAAAAGTTTGTGGGTCGAAAAAAGCTGTAAACAAGTCATCTACACTCTGAAATAACACAAGCGCGCTGTCAGGGAAGGGAGGGCAGGACGGGAGCTGGGAGAAGGCTTGATATCGGGCGATCATTCGATCTGTCTATCTGCTGCCCCTTGGGGATGGGCAAGGTGTTCATTTCCACAGTGGACCTTGAGATAGGACAGTGCTTCTTCCTTTGGCCTGGGTCATCCTTCATAGCAATGGAGGACGATACAAGAGGTACCCAGAGTGTGACTGGAACACAAAAGACTTTGCTGAGTGAAGGCGTAGTGGGTTGGCCCTGCTGGGGCCTTGGTGGGAACTGGGTCCAAAGGCTGAATGCTGGGCAGATCCAGATTCTGTGAGTTCTATGGTTGGATGAGACCTTAGTAAGATAGGTCCCTAGTGAGGGAGTTAGACTCTTTCCTCTTCGAGAGTCTGAGGTCTGGGAGGCTGGTTGGAAAGATTTACCAGTGCCGGGGTAAGAAAGAAAGGCCTTCTCTTTCTCCCCAAAGAGTCCTTAAAACAATTCTTTTCTTCAGAGTCTCTGCTTATAACACGTCCAGTTTTGTCCCAAAGGAAGGCTTCTCATCCCACTCTCAAGGCTCCATCAGCTGGCCCATGAAGAGGATTGTCTCTGAGGACAGAAGAAGCATGACAGTTGAGAACTGAGCTCTAAGGAGGTGAGTGAGTTGCCAGGGGTCACAGCTTCCCCGGTGACTAAGTTAGGACTGGGGTCCTGGCACTGCGTGGGCTGTGACAGAGTGCTCAGGAAGGAACGGAGCTGAGTTTCTGAACCTTTGCAGAGTCCCTAGGGGCTTGGGGGATGTCTACATGGTGGGCAGGTATATAATAATTTTCCTAGTACAGCCTTGAGGACAGGAGAATGCTATAGGGTTCTGCTCACCTGTTGGATTGTGCCGAACCACAAAGAGAAAGGATCGGTCTAAAACCATCTCCGTGGGGGCCATGCGGGCTGAGACTAGAATGGCTGAAAGAAAAGAGACAATATGTTAGGGTTGGGGGATATTATCACTGGAGTGATCCCAGGAGATCTAGTGACACCAGTCTATCAGACAGCAGCATTGCGAGATGACTTTCAGGTGGCTTAAAAGAAACTAGTAGTGGGGAATGGAACCCAGAGCTTCCGGCATGCTAGAGCAAGAGTATTATGGCTGAGCCCCGCCCCTAGCCCATCACTGGGGGATTCTAGGCAGGGGCTCTACCACTGAGCCATGCCCCAGCCCCTCACTGGGGGATTCTAGGTAGGGGCTCTACCACTAAGCCACGCCCCCAGCCTCTCATATCTCCCTGTCCTTGGTTTTTCAGGACCCTGCGTTTTTGAACCTGCATCCTTCTGCCTCAGCTTCCTGAGGATGTACCACTGTGCTTGGCTTCAGGCTTTCTTTGTTCCTGGACATTGGCTCTAAAGTTTTGAGACTTCCTCTGAGCCCCAGTTTTCCATCAGTCATAAACATATTTAGGGCTCACCGCTAAGCACATCCTTTAAGTTCACTCCCACTGTGACAACACCTCGGGCTTTCTTTGGGGGTCCTCATCATATACTGGGATCTCAAGAGCCATAGATGAGGGAGCAGAGTTGCAGGGGAAGTGGATCCATTTTCCACTGAGAAATGGGTTTGGGAAAGGGTGCAGACTGGGCTGGCACTAGCTTTCCTGTGGGGGTTGGGGGTGGTGGTAGTGACTGTCATCCCAGGAGGTGGGCGGACACGGGCAGAGCCACACTCACCTGTGGAGGAAGACGCCACTGTGCCGCTCTCGTTCACCTCGATCTTGACCTTTTGTAGTGCTTGTGCTACAGAGAGCTGCTCTTGGTCTGAAATAGAGCGGGACCCAAAGGACAGATTAGCCTCCACTCTATCCTCTGAGGGAAACCTTGACTCATGGAATCAAGAAAATGAGGGGGATCGCCTCTCACCGGAAAGACTTGTGAAGTCGGCCTGGGTTGAGCTGAAGATGTCAGTCATGCCCAGCTTCTCCAGGGGCCCTCTGAGGTCCACTTCAGTCTCCAGAGAGAACCTATGGGCAGGAACAGGGGACAGTGTTAGTTTGGCTCTCACATGCTGCTTCTCCCAGGACCTTCGGATCTCTTCTAGGACAATGGGACATGAGCATGAAGGAAAGAGGTCTGCCTTTTTGTTTTGTCTTGACACTGAATCTCATGTAGCCCAGGCTAGCCCCAAATTCCTTAATGCATCCAAAGATGATTTTGATCCTCCTGCCTCTATGTCCTGAGTGCTAGAATTTACAGGTGTATGCCACCGTGCTGGTTTATATAGCCCTGGGGTTGAACCCGGGGCTTTGAACAAATCAGGCAAGCACTCTACACAGCTCAATTATACCCACCCCAGCCCTGACCTTGAACTTCTGATCCTCCTACCTCCACCCCCTAGTACGGCATTAGAAGTCTTTGAAACTTCATTTGGCTAGGAGGTCTGGCCTATTTTTCCTCCTTGCCAGAAACTTCTAATATTAATGAACATTGTTCAATCTTTCCGCCCCCTCGAATCCGTGACTAATGGCTTTCCTCAAATATGACAGTAGTTTTAACATAATTGTATTCCGTTTGACTGCAGGAGGGGACAGGTTCACATTCTCCCTCTCGAGGGTGTAGGAGCTAACTGTGGTCTGCAGGCTGCTTTTGAGCGCACGCAGAATGAGACTTTGGGGGGCCCCCCTCTGCTTCCCACCAGGGCATGACTCATTATCTTCATCTTGATGAGAGAGAAAGACAGTAGCAGAAGGTCAGTCTCTAAAGCAACTCAATTCTCCTCTGTCTCCAAGCCTGGCATTTTAGCATCTGGGAGTTTAGGGGGAAGCCTGGGCCGGGAGCTTCCCTGTAATTCTGGAATTACCCGACCACAGCCCTCTCCACCCCTTTTGATTCTGCAGAAGGATTAGGGGAAAGAGAAAAAAGAAAAGAAAAATTTGTTTTTGGAAGTCTCCTCTGCCTCTGGGAATTGATGCCTTTCATTGTTTGTGGGTGGGGGAAGGAGGGGGTGGGCGGTTGAGATTGGAGACATTTACAAATGAGTGTAGAACGATTCAGAGGCCCCCCTTCTTTCTCTAGCTCCTCTTTGGGCTGATCTTTTTTAAAGATGGGGTCTTGTGTGATCCAGTAGAACAAGGATGACCTTGAACTCCCGTCCCGCCCCCTAGTGATGAGATTAGGGATTGTAGCTGTGTACCATCATTACTGGTTCACGTGGTGCTGGGGGGATTAGGGCTCTGTGCGCGTGAGGGAAGAACCCCGACAACTCCAGCTCTTTCCCTGACAGCCCCCTATCCCTTATGAGATAGGGTCTTGCTGTATCTAACCCAGGTTGGCCTTGAACTCATTATCCTCTTGGGCTAGGATTACGAGTTTGTACCACCATGACTGGCCTATGTAGTATTGCATTTGAACGCTAGCCCAGCATGCATGAACTAACTAAGCTACATCTTCAGCAATCTTGCAGTCTGATACTGGGGTTAGAGGCTTGTGCCACTCCCCTCTACTTTGGTTGATTCTTACTGAGTATTCTGTGCATGGTCTATGTGGGACGTGTTTCTCCAACAGTAGAAACAGGCACAAGGATGATGAAATTAGAAACCATAATCAAAGCCAGGCTAGGAGGTTTCCCATCAGCCTCCCACGCATGTCCCTTCCCTGTGGGCATTACCCATCTGGGAAACTCCCCAAGGGGACAGTGGCTTTAGGAGGGGTGGTGGGTGTCGGGATTAGGGCGTTGGCGAATGGGACGGCTTACTTAGGCAGGATGAGGAGGCGGGGCAGCCTGGTCATGTTGCTCTTCCATTGTCTGATGAGCTCAGCGTCCAAAATGTTGGTGATGGCGGAGAGGGGCACATCTTTTTCAAAGGGTGCTGCAATGAACATGCTGAGGGTTTCGCCGTGGTAGGGCAGTTCCAGGATGTCGTACTCGTGCCCATCCGGAGTGGTGAACTCAGCTGGGGAGATACCAAGATGGCGGCGCCTTGGAGTCGGCTCTGACTCATGTGGCTGTCTTCCCAGCTTTCCCTGCTTCTCTCCCCTTCTCTCCTTCTAGAAGGTCAGGCTCTACATCCCGTTCAAAGGCTCTCTTCTCCTCTCTTTTCTGAACTAGCAATGTAGACGACCGAGGACTTATCCACCGTAACTGGTTTATGAGCTGAGCATGGACCCCAGGGCTTCACTAAGACTGGTGAGCGTTCTCCTTAAGCCACATCCCCACCCTTCCTGCCTACTTTCTCCCTCTTGATCTTCATTATTTTCTGTCTGACTCCAGCCACTAACTCGTTCTCATGCTCACCCAACTCCTGCACAGCCTTACCCTAGCTGGGCTCCTTGGCCCTAGATAATCACACTAGAGAGACCTTAAGAGAAGAGACAGGCTCAAGGGTCTGTTGAGCCGATGTGGGTCTGGCAGACTATCTAAATTTCAAGAAGAAACTGTTCCTCCCCTCTCCCCTACTTGAACTATCTCAGTATCTCCTGCTTGGTACGTCTTTGTAATAACTTGGGTGTGTCCACCTCCTCTGCTGCCGTCCTCCCTCCCTCGTGCCCAGGGTCTGTAGTTGTGAGAGGTGGGGTCTGGGGATCTTGGACTCACTGTAGTTGAACTTGTTGTTCTGAGCCATCATGGGCACGGAGATGGTGCTACCATCAGACTTGTGGAACAGGCGCTGGTGGGTGCTGGCCTCTAAGAAGGGGGTCTTCCATTGGCCGTTGAAATAGAGGGCGTTCACCAGCACCAGGCGTGTCAGCTCATTTACAGCCCCCTTGGCCAGTAAGTCACTGATCATACCTAAGGAAAAGCAAGGCGATCAAGAAGCGCAATGGGTTTTAAGCATCTGAGATATTTTCCCTTCCGTTCCCAGCTCTTAAATGGATGTATGGTGAAGGGACACAAAGAACTGTGATGCTTAAGTAGAACAAAAGGGATGCCTTTCAGCCCTCCCTCCTTTTCTCCCTCTTACTCCCTATTCCCCTCCTTCCCTCCCTTCTACCCCCCTAACCCCCCTTTTATAGTCCAGCCTAGTCCAATGTTCACTTTGCAGCCTAGGGTGGCCTTGAGTTCATGATAATCCTCCTGCCTCAGCTTTCTAAGAGCTGGGATGATAGGCCTGAGCCACAGCCCTGGCTTCAGCACGTTTTCCTTGGCTCTGGGATCCATTTTAGTATCAGAATTAGAAAGCTCCGTCTTGGGGTTGGGGATTTAGCTCAGTGGTAGAGTGCTTGCCTAGGCCCTGAGTTCGGTCCCCAGCTCCGGAAAAAAAAAGAACCAAAAAAAAAAAAAAAAAAAAAAAAAAAGAGAAAGCTCCGACTTCCCTTGTCTCTTCTTTTCTTTTGCCCCCCACCCCACCCCCCATACAGTTACTGACGTTCTTATTGTCAGTGATGCCTTTCATTTTTTTTGATGCCTTTCATGTTGATTTTGGTTTTGCTTATTTATTTTAAAGGTTATTACTATTGTGGGGGGTGGGCGGGAGGTATAAAGTCCGTGGGTGGGGGCGTGCACGCCAAGCGGAGGTCAGAGGGCAACTTATGTGGAACTGATTCTCTCCTTCCACATTTCTGTGGCTTCCAGGAATCAAATTCAGATCACCAGGCTCTACAGTAAGAGCCAGTACCCATGGAGCCACCTCGCTGGTCCTGGTGGGTTTGGGTTAGGTTTTGTATTGTTTGTTTGGTTTGTGGGGCAGCTATTGTACTGCAACTGTCTTGAGTTGGTTGGTTTTGTCCCTGTGCTCTTTTACTTTTCTTTTGCAGGGGTGTGTGGGGGGGGAGGGTAGCAGGATCTTGCTATGTAGTTCGGGCTAACCCCAAACTCATGACTGTCCTGCAGATATGACCCATTACACCCAGCACTGTGTGGCTTTATAACAAAGCCTTACCAAGATAAACACAGTTTTGGGTTACAGCTCAGTGGTAGAGTCCCTGCCTAGAATCCCCCAGGGAGGGGCTGGGGGCGTGGCTCAGTGGTAGAGTCCCTGCCTAGAATCCCCCAGTGAGGGGCTGGGGGCGTGGCTCAGTGGGAGAGCACCTGCCTAGAATCCTCCAGGGAGGGACTGGGGGCGTGGCTCAGTGGTAGTGTAGATTACCCAGCATGCATGAGGCCCTGGCTCTGAGCATCCTCAGCACCATAGCACAAACATTAGCCATTTTGCTTTGTTTTGTGAGGCATTTGTCTTTTATCCCCAAAGACAAAGCTGTAAGGGAGAGCCGGAGATATGTGAATTTGACACCAAGTTCCCCTCCTCTGCTCCCTTCCCTTGGGATGGGCCTGCTTTCCTTGAGGCCTACCTTTGGTGTGCCTCTCCACCCAGTCGTTGATGATGAATCTGGCTCTTTCCACCTCTGAGAAGTCCACCTGCTTCACCGTGGTCCGGAAGAGCTTGAAGAAGTGGGGCATGAAGCCCTGGACCAGCTCTAGGTCCCGCTGGACAAAGATGGCGTCCGCAGTACTGATCTCATTCTTGTTCCATGACCCCATGAGCTCCTTGGAGAGCTTTCGGAGGGCAGGAGCTGTGCCCCTCTCTGCAGAGATATCAGGACAGGATCCATTAGCCTCGTGTTGAGCCAAGGGCTTCCAGCTGGGCCAGGTTTCCCAAGGAGCACCCTACCCCTGTCCAGGCACATGTGGCTCTTCCAATGCTCTGAGTGCTGGGACTAAAGATGTGCACTGCCATGCCTGACTGTCTCCCATTCTTTCCTCTCCTCTTCCTTCCTTCTTCTCTTCTCCCCACCCCTCCCTGAGGAGACTCTCACAGTGTAAGCCAGACTGCTTCACCAGTCACTATAGAGTCCTAGATGTCTTGGAAGCTAACAGGAAATCTCTTGCCTTAGCCTCTCCTGTACTGGGATTAGGGGTGTGTTCTACCACAGTCAGCCCTCAAACTGTACTGTTTTTGTGCTTCCTTTTCCAAAGTCTCAGCTCCCAATCTTTTCTTTGCATTTGAATATCCTGTTCTTAAATTATAAACTTTAGTTTGCTTCTTCCCCACACCCCCTTATCCTTATAACAATCCCTCTAACGGCCTCACAACTGCTGGGAATCCTGGCACGAGACACTCTGCCTGGCTTCCTCTTCTATTTGGTTTTGTGACAGGGTCTTGCTCTATAGCTCAGCCTGGAGTGGAGCTTGCTATGTAGCCTAGGCTGGCCTTGACTTCATAATCAACCTCTCTTAGCCTCTTAAGCGCAATTACAGGCACTACCACCGTACCTAGCTAGGTTGGTCTTATATCAATGGCATTATCGAGTAATTCATATTCATAATCCTATTACATATTTACTCAGCCCTGGGTGGGAAACATTCTTGTTCCCTATTTCATAGGTAATAAAACCAAGGTTTATAAGAGTTGAGACCATGTGTTTTGTTTTGCCCCCTCCCTTATTTTTTTTTTTAAAGGTCTCACGTAATCTAGGCTGGCGCTGAACTCGATACTTAGCCAAATATGAGCTTGAACACCTGACCCTTCTGCCTCCACTTCCCAAAGAACGTGGTCACGGTTCTACATCACCATTTCCAGTTTCACTCTATTTGGGAATGGAGCCCAGGCCTTTGTGCATGCTAGGCAAACTATATCCCAGCACCAGGCTCACATGAGTTGAACCCGCTGGCTGGTACAAGTCAAGGTCAACTGACCCAATAGTGGGAGAGAAAATGGGTGGTCTCTGGGCTGTGGCTGGACGTGAGTAGACTTGGTGATGTTGCAGCAGCTTTCCCTGCCTTCTCTGTTTGCTCTGGACCCTGGTCTGTGAGCACATCTTTACTTTCTCGCCTGTCTCCCTCTCACCTGTCTCCCTCTAGCCCATCTCTTACCACTGATATTGAATCCCATAGCATCTTGGATCTGCTGCCGGGTTTTCCCTGCTGTGGTCAGCTGCAGCATAGCCAGCACCGAGGACACGCCGTAGGGAGAGAAGACCACATTTCGGTCTTTGGAGGCCTGGACCACATGCTGAAACACTTTTACTCCGAAGTTGGTGGCCTGCTGGGCTGTATGGGACTCTGGAAGGGGTGAAGCGAACCCTTTCCCAAAGACCAGAACCAGGCCCAGGGTGAGGCAAGTGAGGGCTGAAGACATCTGCATCCTAGGATAAATAGAAGAGAATCCAATAAGGAGATCCTTCTGGAAGACTGTCCAGAAGGGGATATGTTGCTCCTCAGTCGTGGACTGGGCTCTCTGTGTTTGCCTCTAGCCTGTAAGAGTCCAGTCTGGTTAAGTTCACATTCATTAAGACCCCATAATGCAATTGGATAATGAGCTCATCTCCTTCTACCTCCACACAATTCTTTTAATTTTTTTCTGAGAGTCTTGTTTGCTACATAATCAGGGCTGGTCTTGAACTCAGGACACTCCTGTTTCGCTTCTCCCAAATGCTGTGATTACAGGCATGAATTACTGCCCATAGATGCTATTTGATTTTTAACATAAGCTGTCCTCATTTTTTTTTAACCTGAGTGAATCTTAGAAAAACTCCTCCTGTGCGTCTCCCGTCCCTTCCGTGGGGCTCAGAGACCTTTGGACAGTGACGACTTTTGGCTTAAAATGGGAGCTGACCCCTGAAAGTTGTTTCCTGATTTTCACACTTGAACACGAATATTTGTGTGATACACGAATTTGCACACACACATACATACACATATAAATGCAACTTTCTTTTTAAAAGTAAAGCCCCGGGCTGGAGAGATGGCTCAGCGGTTAAGAGCACCCGATTACTCTTCCAGAGGTCCTGAGTTCAATTCCCAGCAACCACATGGTGGCTTACAACCATCTGTAAAGAGATCCGATGCCCTCTTCTGGTGTATCTGAAGGCAGCTACAGTGTACTTATATATAATAAATAAATAAATCTTTAAAAGTAAAGCCCCTTTGCTAAATTGATAAAGGGGAGGTTTGCTGGAGAGTGACTGAAAGACAATGTGTTCGCTTCTGGGATACAGGGTTGGAAACGCAGTTTGACCATCTTTCTCGACCACCTGTGGTCCTGGTTGGGCTAGGGCGGACTGCAGAGTTCCAGAAAAGAGTGGAAGGGAACCGAGGGAAAACGAGGGTGACAGACGGAGACCTCTGGGAAGGGATGTTTCCTACTTTCATTTAAAGCCTAAGGTGAGAGAGAGAGAAAGCTTGCTTTTCTCCTACCTGGAGCTTTCGGAAGTGCCTTGTGATTGGCTCTTGTTGGCTGTCGCTCAGCTGTGGTTGGCTGTGTGCTGCGGGAGGCGGGTGTGCAGCGTTCCTCCTTCACAAAGCTCTCGGGGATCTGCAGCAGCCTGATCCAGCTGTGCTCTGTCCCTGGCTGCAGGCTCCCTTTATACCAGATGTGGGCCGGAAATAGATGAACTCATGTTCCAGCCCCACCCACCTTCTAACTCTGGAAATGTCTGGGCTGCTCGCCCGCCCTGCCCCCTCTCTCCTTCCCTCCCTCCCAGTAACTTGCTGGGACACGTGTGTGTACGTGTGTGAGAGGGCATGGGGGATAATTGAGCAAATCCTGATTGCCTTGACTGGAACATCTCTGTCCCTTTGCCTTTGGCTGGTCGGTCGTCTAGACCCTTGGCGGTACCACAGAGCCTACAGTGCCTGGTGTTTAGGACTCCCTTCCTTGAGCCTCAGCCTGTGGCAACATGACCCTCTGTCCTTTGGAGACAGCCATCACAGAGAAGCTATGGACCCTGCCAGTACTGTCTACCCCTTGTTCACCGTCGGCCTATATCCAGGAAAAGTTGGCTTGGCTTTCTCTTGGGTTTCTGCCCAGTGCCAGAGGGCACGAAATGTGCCCTGTGATTGTCTGAGTTCTGGTTCCTCTTGGACTTAAGCCCAATAGAGAACTTCAAGTCCTTTCCTCCTCCCTCCATGTGCCCGCCAGGCCTTCGGTGAAGCACCTCTGACTCCCCACATGGGGCCAGACTCTCCTGGTGCCCTGAGGGCTCGCTCTTTGTGTCAATAACCTTGTGTGGCTGGGTTTTGAGGTGTACTGGGTGGGGCGCTGGTGGCTGGATTGGACCAGACTTTTCCACAAATGAGCACAGGGGTTACCACAGAAAGCTTTGTCAAGGAGCAAGGACCAGTAGAGCAGCCTAGGATGACTGAGACAGAAAGAGGTGTTTTCTTACGATTTTATTTTATCCTTCATTCGTTTGTTCATTCGTTTTTGTTTGTTTAGCTAGAGTATTCATTATGTAGTCCTGGCTAGCCTGGAACTCAAGCTGGAGCTCTGGCTGGCTTCCAACTCACAGAGGTCGGCCTGCTTCTGCCTCCTGAGTGCTGGCATCAGAGGTGTGTACCGCCGTGCCCCGCTTTCTTCTTACGTTTTAATTACGTGCGCGGTGTGTGTGTGTGTGTGTGTGTGTGTGTGTGTGTCCACTTGTGGGTGTGTGCATGTGAAAGCTGGAAAGTGTCAGATTCCCTGGAGCTGGAGTTACAGGCAGTCATGTCATTCGTTGTGGGTGTTGGGAATAGAATTTAGGTCCTCTGCAAGAACAGTGTGTGCTTTCAAGGGTTGAGCCATCTCTCTAGACCCCAGAGGATGTTTCTTCTCCTCTGGACTGGAGCCACAGGGCCAGGGATAGAAAGAACACACACACACACACACACACACACACACACACACACACACACACATGTAGTATGTACGCATGTAGTATGTATGCGTGTAGTATGTATGTGTGTAGTATGTGTGTAGTATGTGTGTAGTATGTATGTTATATATATATATATATATATATATATATATATATATATATCATAGTGGGATTCTGTTCTTAGACCTGTGGAGGAAGAATGACTGAAGAGTTTTTTGTGGTTTTTGGACAATCTCATGGGTATGCAGCCCAGGTTAGCCTCAAATTCATTATATATATACAGCTGAGGCTACCCTGGAGATTCTGATCCACCTCCCTTCACCTCCCAGTTATTGAGACTTCCGGTATACAGCACCACACCTGGGGCTTATGCAAGTACGGGGGCTCGAACCCAGGACTTCCAACATACAAGACAAACCACCAACTGAAACACCGCCCCAGCTCCACGATTTCTTTAGAGAAACATTTGCACAGCACTTAAGAGGACCAGGCTGTGTGCCTTTGAAGGTTGGACAGAATCAAAAACCCTTTGTAACTCTAGATTTTTGTGACTAGAGAGAGGGCTTGGACTAGAAAAGACCAAGGTGGTCCTGCGGCGGCGGGGGGGGGGGGGGGTGTTGAGGAGGGGCACTCTTAGCCTCCGGATTCACAAACTGTCATCTTTTGTATAGGCGATGGGTGTTCGCTTGGCAGTATCCATGGAGACAGCTGTCTGGCGAATCACGGGAAGCTTAGGTGGGCGGCACAGCAGCCGTGTTTGGTGTTTGTTTTCAATTTCCAGTAAACAGATACCAGGGCAACCAGCCCTGCGGAGTTTTCTCTGGCGACCCCGAGAACCGAGTCAGGTGGGGGTGGGAAGGTTGAGGAAAGAGGGAAACCTCAGCTGGAAACTCAGGCTCATAGGCCCAGCCACGGCCTGTAGGACCAGCTGTTGCTTGTTTATGTTTTTCCCTGTTCTCATCTGTGGCTTGGAAGCCCTGAGGGAGGCTGTAGGGCTGGGAGGGACAGGCAGATGTTCTTGGCCATCTCTGAGGAAGACACAACTCTGCTCTTATCCTCCCAGACATGTCTCCAAATGCCTTGTCTTCTGTCCTTGGAAGTCAGAGGGGTCTGGGACCCGGGGATCCCCGAGTATTCAGAAGAGGGGTCGGTGGAAATTAGCTGGAGGTGGGGCTCCTTGGGTGTTCTAACAGGGAGTTTCCTTCTCTTCCTCTGACTGCTGCCATTCGCAGAGTTTCTAGATCTTCTCCACCAAGGGCACTGTTTTCTGGGGCTGGGCTAGGCTTCACCAGGGTTCTAGCAGCTTCACCCGGACCTGGGTCTGATGTTGTTTTGGGTCTCAAGAAAGTTGGAGAGTGGGTTTGTGGGGTGGGGGGCATGCTTTGCTTTGGAAAACTCTGCCTCTCTCTCTCTCTCTCTCTCTCTCTCTCTCTCTCTCTCTCTGATGGGGAAGACACTACAAATAGAGTCATGCTAGTCGTGCTACGTAAGTCTAACTACTCTGGGACTCATTATAGGTGCCAGGCTGGCTTCAAACTCACAGCAATCCTCCTGCCTCTGCCTCTCTAGTGCTGAGATAATAGTCATGCCCAGTTTTGTCTTGTTTTTGTTTTGAGACAGATCTCACGATGTAGCCGAGGGGAATCACAATCGCTCTGCTTTAGTGTCCCAAGTGCTGGGATGATGGGTGTGCCACCATGGCCAGAATCCTGAAGGAACCTCTAAACTAGAGGGACATAAGGGTATCTAGCCGGTAGGCTCTTGAAACCAGCAATGGGCCTATAGGATGGCTCACTGGGTAGAAGTCTTTGCACCAAGTCTCATGACATGAGTCCAATCCTTGGGACCCACATGATGGAAGGATCAAACTGGTTCCCCCAAGTTGTCTTCCAGCCTCCACACGTGCTCTGTATCACACGTGTATACCCAGATACACATCTATACAAACCGATAAATAAAATATGTATAAACGGAGGCACAGCCCAGCAGATTGAGGCCGCTGTTTCTTTGTAAATTAGGGCTGCCTAGATGATCTGAATCCCAGACTCGACTTGGTCCCTGCATCTCCCCGCCACCCCCATGACCTTGTCTGTCCTCGGGCATGGGGGACAGCTAGTCTTGCACACACAGGATGCAGTTTCCTGAGGGCTTCCTGGAGGAGGTGGAGAGTGTCTTATTCCCCAAGCCTTCTCCGGGACACCCTTCTCAGAATCTAACCTGAGTCACAGGCTTGTGTCACTTTCTCTTTTTCTTCCCCTCTGGAACCCCAAAACCACTTTGACCTCATCCTCTTCTTCAGCTTCTGACCCTTTGGTAAGTGGTGGGGGAGGGGCAGGGATCAAATGGACAGAATGAGAAAAGTCCTTGCTGTTGAAATAACTCAACCCTTGATTTCCCCGGGACCAGAGATAAGAGCGTGAGTTACGTGGGGCTGTGGATTTCTGGGACAGTTCCCAGATCGACTGCCCAGGAAGATGGCTCCATCTGGTTCCTCTGCAGGTGCTTTGTAATTGGAGCAGACTCACATTTTCCATGATTGTTCCCTACCCCTCCAATTCCCACCCTTGCCCTCTCTCATAGAGCACTGACTCTACTGGGGCCTGGGAAGCCATGGCCATTCTTCTATCTATGCTTCTCCCCCCACCTCTGCGTGTGTGTGTGTGTGTGTGTGTGTGTGTGTATGTGTGCGCGCAGGTGGGACAACAACTTTTAGTATTCAGCTCTGACGTCCACAGCCTGGGTCCAGGAACCGAACCCATAGTATCAGCCTTGGTGGCAAGCGCCTTTACCCGCTGAGCTGTCTCTCAGACCTCCGCTTGACCTCTTGCCCTTTTGTTCTCTCATCTTGCCCTTCCTCTTTGCGTGTCTGTCTCTGCTTTTCCCCCTGAGACGTCTTGCTCACTCCCCCTGTCACTCAAGATAAAGCTGCCCCTCACTTCCTCTTCTAGTTGCTTTCTTGCATTTTTCTGTCCTTCTCCTTCAAAGGCAGCTGTGCGTACGCCCCACTCCCTCTCTTCCGTCCTCTGACTCAATCCCTCTTTCCTTGTCTTTTGCCTCCTAAAATCCCTTTTACAGTCAATCTCAGGCTCCTTCCTCTGGGAAGGATGGTCAGCCTCCTTCCAGTTACACAGGCTCCTTGGAATGCTGGGTCTGCCCCCCCATGCCTGGTGATTTCACTGGGAGAGCTGGGGGTGGGAGAAGACAAGATCCCCCGCTAACTCGAACGCACTATTTCTGGCCTGGTGGCTCTCCAAACAACACAGTTCTGAAAATAGCTCTCATATTTGGGTTGGGATGTCTCTGCCCTTTCTAGGAGTGAGCTGGGTGGAGTGGCCAGGGCCTTGGCTTCTGTTCATTTGGAGTCATGGCTCTGGGACAGCCAGATTCAGCCTGTCTGGTCTCAGCCTGTTTGGGGCTTCCATTGTTGACTTTGTCCTCTTCTACCTTCATAGCCCCAGCCCTCCAGCCCTCCATAGTCCCTATAATGTAGCCCTTGATTGTTGGGAATGACTTAAAAAACAAAACAAAACAGTGTGTGTGTGTGTGTGTGTGTGTGTGTGTGTGTGATGTATGTGTGGGTGTGTGTGTATTGGCACATGTGTGAAAATACAAGGACAATCCAGAGTTGATTCTCTCATTCAACCTGGGGATCAATGCATGCACGCATACTCATGCGCATGCGCTAATACGTACGTACATACGCACGCACATATACACACCCGTACCATAGAGTTTCAAAACTGAGGGCCGTAAAAGTTATTTGATTCAGAGAGGCCGCGGTATGAGTTATGGCCACACAGCAACTGTTCTATAAATGGAAGAATGGTAGTCACCTTCCAATAGAGCCTGTCTCCAGAGACCTGACACTGCTTATCGGAGGGCTGGAAGGATTGCTTAATTCAGAGAGGCTGAGAGATGAGCTACGGTCATACAGCAACTGTTCCATAAATGGGAGGATGCTGGCAGTGAGATCAGCTGGCCTCCAGGCAGGGACCTGGGCTTGACAAGGATGTGTATGACGGCAAAAGTTAACCTTTTGTGGGGAGCTGTCTGTCTGCTTGTTCTAAGGACATGTCTTTCTATGTACTTCACACTGACCTGGAGATTACTAGGTAGCTCGGGCTGGCTTTGAACTCTCCATCTGTCTGCCTCAGCCTTCCAGACATCAGACAGCAGCTGTGTGGTCCCACAGCCAGCATAACTTAGCCCTTTTGAGCCTTAGCTTTAAGTTATTTTTAATTAAGGCGGACAGAGCTCTGGGTTCGAGGCCAGCCTGGTCTACAGAGCAAGTTCCAGGACAGCCAGGGCTACACAAAGAAACCCTGTCTGTAAAAACCAAAATAAATAAATAAATAAACATTGTTGATGACTGATTGATTGATTGCTGAAGGTTTGTGCTCACCACAGTCTTGGGAGGGGAGGTCAGAGGATATCAATGGGAGTTAGTTTTCTTTTCAACTGTGTTGGTTTGTGGGGCTAGAGTGTGTTTTGTTTGTTTGTTTTCACTGTTGTCTGTTGTTTTGGGAATTGAACCAGGCAAGGTCACACCCTCTGCCAGATCCCAGCTCTTTTGCCTGCTAATTATTAACCCCGTGTGCGTGCATGCAAGCATCTCACTTGTACTTGTATGTGTGCACTCAAGAGCTGCCCGCCGCCGTATTTATTTATCCATTCATTCTTTTATTCAGAGTCGGAGTTTCTCGATGAGTTTGGCCCTGGCCAATTCTGCAAGACTAGTTGGCCAGCAAGCCTCAAGGGGCATCTGTCTCTGTCTCCATAATAATAAATCTTGCAGTATTTATGGTCAAGTGTTTTCAAAATCTGTGTTCAGGGTGGGGGTTCAAACCCAGGACCTCACGTGTCTGTGTCAAACACGCTCATTACCTGTTGAGCCATCTCTCCAGCCTCCTCCTTCTCTCTTTCTGAGGTTATAATGACGTTTGTTTACCAAGCGTGTGGGTGTCAGTGTGTATGGGTATGGGTGTCGTATGAGCATGGTGGTTAGAGGCAGTTCTCTCCTTTGACCATGTGGGTTCTGGGGACCAAATCCAGGTCATCAGGCTTGGCTGTGAGTGCCTTTACCTACCCTCTACCTGCACCCGGAGCCACCTCACTGGCCCAGCTTCTTATCTGAGACCGATGGGGATTCCATGTCTAGCGAATAGCCAGTGTTGGGCGCCGTCTGAACATTCAGTAAGCAGTAGCTGTTTTTGAGTGGCAGACAGCCGACATGTTAATTCTCAAAGAATGCAAACTCCCTAAAGGAGGAATGTTGGAGGCCGCCTTTTGGACTTCCCGTGTTTAGTGGCATTGGCCTCAGATATCTTGACGGTAGAAGTGACTGCTTCCTGAGGGCACAGCTGCCAGCCACTCTTCCGTTTGTTCTAGGCCAGATCTTTCCTGGCTTCGTACCCATCCTGACCAATCCCCACTGGCTGCTGTTGCTGCTTGGGAACAGGGGATGCTATATGGGCCCTTCTGACAACCCACGTGTACCTCTGTGTTTGGTTACAGGTCCCCGTTAAGTAGCTTTGACCTCAACAGAGTCCAGACTGGCCTTCAGCTCAAAAGCTTCCAATCTCAGTCTCCTTTGTGTTGAAATCACTGGCCTCCAGATGCGTCTTCCTCTCTTAAGTGCACAAGGAAGAAGCGGGAGCTTGACTTACCTTTCCAGAGAGGCCGACAGGACATAATTTTTACTATCCACAACTCCTGCTCTCCGGGTCTCACAGGCTGTCCTCAAACTCACAAGGACTTCCAGCCTCTGTCTCCTAAGTCCTAGATTAAAGACACTCCTCTCCCCCCCCGCCCCTCCCCCCTGAGGCTGACTTTGGCAATCTTCTGATTTCTGATCCTCATGCCTCCACCTAGGGGTTCTGCAATTACAGGAGTTGCTCCCTGCTTTGTGAGGCACTGGGAATCAAACTCAGGACCTTCGTATAGGCAAGCAGTCTACCAACAGAGCTAGATTCCCAGCTCCCCCACCACACCCCGCCTTATCCTTTCTCCTCCTTCTGCTCCTCCTCATCCCCCCCCTCCTCATCCTCCTCCTCCTTCCTCTCTCTCTCTCTCTCTCTCTCTCTCTCTCTCTCTCAGTATGATCTTGCTGTGTATCCCAAGATGGCTTTGATTTTATAACTCTCCTGCCTCCACTCCTGGAGTACTGGAATCCCAGATATAAATTGCCCTGTCTGGATTCTATTTCCGGAGGGTGTTTACTGCTGGCTCTCTTATGAGCTGTGTTCAACAAGCATGAATGACCCTCAAGCATCTGAGGCAAGAACGAGCCGCCTAGAGGAAGTCTGTCAGCAGGCGAGGGTGGTGCTCACAGTGTCTGGAGGAGATGATCACAGAGGCTGACTCTGTCAGCCAATAAGGAGACTTGGGACATAAAAGGCCCTGACGGCACCCTGTCCCTTCATCTAGTTCTTTCTCAAGAGTCTGGGTGGCCCAGGTCTGACTCACATTCTTCCTGGCTAGCCTCTGTTCCGCATTCTCTACATTCCCAAGTGTCCCTTTAGCTCTTTCTCTGGACACCGGCTGCCTGCATTCTGCCCTGGCTCTTGGCTTCCCCAGGCATGACCAACTCTCAATTGCTACTCATGCTCCGTGGTGTAACACCAAGGAAAGAGAAACAGCTCCCTTCCCCTCAGAAATGTCACACACATGCTGGAGACCAAAGCCTGACTGGCACAGGTGACTAGAAAACAGCATAAAGAGGCTGGGGATGGGGGCAGCATGTTTGCCTCATGAACCAAGCTCTCCGTTCAATTCCCAGCACTGCACACAAACCAGGCATAGTGGTACATACATGTCTGGAATCCTAGCTCTCGGGAGGGAGAAGCAGGAGGATGGTTCAGGGTCATTCTTGGCTAGGTAGTGACTTCAAGGCCAACCTGAGCTAGGTGAGATCCTACTAAAATAAGCAGGAAAAAGAAAGAAACAAGTACGGGCTAGCATGATGACACACACCTTTACTCCTAGCACTAGAGAGGCAGAAGCAGGTGATTACCTGTGAGTTCAAGGACTGTCTTCAGAGACAGACTCCCTAGTGGGCAGACAGGGACCTCTCCTGGTGGCTAGTAACAAAGGTGTCAAATTTCTAAGATGGCCGGCTTCTTCCTCAACCTCCTGTCAGCCTGCCAGCTTTTGTCTCACATCAGCAGGCTTCCCACTGATGGCCTGGCTCATCTTGGTCAGGACTTGTCACACCACAATTGCAGACCAGTCAACCACCATGCCAGCCTTCAAATGGACCAACCCTAAAGTAGGCAAGGACTCTTCGAAACTGCAAACCCCTGGACCTCAAGAAGAGGCTAGACTTTCGGCTCCCCAAGCCCCCACTGTGCTGGGCAGAGGCCTTTCTCTCTGTGTGTCTGCCATGGATGGTTTTTTACCCCAAAGAAACAGTTTCCTTTAACTGTGGAGCTTGAGAACTCTCTCTCTGCTGCTCCTTGTTGAGCATGTTTTCCTGCCCACTAATTCTCTAAGTGGTAGAGAAAACAAGCCCAGTCAAGACCCCTACATTGTATCAATTGTAGACTGGATTGGCCTGGTCTATATAGTGAGTTCCAGGACGGGGGTTGGGGGGCTTGTCTTAATAAATAACAGCACCCACCGCCTCCAAGAAAACAAACAAACAAACATACAAATGTAAGGTTGTATTTTCCACCTTATTTTGGAGGAGAGGGTGTCTCACAACCTGGAATTCACCAACTCAGCTAAGTTGTCTGAGCAGTGAACCTACCACTCAGGCCCTCACGTTTGTGTGACGTGTGTTACTGACTGAGCCATCTCCCCAGGCCCTTAGAAGCTACATTGAAGGACTTGGGGTGTAAGATAAAAATCTGCTGAAGGTGTGTAAAGGAGGGAAGACTTCATGGAGGAGGTGAAGCTGGTACCTAGTTTTGAGGGAGGTTCCCTGCCCTTGGGAGAAAAACAGGGAGGAAAATTGTGGATGAGGTGGGTCGGGAGACAATAAACACTGCAAGAAAAGTGCTCTCTCTCTCTCTCGCTCTCTCTCTCTCTCTGAATAAGAATGGCTCTTATAAGCTCATATACTTGAATGCTTAGTCACTAGGGAGTGGAACTGTTTGAAAAGATTAGAAGGATTAGGAGGCGTGACCTGTTGGAGGAGGTGTCCACTGCAGATGAGCTTTAAGGTTTCAAAAGTGTAGCAAGTCCAGTCTGTCTTCTCTGCCCATGGATCAGGAAGTAGCTCTCAGCTATTGCTCCAGGGCCATGCTCCCTGCCAAGATGATAATAGACTAAGCCTCTGAAATGGAAACAAGACCCAATTAAATTTTTTTATTTTGTTTTTTTTTTTTTTTTTAAATGAGTGCTGCCTTGGCCATGAAGTCTCTTCACAGCAATAGAACAGCATGCTTTCATTTGGAGAGAACAACCATCCTCTCTCTTTCTCTGGGGACGGAACACAGGGTACTGACTTCTAGTTAGACAAGTGTTCTGCTCTGCTATTGAGCAACAACTTAGTCCCTGTCTCATTCTCTTTAGGGGCTTTCATGTTGTAGGTCTCTGCTTTTTCTGGAACCTTCTACCCATTTCATTGAAATAGATGGTCTTGGTCTATTCTGGCTGGCATGGACATACCTTTTCTTTTAATTTATTTTTGGCTGAGTATGGTGGTACATTCCCTTAAGCAAAGGACCTAGGAGGCAGAGACAAATGAATTTCTGTGAGTTCAAGGCTAACCAGAGTCACACAGTAAGACTTAGTCTTGAAAAAAAAAATAAAAAAGAAAAAAGAAAAAAGAAAAGTTTGTTTTTTACGATTTACTTATATGTATCTCTCTCTCTTTGTGCGTGCGTATGTGTGCGTGTGTGTGTGCGTGCGTGTGTGTGTGCATGCGTGCGTGTGTGTATGTGTGTGCATGCATGTGTGTGTGTGCGTGCATGTGTGTGTATGTGTGTGTGTGCGTGCGCATATGTGTGTGTGCATGCATGTGTGTGTGTGCGTGCGTGTGTGTATGTATATGTGTGTGTGTACCTGAAGAAGGTGTGGGACCCCTTGGAACTGGAGTCACAGGCAACTGTGAGTCACCTAACATGGGTGCTGGGAATTAATCTTGGAATCTCTTAATGACTGAGACATCTCTCCAGCTCCCACCTCCGCTGATGTTTGTTTTGTTTTTTTTTTTTTTTTTTAAAGACAGTATCTCTTATATCCCAGCTGGCTTCAAGGTTTCTACACAGGCAAAGCTAACCCTGAACAGTCTGGATTAGAGTCCAGTACCACCAGGCAAGAGATAAGCTTCACACCTAGGTCCTGGATATGCCTTTCCTGTTGAGTTTCCACAGAACCAGACAAAGCCCCAGAGACATGGTGAGTGGGGTCAGTAGGAGGTATGTGGGGAGCTGAGGCCCAGAGCCTGAGCAGACGAGATGATGAGGCTTTAGTGGAATTTACCACAGGGACTCCGGGGTGCCCCGAGTCACCATTCCTTTCTCCCTAGCTTCATCACATGGGGTCAAGACTCTCCAATGTGTCCTCGTCTGAGTCACCCCTGGCTCATTCTGCTGTTCCCACCATAATGCAGCCAGGTCACAACCTTGCTTTGCTTTGCCCAACACCCCAAACCCTTCTTTCCCCAAACCCCATGCACAGGGTGCAAAAGTAGGAGAGCAGGTGTCTGGTGTGAGAGGGTGAGAATGGGGGACACTAGACCAGACAGGGAGCCCCTGGATTTGTGTCGTCCTTCTTCCTCCAACACAGCTAATCATAGCAAAGGGGTTTGCAAGATGGCTGAGTAGTAAAGGGGCTTGCTGCCAAGCCTGATGACCCGAGTTCAATCTCCAGAACTCACAGGGTGGAAGGAGAGAATCAACTCCTGTAAGTTGTCTTCTGAGCCTCCACACAGGATTCACCATGTACACACACACACACACACACACACACACACACACACACACACACAGAGTGTTCAAGGTTTATTTGTGTACATATGTGTGTTACCACATGTGAAGGCCAGACGCCAATCTTGGGTGTCATTTCTCAAGAGTCATCACTTTGATTCTGGAGACAGGGTCTCTCACTGTGACCTGAGGCTCTTTGCTTGGGTGTTCTGATGGGTGAGCAAATCCCATTTAATCCCCGTTTCCGCCTCCCCTCCTATCCGGGGCATTGGAATTGTGCCAATCCCAATGTGCCTCACCATGGCTTTTTATGTGAGGGCTGGGACTTGAACTCAGGCCCTTAGGTGTGAGCTGCAAGCACCTTATTAACTAAGCCATCTGTTCAGCCCCGGCTTAGGGTCTTTTCTGGGGGTGGTTTTACACAACCTTTCCAGATAGGTATGGGTCCTCCATAAGAGTAGAACATGCTCTTAACCATTGAGCCATCTCTCCAGCTCCTGCTAGGATGGAGGCCACGAGGAACGGCTGTCCCAATCCTTCTTCCCTGCCCCATGCTTCCTGCTATCTCTATTGCCTATGTCCGCTCCCATTTCCAGTCCCATATCCATTCCTACCAGAATCCTGCCATTGCTTGAGTGTCCCACTTAGCTTCCTGCTCTCGCGCAGCCCCGCCCTCGCGCAGCCCTCAGAATAAGGATATTTAAGAGGCAGGGATGCGGCTAAGTCGGTAGTGTTGGCCTGGGTTCCATCCCCAGCATCACTAAGCTGGGCATGATGGTGCACACCAGTAATCCCAGCACTTGGGGAGTAGACACAAGATCAAGACATTCAGGGTCATCCTTGAAGCTCCGCCAGGCCGCTTGTGTGTGTGTGTGTGTGTGTGTGTGTGTGTGTGTGTGTGTGTGTGTGTGTGTGCACATGCATATTCAAAGCATCGAGTGTGTATGGAGAGTCAGTTAAAAGAGTCAGTTCTCTTCTTCCACCATGTGGGACCCAGGGATTGAACTCAGGTTGTCAGCTGATCCATTTTGCCAACCCCCCCTTTTTTTTGGTTGAGATTGTATCTTACCCTGGAGCCCACCGATTTCGACTAGACTGCCTATCTAGCAAGTCTGAGAATCCTCCTGTCTCTGCTTCCCTGACTTTGACATTACCCATATAGCCTGCACCTATTACATGGACACCAAGGATCCACCTCAGGTCCTCATGCTTGCACAATAAGTGTCTTAGCCACTGAATTCTCTCCCCAGTTCCATCCCTTGGGCTCTTGGTGCTAGAGGCCTAGACTCCTGCACTAAAGGGGGAGTAGTATATAAATTAAGTCCTTCAGTTAAGAGACCCCAGTAGCAAAATGAAGTGAAGTGGTCAGTGCTAGAGTGAGAAGAGCCAACAAGAGCTCTGGCTTTCCTGGCATCCAACCTAGTAGGAAAGGCCCCACCCATATGCTTGCCCGGAGTGGCAAGATCATGTCTTTAATCCCAGTACTTGGGAGACATTAATGTAAGCCTGATCTAAATAACGTCCCAGGCCAGTCAAGGCTACACAGTGAGACTCTGTCTCCAAAACAAACAAACAAGTAAACAAACAAAGTTAATTAACTAATTAAATGAAGGACTCATCATTACTATGGAGGGAACTTGGACCCGAAGCAGAACCTTCAGGCTGGTACTTGCTGTGGCCCCACCCACTCCCAGAATCCCTTCCTCGCCAATGTAGAGACTCACTATCCTCCCTTCCTGGGGGTGATTCTGCTGCACCCTTGCTGTGCTCCCCAATCCGGGTCAGGAACTACCAGACGGGATGAGTAAGGTCTGATGCAGGCAGGGCGAGTAACCGAGTAACCGTTATTCATATCAGTTCACTTTGAAGCACGGTCTTCCTGGGGGCCCCAGGGGAGGGGCCGGGGCTGCAGGGGGCAAGGAGAGCTGAGGTGGCAGATATGAGGCAGCTTCTGCTCAGTAGCTGGAAGAGTGGGTTAACCTGGGGTGTGTTTTGTATGCCAGGAATCAAGGGCTCTCTTGAAATTAGCATGTGAGTGATAGCAAGATTTGATTCATGTCTCTTTCTCGCCTTACAAATGCCACTGGCTCCAGCATGGTGGCCTACAGCCGTAAGCCCAACACACCCGAGGCTGAAGCAGGAAGGTTTCAAGTTCAAGGCCAGTCTAGGCTACAGAGTCAGACCCTGAGTCTCCACAAACTAAGGCTGGAGATACAGCCGGCATGGACAAAACCTTGGACTGAATCTTCAGCCCTACGTAAACTGGGCATGGTGGTGATATTGTAATTCTTGTACTTGGGATGTAGAGGCGGGGGGGGGGGGGTCAAAAGTTCAAGGTCATTCTCAGTGATGCAGGGAGCTAGGGGCCGGCTGTCTTAGTTAGGGTTTTCACTGCTGTGAAGACACCACGACCAAGACAATTCTTATAAGGACAACATTTTACTGGGGCTGGCTTACAGGTTCAGAGGCTCAGTCCATTATCATCATGGCAGGGAACATGGCAGTGTGCAGGCAGACATGGTGCTGGAGAAGGAGCTGAGAGTTCTGCATCTTGATGGGAAGGCAACCAAGAGAAGACTGACATCCAGGAAGCTAGGAGGGGGGTCTCAAAGCCCACCCCCACAGTGACACACTTCCTCCAACAAGGCCACACCTCCTACAACAGGGCCACACCTCCTACAACAAGGCCACACCTCCTACAACAGGGCCACACCTCCTACAAGGCACACCTCCTACAAGGCCACACCTCCTACAACAGAGCCACACCTCCTACAACAGAGCCACACCTCCTACAACAAGGCCAAATCTCCTAATAGTACCACTCCCTGGGCCAAGCACATTTAAACCACCATATCGACAAAGGCTACATAGGAAGTTAGAGGCCAGCCTGGGCTACATGAGACTCTGTCTTAAATAAATGAAGAGGAGGAGGAGAGATGGAGGAAGGGAAGGAGAGGGGGAGAGAGAGACAGAAAGAGAGAGAAGGGGAGAGGGAGAGGGAGAGGGAAAGGGAGGGCATCAGGCTACTCTGCCAGTGGGCAAGCCTCTGACCCGTGGCCAGCTCACGTCTGGACAGGAGGAAATGAGGATCTGTGAAGCACTACACGATGTCCTCCAGAGCAGAAATTCCACCAGAAAGGAAACAATAAGCTGAGGAAAGCCATTCTCCAGAGAGCTGTGATCCAGGAGAATAACCGGACCTTCCTGCCTCAGCCGGATAAACAAGCCCACGGGGCAGCCCCGGCTACATGCCACCCTCCAGGTGTGCATATGGCAGTCTGAGCTGTCGGGGAGGAGCTGTTGGGAGGCGGTCCTCTGTTTTGAAACCATGGAGAGTAGTTCTCTGTTACATCATGTTCTGGCCATAAGGTAGATGAATTCCTACTAGGAGAGTTTAGACCAGCAGGGGCTGCGAGTTGGCTCAGCTAGTAAAGAGGCTTGCTGACAAGCCCCCACAACCCGAGTTCGGTCCCAACCGACTTCCCAAATTGTTCTCTGCTTTTTTTTTTTGAGCTGGGGACCGAACCCAGGGCCTTGCGCTTCCTAGGCAAGCGCTCTATCACTGAGCTAAATCCCCAGCCCCTGTTCTCTGCTTTCTACACGCTGCAGCATGCATCACTTCCCCCCACCCCACACACAGTAAAATAAATAAATATACTTTAAAGAAAGAGTTACGGTCACAGGGATCAGATTAAGTCCAAAGGTGTGGGTTGGGGATTTAGCTCAGTGGTAGAGCGCTTGCCTAGCAAGCGCAAGGCCCTGGGTTCGGTCCCCAGCTCCGGAAAAAAGAAAAGAAAAAAAATAAAGTCCAAAGGTGTACTGAAGAAACATCTGGGTAAAGAATGTCAGCGTGGAAGCCAGGACAGCCACAGACACCAGTGGCAAAGTGGCTTCTAGAGACCAAGAAGACGGTTGTAGGTTTTAGGGAAATTCAGAAAACTCCATGATGGATAGAGGAGGCTATCCCAGAGTAACTATCTGAGTAACTGACTAAAGAAGGCATGTAACTAACTCTCCAGCGTCTTTTCTCTGAGACATATAGTCGGGGTAGACTTTGAATTCTTCCTGATCCTCCTGCTTTAGCCTCCCCAATCATGACATTACAGGGCTACAGGTATGCCACCATGCCAGCTCTTTCTTCCTTCAGAGCTCAGACACGGCTTGCTTTCAGGTAGGATACAGCCAATCAGGAAGGAAGAAAGCCTCAAAACTGAAGAAGGAACACAAGAGTCTTAGCTAGAGTCCCCCAGTGAGGGGCTGGGGGCGTGACTCAGTGGTAGAGCCCCTGCCTAGAATCCCCCAGTGAGGGGCTGGGGGCGTGGCTCAGTGGTAGAGCCCCTGCCTAGAATCCCCCAGTGAGGGGCTGGGGGCGTGGCTCAGTGGTAGAGCCCCTGCCTAGAATCCCCCAGGGAGGGGCTGGGGGCGTGGCTCAGTGGTAGAGCCTCTGTCTAGAATCCCCCAGTGAAGGGCTGGGGGCGTGGCTCAGTGGTAGAGCCCCTGCCTAGAATCCCCCAGTGAGGGGCTGGGGGCGTGGCTCAGTGGTAGAGCCCCTACCTAACGTTAATGAGGCCCAGTTTACAAAAGCAGGCTTAAGTAAGGACTCACACCCAACCTAAGTTAACGGGTGTCTAAAAGTCTGTAATGGTGTTTGGTCCTTTTGTCAGTGTGGCCATTTTCCTTTCTGCAAAACTCAACTAATTTTTAAGATTTGGGGGTCTCCTTCCCCAGATTTGGACAGTGGCCATGACTAAAGCATGTGGGCCAATGCTTTGGACAAATCCTATTTCATACCCATCACTCTTCATCACAGTGCTCAGAGTGGGCATGGCTCGCTGCCCATCCTGTGCAGAAAGAAATGGATACACAGAGGGGTTGGTACCTTGCTGGGACCAAAACTCCTTGAAGAAGCCAGAATCTTGACAATTCCCCAGAATTACTGGAAGTTGGGAATTGTGAAGAGGTGATGTTGTAGTCAAGTTATTGGAGTGGGGGCATTCATGGCCCTTCCTTCCTTCCTTCCTTCCTTCCTTCCTTCCTTCCTTCCTTCCTTGTTTTTTTAAGACAAGGTTTCTCTGTGTAGCCCTGGCTGTCCTCAAACTCACTCCATAGACCAGGCTGGCCTTGGACTCAGAGATCTACCTGCCTCTGCCTCCCAAGTGCTGGGATCAAAGGTGTGTGCCACCATCACCTGGCTTCATAGTTATTTCTTGACCACCTCTTCATCTGACTTAACATCTCTGTGACTTGTAGATAAAAAGTTTGAGCTTCCAGAATCCACCTGTCTCTGTCCCCAGATTCCAGGGGTTGACAGATAGTCATAGTCACGCCTGGCTCTGTACTGGAGTACTGAAATGCAAACTCAGCTCCTCCTGCGTGCACAGGAAGTCCTCTTACCTACTGAGCCAGTTCTCCCTCCTCCCCCTCCCCCCCCCTCTTCCCGCTTGGGACAGGGTCTCTCCCTGAACCACTGAACTTGGAACTCACTGATTCTGCCAGGTTGACTGGCCAGAATGCTTCTGGGCTTGTCTCCTTCCCCAGGGGTGGGATTTCAGGTGTGTGCCATCATGTCTGGTTTTCAAGTGGGTGCAGGGGATCGAACCTGGGTCCTCAAGTTTGCATAGCAAGTGAGTACTTTATGACAGACTGAGCCATCTCCCTAGGGCCTTTCCCAGGAGCTTTAGAGATAACTGGAGAAAAATTTGAAGATTCTCATCGGAATTCTAGAACATGGCTGTTTGGGTTTGATTTTGTTCTGTAGCTGTCTAGGAGCATCTAGGATGGAGGTGACAGCAAACGTCATGGTATTTGAAGTCCTTGCTGCCCCGAGGCAGGTGGTGAAGTCAGAGTCCTCTGTCATACTGGAAGCCCCAGGGTTCAGGGTAGACCTCCAGGGACTGAAAAGAATTCAGTCAATTTCCCAAGAAGGTCAACGCTGAAGATGGGCTGGGAGGTGAGGCTGGACTAAAACGGTTCATTAAAATGATTTCATCTGAAAAACATTTCTTTGTCTTGTGACCCAGAGAGACTCTGAGTCTACGGAGGGAAGGATGAACACTCAGATGTTTCGCCTTTATCTTTAAAACCGTTAACCTTTTTCATTTTAATATTTGTTCGTTTATGTTAGTATGTGTTTGGCACATGTGTGTACAAAAGTGTAAGTCCCAGAGGTTGATTCTGGATGTTTCCTTTGTCATTCAACACCTTACTTGGTATATTTAAATGGTTTTAAAAATCATGTTTTATGAGCTGGCCCAGACCTTTAATCCCAGCACCGGGGAGGCAGAGGCAGGCAGGGATAGGCAGATCTCTGTGTATTCAAGGCTAGCCTTGTCTAAAGAGTGAGTTCTAGGACAGCCAAGGCTATACAGTGAACCCTGTCTAGAAAAGGAAAAAAAATTAATTTATATATTATTCTATGTGTGTGTATGTGTGTGTTTTCTGTGTGTGTATATGTGTGTGTGCATGTAAGTGTATGTGAGTGTGCATGTGAGTGTGTGTTTTGTGTGTGTGTCTGTGTGTGTGTTTTGTGTGTGTGTCTGTGTGTGTGTAGTGTGTGTCTGTTTTCTGTGTGTGTCTGCGTGTGTGTGTATGTGTGTGTGTCTGTGTGTGTATGTGTGTGTGTCTGTGTGTGTATGTGAGTGTGTGTGTGTCTGTGTGTGTTTTGTGTGTGTGTCTGTGTGTGTGTTTTGTGTGTGTCTGTGTGTGTGTTTTGTGTGTGTGTGTCTGTGTGTGTATGTGAGTGTGTGTGTTTTCTCTGTGTGTGTGTGTGTGTGTGTGTGTGTGTGTGTGTGTGTGTTAAGGCTGGAGACTGATACTGGGTGTCTTCATTTCTCATTCTTCACCTTGTATTTTGAGGAAGGCTCTCTCACTTGACCCTGACTTGCGGATGTCACTAATCTAGCTAGCCAGTTTATTCCAGAGATTACCCGTCCTTGTCTTCAGAACTCTGGGCTTACAGCCAGTGCCTCCCGCCCCCCACTCAGCACTTCAGATGAGGCTGAGGAGCTGGACTCCAGCCCTCGGGTTTGTGCAGCAAACATTTTGCTGGCTGATGCCTCTCCATAGTCTTACCTTAGTCTTTGACACACGATCTCTGATCTTTCCCTGAACCCGGCACTCACTGATTTAGCTACGCCTGATAAAAAGCCCCAGAATCCTCTTGTCTCAGAGCTGGGTTTGTGGGCTTGTTATATACTACTGTGCCTGGCTTTTATGTTGGTGCTGGGAATTGAACCCGGACCCTCCTGCGTTTTATTGACAGTTATTCCTGTTCCCCCCACTCCTTATGCCTGCCAGCACCCACACAAGAGAAGCTTCTAGAGAAGCCTGTGACAGTTACTTCTTAAAATGGGCAATTCAGCCAGGAGGGTATTGAGATCGGGGTAAGCAAGAGAAAGTCCACAGACTTGACCTATGTGGAGTAAGAATATGGGGCATGATGGGTAGAAATGGGACAGGAGAGCTTGGAAATGGGAAGCCCTGATGGAGCCTGGCCTCAGGGGAGCCTGGCAGAGCCTCCCTGTTCCCTGCCTGTCTGTCACTCACCTGCCCCAACCTGCTGTGTGAGTCAGTGCCAGGTGCTTCCTCTCTTGCTGTTCCAGGCCAGCCGATGAGGCCCTTGTTATTCACAGCTTAAATCTTGACTCCCAGGCTACAGCCTGGCCTGCCAGCTAACTATTCCCCAGATCCAGACAGCCCCGGGTGTGCCCGGGTCAGAAGCAGCTCAGGCCCTGCAGGCAGAGCCCTCAGTCTGCAACAGCTAATGTCCTGGAAGGAACTGACTTCTCGGGAAGCTTGAGGCTAACTGTGTTTCCAAGCCTAGCTCCTTCAGAGGGATCCCCAGTGGACTGGAGAAACCAGCTAAAGCAGGCTTTGAGGTTCAGGAAAGATGGGCTTTCCCTTCTCGTCCTGAATCCTGATTTAAAAAGACATAAGATTTTTTTCATTATTAAGTGTACGTGCCTTGTAGAAAATGATAAATTTCAAGGCAGGGTCAGTCTCCCTTGTATTGAAGAATGGCCTTGAACTCGCAACCCTCCTGCCTCAGTTTCCCAAGTGCCGACACCACATGTATTTGTTTATTGCTGTTGTTTTGAATTTTAATTGAATTTAATTTTTATGTGTGTGTGGGTGCTCTGCCTGTGTGAATGCCTACATGTGTGCCATACCCACAGAAGAGGACACTCGATCCCCTGGAACTAAAGTTACAGAGAATTGCAAATGTGGGTGCTGGGACTCAAATGCAGGTCTTGGGGAAGAGCAGCCAAAGCTCTTAATCTCTGAGCTAGCGCTCCAGTCCCTGTTGCTTTGTTTTTGAGGCCAAGTCTTATAGAATTCAGAATGGCCTTTAACTTACTATGTAGCAGGGGATGACCTTGAACTTATGACCTCATCCCTCCCAGCACAGCACTGATGGTCAGGCTTATACCAACACATTCAGTTTATGCAGTATGGGTGATGGAGTCCAGGGGTTCATGCATGCTAGGGGAACACTCCCTCAACTAAGTTCATTTCCAGCTGCATCACTGACTTAGTGAAATGTGTGCATGGGTGCGTGCGTGCGTGCGTGCGTGTGTGTGTGTGTGTGTGTGTGTGTGTGTGCTTGGACAAGTGTGTGTACATGTGACTTTTTCACATGTGTATCATGTGCTTTGGTCAGTCACAATCTATCATTCTCTTGTCTCCCTCCGCCACCCCCCGACACTGAACCCCCTCCTTTCTCTTCTTTTTTTTTTTTCTTTCTTTTTTTCGGAGCTGGGGACCGAACCCAGGGCCTTGCGCTTGCTAGGCAAGTGCTCTACCACTGAGCTAAATCCCCAACCCCAACCCCCTCCTTTCTCAAACAACTCTGCTTCTATTGTCTGGTTTAAAAAGCATCTGGATCTCACATTTGTGAAAAATCACAGAACCTCTTTCTTCCCAAGTCTGACTTACTTCACTTCCTGACCTTCAGTCTCACCCATATTCCTGAAAATTATGTTATTTTACTGTATTGCTTATCTTTTTAACAATTTATGTCCTTGTACTTTACGTCATTGGTGTTTTGCCTGCATGCATTCTGCAAGAGGGTGTCAGTTCCTTGGAACTGGAGTTACAGACAGTTGTGAGCGGCCACATGGGTGCTGGGGTGTTGGGAATTGAACTCAGGACCTCTGGAAGAGCAGCCAGTGCTCTTAACCACTGAGCCACCTCTCCAACTCCTATTCTTTGTCTTTTTAAGACACAGTCTTGTGGGGTTGGGGATTTGGCTCAGTGGTAGAGCGCTTGCCTAGCAAGCGCAAGGCCCTGGGTTCGATCCCCAGCTCTGAAAAAAGAATAGAAAAAAAAAAAAAAGACACGGTCTTGTTATGTAGCATGGTCTGGCCTTAAACTCATGATCCTCCTGCCTGGTCTCCCAAAAGCTGGTATTAACAGCACTATACCATTCCACCTTACTTAATTTTCTTTCTTAAATAATTCATTTATTTATAACATTATTTTATGTATTGTGGGGGAGCATGCCTTTGGAGGTCAGAGGACAACTTTTGAGAATTGGTTCTTTCTTTTCACCATGTCGGCCCCAGGGATTGAACTTGGGTCATAAGGCTTGGCAACAAGCACCTTTACTCTCTGCACCATTTTGTTGGCCCTCCTTATGTCTTTATAAAACTCCACTGTGTGGATGTAAGGCATGCCAGTGTAGACTAGCAAACACAGACAGCACTCTACTTTGACGTGCTTCTCTTATCTCCGGACTTAAATTACCGGAGCTGCTGTCAAAGGGCTTTACTTCCCAGTCGTTATTTCTTCAGGAAATGGTGAGCCAATGTTTGTTTTGCTCTTGTCTGCCGTTAGAAGTGGCTCATGGACTCAGGGAAATGAGTGTGGCGATAGATGGGCGGCAGTGCTTGAGCGTGCGGATGGGATAGAAGGTTCTGGAAACTCCCAGCTACTCCTTCTGAGAATCCCAGGGGCTTGCAGGTGAGAGGTCATGTTGTGTCTGGAACGCCTGACTGCTTTTCCGGCCTCGCAGCAGGTGGAAGGCGTAGGGGTTTGGCTGGACAGCGCTATCCTGGAGAGACAGTTAGGTCCAACGTCTGTGCAGAGAGGAGTGTGTGTGTGAGTGTGTGTGTGTGTGTGTGTGTGTGTGCGCGCGCGTGCGTGTGCGAGATGAGCAACTGCTGGGGCTATGGGGATTTTTGTTTTTGTTTTTATGAGACAGGATCTGACTGCATACCCCAGGCTGGGCCTATAACTCACGATCTCCTGCCTCAGCCTCCTGAGTGCTGGGACTACCATTGTAGGTCTGTGCTGTGTTAGTTATAGGCTATCCTTCGAATATGGTGAGTTTCTTTCAAAATAAATAAATATTGTGGTTGTGGCGGTGGTGTTGATGATAGCGATGATGGTGGTGGTGGTGATGATGATGATGCAGTACTGGGCCTCCCGCATGCTACAAAAGCACCCCGATTCTTGTGTGTGTGAGCATGGACATGCATGTGCCTCACGTGCCTGTGGAGGTCAGAGAGCAACTTCAGGGAGTCAGTTAACGCCTTCCACAGTGGGTCCCAGCGATGGGACTCAGGTCCTCAGGTTTGCAGGGCAGGTACTTGAAAATCTGCTGACCTCCCTCGCCAGTTCCCGGGTTGATATTCTTAGTGTCATTTACATGTCTCCGAAGTCTCATGACATGTCTACGGTGTCCTTCTTCCAACTGTAGCACAGATTTCCAGAGATGGTGGTGTACACCTTTAATCTCAGCACTCGGGAGGCAGAGGCAGGTGGACTTCTGAGTTCGAGGACAGTCTGGTCTACAGAGCGAGTTCTACAACAGCCAGAGCTATACAGGGAAACCCTGCCTCCAAAAAAAAAAAAAAAAAAAAAAAACCAAAAACAAAAACAAAAGAAAGAAAAGGGAGGAGCTGGAGGAGGAGAAGGAGAAAGAGGAGGAGGAGGAGGAAGAGGAGGAGGAGGAGGAGGGGGAGGAGGGGGAGGAGGAGGAGGAGGAGGAGGAAGAAGTTGTTCGGGGTTCAAGCATTCCACGTTCCACGCAGAGGTCACACCACCATCAACAGTGAGGTGAGTAGTGACTTGGAATTCAGTCGAGCTCTGCTCTCCATGCCCTTCCTCCAAGGAGAAGAGGGCAATATTAATTAACATATCACATTACTGGCAAAACGCCAGAGGAGAGCAACTTAGGGGAGAGAATGTTCCTTAGACCCACAGCTGCAGAGAGAACTCAGTCCGTCATGGTGGGGAAGGCGGGGCAGCAGGAGCCTGAGGCCAGCCAATCACATTTCATCTGAATACAGGAAGCCGAGAAAGAAGGGACAGAAGGTGGGACCCGGCTATAAAACCACAAACACCACCTGAGTGACGTACTTCCGCCAGCTAGGCTCCACCTCATAAAGGTTCCATAACCGTCCTAAGCAGTGCCAACACCTGGAGACTTAGTGTTTAAACACGTGATCCTGTGGGGGACGGTTTCTCACTCAAAACACCACGAAGAGATACCTTTTATATTGGGACAGAGGGATGCCTGTGGATAAAGGGATGGAGTGGTAGTTAGGATCACCAAGTTCACAGGGTCTAGAATGTCCTAGAAGGCAGTCCTCTGAACATGCCTGTGAGGGATGATCTGGGAAACCGAGGTGGGAAGACCCCCCCCCCCTTAACTGTGTGTGGTGCCATTTCATAGGGTAGGAGCCAAGCTCCTGACTGAGGACGCAATGTGACCAGCTATCTAGAGCTTCTCCCACCATAGCTTCCCTGCCACAATGGACTAGACCTTAGAACTATGAGCCAAAAATAAACCCGCCCTCTTAGAGGTTTAATCGCGTATTTTTTTTTTCTTTTTTTTGGAGCTGGGGACCGAACCCAGGGCCTTGCGGTTGCTAGGTAAGCGCTCTACCACTGAGCTAAATCCCCAACCCAATCGCGTATTTTTTTAAGCTACATTTGTATTTATTTTTCTGTGAGTGTGTGTACCTGAAGTGTGTGTGTGTATGTGTGTGTACGCACTCCCATATGTGTGCATATTTATGCCTTGATGCATATATGGAGGTCGGAGGATCCCTTTCTATCATGTGGGTTCCAGGGATCCAACTCAGGTCATCAGGCTTGGTGGCAAGCACCTTTGCCTGCCCAGCCCTCTTGCTGGCTCTTGGTCAGACATTTTGTTGTGGCAACAGGGTGAGTAACTCCTACAGGTAGACAAGACAGGAATACACTTGTGGAGGGGCCCGGCTCCTTGTCCATATCCAGTATTCAGCCTTGGTAGCTAGACTTGGCAGCTGTGGTCCTCAGCTAAGGATTAAATGGTAGGAAATGAGCTTTCCAGGGGGAAATTCCAGTCTTGATTATTTAAAGAGGCGAGCTCTGGCATGGCGCCTGGGAGCACCCTGACAGTCCAAGTTTCGTTTCTGTTGCTGTGATAAAATATACAGAAAGGAGACAAGTTAAGGACAGAGAACGGAAAAAGCTGGTGATATCATACTGTTGTCGTTAGGCCTGGATCCTCCTCCCAGCCCCATGCTCTCAAGAAGATTCAGACTCAAAATATCTTTACAAATACCTTGGCAATATAGCTAGGCTCTACTCTGACTACATTGAAACTTAGACAACCCGATTATTTTGACCTACATTCTGCCACATGACTGGTTACTTGTACTCAGGTACCTGGCATCCATCTGTCCACATCTTCCCAGGGAAGATCTCCCACCTGGATTCCTCCCAGAATTCTTTCTCCTCCTGGACATCCCACCTTCTATTTCCTGCCTAAGCCATAGGCCATAGGCTTTTTAATTGGCAGGTGATACATCTATACAACACATGAGATATTCTTTCTACATCATACCCACAGCCAAGAGCAGAGAAATGAATGCATATATGCTTACAGCCCAGGAACTCTTGTCTAGGGAATGGTGCTGCCCATGGTGGGCTATGTCTTCCCACATTAATTAATGCCATCAGGAAAATCCACACCCCACCCTGACATGCCCACAGGTCAACCTGATCTACTTAATCTCACATAGATGATCTCATCCCAAGTGTGTCCAGGTTGTGTCAAAGTGACAAATGACCCATCCCATCTCTTCTCCCGTGTAGTCATGGATGAGGACAACCACCCTTGGCACTACGAAGAGTCCATGGTACTACCTCTAACCTGAACACAGGTCTTCCTGGATGTCACAGCTCTGTGCTTCCCCGAGCATAAGACTCTCAAGGGGTCCTTACTATGCAGCGCTGGCTTGCCTGGAACTCACTACATAGACAAAGCAAGCCTCAAGTTCACAGAGATCCACCTGCCCTGCCTCTCAAGTGCTGGGATTAAAGACAAGAACCACCACACAGGGCCTCTCCCATCCCATTCACAAGGATCATTGAGGAACCAGTATTTGGGCAGAGGCCGATGTCTATTATAGCCAGATTGGATCAAATTTCCCCCTATGTTCTGGTAAGGATTGAAGTGTACATGAATGCACACCCCCAAGTAATTTAGTGTGGTCAGTATTTTCCCTTTTCTTTTCTTTTTTTTTTTTTCTTTTTTTCGGAGCTGGGGACCGAACCCAGGGCCTTGCGCTTGCTAGGCAAGTGCTCTACCACTGAGCTAAATCCCCAACCCCTTCCCTTTTCTTTTTAAAAAATATTTTAGAATTATTTTTAAAATTTATGGTTGTACATGACATGTTGGGGGGGTGCACTGTGTGCAGCATGTATGTGGAGATCGGAGGACAACTTAGTAGAGTCAATCTTGGGATTGAACTCAGGTCATCAGGTCGGAAGCAAGAAACTTTTCCTATTGAGTCATCTCCCTGGCCCTACCTTATTATAAATAAATAAATTATTAATTAATTAATCAATTAATTAATGTTCATATGTGTGTTTGCCCTGCATGTATGTCTGTGCACCACATGTACACCTGGTGTTTTCAGGGGCCAGAACGGGCCTGAGAGAGACTGAGTGAGCCACCGTGTGGTTGCTGGGAATCAAACCTGTGCCCTCTGGAAGAGCAGCCAGTGCTCTTACCCCTGAGTCATCTCTTCAACACTCCTCCCCCCACACCTGCCTTATGTTTTGAGGTAGGACTCTCAGTGAGAGACCTGGGGCTCACTAAGTAGGTTAGGCTGGCCAGCAAGCTTCAAGGAGATAACTGCTTGTGAACAGTGCTGATGCAGTTAGGTGTACTGCCTTGCCTGGCTTTCACACCCGGTTCTGGGATTTGAACCAACACCTTCACATTTGTGTGGAAAGCACTTTAACCGATGGAGACACTTTCCTAGTTTCCCCTTTTCCTTTTTTCCCTTCTTTCTTTTCTGAAACAAGGCTCCCTATGTAAACTAGGTAGGCTTTGAACTTGCAGCCATCCTCCTGCCTCTGACTCCTGAAGCCTGGAATTAGGAGCGGGTATCGCCATGCCTGACTGGTCAGTATTTTCAGTCACACATAACCTGAAATCACTTGCAAAAGAAATTTCCCTCTGCCTTGATGGGCAACTTTTCTTTGACTGTAAAGATATTTTTCTTCCTCTTCAGGAAGTAAGAACTGATGGGTGAATGGAGACCGGTAGTGGTTGAAAACACACACGTGCATTAAGCCTTCTGTTCATATATTGATGATGTCTGGAAGGGAGACCTAGGGAGGGAATATTAAACAGGGTCCTGAGGGTGGGGCCACCACCCACTTCTTAGAAGATACTTCTTAGAAGACGTGGCACAGGCTGGTTCTGACTCAGCATAAGATGTCATCTGTCATGTTAAAGTAGCAAGAAGATCCTTATCAGATGGTAGCACTGTGCCCTTGGACTTCCTTGGAACTGTGAGTTAAGTAAATGCAGCATGCATGTCATTGTTGTTTATTGAGATGGGCTCTCTGTCTGTGACTCAGGCTGCCCTGGAACTCAGAACAAAGCCCAAGTTGGCTTCAAATCCATTATAATCCTCTGGCCTCAGCCTCCTACGAGCTGTGAACCACCACTCCCAGCTGAACTCATTATTTATAAATAATGGTCAAGTCTCAGGCATTTTGTTATAGCAACCGAAAACAGATTAAGAGTTGCCTGACTTTGTCTAGTAGACATAAGTACCTATTCATCCCAGACAGAGAGCATCCCAACACACTACAGAAGGATTCCATCCGAGTCTAGCTTGGTGAACCAATGAATTTATTTGGGGTAACTTTCAGGGGCAGGGGTGACTCACAGTTGGCTACCTCCCTGGAAAGTCCCCTAAATGACTTACAGGCAGCTACAGCATGGAAATGTCCCACCCGATCCATTGTTTACTGTGTATAGCGTGGGGATTGGAATGTCCAAGAGGAAAGTGGCCTCATGAGGGGGTCTCAGCTCCTGCTCTCCTGAGGTCATCACAACGGCTCAGCGCCCGTGGAGGCCAGAAGAGACCACTGGGAGGTCATGTCCCACCCACAGGAAGGATCAAGACAGAGGTGAGGCAGGGAGTGGGTTCCTATTCAAACAGACGGGAGGCTCATGGGCCCAAGGATCCCACTGCTCTTAACCCCTAGCTTCCGTGCCTGTTCTGATAGACTGCCCAGGAGCTTCCCAAGTTCAAGAGCAGGGAAGGGACTTGCCCCATTTTTCCTGTGGGTTTCTTGCCTGTAAAGCTAAACACCAGCAGAGAAAAGCCCTGCTCACCGAAACACCGGCTCCCGGGCAGGAGCAAGGGTGTGGTGGGGAGGATGCCTCATTTGGCAATGTGTTTGCCTTGAAACCATGAGGACCTGACTTAGAACCCCAGATGTTATATAAAGAAGCCAGGTATGGGGGATACACACAGGGAGTCCCAGAGCTGCAGAGGCAAGAGAACCCCTCCACCTGGCTGGCCAGCCAGTTCAGCCTAATAGGTGATCTAGATCAAGAGGAGATCTTGTCTCAAAGGAGGTGGCTGGTGTTCTAAAGGACAACTTCCAAGGATGTCCCTTGACCTCCACATGCACACACTTACATGTAAATGCTTACATACATGGTCATCTATCCATCCTGGAATATGCACGGCACATGTGTTACTATAGGATGAATCTTTTTTTTTTTTTTTTCGGAGCTGGGGACTGAACCCAGGGCCTTGCACTTCCTAGGCAAGCGCTCTACCACTGAGCTAAATCCCCAACCCCAATGTTACTATAACAACAGCAAAATGGAGCTTGAAAGAGATGGCTTAGCAGTTAAGAGGGCTTCTCTCAATGTTCCGTTCCCATTACCTATGTCAAATGACTCACAACTGACTATAACTCCCGCCCCTGGGAATCCAGTGGTCTCTTCTGGCCTCCATGAGCACTGATCGTGCAGATACCCAATCCCAACACACAGAGAAGGATAATACTAATACCAGTAATACCTGGAATCGAAAGCTAGAAACACCACCATCACCACCACCTAAGTTCCAACATCCTAGGCCCCCTTGGAGGGCAGAGAAAAACCTGAAGCTTCAGGCCAGCTTGAAGGGGCAGATCTCTGCCATCACTGGCCACTTCTCCCTTCCCACCAACTCCTGTTTCTCCCCAGATGAAGAGAAAGTATATATCCGAGCAGAGAAATATGAAGGGAGCTAGAATGGTGTCCATTGAGAAGTGGGAAAGACACACACACACACACAGACACACACACACACAGACACACACACACACAGACACAGACACACACAGACACACACACGCACACAGACACACACACACACAGACACACATACACACACAGACACACACACACACACACACACACACACACAGAGACACACACACACCGGGGTTAGGGAGATATTGGCCAGATCTGATATGGGGTGTGGCTTTGCTTCCTGGGAAGGTCTCCAGTGTAGCTTTTCCTTGTTAGGCTGTGACAACAGTTGGCCTCAGTAGGCCCTGGAGGGCTCTGGCCTCTGCCTGGCTCCTGGCAATCCTGCATGTATCACATAATTCTGTCCTCTCACATTCCACAGCCTGAAAATAGGCAGTATAGGAAGGCCTGGCTTAGACCTAGTGTTCCTGGAGAGCATCCATCCATCTATCCATCCATCCATCTATCCATCCATCCATCCATCCATCCATCCATCCATCCACTCACCTGATATATTCACGTATATCTCAGGAACTGTCCTTTTTCCAGTTTAACTGGTTTTAATAATTTTGTGTGTACACATGTGCACGCCTGTGTGTTCACATGTGCATGCATGTGTGTGTCTGTCATACATGTGCACATAGAGAAGAATGTCAGTGTCTTGCTGTATCACTCTCCATCATAGCCCTTTGATACGGTGTCTCTCGCTGTACCTGGAACTTGACAGGAATCCCCAGTCATCCTCCTGTCTCTGCCCCCTAACCTCAGCACTGAGGTTAGAGGCTTGTGTGTGTGCCTGGCTTTTTAGGTGGGTGCTGGGAATTGAACTCCGATCCTGATGCTTGTGCGCAGACTTCTTTTACCTGCTGTGCCATCTCCTCGGCCTTCCAGGTGCTCTTCTAAGGAATGATCATCTATCCATGAGCAAACAAAGCTTCTAGCTTGTGTGGGGGTGCATGACTACAGTCCCAATAATCAGGAGCCGGAAGCTGGAGGAGATCTTGATTTTGAGTCCAGCTCGGGCTTCACAAAACAAGGCTCTGTTCCATAAAAGCCCAAAGGAGCCAGTTGTGGTGGCTCCTGCATACAATCCTAGTGCTTGGGAGGCTGAGGCAGGAGGATTGTCACAACTTTGAAGCCAGGGACTCTGCCTCAAAAAATAACAACAACCAAAACAAAACAAAACAAAAAAACAAAAAACAAACAAACAAAAAAACCAAAAAAACCCCCACCAAACCAAAACCAAACAATAACAACACAATAACAGCAAAAAACCACCCCACCACCCCACCACCCCACCACCCCACCACCCCACAAAACAAACCCCAAACCCAAGGCAGAGTTAGGGGTGTATCTCAGTTGGCCCGGTGCCTGCCTGGCCTGCACTAATCCCCAGTACCACATGAACTGTCTGTGGTGACACACTTCCATCAACCCAGCGACTGGGAGGCAGAAGCAGGAGGATCGGAAGTTCAGAGTCATCCTCAGCTACACCGTGAGTATGAGGCCAGCCCGGGCTATCTGAAACCATCTCAAAACTAAATAAAACCTGCAAGAGAAAGCTCTCCTAGATGAACCCAGCATCTTTTCTTCCCAGATTTGAGCTATCCCAGTCTTCCTCATGCTTCCCTGCTAAGGAAAATCCAGCCCTGTGTTTGGGCCTCAGGGCCTTACCCCAGCTACAAAGTTGCCAGTAACTCCTAAGGCCGGGTTCAAGCTGGATGCAAGGAACGAGGTTTGGCACAAACACACGATGTGCTTTCTCAGCCTGTAGATCGTTAGAGAGTTCTTACCCAGAATGCACTCTGCTGAGTCAGGGTCCTTATGCTGTGTGTGTATGAGCCTGCCTATGCTAAACAGGTTTAGGAATGAATGCCAGCAAGGGCCAAGGGTAGAGGAAGATGGGTCGTGTGTGAGAGACATTCTCTTTACATGACCATGCCACCGCCATGGTGCCCTCCTTCCCTCCCTACCTCCCTCCTGTCCTGTCGTCGCAGCTGCCGTCTTCCTCCTCCTCCTCCTCCTCCTCCTCCTCCTCCTCCTCCTTCTCCTCCTCCTCCTCCTCTTCCTCCTCCTCCTCCTCCCCCTCCTCCTCCCCCTCCTCCTCCCCCTCCTCCTCCCCCTCCCCCTCCTCCTCCTCCTCCTCCACCTCCTCCTCTTCCTCCTCCTCCTCCACCTCCTCCTCTTCCTCCTCCTCCCCGTCTCTCTCCCTCTTCCTCACCCCCCCCCTCTCTCAGAATGTTATTCTCCTCCTCTCTTTCCCTTCCCTTCCCTTCCCCCATTCATGTGTGTTCTTCGTTTGACACAGTCTTGCTATGTAGCTGAGGCTGCCTCTTGGACTCTCCATTCCCTCTACTTCTACTTCCTAGGTGCTGGGATTACAGGCGCGGCCCACCAGGCCGAGCTGGGGATACGTCCCCTCCAGACAGCTCATGGAACCATCAGACTGGTCTGGAGAGGAGAACTAAGACGCTATTCTTTCTGAATACACAAAGATGTTTTCAGAGCTGGCCCCTTAGAAAAGTGAAGCCTTGGAGCTCCCTTCTCCAGTTCCTCAAGGCAGGCAGGAAGCCCAGATCATGTCTCCAGCCCCGGAAGAGTCTCTCCATCCCCCATCTCTCTCTATGTCTCTCTTGCTCTCTCTGGGACCCACACTCTCCCTGCACCCAGGCTTTTCACCCAGAGCTGTGGGCGCCGGGGTGGTCCCCGACACTTGTGTGGCCATGGTTTCCCCAGTGCAGAGCAAGAGAAGCGGGTTTGGAGGGAGGAGGCTCACAGCCACATGGCCTTGGAGCACGAGCCCCTCGTGGGTCTGACCACAGAGGCAGGCTTTCCGCCTTGGGGTTTGGAGCTGGGAACTGGTTGTCCTCTCTGTAATCTTGGCTCACATGGACTGAGGCAGTCTCCTGTCGCCGCCAGGCCCCTCAGCTTGCTCCTGAGTCACGTTCCCCCGGGTTCGCCCAAGCGCCCAGGTCTGGGCTTAGTCATCGGAGAATGAATTGCAGAATTCTTCTGTAGGCTGTCACTGCAGCAGCGAGGCTGTCCCTGAGCCAGGCCATTCACAGCATTCCCTCCTAGGCTGTCATTCTTTCTCTTTGTTGGGGGTCCTGGCTGGAAGAACAAGGCAGTGGAGGGAAGGGGGGGGCGGGAGCCCAGAGTGGAAAGCGTCTCAGAGTTATCGTCCCATATCCCCGTGACGGCCTTCTTCAAGGCCTCCAACCCCCTTTGTTCCATCTATCTTCCTGTTTTGTGTGTGGGCGTTTCTGTGCACGTGTCAGCCGGCGTGAGGTAGCAGAAACCAGAGGGCAGCCATGGCTGTTGGGCCTCGGGCACTGTTTACTTCGTGTATTTTTGGGACGGGGTCTCTCATTGGCCTAGGACTCACAAGTAGGAGAGGCTGACTAGCCAGAGAACTCCAGAACGAGCCATATCTTTAGAGCTAGGATTGTAAGGGAATGCTATCGTGTCTCTCTTAAAAACAAATAAACAATAACATTATTGGTTGTGTGTCTGTGCGTGCGTGTGTGTGTGTGTGTGTGTGTGTGTGTGTGTGTGTGTCTATGTGTGTACACCACTGCCTACATGTGGAGGTCAGAGGACAACCCATGAGAGACACTTCTTTCCCTCCACCCATGGGTTTCAGGCTTGGCAGCACACATCTTTTCCTGCTGCCCAGTGCCTGGCTTTCGGGAAGGCTCAGATCAGAAGTAGCATATTACTATGGAAGGCTCCAGTTGTCCTGCAGAAGCAGCAGGGCTGAGAGGGGCTGGATCTCAGGCAGTCACTGTGTGGGTTACTCTGCCTACTACAATGTCTCCAAGGCAGCTGTGGCCATCCTGGGAGTGACCACCAGGCAGCCATGGCAATCTTTTTCTGCTTCCTAGGTCCAGGTGTTGAATTCTCCAGGCCGGAGAGCTCATCTGCCTCGGTTTGAGTCTGAAATGTCTCCCACAGGCTCATGTTTTGAGATTCTATTTCTTTTCAGCCAGGTGTATATGTGGGTTTGTGTTTGGGCATGGACACTTGCATGCAGTACCTGCAGAAGCCAAAAGAGGGAGTCAGATCCTCTGGCACTCGAGTTAAGGGAGGTTCATGAGATGCTGGAAACTCGTCACAGGGCCTCTGCAAGAGCAGTACATGCTTTTAACTCTCACCACCTCCAAGCTCATGTTCCTGGCTTACAGTTGTCTTCTGAAGGCTGGGCTGAGGGGCAGAGTCTTGAGGAGGTGGGGCTATGTCACCAAGGGTGAGCTTTGGAAAGTCACACCTACCCCTGGCCCCAGTCTGCACTACAGAGTCTTTGTCACACATTCCTGTTGCCATGGCGAACTGAGACCCTCTGGAACTGTGAGCTGAGATGCAGTTCTCCAACCTTGTTTCTGCAGGGTTACTGTGTGTGCTGGTCTGTGTGACTATGTCTGTGTGGGGTACATATACACATGTGAGCCAGAAGTCAATGTTGGGTGTCCTCATAAATCCCCCCCTCTTTCACACACACACACACACACACACACACACACACACACACACTTTGTGTTGTTTTGGGTTTATACTTGGGGCAGGAGCATACACATGCCATGCTTGGCGTCTGAAAGCCGCAGGACCGCTTGCAGGAGTCATCTTATGTTTGTACCCAGGTGGATTCCAGGGATCAAACTCAGGTCATCTGGCTTGGTGACAAGTGCACTTGTCACTACACATCTGAGGGTCCCTCATTTAACTCGAAGCTCATCGATTCAGCTAGGCTAGCTAACCAATGAACCCCAGGGATCTATCTGCCCTCTGCCTCCCCAGGACTGGGGGCCATGGGCACATCAGCAAGCCGGGTGGTTTGTGGGTGCTGGGGAGCTGAATTCAGTCCCTCCTGCTTCATTTGGCAAATGCTTTATTCTCTGAGCCGTTTCCCCAGCCCCTGTGAGGTACTTTCAGTCACAGCCACTGTCCTGGCCAGCTTCTTTGTCAACTTGACACAAACTCGAGTCATCTAGGAAGAGGAATGTCAGTGAGGAATAGCCTCCATTAGATTGGCCAGAAGGGAAGCCCGTGAGACATCTTCTTGATTGACAGTTGATGTAGCAGGGCCCAGCCTATTAAGGGTGATACGCGGATGGGCCTGCGTGGCATTCATAAAAGAGCAATCCAGGGGCCTGGAGAAATGGCTCAGGCTGCTCTTCCAGAGGTGCTGGTTTCAATTCCCAGCTCACACAGGGGCTCACAACCATGGGGATCTGACTTCTGGCCTCTGAGGGCACTGCACACATGTGCTGCACAGACATACATGTAGGACAAATATTGACATGCATTCTAAAAAGTAAAATAAATAAATAAATAAATGAATGAATGAATGAATGAATGACCAAACTGAGCAAGCTAGGGGGAGCAGGCCAGTAAGCTATAAGCTGAAATAAATCCTTTCTTTCCCGAACTGCTTTTGGTCATGGTGTCTTTTCTCACTGCCACAGAAGGCAAGGAAGGCTAGGTACACAAAAGTAATTGATACAGGAATGGTTCCAGAGAACTTTATTAGAAACAGGAGGTACAAATATGTAACGATAAGGCTTCACAGCATAGGCACTTGGTCCCATGGCAACGGGGGAAGTGGGCGGGGCTGACCCTCAGGATCTCTCCTCAACCCATTCTCTCCTGGTCCCTAAGATAACCAGCTACAATTTCCTCTGGAGACACCTTGTGCTGTCTTCCCATGGTTTCCGCCTTCTTCTGACCTTCTTCCCTGTGTATGCCCACTGTCTTCTACTTGGTCACTGAGATACCTCACCTTGAGGTATCTTGAGGAGAGGGAGGAATGTTTGATGTCACTGCTCCACCAATGCCAGGTGTCTGGAAGTCCCTGAAGATCTAACATCCCCCCCCCCCTGCCCTCATGGGTCATTTTGATATGCTAAGTCCACAAGTCACTTGGTGGGCCAACTCTGGTACCTTCCAGCACACCCACTTCCGGTGCTCTCTCTGGCAGCTTCACTACCAGCTAGGGTAAGGCAGCTCTCTCCCTACTTCACAGATTGCCTCTCTCCTCTGCAATCCCCCCTTAGAGGACTGTTTCCACCTTCAACTTCCTGCCAAATAGAGATGGCCAGGCCTCTGGACCCTGGCGCCCGTCACTCAAACTCTGTCTAGCTCAGATCTCCATCACCACCCATTTCCTTAGACACATTTTTAAAAACTTCCCTTGGCCATCCGTACCCACAGGGATTAAGGAAATGATACTATGGAGTAATAGATTCAATCCTGAAAGAGCACGATCTTGCCCCACTTCCCCCAAATCCTATTTTCTCTAAACTATCCAAAGATAAACAGGGCCACTCTTGCCATATTGAAAATAAAAATCAAACTTTCCTGAAATGTCAAGGGTAATTGGTCCTCGATCAGAGCAGCTAATTCCCAGCTGGCGTTGAGAATGGCCCTGGCTCTTAGCCACAGGACCATTGGTCCCTCGTACTTCTGTGGTCACTTGTATGCTTTGCTGAGTGGCTTGTTTGTGTAACTTCTGGAAAGTAATACAAATACTGAGTGTAAACAAACTGAGTTCAGCATCTCCCTTCATCTTCCAAGGTCCCCGGAGAAGCCTTTGGTTCTGTCTCTGAAGCATTTGTGGAATTCTCTCTCAGAACCAGAAAACTCCTCCCTCTTTCCGGTGGCAGGTTGGGCAGCCCCTCACTGGGAGATTCTAGGCAAGCCCTCTATGCCCAACCCTCTTTTATTTCTTTTTTTTTTTTTCTTTTTCTTTTTTTCGGAGCTGGGGACCGAACCCAGGGCCTTGCGCTTGCTAGGCAAGCGCTCTACCACTGAGCTAAATCCCCAACCCCTATTTCTTTTAAAATATGATCTCGCTAAGTTGTGAAGGGAGGTCTTGAATCTACTACTGTTCTGCCTCAGTCTCCCAACATGCTGGGGCAGCAGCCTGCACTACGAGGTCTGGCTTCATTTCTGAAGCTCTCTCACTGAATCACACCCCCCCCTCCCCGACACACACACACCATCTGGGTTCCCCTGCACCTCTGTGTCTCTGCCGCTACACAAAAAAACGCCTGCCCAGGAGCCCCTACAGTCTTGTCCCTTACTCCTCCCTTTCCTAAAAGAAGCGGGACATCCCAATCTTCTCTCTGCTTTTGAAGTCTATCTTAGGAGGCACAACAGTGCCCCCTGCTGGAAACTTCCCGCCAGCCACGATTACTGCAGTTTGGATGGCTTAAGGTTGTGGCATACTGAGGTTAAGAAACCTTTGGTGTCAGAGCGCTGTTTGCTCTCTCTACACATTAAGTCACTTCACAGATGTTTAATGAGCAGCTACCTGTGCAGATCTAGAGCAACAACACACACGCTGTCTGGCCCTTTATACAACTGCTCTGACCCCACCAGGTTCTGTATTCCCACTACTTGGTCTGGATTGGTCAGGAGACTCAAGACTTAATGAATGCTGGGAACTTCATAGCCATCCCTTCACCTGTGGAGACCACCGGGTCTCAAAATAGCAATCCTCCTGCCTCACCCTATGTGCTAGAGTGACCAGTGTGCACTAACCGCATCTGGCCGGCTAGTTAGTTATTCTTAAGTATTATTTATAGAAGTATGTTTTTCATGAAGTATTCAAGCATATAATACTAACTGAAGTAGAAGTACACAGATGTGAGTATCAGCCCAAATAACTCAAAGAAAAAAAAGACATAACCTCGGAAATAAATCACTGACTATTTACAGATGAGGAGTCCATTGTCTGCCTGGCAGTTATTCAGACACAGTCCCACTGGTCGCTGACATGACACAGTCAGAATCCAATCAATCGAGCTCTCTCCTTCCCTGTGTGTGCGCGCTGGCACAAGGTCTAGAGGACACCGAGAGTCCTTTGCTGTCACAGGGTCTGTCGCTGAACCCGCAAGCCTGCCAGGAAACAGGTCTGACTCTGTCCCCCACCCTTATAAGTTCTGCTACCTGGGGCCACACCTGGCTTTGTATATGGGCACTGGGGACTTGAACTCACATCCTTGAAGAATGGATAGCAAGCATCCTTACCCACTGAGCTATCTCCCCAGCCCCATGCTCTCCCTTCCCTCTCTTATGACTGCGTCCCACACAATTTCTTCCAAATGCTTGTCATAGCTGTGAGCCACGGAGGTTCATTCTTCTAACACACCACAGTCTACTCAGTCGTTGCCCCACCACGGAGCGGTTTCCAGTTAATGAAGCAGCTATAAAGGTCTCTCTGCCAATATTTTTCTGCTACCGAATTATTTTCCCAGAATGTATTCCCCAAAGGGGGATAACATCCCCACCCCCACCCCACCCCAATGCCAGAGACTGAGCCACTCACTGGCCCTCTAATCCTTAGCCCCTGTTGGATTCTAGGCAGGCTGAGATTAACAGTTTTACAATCATACACCCCCCCAAAAAATGTGGCAAATATTGCCAAATGACTCCCTGGGAGGCATTATTTTATAGTGCCAGGAATCTACATGTTTCTTCAGAACACATTTTTATCTTTGGCATATGCCAGCGGTTTTATTTGGTGAATTCTTTTTCGTTTTACAAGTCGTTGCTCATAGATGCCTCCCCTGGGTGCATAAACTATTTTGTTCTTTGTCCAGCTAGGCATCTTTTTGCCAGAATGCCAGCATTTCAGCTTTTCCTTATCAAATCAGAATTCTCTGCTGTTTATAATCCCACGGGCTCTAGAGTCTTCTTTACGCTTCTCCGTGTATATATTTTGATCTCTACTTATCCATTTTGGATTTTTTGTTTATTTGTTTGCTTTTTTTGTTTTTAAGAGTGCTTTTTTTTTTTTTAAGAGCCAAGGTCTCGTGTAGCCTAGGCTGGTTTTGAATTTGCTTTGTAGCCAAAGATAACCATGAACTTCTGAGTCTCCCACCTCTACCCGACTGCTGCGACTGCAGGTGTGTGCTATACCTGATTTCATTCAGTGCTGTGACTCAAACCCAGGGACTGGGTATGCCAGGCAAGCACTGTGCCAATTGCGAGCCACAGCCCCTCCTGCTTTTTATTTGGGGGGGGTCTCACTATGGAGCCTCGGCTGGCCTTGAGCTCACAATTTTACCCCACCTCCTGAGTCCTGGGATTACAACCAGGCTTGCACCCCCCTAGCCAGCCTTTAGAATTTATATGTAATCCAAGTTGACCACCTGGACATCGGTGATTCCCTGCACTGGTTTCTACAAACAGACGACCCTTCTCTATCCCTAAACTTCCATCTAGACTTTGTCCCAAAGACCCCTGGATTCCCCTACACACTGAGTCATCACGGTCCCTATCTTAAGTCTCTCTTCAGCCTCGTTTTTTCACAGCCCCTGGCTAAATACACTCTACCATCTCTATCCAAAGACGCCACCACAGACTCAAAGCGCTGAGGTGACAGTGGCTCGCTTCCAACTGTATCTGCCTCCACAGTTTTATGCCTCCTCCTATCTTAGGTCCCCCCACCCCCACCCCGTCCGCCACTGCTGACTTCCCAAATTCTGCTTGGCACTCCAATCCCATGCTGGCCTTTTGGCTTCAGCACCTCGTCACACCCCTCCCATCACAGACGAAATCACTTCACATCATTCACATAAAGGCTAACATTTCCGAAAAGGGATTTTGCCGAGAAAGCTAACAAAAAGCATAAACAAGATCCTAGGAAACACGTAGAAAGCATAAGAAAGTATTATAGAGATTTCATGCCCTGTTTAAATGTCACATCCTATTTAAAAGTTAAATCCTATTTAACTTCAGATTGCCTAAACTGTCTGTTTAGTGGTTTTATTTTGCCTCTAGGATTATATATTAAAGATACCCACTTTTTGCATATTAAATCTACCACTCTGCATCCAACCATCACTACTGCCTCCCTGCTTGTCCCATATGGCTTTTAAAGATATATGTTTTTCTTACTCTAGAGCCAAGGAAACATGACTAAGTTTTTATGGACCTTGAAACATGGTGACACTGGACCTCCCTAATCTCTGCCTCCCAGGCCCCGCCCACCTGGGCAGGCGCAGAGATGGTGGGAGGAGAACAGCAGCTCAGGGTGGGGGAGTCAACTTGTGCCTCTGCTTAGAAGGTGGGGTGAGGTGTCAGTGGGCGGCCCTTGGTCCCCCAGCTTTACCTGAATGATGTGGTTACTGGCTAGCGGCATCAGGCGAGCTGGAATTCACCATCTTCCTTGGTGTGGGCACCTGGGATCTTGCAGTTGATGGCAGGGGAAGGGCTGGAGTGTGTGTGTAGATCTTGTGGTATTGTCCTTGCCAGACCAACATTGTCCACACCTTCACTGAAGTAAAACCCAAACACTGTCATCAAGACTTCCACCCTTCACAGGCTGCAAGGGTATCAGGGAGTCCTTCAGACCCCTATGTCTGCACATTGTTCACAATGTCCCCCATGTTGGACTTCAAGGCCTGAGACTTGCTGATATCCGAGGTCTGTAAGAATTCCTGCATTTCCTGCAAGCCTAGGACGTAACCAGGAAGGACCTGATGTTCCTTTGCCATATTCTGACGTATCCTGTTCACCGACTCTTCTTATCCTGTCTCCTACAGACACTGGACATCTCCTTTGTGAGGGGACCCTGGCCAGCTTGCTACCTCTGAGGTCACTGAGCTTCCTGAGGGGGCCTTTCAGGGAAGACTGGTATCTTTGATAAGATTCTGCTCTTCTGTCTCCAAGAACTTCTGTTTGTCCAGTTAGAACCAGTTGATGTAGCCTTTGACCACCTTGGGGTGTCGTGTCGATGGGCTTCACCAGCAGCCATAAGCACCCCTCCCCCACTAGCTGCTGTGTCTGCAGCTGGCGAGCCTTATTCAGCACCGCCCAGATCTCATCCTCATGGCTTCCGAGAGCTTCATTGCCTTCCAAGAACTTGGGAGATGTCTGGTTTGTGGGCAATAAGGACAGGATGGTGTGGTCCATGTCCTTGGTGAAGAACTTAGGAGTGGTCACAGAATCATGGCCTCCATGAGTCAGCCCTCCTCTCTGCACACCCCTCAGCCACCATCAGGAAGAGTTAGGATCTATCTTAACGGTGGGCATCTTTGCTGATCCACTTGAACATGCGGCCAGAGATGGGGCTTCTGTGGGACAGACTGGTGCTCGAGAGTTGCAAGAGAGACCAGTTTTTTACAGTCTCTGCATGTAGCCCAGGCTAGGCTCAAACATGATTCTCCTGCCTCAGCTTCCCAAGTGCTGGGATAACAGAGGTGTGTGTGTGTGTGTGTGTGTGTGTGTGTGTGTGTGTGTGTGTGATGCTGCACCTGGATTTAAACTCACACCTATGGCCTTTGCTTGTGCCTGCACTCCCTGACTCCTGGCTTCTTGAAACCCACCCCATACTTCACCGAGGAAGTTTCTACTCCCTGATGGATTGGCAGAACACAGCAGTTATTGCTGTTCTGAGATCTCTAGCCTCTTCTGACTCCATATTCCCCTGTGAGAACGGCCAGTTCTCATCCTCTTTCCAGTATGCCTAACATACCCTGACTGACATGTACTGGGTCTTCCTTTCCTTAGCGGATGACTTATGTCACCTCCATAGGACTCTAGTTCCCCTGCTCCAAGGTTTTGTTTTGTTTGTTTTGTTTCTAGGAAGGAAGATATGCCTGGGAATTGGATGGCATTGTTTGGACTTCCTGCAGACCAGACAAGTCTTCTAAGACCAAGCCACGCCCCCAGCCCCTCCCTGGGGGATTCTAGGCAGGGGCTCTACCACTGAGCCACACCCCCAGCCCCTCACTGGGGGATTCTAGGCAGGGGCTCTACCACTGAGCCACACCCCCAGCCCCTCACTGGGGGATTCTAGGCAGGGGCTCTACCACTGAGCCATGCCCCCAGCCCCTCACTGGGGGATTCTAGGCAGGGGCTCTACCACTGAGCCACATCTCCACCCTCATTGGTGGATTCTAGACAGGCCCTCTACAGCTAGCAGTGGTAGGAGCTAGGCAGGCGCTCTACAGAGGAGCCAGGCCAGCATCCCAGGAATGGTTGTGAAGAATACAAATCAAGAATCGGGCTTTAGATTGAAGACACCTAAAGCACAGCAGAAGCCACAGGTGCAGGGAGCACTGGAAAGCAAGCGGTTTGCTGACTCCCGGCACCTCTGTGTGCTCAGAGCTATCACGCCGCCGCCAGCATCACTCAGTATCTTCTATCCCCGCATAGCAAAAGGAGCAAGCGTTTTTCTGGTTGGGAAAATGCCCTTGGCCACCTCATTCTACAAGTGGCTCTGATTCTATTATGCCCTCCCCCCTCCCTTCCCACCTGCCCTCCACCCCAGCCGTAAGCCCCTTTAACTGTCAGGAAACCTGACCCTAAAGACATGGATGGTCCCATTACTAAGTGACACCACCAAGTATTTGCCATCTACCATGGTGGTTACCCGGGGCTTTTCCAGGCCGTGGTATGCTGTTAGGAAGTCACCCAGAAGTGACCCCTTGGGATCCAGGATCACCACCTTATTCACCTCTCGAAGGGTCAGAAATATGTAGCCCTTCTTATCCACAGACACAGAACCTGGCTGGCAGCCATGGAGCCCAGGGCCTTTGTATTCCCAGATCACCTGACCTAGCCCATCACAGAAAACCACACTGTTCTGCTGCCAATCTGACCCTACGAAATTGCCCTGGGGGCTGGTGGTCAGGAACACCAGTGCCCTCTGGCCTCGGCTAGCCTTGCCTCCAGGGATAAACCGGGTAGCCAGGCTGCCTTCTTTCTTGTATACCTCCACGTGGCCTGCCACACTGACAGCCACCCGGTCTCCACACGGCATCGCGGCCACGGCGTGGCTGGACTGGGCGAGGCTCAGGGACCTGCGCCACTGAACTTCCCCCTCAGGACTGACGAGATAGAGCTTTGCGTTGGCCGAGAAAGCCACGGCGTTCTGCAGGGCAGCCACGCTGCACGGGGAACAGCCCTCGGGGACCGGCACTGTGCCCTTGTAGTCGCCATTGAGGGAGAAGCGTTTCAAGACCCTGTTCTGCTCATCGGCCACCAAGATCTCCTGGGGGCCGTAGGGACAGAGCCCAGTGATTCGTGGGGAGCGCTTGTCCCCAGGCATCCTTGTGGGGAAACTCCAGGAGAACACAGGCCGAGGGAGGGGGCCCGAACCTTCCAGGTTTGGCCTCAGGATGGGGCTGGGCTCCCGAGAGACAGACTTGCCCCTGCCTTTGCACTTTTTCTTCTTGTTAGGTCTGTTACCCCTTTCGATTAGGACCTCGTCATCTTCTGGGGGGTTCTGGGCTTTGCCTTCCTTGGGAATCAGGGGCTGGGCTCCGCCCTGCTTCCCTGTCTTGGTTCTGTCATCCCCTTGGCTTTGAGCTTCATCTCCACCTTGGGTGCCAGCTCCAACCTTCCCACCGTCCTTCTGGGATTGCCTTGGCTCCTCAAAGGAGAGTCGGAGCAAGTGGCAGTTCTTGTCCTCGAGCCCAGGGTGGAGCTCCAGCTGGGGCAGCACGCAGCGGGTGGGCCCAGATGTCCAGGGAGTGTCTTGAAGCTGGCGCAGGCGCTGTGTGATCGCTCCCTCCAGCGAAAGGATCTCCGCCTCCAGACCCAGGCTGAGCACCCGACGGGCAAAGGCAGCAGCCGCCTTGGCCACCTGCTCCTGGCTCTCTATCTTGGTCAGCCTCTCCCTCGTAGCCTCCTCAGCAGCCTCCACGAGGGCCCGGAGTTGTCCCAACACCTCCTGCTTCTGGGCCAGCAGGGATTTGAGGATTCGTTCGGCCGCCTCCTCCACCTGAGTCCCCACACTGGCTGCCTGCTCTCGGAGCAAGGCCAGTGCTTCCTTTTCTGCCACCCGAGTGGCTTCTAGCTCCAGCAGATTACTGTCCACACCCGCCAATAACTCCTCAAGGCCTGGCTTCCTGGAACGCACTGCTTCCGCCAGGGGCAGGCAGGGGTGATCAATATGGGGACCCAGGCGGCAGTCCTTGCAGAGCAACTGAGAACAAGGCTGACACAGGAAGCAGAGGGTTTCCCCGGGGTGCTGGGGACACTGGGATGCCTGGCGCTCTCGAGCTTCTTCATCGTACCACCCGGCTCGATAACCCACCAGGTCGACTACACGGTGCTTGTGGGTCTGTCGGGAGCAGCGGTGCCCGTCAGCACAGGCCTGGCATAAGTCATCTGCGCAGTCCAGGCACCTGGCTGTCGCGGGTCCCCCCGAGCTCTTGCCCCCCACCAGAGGGCACAGAGCGCAGGTTGGCTTCCCTGAATGGCTGTCCCCGGCAGCTCTGGCCTTGACAAGATCCAAGAGCCCATTGACAAAGAAGTTGGTCTTGAAGGCGGCCACACCTTCCGGGGGGACAGGCACAGTCTCCCGACACTCGGGGCAGCGGACCTGGCCACCGATGTCCAGTTGGGCCAGACAGTCCTGGCAGTAGGTATGTAGACATGGCAGAGTCTTGGGCGTGTGTAACTGCTCCAGGCAGATTTTACAGGCTAGGAAATCGCTGCTCAGTGCCTCCAGCAGGGTTGGGGAAGAGACTTTGGAGGTCATACTGTAAGGGAAGGGGCAGAGGTCAGAGGTCAGAGGTCACCGGGCCATGCCCCTAGCTTGTTTCTTCCCCTCTCCCGCTCCCCACAAACACACTTCACCCTGGTCCCTCCCCTCCCCTTTCCTGGTGTCCGCACTCGCCTGGATGTCTGGTAAGTTCTGGCTTGCGTTGTGAGAGGCACTGGGTACTAAGGGAAGGCCTTCTTTCTTCCAGTCTGTCTCCTTCACTCACGGATCATAAACACGCGAACACGGTAGGAAGTGCTGAGCCTATGGGGAAAATGAGACCAGGGAGCCCCCAGGCCTCAGAGATGGAGTAATCTAATTAGTAACATACCAGGATGGGCCAAAGGTAGGTATAGCCCAGGCCCTTCCCAGCTCATGTAGCCCAGGCTGGCTTCAAGCTGCCAAGTAGCCCAGGATGACCCCGACTTTCTGAACTTCCTGCCTCTGCTCCCGGAGGCCTGGGATTACAGGTGTGTGACAGAACACCCAGTTTATGTAGCACTGGGGAAGGAACCTGGAGTTTCTTGCATGCTAGGCAAGTTCTCTACCAAGTCAGCCACACCCCTAGGGTCTAGGTCCAAGCTTGTGCTTCCCCTGCCTCAGTTTCCCGAGTGCTCACATTACAGGCAAGGTCCACCACGTTCATCTTGGTCATGGGGTCCTGTTATGAGTGGGTACTGGGGCTCAAAGGGGCAGCCAGGAAGGACACCTAGGTCAGGTGCATGACAGCACCCCGCTTTTCCATGTCGGACGGCGTCCCGCAGTCTTTTGTCTGTCCATCTGTCTGAGAAGGTGTCCTGGGAAGGAGGGGAGCCTACTTCCTGCCCCAACTAGTTTTGAAAGTAATCACTGATCAGGATGAAGGATGGGGGGGGGGGGCTCATTTCCTTCCTTTTGCTAGACTTTGGGGTCATGAAGATCTGGCCTGACTGACTCCTGGAGCCCTCTGATTTTAACATTCCCTACCAAATGCATTCTGGAGTTGTTTGGAGGAAAGGTACTACTAGTCCCCAGCACTGTGGCGACTTAATAAGGAGAGTTGGTGGAATCCTAGCACTCAGGAGCCTGACACGGGCTAGCCTGGGTTACAAAGTGAGCTTCAGGACAGCCTGGGGCTACAACAGTGAGTTCTGGCTGAGCCTGCCCTACAGAGAGACTTTTCTTTTAAAAAGGGAGAGAGGGGGTTGGAGAGAGAGAGAGAGAGGAAGAGGGAGAGGGAGGGTGAGGGTGAGGGGGGGAGGGTGAGGGAGAGGGAGAGGGGGAGGGAGAGGGAGAGGGAGAGGGAGAGGGAGAGGGAGAGGGAGAGGGAGAGGGAGAGGGAGAGGGAGAGGGAGAGGGAGAGGGAGAGGGAGAGGGAGAGGGAGAGGGAGAGGGAGAGGGAGAGGGAGAGGGAGAGGGAGAGGGAGAGGGAGAGGGAGAGGGAGAGGGAGAGGGAGAGAGATTTACTTTTCCCCCAGTGTAGGGAGAGAAAACTCGGAGTGGGGGTGGGGGTGCGGCTGCCTACACTCAGGGAGTGTAGGATTCCGGACTCAAGGTGGGAGGTTGAGGGATAGGCCTGGCCCCAAGCTTGTCCTCTTAAGCTTTCCAGGTCCCCTCTGCCCTCTCCCCCCTCCCTTCCTTTCCCTCTCCCGGGCTTTCTCACTTCCCTCCCCTTTCCTCTCTCCCCTCCCCCAAGCCTCGTCTTTCTGGGTCCTGGCTCTTACCCCTACCCGCCTCCTCCGGCTTCCCTTACCCAGACACAGCAGATCTTGGATTCTCCCAGCGGGACCCGGGGAGCCCCAAAAACCCGCTGCCGCTGCCTCCGGCAGTTGGCTACCAGCAAGAGAAACAAAACTGAAAGTAATCGTACTGTGGTGGTGTGTAACTTCCGTCCCCGGCCCGGGACAGCTACTCTGGGGCGCAAGCCCCGCCTTCCTCCCCACCCCACCCTGGAACCCTCCCTCCCCTCTGGCCCCGGCTGTAAGGCCAGACCCGCCTCCAGCAGGAAAGTCTGGGGGCCACAGGGCAGGGCGTCAGTGTATTCACTGTGTTGCAAACAAGACAAGAATCTGTTCTCTGAGCATGTTTATCGGGTCAGGGTGTTTATGTGTGGCAAGGAATGACAGGTGGGTGATTGGCCAGTGGGCGAGGCTACTGGAGGATCCTTTGCTAACCGTTGAAGCTGTGAGCCCCAGATAAGAACATCTCGTCTAGGGGTTAGCGCAGTCTTCCTGCAGGAGGCTCTATCTAGAGATGTGTTTGAGGAGGTCTCACAGCTTTGCGGTTTTCCCGGAACGAGAACTTTCTGAGAGCAACAGGTGTGTGGGGGACGGAGGAAGGAGATCTGAAATCCTCAGTCTGGGGTGGTGGGGTACAGCTGTAATTCCTGCGCTGGGGAGCTGGAGGAAGACCAGAGAGGTTCCATGCTAGCTAGCCTCAGATACTTAGCGAGTTTAAGGCCCGTGGGAGCTACTGAATCCCGTCTGTCAAAAAGAATCACAGGGGACGTTGTGAACTGTGGCAGACAGGACATGGTAAAGGGAGGAACTGACTACATTGTTGGGTGCCACAGACTAGGTAGTCAATCAAAATGAGGACAGGAAGCCATTCAGGTGCTGCCTGACTTAACATGGTTCCCCTTGGCAATCTGTCTACCTCTCTCTTTTTTTTTTTTCTCCCAAGTTTCTGCAACATGAAGGCGTAAAAGCGATACATTAAGTAAAAACTGTGTTTTTGGCCCTTTTCTTATGTGTTTATTTAGACAAAGTCTCCTTATGCAGCTTAGGCTAGCTTCAAATTCAAGATCCTTCTGTCGCAGCCTCTTGAGTGTTGGTGTTACAGGTGCGTGCCACCACCCACATCTTTTGAATTTTTTGGCCTAGGGAAAAAAATTACTACTCTAAGGGGAAGGCCTGAAGAAGCCAGACAGCATAGAAAGACAAGGTCACATGGGGGCGGATTCATCCCATATGCTCACACTGGTAGAAGGCTTGCCTGGCATGCACAAAGCCCTGGATTCCACCCACAACACCCAATAAACTAAGTGTAACCCCAGCACTTGGGAGGCAGTGGCTGGAAGATCAGGAGTTCAAGGTCATCCTCAATATATAGCAAGTTCCAGCCAGTCTGAGATACGTGAGACCCTGTCTCAAACAAACAAACAAAAGGATGTGGGCTTCTTAGCACCGGACAGCAAGAGCCCCTCACTCAGACCTGGTTAAAGTCTCTTGCCAGCTGAAAAGCAAAGGACTCCAGCAGAGTTAAAACCTTTGCTGTGAAGGTTGCCAGCTTGAGGTATTTCAAATGACAGCATTAAAATAGCTGTGAGGCAATAGGGCTCAGTGAATAAAGGGGCTTGCCACCAAACCTGAGGATCCCGGAGTTCAATTCCCAGAACTCCCATAGTTGTTCTCTGACCTCCACACCTAGCCCATGGGACTTGTGTGCCCACACTGTTTCTATGTAGCCAAAGGTGACCTTGAACTTGGGCTCTTCTGCCTCCCCTGTCAAGGGCTGGGATTACAGGATTACAGGAGAACATGTGTGTTACCGCACCTGACTTACTGTTTTTCTCGGTGGTAAACGTAACTTACTGGACCATAAAGACAAGCCTTGTTATAAAAATGTTTCTAAGTTGGGTGTGTTTGCACTGACCTTCAATCCCAGCATTCAGTCCGATCTCGGTGAGTGCCAGGTCATCCTGGCCTACACAGTGAGTTCCAGGAGAGTCAGGGATAGGTAGAGAGACCCTATCTCATAACAACCAGCCAACCAACCAAACAAGCCTTAAGAGAGCCTCAAGCCCTGTGCTCTTCAGGGCTTAAGAGATGGCTCAGCGGTTAAGAGCACTGGCTGCTCTTCCAGAGGACCTGAGTTCAATTCCCAGCAACCACATGGAGGCTCACAACCGTCTAATGAGATGAGATCTGGTGCCCTCTTATGGCCTGCAGGTGTACATGCAGATAGAGCACTCATATAAAAATGTTCTTCAAGGAGAAGGAATGTATTTTCAAAGAAACAATGTTTTTCTCCATCCCCTGTCTGATCTTGATAAAGATATTTCATTTTAGTTAAAAAAAAATGTGTCTGGGGAGAGAGCTCAGTTGGCCAATGCTTGCTGAGTAAGGGTGAGTGTGAGCCTCAGCGCCCGTGTGACTGGCACGTGTTACATCAGTGCTGGGAGGCGGGGCCTGGGGTCACACTGGTACATTCCAGGCCAGTGAGAGACCTTGCCACACAGTGAGGCAAGGTGGTGGTGGCACACACCTTTAATCCTGGCACTCCACAGACAGAGGCAGGCAGGTCTCTGTGAGTTTGAGGCCACCCTGGTCTATAGAGCAAGTTCCAGGACAGCCAGGGCTACACAGAGAAACTCTGACTTTGAAAACAATAAACCAAACCAAAGTTGACCGATAGTTAAAGTTTGACTTCCACATAACTCCCCTTGTCCACCCTCCACCAAACACCATCAAACCAGGAGTGGTGATCCTTACCTGCAATCCCAGGCAGAGGCTGGAAGATCAGGAGTTCAAGGTCATCCTCAGCTATGTAGTGGATTTGAGGCTAGCCTGGGCTAAGGGAGAGCAAGACACTGGGGCTCACCCACTGGTGTGTTTACACACACACAGTGTACAAAGGAAGTAAGTAAAAGAAATCAGGAAAGTACCTAGAATAGTCTATAGCACAAACAAATCGCCATTTTCTTACTGAGAGGAAACTGATCAAGGGCGTGTTCTTGGTGAGTGGGTGGGGAGTTTCAGAGTAAAGAACATGTTTGCTCTTTCGTTTCCTTTTTATACAGGGTTTCACTATGTAGACCAGGCTGGCTGGGAGCTCACAGAGATCACCCTGCCTCTCTGGGCTGGGATTAAAGGTGTGTGTACCCATCTGTCAGGGCTGGGCTCTCCTTTTAATAAGTAGTTGCTGCCAGAGGGGCAGGCTAGCCCTCTTTACCCTGTGTGCTTGTGTCTACCTCATGGACAACAGGAGTGTCTGTAGGTCAGAGGTAACCCTGGTCGTCCTTTCTCAGCTGTCATCCATCTTGTGTTCTGAGATAGGATCTCTCAGTGGTCACCAAATAGGCTAGGCTGGCCAGTCCGAGAGTCTCAGGGATTCACCTGTCCACTTCCCCAGCCACGACGACAAGCCACCACGTAGGTCCCGAGAATCAAAGTCAGGTCTTAATGCTTGCAAAGATTGCTGCCCCACCAGCTTTTCTCTTCCGAGGTTTATTTTCCTTTGACTCTGGGGTTTCCTCTGCATCTGTGTTTAGGTGTTAATTAACGAACTGAGCCGGGAATTCCGCCTGAGGCTGTCATTCTCTGCCAGGTGACCGAGAGCAGCTAGAGAGCTCACGTAGCTCTCACGAGGAACACCTGAATCTCAGTTCTCTTTTATTTCCCTTACACGTGGCTTACCACTGGGTGCATCAGCAGCAACCACCATCACAAAGAACCATCGCAGGGCCAGCAAGTCGGCTCAGCAGGTAAAGGGGCTTGCCACCAAGAATAGCAACCTGAGTTCGATACCCAGGACCCACACGATGGAAGGAGAGACCCAACCCCTGCAAATTATCCTCTGATGGCCACACATATGTGGTGGCGCTCCTCTCCCATAAGTAAATGAATGTAATAATAATTTAAAAAGATATTTACATTCTTGGGGTAGTCATAATGAAAATAGCATTGAATAAAATGGGCTCATAATGCTTATTTAAGGAGTTAAAAATGACACATTATTTCTATTTTGTGTACTGGGAGCAGGCATGTGTGGACCTTAGAGGACAGTGAGAGTTGGTTCACTCTGTGTGGCTTGGCCACCGTGTGGTCCAGGGGATTGGGCTTAGGTTTCATGCCAGGTGGCAAGCACCTTTGCCTATTGGCCATTGATGCTCATCTGAAAGTGCAGCTAAGACCTGGTGTGATACGGCCCTGTAATCCTGACACTGGGAAGTCCGATTAATAAAAGGAGAACGAGGCTAGCCTGAACTAAAAAAAAAAAAAAATCAGGTCTGGGGCTAGATCCACCAACACGAGCAAAAAAAAAATGAAAAGAAAATAACAAATCAGCACTGTACAACAGCGAACGTGCCCTGCTGCTGGGCGAAGGCCTCTTTCCAGGGCTGCCCTAGATAGATCTGGAACCGTCTACTCCAAAGCGGTTTTTACTACCTTTGCCCACCAGAGGGCGCTAGGCACCTTCCAGAGCTGACCTTACCCTCACTAAAGAATCCCTGCTTTCCAGTCCCCGTTAAAACCACCTCTCTTCCTTCCTGAACCTCAAAGGGTCCTTATCTCTGTGCCTCCCCTGGGATTTACAGCCTTCCAACTAACAAATCATAACGTTGCTATGGCAACGCTGCCTTGGTTGTGTTTTTCTCCTTCGCCAATTGGCTTGGGATAGAACGACTCCCCCGTGAGAGGCTCCTTTGGGGAAAGTCAAAGAGGTTCTGAGAAGCTTCCAAGACAATGGGCCTGTGGGGTGTGGCTCAGAGCGCAGGGAGCCTTTTAGTTTGTACAGAACCCTGGCTTCCCACCCCAGCACCATTTAAACTTGGCATTGGGTCCGCACCTGCAGTCACAGCAAAGGCGAGGCAGAGGCGGGAGGATCAGAAATCCAAGGTTATCCACAGCTACATATCAAGTTTAAGGCCAGCCTGAGCGGCCTGGGGCGCCGTTTAATCTTATAATCCCAGCATTCCGGAGGTTGAGGCAGATCATAAATTCAAGGACAACTAGGATTACGTAGTGAGTTCCAGGCTACCCACGGCTCAGAGTTAAACCTTGTCTCAAAAACAAGACAAGACAAAACACACACCCATGCATGCACGTGGGAAGATGCGCACACACACACACACACACACACACACACACACACACACACAGGAGACCCTTTTGTGGTGACCATTCCATGTTTAGCTGTTGCAGAGAGGAATGGGCTGTTCATAGACAGCCATAGAGCAGTGGGTGAGGGCCTGGTGTACCTGTATGTCTCTCTCATTAGAAGCCCCACTAACTAACTCATTTGTAGGCATTTCCCAGGCTGGGGATTTGGCTCAGCTGATAAGTACTCATGTAGCATACATGGAGTCCTCAGTTCTAGGCCGCAGAAAGCCTAACCCAGGGAAGGTGGGCGGAAGCCTGTGATCCCAGCACTCAGGATCCCAGCTCTTCACATTTAGTGGGAAGACCAAGGCCAGCCTCCACTAGGCAGAGACGTTGAGGCCAGCCTTGGCTACATAAGACTGTCTGAAAACAGAAGTATTTCACCTAATTCCTTTAACCTCTCTGTCTCAGACTCTAAGCCTAACAGCTCACCCACGTCTCAGCACAGCCGTCAAGACCACATCTCTCTGCTAATTGCGATGACTAAAGCTGTCAGGACTTAGAAACACCTAGGACACACATCTCGGGGCTGACTGTGAGGGAGTTTCTAGACTGGATTAACTGAGGGGAAGGCCTATCCTGAAAACATTGGCAGGGGCTGGGGATTTAGCTCAGTGGCAGAGTGCTTGCCTAGGAAGCGCAAGGCCCTGGGTTCGGTACCCAGCTCCGAAAAAAAGAACCAAAAAAAGAAAAAAAAAACAAAACATTGGCAGTGGCGTCCCACAGACTGGGGTCCTGGACTGTAGATGAAATGTGACCATCCGCCACACACTCCAGCCGTCCTGTCTGTCCCACCATGTGGGAACACAATAAACGCTTCCTGCTTGAATTGCTTTTGTCAGGCAGTGAGGGAGGGGCTGAGTCCCAACACAGTGGAAAGAGACCTGTGCCTGTGGCTGAAACCGCCTTTAAATCACTCTGTGTGTGTGTGTGTGTGTGTGTGTGTGTGTGTGTGTGTGTGTGTAACTCAGGCTTGGCAGCCAGAGCTTTTATCCGCTGGGCCACCTCACTGTCCCAAAGCTCATTGCTTTGTAAGCCTACTTTAATATTAGTAGATGGGGTCTAAGAGACGGCTCGGTTCATAAAAGGCTTGTGTGAGGACCAGAGTTGGGATTCCCAGCACCCACGTAAATACCGAGACAGGCCTAAATGATGGCTGGACTGTAATCCCAGGGCTCAAGCAAGCAGAGACAGGAGGTCCTCGGAGCAAGCTGGCTAGGTACGTTTTAGCTGAATAAACGAACTCAGGGTTCGACCTGTAAGAGAGAGAACATTGGAGAAGACACTTGACAGTAACCTCTTGGCTACACACACACACACACACACACACACACACACACACACACACAATTATAAAAACAGAAACAATTCTTTTTAAAAGGATGCAATTGGTGCTAGTGATTTCCTCTGCCTGGGACTCTGACAGGTGGGTCGTCACTCACTTCCGGACTCTTTTCTGCACTTCCCCCTCTCTTGCAACACCCCAGTCCCTTTGGCTTATCTGGCTTCTCCCTGACCTCCATTTGCCCTGTTAACATTCTCCGTCTCATGCAGCAGAAAGCAGAGGGTGACTTTCTTTTTTTTTTTTTTTTTTTTTGGTTCTTTTTTTCGGAGCTGGGGACCGAACCCAGGGCCTTGCACTTCCTAGGTAAGCGCTCTACCACTGAGCTAAATCCCCAGCCCCAGAGGGTGACTTTCAATGTCTGATGCTTCTGACTCAGCCTTCCCAGTCCTGGGATCACGAGTGTTCTCTGACCACACTTGACTTAGGCAGTTTTCTGGGAAATGGAATCTAGGCTAAGCTGGGCCGCATCCTCAGTTTTACCATCCTGACCTGCAGGTCACAGCATTTTATCGCTGCTCTCCCCATGCTTCTTCCCTGAATGAGCTCATCTGGTTTTATAATCCAATTATGTTGTATCTTGTATAAAATGGTGAGTTAGTCTGCCTTGCGTGACTATAACAAAAGGCATGGGTCCCGGTAACCGTATAAGGGAAAGAGGTTTGTTTTGGCTCGCGGTCCTGGAGGCACGAGGGTGAAGGACTGGGTCTGGTCCTCAGAGCCAAGAGGACACAGGTCACCAGGGGCCAAGAGACAGGGAGGCTGGACATGTACCTTCTGGTTCTCTTTCTTCCTACAAGCCACTGGAGTTAACCATGGAGATTGATAACCAGTCCAGCCCTAGTCACATCTGGAAGGCTCTACCCCTAAGGCCATAGTCAGGTTAGGCTTTTGTTACCAATGGTGAAGTCTATAGAGCTTTCACAGATGGACACACAAGACAGCATTTCTGGGTTCCTAACTCCATCAAAGATAAAGATCCCAAGCTGGGGAGACGGCTCAGTGGGGAAAGGCATTTTCTGTGTACACTAACTCAGCTCCTCCCTGAACCCATGTAAAAAGCTGGATGCAGGGCACCATGGTAATCCCAGTTGGCCTGCATGAAGGTGGGAGGCAGAGGTAGGAGGGGCACCTGGAAGCTTCTGTGTCAGTGTACACGACATGGCAGAAAAGATGAGACTCATCAAGATTCCTGAAAAACTCAACTGATTCCTGAAAGCTGTCCTCTACAGGGCATGTACACACACACACACACACACACACACACACACACACACACACGCATGCTTAGTACATACACACCATGTACATACACAAATACCACATACACACATACATCACTTATACACCATGTACATACCACACACCAAATAAACACAAATATACACATGCCACATACATACATTCATACATACATACACAACTACACAACACAAACAATGCCCCCTTTACATAATCCTGTACAGACACATACCTTGTGCACACACACCCTGTACACATACACGCGTAATCACACATTCACATCCCATGTACACACACACATACTACATACAACATACACAGACAAATTCACACCACACACACCACACAGTATACAAACATACACAAATGCACAACACACACACACCCCTCCACCCACATCCTGTACACACATATACCACACACATGCCTTGTACATACATACCCTGTACACACACACCACACACGCACACACACTATACACCACACACACACCCCCACACAGGCATACTTCACAAACATACACCTTACACACACTATACAAACACAAATGCACAAGACACACACACCTCCTTAAAGACTCCCAGAAGCAGTCATCAGCCATTCATGGAGTATTTGCCCTCCCTCCCTGGAATTCACTGGGATATACTTCTGGGGCCAGTCAGTGTTAGGTCTTACAAACGTCACATCCGTGTTTGAGGAAAATGTCTCTTTAAATTGCTGGGTTTGGTGCCAGAGACAGCTCAACAAGCAAGGTACTTGCATGCAAGGCTGAGCACTTGAGTCTGGGTCTCGAGAGCCTCAGGAGAAGCTGGACATGGAAGAACGTGCATCTACAGCCCAGCACCTCCTCAGTGAGGAGGAAGGCCGAGACAGAATCCTGGAAGCTCACAGGCCACACACAGCAGCCAACAATGAGAGAGAGAGAGAGAGAGAGAGAGAGAGAGAGAGAGAGAGAGAGAGAGAGAGAGGAGAGGGAGAAGAGAGGAGAGAGAGGAGAGAGAGAGAGAGAGAGAGAGAGAGAGAGAGAGAGAGAGAGAGAGGAGAGAGAGAGAGGAGAGAGAGAGGAGAGAGATAGAGAAAGAGAGAGAGAGAGAGAGAGAGAGAGAGAGAGAGATAGAGAGATATTATGTGTAGTATAGTAGTGTAGTCTGCCATGCAGGTCATGCAGAAGAAGGCCATAGGTCAACCTTGGGTCTCCTTTTTTATGGTCTCTGTTGACTTTTATTAGCTTTGTCTTAGGTTTGGGTTTTTTTGTTTTTTGTCTGTTTGGTTTTTTGTTTGTTTGTTTGTTTGTTTTTTCCCTGTTACTGTGATAAAAAAAAAATCCTGATGAAAGTTACTCAAGAAAGGATTTATTGTGGGTGACATCCAAGGGTGCAGGTCACCATGGTGAGGAATCCATGGTGGCAAGCGTCACGCCCCACACACAATCAGGAAGCAGAGAGCAATGCTCAGCTCCCTTTCTCCACTGATACAGTCCGGCATCCCAGCCAGGGGAATGGTGCTGCCCACATGGGCAGGTCTTTCCACTTCAACTAATGGGCATGTCTAGATCGGTCCAGTTGACATTCTATGCTAATCATCAGACCTGGAGCCCTCGGTTTCTGCTAAGCTGGGTGGCCAGTCAGCCTCAGGACTTGCCCGACTCCCCAGTAGCCCCACTCTCTTGTCAAAGCAAATGTCACACCCCTCCACGTGTTTTCTTTCAAGGTCCCTAGAAATGGGACTCCACCCAATGCCTGCTACATAGACATTTTATCATCTTCCCCTTCCAGAATCGTCCTGTCTAGAATGTAACTCCATTCCACCTCCTCCAGGAAGCCCTCTGGGATATAGCCATTCACAAACAAATTTCTCTTACCCAAGTCTCTGGGGTTCTTATGCGGACTTCGAGCACTCCTCTCCTTTCCTCTTTCCTGTCTTCCTTCCCTGGCTGCCTCCATCTTCCCCCCTCACTCCCGCCCGCCCGACACCCTGTGCCTTGTGTACAGAAGATGCAAGTCTGGCTTGTTAAGCCAGCACCAGCGCTTAATTGAATCATTGCTCCCCTCTCAGAGTTCTCTCCGCTTTCCTCTCCTCGCGAGCAGGGCCAGGCCTCCCTCAACCTTCCTCTGGAAGGAAATAAAGCAAAAGGAATGGCCAACGGGGCTTCTTTCTCCATCCCAGGGGACCCGGGCTTTGTAAATTCAGCCTCTTCTCCATCTCTGGTTCTTTTCCGGTCACACTCTAAAAGACAAAAGGAGCGGGGAGGACAGAAGTCCGAAATTGAGCCAGAGAGAGCTTCAGAGTTTATCGTGTAATAAATAAGCCACGAGGAATGCCAGTGCCTACCTCCAGAGTCTGCGGAGATGGGGGACAGTTGGGGGGAAAGTGTCAGGTCTCCAGTCCATTAACCATGTGGCTTTTAGATCCCCTGGGGGGTCCCCGCATAACCCAGAACGGTGATGTACCTCTGTAGATGGAGTTTAAGTGACACCCCCAGGTGGGGAAGGTCTGATTCATCTGTGATGATACAGCATGTCGGGGGCAGGGCGGCAGCTACCTAGGTTGAGCTGCCAGACAGGAGGCTAGTCTCACAGGGGAGCCCAGCAGTGAAGGAAATTTACAGCCTGCGTTGGAGCCAGAGAAAGTGGAATTGAACTTGGGCGATAATCAGTCTGATTAGGTTTGCACCTCCTGGAGGGAGCCAGGGGAGGGAGGGAGGACGAGCCAAGGAGGGGTGGGGGGGGGGGTTGGGAAGCCAGGCTAGCTTAGCTAGCATAGAGGTGAGAACCCCAGAGGTTTCCTGAGGTCAAGAGCAACTGGAGGGCTGGGAGTGGTGGTGAAGGGGTGGGGGCACTTACCTGTAGCCTGCAGTCCCAGCGCTTGGGAGAATGAAGCTGGAACTTTAGTTAAAACGCTCTAGGTGAGCCTGGGCCACACAGTGAGTTCTGTGCCAGCTGGGACTACTTGGAAAGAACTGCCTCACCCTCCCCCATCACCACCCCAAGAACAAAAGAACAATGGCGGGGGAGATTGTGTGAATGAGTAAACCCCAAATGTATGGGGAGTGAGTGAGTGAGGGCACCCAGGCTGGGCACACATGGGCTCAGGTGCGCATGGTAAGGAAGATGGGGGAAGGCTGTGCGCAGGCTGGAGGGTACATGACCTTGCCCTCCCCGTGTCAGCTTAAAGGCAGGTGCTGGCATGAGGAAAGACTCAAGATCCCTCACCAGAGCAAGGCGTGATGGTGCAGGCCTGCCGAGATCCTACTTAGAAGACTGAAGGCAAGAGGATGGAAGAAACTTCAAGGCCAGCCTGGGCTACTTAGTGAGAACTTGTCTCAAAAAGCAAAAGAAGGGCCTTGGGCGTGGCTCAGTGGTAGAGCCCCTGCCTAGAATCCCCCAGTGAGGGGCTGGGGGCGTGGCTCAGTGGGAGAGCCCCTGCCTAGAATCCCCCAGTGAGGGGCTGGGGGCGTGGCTCAGTGGGAGAACCCCTGCCTAGAATCCCCCAGTGAGGGGCTGGGGGCGTGGCTCAGTGGGAAAGCACCTGCTTAGAATCCCCAGTGAGGGACTGGGGGCGTGGCTGAATGGTTAGAGTTTTAAGCATGGGTGAGATTCTGGTTTCAATCCTCAGCTCAGGGAAAAAACCAAAACCAAACCACCTTCATAAACAGTCCCCACCACATTTTGCTGGCCATCTCTGGTGTCCTCCGCTTGTATTCTCATCACCTGCCTCATCCCATCTCCCCGTGTTAGCTGGCGAGCTCTCAGCATGTGTGTCTTTGTGTCCAAACATCCCCCTTTGGTAAGAACACCTTTTAGACTAGGGTCCTCCCCTCTTTTAGCAAGAGCCTGTTTGCTGTCATCCTTGTTTCAATCTTGGAGACAGGATCTCACTATGATGTCCAGGGTGTTCTCGACCTTATGATCATCTTGCCTCAGCCTGCCAGTGTCCTTAGAGTGTCTCTTCAGCGCTCTGGGCAAATCACTGTTCTCTGCCTCAGATGCCCTCATTTATGACATAACAGTCACTCCGTTTTACACGTTTAGCTAATTAATGATTAACTGTTGTGTGCACAGCTTTGTGCATGTGCAGCGCTCAAGAATCAGCTTATAGAAATCAATAGTTCTGTTGTGTGGCTCTCAGGAATTGAACTTGGGTTGTTGGGCTTGGCAGCACGTGCTTTTACTCGCTGAGTCATCCTGCAGGTCCTGGTCGCTCCGTTTTTACAAATTCGATAACAGGGTCCGGAGGAAGTGACCTTCCCACATGGCCAGTGGCTGCTGAGTGTGGGAGCTAGACACTGTCTGCTCGACTGAGTGGGTGGGAGCAAGCAGGGAAAGGTGTCAACATGGATCATGAGAAATGGAGGTAATGGTCCACTGAAAGCCCTACTCTTGGTGTGGTGGTTCACGTCTGCAATCCCAGCACTCAGGAGATAGAGGCAGGAAGATCAGAAGTTCAAGGTTATCTTCGGCTACATCTCAAGTGAGAGACCAGCCTGGTCTACAAGAGACCCTGTTTCAGATGCAAAGAAAGAAGAAAAAAAAGGTTTCATGGATGGGCAGGCTCATGAGAGAGAATTCCTTTTTTTTTTTAATTAAAAAATTTACTTGTTTTATTCATGTGCATGTGCGTGCATGCGTGTGTATGTGTGTGCACCTTGGCAAGTAAGGTCAAAGACACTGGCAGGAATTGGCTTCCTCTTACCCTGAGAGTCCCAAGAATCAAGCTCAGGTCGTTAGTCTTGACGGCACGTGCCTTTACCCACTGAGTCATCTCGCCAGTCCCCAGGGAAGCAGTTCTTAGTGAGGACATCTAGATTCAACACGCTGAGGGGTTTGAGAGTACATGCAAGAATGAGCCAAGTGTAGGCGGCAGATTTTCTTAGGGAATGGTTGAGAAACTGACCAATGCCTGCAGATGCTCATCGTGCACGCCAGGGGGCAGCAGAGTCAAGGCTGTGTCTTAGATTAGGCTCTAAAGAGGAGTGAAGTGGGAGGCCTTCTAAGGGCAAAATGGACACTCAATCTGGAGACCGGAAGAATAGAAAATGAACGTCCCTTTCTTGCCAGGCCACGCCTTTAATCCCAGCACTCAGGAGACACGTGGATCTCTGTAAGTCACAGGCCAGCCTGATCTACACAGCAAGTTCTTAGCTGGCCAGTGCTACCACAGTGAGACACTGTCTCAAAAGTAAATAAATAAGGGGCCTGGAGAGACGTCAGCAGTTGAGAACACTGGCTGTTCTTCCAGAGGACCCGGCTTCAATTCCCACAGTATGCACAGGGCAGCTCACAACTGTCTGTAACTCCAGTTCCAGGGGATCTGCCTCCCTCACACAGACATACATGCAGGCATGCACAAATATAAATAAACAGATCAAATAAATAAAAAATAAATAAAACAGTGTCATCCCCAAGGATTGGAGGAGGGCTCACTGGGTAAAGTGATGTGCAAGTGTAAAGACCTGATCGAGGATGCACAGAATCACACATAGATGGACCAGTAGCACACGTCTGACACCCCAGTGTTCCTGTGTTGAGATGGGAGCCAGGAGTGGGAGAACGCCTGGAAGTTGGTGGCTCAGCTTGTCTGGCACAGGTAGCAGTGAACAGGAAGATACCTTTTCTTAACCAAGATGGGAGGGAAGTCAGAGGACACCAGAGGTTGTTCTCATGTTATCTATGGTACACATGTGACTGCCTTCCTCCACACAAACCTGTACATGCATGCATTTACAAAGCTAAAAAAGAATCACATTTAAAACTTAGGCCTAACAGCCCAGTGAGAATATTTTAGCAGTTAAAGGTTCTTGCTGCCAAGCCTGACAACCTGAGTTCAATGCCCCAGACCTGGGTTGTTTTCAAATTTACTATTATTGTATGTATGTAGAGTGTGCATGTGTATATTGAGTGTGTGTGCTCATGTGTGTATGTGGATTGTGTGTGTGCATGTGGAGTGTGTGTGTATATGTGACATATGTAGCATGTGTGTGTCTGTAGAGTGTGTGTGTGCTCATGTGTGTCTGTGGAGTGTGTGTGAGCATGTGGAGTATGTGTGTGTATGTGAAGTATGTATGCATGTGTGTGTGGAGTATGTGTGCTTATGTATGTATGCGGAGTATGTGCACATGTGTGCATGCATGTGTGTGTGCTCATGTGTATATGAGGAGTGGGTATGCATGTGTGTGCTCATGTGTGCACGTGGAGTGTGTACTTGTGTGTGTGTGCTCATGTGTGTATGCATAGTGTGTATGAGTGCTCATGTGTGTATGTGAAGTTTGTATGCATGTGGGTGTATGCGGAGTGTGTGTGTCTGTCCTCATGTGTGTATGTGGAGTGTGTGTGCTCATGTGTGTATATGGAGTGTGTATGAGTATGTATGTATGTATGTGGAGTGTGTGTCTGTTCTCATGTATGTATGTGGAGTGTGTATGTGTGTGCTCATGTGTGCACATGAGGTGTGTGTGCGGTCATGTGTGTATGCAGAGTGTGTATGAGTGCTTGTGTGTGTATGTGAAGTTTGTATGCATGTGTGTGTATGCAGAGTGTGTCTGTCCTCATGTGTGTGTGCATGTGTGTGCACATGTATGTGTTCTCATGTGTATATGTGGAGTGTGTGTTCTCATGTGTGTATGTGGAGAATGTATGAGTGCCTATTTTTGTATGTGGAGTGTGTGTTTGTTCTCATGAGTGTAAGTGGAGCGTGTGCCAGTGCACAAGCATGAGCGAGTGTGTGCACGCGCACGCGCACACACACACAGACACACACACGGAGATGAGAGGAGAGAAAGTCAGGTGACTTGTTCCATCGCTCTGATTCCTTCAGATGGGATCCTGGCTCTGCAGCTGGGCTGGCAGCTGGGGTTCAGATAATGTGGGTGACCATGCACAGCTTTTTATTTTTTAAATGTTTATTTTTCTGAGACATGCTGTATGGCTCCAAACTGGCTGGTTTTCTATGTCAACTTGATACAAGCTAGAATCATCAGAGAGGAAGGAGCCTCAGTTGAGGAAATGCCTCCATGAGATCCAGCTGTTGGGCATTTTCTTAATTAGTGATCAATGGGGAGGATCCAGTTCATTGTGGGTGGTGCCATCCCTGGGCTGGTGGTCCTGCGTTCTATAAGAAGACATGTTGAGCAAGCCAGGGGAAGCAAGCCAGTAAGCAACATCCTTCCATGACCTCTGCATACCCTCCAGTCTCCAGGTTCCTGCCCTGCTTGACAGCCTGTCCTGACTTCCTCCATTGATGGACTATGATCTGGAAATGTAAGCTGAATTAATCCTTTCTCTTCCAACTTGCTTTTTGGTCATAGTGTTTTAGTCACAGTAATAGAAACCCTGACTAACACAGGCTCTGACTGGCTGGAATTCATTCTGTAGACTAGGCTGGCTTTGAACTCACAGAGACCTGCCTTTCTTTGTTTTCAAAGTGCAAGGATTAAAGTTTTGAGGCATCATCTCTGGCAATTACAGCTTTCTAAAAGCATTTCGTATATTTTAATTGTGTGTTTTGTGTATGTATATGTATGCATGTATCTTTCTCTGGGGTGGGGGGTTCAACTCAAGTCTTCATGCTTGCCCAAAAAGTGTTCTCTCCAAACCGCAGAGAGCGCGATCCTCAGGTGTGTGAATAAATGTGGTTCTGCCTCATGTCATTCCCCAGAGACCAGCAAGTGATGCTGGGGAAGGGTGGGGGGATGGTACCTTTCTTGGGTGAAAACAATCTCTCTCATAATGTTGAGGGTTGAATTACATCCTGGAGGGAAGAGGACAGAGAACCCAGGAACCTGCATGATGGGGCAACTAGAGAAAGTTCTAGAATCTATAAAACTTGCAACCAATTTGCTTTGGTTGCTTTTAGTTATTATAAGCCTATATGGGGGATGGGGGGGGGATCAGAGAGACTATTAAGAGTGTGACTGCGGGGCTGGGGATTTAGCTCAGTGGTAGAGCGCTTACCTAGGAAGCGCAAGGCCCTGGGTTCGGTCCCCAGCTCAAAAAAAAAAAAAAAAAAAAAAAAAAAAAGAGTGTGACTGCTCTTACAGAGGAATTTGAGTTCACTTCCCAGTTCTAGAACAAAAGACTCACAATAAAAGCCTGTTACTCAGTTCAGAGGATCTGATGCCCTCTTCTGACCATCATGGGCAATTGCACTCATGCGTGCGGGACACACACACACACACACACACACACACAGAGAGAGAGAGAGAGAGAGAGAGAGAGAGAGAGAGAGAGAGAGAGAGAGATAGAGAGATACGTTCACATATGCATAATTAAAAACAAAATAAGCCTTAGAAAATAAGCATATACTTTTATTTACATAAGGTAAACTAGAATTCAACAAAATAAAAGCTTTAATATGTTAAAGAGAAACTTAAAACTAAGTATGACCTTAAAAAGATGGATAGTCTGTGTTAAAAACAGTGCTTGTCATGGAGATGGGAGGTAAGCTTTCTTAGAAGTGTGTTTTGTAAAATGCAATCTAATGTTATACCAATGGCAATGGCAGCAGGTGGGCACTGTCCTTGGTGCTGAATGTGGGCCCACGGGAAGGAGAGCATCTCTGGGGATGAGGTTCCGGTAGGGATCATCGCTTGCCGTCATAACATGGCCACTGCAGTTTCCATACTGTCTGAGCTTCCAGCATCGTCTCTCTCGTATCCATTCTTGCTAACTGCAGGGTCTATTTCCCAATAAGTCTCCATGGGGAAATCTCAACGTAGGGTGTGTTCCGCCATGCTTGGTCAAACACACTTCTCGGTCTTCAGCTCCACAGATCCATGCAAAACCGTTTTTGTGTTAGTATTTACAACGATGTCATGACCACCTGGGGTCTCTGAATCTGGATCTGAAAAGAGGAACAGAAACGGATGAGAGCTGAGCACAGGAGAAATCAAGTTTGAGAGGCATGTAAGGATTGAGTCTATAGAAACTTGGCTGGAGCTTTTCTTTTAAAAAGTTATTCTCTCTCTCTCTCTCTCTCTCTCTCTCTCTCTCTCTCTCTCTCTCTCCCCCTCCCTCCCTCCCCCTCTCTCCTCTCTCTCTCCCCACTCCCCTCTCTCTCTGTCTTTTGAGACAGAGTCTCACTATATATCCCTGGATAGCTTGGATCTTACTCTATAGACCAAGTTGGCCTTGAACTCACAGAGATCCACCTGCCTCTGCCTCCTGTTGGAATTAAATATGTGTTACCATGCTGATTCTACATTTGATTTTGTGTGTGTGTGTGTGTGTGTGTGTGTGTGTGTGTGTTTGTGTGTGTCCAGGAGCAACAAATGGGAACTAGTTTCCTCTTTCTACCATGTGGGTCTTGGGAATTAAGTCATCAGGTTTGTTGGGCAAGCATCCTTACCCACCAAGTTGTCTTGCCTGCCCTGGAATCTTGTTCTTTAGAGTCTAATTCAAACAAATTATATTCTCTCTTCCTGGCCAGATGGGTTGATCTATCTTCACCCTAAGGCTTCTCCTGTCCTCAAATAGTCCACATATTTGAAATGAAATGCTTGGAGACAGTCTCATGTAGCCCAAGCTAGCCTTAAACTCATGCCGTAGCCAAGGAAGACCACAAATTTCTGATCCTCTTGCGTCTACCCTACCAGGCTGTACCAGCAGCTTATGAAAGGGCAGGATGGATACCGGGGTTCTGTGCATGCTAGGCAGGCACTCTACCAACTGAGCCCCATGCCCAGCAGCAAACTAAACTTTAAACAGTATAATGACCCAGCTTGGGCGCAGGAGGAGCACAAATTTGATGCCAGCTTGGGCGACACAGTAAGATCCTCTTTAAAAAGAAATTAAATTTTTAAAGAAGAGATTTATTTATTTTATGTTTGTGAGTGTTTGCCTACACGTATGTAAATGTGCCATATGCATGCGTGGTGCCTATGGGGTCACATCTCCTAGTGTCATGTTCCCTGGAACTGGAGGTGGATGGATGTCAGCCATGATGTGAGTGCTGGGAACTAAACACAGTCCTCGTAAGAACAATGGTATGCTTCACCACTGAGCCATTTCTCCAGCCTCTCCCCCATAAAATTAACCTTTAAAGCCCTAGGGTAACAAGGACATACCTAAAGCCCAGAAAGAAACAGAGTCTGAAGCCAGGAGTTCCTCCTCCCTAACTCCTGCCCTTCTGGAGTACCACCACTGAACTGTGTTTCAGAGGCCACTGACTGGACCAACACACAATGGCTTTGCTGGCCTGAGGAGCAATGCAGGGCTCAGGGTGCAGGAGGGGTGGCTCATCCGGGTCATTCTTACCTTTCCTTCAGGGTTTATGTGGCTTAGGGAGGGCTGGAAGTTGCTGTACACAGAGTCCAAGGAAATACCGTTTTCTTGTTCTGAGGGAGAAAAAAGCACAAGGAGTGGGTATTTAGGAAGACCAATGCCTACCATTGCTTCGGGCCCTACGATGGGAAGGAGGCTCATCCCACAACCATGAAACAAAAACCGATGGGAATGGGACAGACTGTGTAAATCAGTTGCGGTCAGTATGAGTTACACAGATAAGCTGTGTCTCAGAAAGTACACAGACACACTGGGCTTGAAATTTAGAGACCCACTTCTTCCAGCTTCCAGAGTGCTGGAATGAAAGGTATCCACTACCAGGTTGGCATTTTTTTTTCCCTTTTGGGGACAGGGTCTTATGCACCATAGGCTGGCTTCACATTCACTGTATAGTGAAGCATGACTGACTCCTGGTGGCCCTGTCCGCTGGGACTATGCAGGCACACCACCACATCTGATTTATGTGGCATTGGAGGTCAAACTCCACGCATGCTCAGCCAGTGCTCTACCCACTGACTCAGACCCTCAGCCCCGCTTTTAGAAATTATAACATTAACCTCTTTTCTGAGGAAACTCACTCCAGGGTCCTCATCTGTGCCTCTTTAAGGCACAGATTTATGCTCTAGAGAAACCTAGACCATGAGCTGGCTCCGTGCCTCCTCTAGGCTGTTGCCGTATAATCCCCATGTTGTGTCTGACCCAGGTTCCAGGGAAGCCATTGAATGTGCACTAAGTGTTCAGAGATGGGAAACGATCCCAGATCTCTCCCGGGTCTCCTGTCTCCCATCTTTCCTATGATTCTGATTGTGATCTCCACAGAGATTGCCAGTTTACCTTCGTTGTACTCAAAGCCAATGTTGTGGAAGGTTCTGGGAGATGCTCTGCCTTCCTCTTCACCCCACCTGTACATCTCAGACACTCTGGACTTTTGCCTATTGGGGGAAAGAGCCATGGGACCCAGTTATGATCACAGACGAGAGACAAGGACCCAAGATGAGCTACAAGTCTGCTTCCAACAGCCCACCGTCTTCCTCGAGGACGGAGACTGCCCAAGGAGAGAAAGCAGAAAGAGGATTAGGGATGGCGAAGGAAGAATGCGCATGCACCATACCTTTGTGCATCTCTTCTGTAGTGGACGGAGAACACAGCGAGGATCACAAGAATCACCAACAGCACTGCCACCCCGGCTCCCACGAGCCCATACACCAGACTTTTCTGGATGCCCCAGTCGCAGTTTTCACCGCTGTACCAGTGAGTATCCGTGGACAAGCAGCTGAGATAGGAGAAGGAACAGAGAGGAGAGAAGAGAGTCAGTCATTGCTCCGGGCTCATGGATACCTAATGGGGTGCAAATTCGAATGGAGTTCTGAGGACATGAACGGGTGACAGGTCCGAGTCCAATCTCTTTAAGCAGGTCCTACCAGAAGCCCAATTAACAGACCTTTGCCCCCAACAGTAGTCCGGGACCCAGGGCAGTTGTTCTAACCCGGTTCCCTTCATCTACACCCCAAGTTAGTGGTCACTCGGTGTTTTCAGTTTCAGTCCTATTTGCAAACACCCTCGCCTCCGTTTCTGATCCAGAGCCTGTCTTTCCTGCCCCAAGCTTTTCTTGCCTGAGCTGCTCTCTCTCTCTATCCCTTTCTTCCTGGATCCACCTAAAATCAGCTTGGGAGCCGCTGCTCCAAGAAGCTATCCCAGAGAAACCACTCAGGTTAGTCTGGGATAGCAATTCAGGCCTCTGAATTGTTCCTTCTGCTATTCCTGATTTGCGTGTGCGTGCGTGTGTGTGCGTGTGTATGTTCACAGCCGTGTGCATGTGTGTGCGCACATGTGTAGACAGAGGTGTTATTCCTCGGGCACTGTCCACCTGGGTTTTTGAGACAAGTCACTCCAAGTTGTAATGGTTTGACTGAAAAATGTCCCCCACAGTTTTTGGATGTTTGACTCCTACTTAGCTATGCTCTTTTGGGAGGTTATGGGACCTTTAAGATGTGGGGGGGCCTTACGGCTGGAGAGATGGCTCAGTGGTTAAGAGCACTGACGGCTCTTCCAGAGGTCCTGAGTTCAATTCCCAGCAACCACATGGTGGCTCACAACCATCTGTAGTGGGGATCTGGCGCCACCTTCTGGTGTGTCTGATGACAGCTACAGTGTACTCACATACATGAAATAAAAAAAGTTATTAAGAAAAAAAGATGTGGGGCCTTGCTAGAAGTGCACCTCAAAGTCAGCTTTCAGAACTTCTAGCCCAATAGCCTCTCACCATTTCCGGTTTGCTCCCTCAGCTTCCGGTGTGATGAAAGGTGATTGGCTAGCTCCTGTCTGGGTTACCTGCTCTCATGGCTTCCTTGCCAGTATGAGACCCCACTACAGAACGATAAATCTAAATAAATGCCCTTCCATACGTTGCTTTTGGTCATGGTGTTTCATCATAGCCACAAAAGTAATTAATTCACTGGTTCGGAGCTTGAAAAGTAGTCCATGTGGACTGGCCAGACAGCCCCACAGATCCACTTGTCGCCAGTGCTGAAACATGTTTTTAAAATTATCTTTAATTTTTGAAGTAAGTTAATATCTTATGTAATATGACAGTGTCCGCACATACACTGAGGTACCATATGCATTCAGTACCTGTAGCAACCAGAAGAGGGCATAACATTTCCTGGACCTGGAGTTATAGGGGATTGTCAGTCACCAGGTGGGTCCCATGCCCAGCATTTTTTTTTCTTTTTTTTTTCTCCGGAGCTGGGGACTGAACCCAGGACTTTGCGCTCGCTAGGCAAGCACTCTACCACTGAGCTAAATCCCCAACCCTCCAGCTTTTTACATAGGCGCTGGGGATCGGAACTCACGTCCTCATGCTTGCCTGGCAAGCATTTTGATCAGCTGAGCCATCTTTCAAGCCTCGGATGTTTTTGAGACAGAGCCTCTCTGGGTAGCTCAGACTGACCATGAACTCTTGATCTTCCTGGAGTCTCTACCTCCCAAGTGCTGGCAACACAGATTCAAGGCACTAACTCAGTGTTCAGTTTGCAATGCCTCTCCTGATTTTCCTATGTCCTGTGTCTGTGATTAGGCTACATGGGCTTCCTGTCCTCATGGAGACACAAAGCTTTCTTTATCTATTTCTATAGCGGGGGCCATTTTTAAAAAATATGAAATTGGGACTGGAGACATGGCTCAGTGGTTAAGAGCACTCACTGCTCTTCTAGAGGTCCTGAGTTCAATTCCCAGCAACCACATGGTGGCTCACAACCATCTGTAATGGGATTCGATGTTCTTGTCTGGTGTGTCTGAAGACAGCTACAGTATACTCATATACATAAAATAAATTTATAATTCTAAAATGAGAAAGATTATTTTTAAAAAATTATGAAATTATATGTATTTACTCTCTCTCCATCTCTCCATCTCTCTGTCTCTGTCTCTCTGTCTCTCTCTCTCCCTCTGTGTGTGTGTGTGTGTGTGTCTGTGTGTGTGTGTGTGTATGTTGTGGAGGTTAGAGAACTTGACAATGTTGGTTCTCTTGGGGCTTAGTAGTGAGCACCTTTTCCACTTTACCCACCTGTCCTCGTCCTCTGAGAAAGAGACCCTGTGTTCTCTGCTAGCCCAGGAGCCTCGTGAAGCTGGAACATCTCTTAGTCTGTCCTGGAGATGTTTTCTACCAGGTTGGACAGTTCCTGACCCACTTTAGTCACTTTGGACTTGGCCACCCGTACTCCTTTAACACACCCACCCACTCTGATTCTTTCACAACTGTATACTTTCAAGAGGTGTAGGGATAGAATCTCATGACCTTGGTCTCTAAGAGTGGAGCAGCCCCATGGCAAAGGGGGTTACTCACAGGCACCGGGGTCCACTTCGCTGCAACTGACATTTGCCATAGCTGCAGTTCTTGGAGGTACTGTAGCCTGATGAACAAGGCGTGACACAGTACCACTTATTGTCCTTGAGCCCCAGGGTGACATACTTTGCAAAGTCCTCTCCAGCCTCTTTCTTGCACACCTCTGAGGGGGTGGCATGGAAGAACAGTAAAGAATTAGGAGACCAGGAACACTGCCTTGATCCTCCCTGGCAGGCTCCTCCCTACCCAGCTCCTCCCTTCCTGGCTCCTCCCTGTCTCCTGCCTTGCTCCCCCCCCCCATGCCCAACTCCTCCCTGCCTGCTCCTCCCTGCCTTCTGCCTGCTCCTCCCAGCCTCCTGCCTTGCTCCCCCTGCCCAACTCCTCCCTGCCTGCTCCTCCCTGCCTCCTGCCTTGCTCCCCCCCATGCCTAGCTCCTCCCTGCCTGCTCCTCCCTGCCTCCTGCCCTGTTCCCCCCCCCCTGCCCAGCTCCTACCTGCCTGCTCCTCCCTGCCACCTGCTTGCTCCTCCCTGCCTCCTGCCTGCTCCTCCCAGCCTCCTGCCCTGCTCGCCCCCTGCCCGGCTCCTCTCTGCCCCAGCCTTCTGCCTCTCCAGCCTTTCCCAGAACCACACATATCATATTACGTACCCTCAAGATTGTCACTGACTACTGTAACGTTGGTTTGCACCCGGGTGGCAGTCGAGTTGAAACACAGTAAGGCTGTGAAGGAGACACATAAAGCCTTTGTTACAGAGACCCCTTAGCACCTTCAGTGTGTGGGGAAGAAGGGAAGGACCGAGATAGCGCAGTGGTTAAATGGGAAGTGATCTCTGCCAGCTTGTGTGTTTGGACACTTGGTTTCCCAGGATGATGCTCTATGGGAAGGTTGTGGCACCTTTAGGGGAGGTCATGAGACTTCCCTGGGACTAGGTTGGAAGGTTATAGACCATGCCACTTTCGTCTGAGCCTTCTGCTCTAAGGATTTGTTTGTTTGTTTGTTTGTTTGTTTATGAATGACAGGGTTTCACTGTGCCTGTAGCCCTGACTGTCCTGGAATTCAATGTGTGACCAGGTTGGTCTCAAATTCGCAAAGCTCTGCCTGCCTCTGACTCCCCCAGGGCTGAGTTCTAAGACGGCCACCACATAGGCCAGATCAGAACTTCCTAAGGAATGGCAGAGAGCAGGCTTTGACTATCACAGGGCTGCCCAAGGCCATGCCTTCCCCTCCAGGGGAGACTGTGTCCTGCAAACCAGGAGCCAAAGAAATCCTTCCTCTTTTGAGTTGTTTCCATCAAGTTTGGCCATGGCACTTTTAACTAGTAGGTGTGGACGTAGAGGGGGATGTCAGGCTTTGATTCCAGATGGTCACACTCTATGGCTCCTCTTTGGCCCACACCCCCTCGGCCGAAATCCCCACACTCCTCACTGTATTACGTAGTGAGTCATGAGATGCCTTAGCACCCAGCAGCCATCTGTCTCAGTCCCCTTGATATCGACACTCTACGGGAATTCCCCATCCTAGCCTGCTCGGTGCCCTCCCATCCAGGCTTGTCTCGGAGCGAGACAGGAATGACAAGCCCCAGCCCTGGACACAGATCCCAGTGTTCCACAAGCTCCACCTGCCTTCTTTCCCAGCATCCCACCTGTCTCTCTTGGGTGGGGAGATGAATGGGACACTCTGAGAGTGCATCCCTCCACGACTACGTTACCTGAACAGGTATTATTGGCATCTTGTACTTGAACTGTTGTCGCATTCTTGATTTTTGTCTCCAGGTTACTGACGATGTTATCTAAGGTGTTGTCGAATCCTGGGGTGTACTGGGCCTTCAGGATGACATCATAATCCACCACGATACTGCCTTTGCTGGGGGGAGAGAGGGGCGGCACACTTGAGCATCCTTCTATGGCCATCCCTGCTACTTATCCTTTCCATCCCTTCCCTGAACAGGATTTGCCTCCTCTACAATCCTGGGAAGAATTCCAGGCAAGAGGATGGAGAGCTTGTGGCTAACCTGGGCTATGTAGTGAGTTTAAGCTAGCCTAGAGTACAGAGTAAGGTTTTACTGGAAAAACAGACGGAGAGAGGGAAAAAGGGAGATAGAGACAGAGGCACAGAGAAAGATACGCACGCGCGCACGCACACACACAGAGAGAGAGAGAGAGAGAGAGAGAGAGAGAGAGAGAGAGAGAGGAGAGAGAGGGGCAGACATACATACATACATACATACATACATACATACATACATACATACGTGTGTTGGGGAGCTCTGGAGAGATTGCTCAGCTAATAAAGTCTCTGTTGTATAAACATGAGGAACTAGATTCAGGTGCTCAGGTGAAACTCGGATGCCCTGGCATGCGTCTGTAACCCTGGCACCAGGGGCAGCAGAGACTGGGGGGTCCCTTGATCTCCTTGGCCAGTAAGCCTAACCAAACTGATGAACCCCTGGCTATGTGATAGACCCGCTCACTAACAATGGGAAGAAGAGGTTCAGTGGTAGAGCGCTTGCCTAGCAAGCGCAAGGCCCTGGGTTCGGTCCCCAGCTCCGAAAAAAAGAAAAACAAAAAACAATGGGAAGAAGAGAAAGATTGAGGAAGGCACCCATTGTGGGCCTCCAGCTTCCACATGCATTCACATGTGTGCACATGTATAAACACACACACACACACACACATTTGGTTAGACAAAGAGATAGCTAACATATGAACACAGGGAAAACAAATCATACAAGGACGCAGGAAGAAGGCACTGTACTTGAGCTCAGCCTTCCAGGGGCTTCCAGAGCTGTGAGCTCAGAACAAGTTACTGCTGTTCAAGCTACAACCGATGGTGTCCCTGCATGGCACCCGTTGTGGGGCATGCAGGCAGCCCCCTAAATGGCCTCTGTAATCATGACCCTTGTTCATGACCCTTGTTCCCATGCAAACGGCCTTCCTCCTTCCAGACACAGGCACTCACCTCAGATTTTTGATGATAACTCCTTCATACTCCGGGATACCAGCATAAATTATCGCCATCTGCAAGGCAAGGCAATATGTCATCCCACAGATCCCACCTCCAGGATTCTCTGTGTGGGATATCAGCACTCCCTGATTCTCATCCTACCCACCAGTGACACAGAGACCAAATAGAAAGTTCTCCTGTCATGGGACCAGGTCTGTCCTGCTACCAGGCAAATCCTGCTTCCCATCCCTCACCTGCCCTGGCTGGCTCTGAGGACCCAGGGAAGCTGTGAACAATATGCATCTAACATACCCAGCTGCCATCTTAATCCCTCCAGACTCCTAGGGATTAGGGATGGGGTTGGGGTGGAGAGCTGAGGGCCCTGGTGGGGGGCGGGGTGGCTCTCTCAGCCTTACCTGCTTTGTGAATGTCTCATTGAAGTTACGGAATTCTGTGGAGTTTCGGTCCTGTAGCTCATTACTATATTCTTGACTGGTTACTGTCACACTCACTTCCACAGATGCAGAGACCGTCGGCTCTAAGTGGGACAGACAGGAACACTGATCATTGAGATGGACCCTTACCAGTGAAATCCTCAGTCCCTGAAGGCCCACCCTGGATGCAGGGAGAGACGAGGGCCTCTTCCAGCATATTGTCCCTTGGAGGAAGCCAGCCATAGTTTACTCCTTAGGGCTTATGGATGACAACTGTATTGGATGTAGAGTGCCCCCCAGCCCCCACTTATGGTAGAGTTATATCCTGATAAGTCCATAGGACATTGAACTTTTCATAAATTAAAAATGTCTTTAATCTGGGGATGTAGCTCAGTGAGTGAGTGGTAGAATGCTTGCTTAGGATGCACAAAGCATGTCTACCTCTCTCTCTCTCTCTCTCTCTCTCTCTCTCTCTCTCTCTCACACACACACACACACACACACTCATACATACCACACACACTCACACTCACACACACACCTCACAACATGCTCACACACACTCACGACATGTTCACACATACACACACAGACACTCACTCACATACACACATACTCACACACACTCACAAACTCACACACACTCACAACATGCTCACACACTCACACATACACACACATACACACTCATACACACACTCACATGCATGTTCACACACACTCAAACCCACTCTCTCACACAACTCACATACTCACACACTCACACATGCTCACACACACTCACACACACTCACACACACTCACACACACACACAATATGTAGAGCATTTGCTCCTGAAACCTACAGCACACTCTTGTTTGGTAGCACAACCTGGTTGATTGTTTCTGTGTGTGTGTGTGTGTGTGTGTGTGTGTGTGTGTGCATGTGCTGTGTATCCTTGGCTGGTCTGGATCTCACTATGTAGATCAGGCTAGCCTCCAGACCATAGAGATTCTTCTGCCTCTGCTAAACCCTGGGATTAAAGGTGTGCACCCCCACCCCCAGTCTGATCACTTGTGTGTGTCTGCCTGTCTGACTGTGGGAGCTACAGCTCAGTATTTCGAGATAGCATGGCTCCACACAGCACATGGCACCAGCCCAGAGGAAGATTCAAAATCTGAAGTAGGGTCTCTGCAGAATAGCACTACTGTTTCAGCAAAGTAAAAACAGAGTCTTATTCTTCTGTTTATTTTCTTGTTTGTATGTAGAGGGGTCTGTGTGCTCTCATGCATGTGCACATGTCAGAGGACAGCTTGTGGGTACCAGTTCTCTCTTTCTGCCATGTGGGTTTCAGGGATCGAAGTCTCTTGCCATCAGGATTGGTGGCAAGGGCCATCTTGCTTGCTTCTGTTTATTGTTGTTGTTTGTTCATTTAAAAACGTCCTTACCACTAGGTAAATGTAAGATAAGGGATGACTGGAGCGGTGGTCCAGTGATTGACAGTGTGTATTGCTCTTGTAGGGGACTGGAGTTCAGTTCCCAGCCCGTGTCAGGAAGCTCACAACCACCTGTGACTCAAGTTCCAGGTGATCCAGCACTTTTCTGCTGGCCTCTGTGGGTGCTCACACATTTGGCCCTTGTACACACATGCGCACACATGCACACAAATAAATATTTTTTAAAAATATGGGCCATAAGGAGTAAGGCAAGGACCAGTGTCTGTGGGGACTTTTTATGCTTGGTACTGGGGAGAGCCCCACCCACACTGGGGAGAGCCCCACCCACACTTTGTAGTCCAATTGAATTTCACTTACTTATCTCTACGCTCTCCATCACTTCCTCACACCTTGGGCCATAGAAGAGGCCGGTACACTGACATTTGAGCCCATCCCACGTGCCTCCGTTCTGGCAGTCGACCACAGGGACTCTGTTCTGACAGCGATCCCCTGAGAAGCCATTGGGGCAGACGCACATCGCACCTGACCAGTACCCTCCGTTCAGGCAATTCACTGCAAAAGACAAAGCAGAGATCTGGTAACACACATTTCCATAGAATGTTACAACTTGACATGTTACCCCTCCCTCTCTCCTTCCTTTTCCCCCATCCTTTTAAAATTTCTTTTCTTTCCCTCCTTCCCTCTTTCTCAACTTCTCTTATTCTCTGAGACAGCCTCTTACTATGTAGTTCAGGCCGACTTTGAACTTGCAACCCTCTTGCCTCAGCCTCTGAGTCCTGGGATTAGAGACCAGGAATGGACGACCATGTCTGGGTTTCACCCAGTGTGCCCATGTAATGAGACACTCTGACAAGACCCTCTATTCACAGGAGTCAGCATCACCCTCATGTCCCAGACAGAAGCAATGTAGATGAGACCCCTGTTCACACGTTCAGACCCCACCATGGCTGGCTTGACCCCTTCTTGGAGTCCAGTTTGCACCACAGCCACTCAAAGGCATGGAAGAGAAAACTCTTGGGGAGTGGGTGACATATTGGAGACAGAGACAAAGACTGAGTGGGCTGGGGCAGCCCAGCAGTGCAGATCCCACCAAGGGTGGCTAGTATTGAGCTAGCTCTTCAGTGCCCAAGAGGAGTCTGTCGGTTCTGCTTACAATTCCTGACTTTTAGAGACATGGGGCTTGAGGGAGTAGACACTGTTTAAATAGATAGGCAGGAGCTGCTCATAACTCCTCATGACCGACAGAGAGCAGCTTGAAGTAGCTAAATTTCTTTTTGTCTTATTTACTTATTTCATGTCATGCACACAGTTTGTGTGTGTGTGTGTGTGTGTGTGTGTGTATGTGTGTGTGGTGTGTATGTGTGTGTGGTGTGTATGTGTGTGTGGTGTGTATGTGTGTGTGGTGTGTGGTGTGTATGTGTGTGTGGTGTGTATGTGTGTGTGGTGTGTGGTGTGTATGTGTGTGTGTGGTGTGTATGTGTGTGTGGTGTGTGGTGTGTATGTGTGTGTGTGGTGTGTATGTGTGTGTGGTGTGTGGTGTGTATGTGTGTGTGTGGTGTGTATGTGTGTGTGTGGTGTGGTGTGTATGTGTGTGTGGTGTGTATGTGTGTGTGGTGTGTATGTGTGTGTGGTGTGTATGTGTGTGTGGTGTGTGTATGTGTATGTGTGTGTGGTGTGTGTGCATGTGTGTGTGGTGTGTGGTATGTGTGTGTATCTGTGTGTGGTATGTGGTATGTGTGTGTATGTATGTATGGTGTGGCGTGTATGTATGTATGGTGTGACGCGCACGCGCGCGCGCGCGTGTGTGTGTGTCTGTGTGGTATGTATGTGGTGTGTGTGTGTGTGTGTGTGTGTGTGTGTGTGTGTGTGTGTGGTGTGGTGTAGGCCAGAGGTTGATATCAGTGTCTGTCTCAACTGCTCTCTACCCTCCTTACTTCTGTATATTCAGATTAAGTCTCACAGAGCCCAGAGCTCACTGCTCTCTCTTGCCTTGCTGGCCAGTGAAGTCTCAGGGTCCTCCTGTGTCTGCCTTCCCAGTATCAGGATTGCAGATGTGCACTGGCCTGCTCAGCTCTTTATGTGGGTTCAATCCACATCCTTGCTTAGGTGGCACTTTACTGACTAGGCATCTCCCCCAACCTCATTCATTCATTCATTCTTAGGATTGCTATCTCATGAATATATATTTATATTTTCTGATATCTATACATAAATATGTATAGATAGTCTGGGATGGGCTGTAACTCAATATGTAGCTCAGGTTGTCCTTAAGTTATCAATTTTCTTGCCTCCACCTCCCGAGTGGGTGGATTACAGGCTCCGGCCACCATGTTTTTAGCATTAGTTAACATTTTTAAGCACTTAGGATAGAATATTATTGACTACACATAGAAGGTTCTTTCTGAATTTGGAGGGAGACTATGAAGAATCCCTTACATTATGAAAGGCATGCTTCATACAAAATACAACATAACACGTAATAGGGCAAGCGTGCACCAGGAGGAAAAAGAGAGCTAGAGCTGATAGCATCAAAACCAGAGGGAAGGCTGCCTGGCCCAAAGGAGGGAAGGGGAGCGACCGACTCTCCACCCGCATTGGACTACAGTTCAGACAGCACAAACTGGAGCAAAGCTTCCATAAGTAAAAGAGAGATAGGGTGGAAGACAGGAGCAGAGAGACCCGTGATCGCCACTGACTTCTCGCAAAGCCATCCACACTGAGGTATCAAAGAACAGAGAAAGAAAAAGCACAAATAAAAATATAGAGTTACATGAAATTGTAACATTAAAAAAAGGCAGACACAAAGAAAAAAACACAAGAGAAACATGATGCTGTGCACAGTTTTAAATGTGTGTGTATGAGTATGTGTATGTGTGTGAGTGTGTGTATGAGTGTGTGCATGATTTTGTATGTGTGTGTATGTATGTGAATGTTTGTGTCTGTAATGTGTGTACATGAGTGAGTTTGTGAATGAGCATGTATGTGTGTTAGTGTGTATATGTGTCAATGTGAGTATGAGTGTGTGTATGTGTGAGACTGTGTGTATGAGTGTAGATATGTGTATGAGTATATGAGTGTGCATGTGTGCGAGTGTGTCTGGGTGTCTGGGTGTGTAGGTGTAAGTGTGTATGTGTGTGAGTGTTGTGAGCATGTGCCTGTGATTGAGTGTATGGTGATAGAGAATGGAACACATGCTGTAGAAAAGTAAACATTGAAAAGAGGAAAAGAACAACACCATGTGTGGTAGAACAGGAGGATAAGGACAAAAAAGGGCAACTAAGACAGCTGTACAATGAGGTACAAACAACGCAGCAGGGGATGAAGAGGAGGAAGACGAAGTGCTAAAGAAATATCAGATATGGGAGTGAGAATTTAAAAAAATAGAAATATAAGATGCAAAAAAAACAATAAAAAGAGGTATTGAAAAAGCAGCTACATGAAGATGCATGCTACAATATAAAAACAAAAGGAAGAAATATCAATAAAAATTACTAATGGAATTGTAGAAAGATTAAAAACACACATGGAAGATTCAGAAAAGACAAATAGAAAACAGGGGAGAAAAGAAAAAAAAAAGAAAAACAAACCTGGAGTGGTGGTCATGACAGGCGTAGTAGTGATGACAGGCATGGTGGTGATGACACGTGTCGTAGTGACAGCAGGAGTGGTAGTGACACGAGGCGTGGTGGTGACAGCAGGAGTGGTGGTGACCTCAGGAGTGGTGGTGACATCAGCAGTGGTGGTGACACTAGCAGTGGTGGTGACGTCAGGAGTGGTGGTCACATCAGGAGTCGTGGTGACATCTGGAGTGGTGGTGACACCAGCAGTGGTGGTGACACCAGCAGTGGTGGTGACATCAGCAGTGGTGGTGACCTGAGGAGTGGTGGTTGCATCAGGAGTGGTGGTGGCATCAGGAGTGGTGGTGACACCAGCAGTGGTGGTCACATCAGGAGTGGTGGTGACATCAGGAGTGGTGGTGACATCAGGAGTGGTGGTGACACTAGCAGTGGTGGTGACATCAGCAGTGGTGGTCACATCAGAAGTGGTGGTGACATCAGGAGTGGTGGTGACACCATCAGTGGTGGTTGCCTCAGGAGTGGTGGTGACGTCAGTAGTGGTGGTTGCATCAGGAGAGGTGGTGACCTCAGTAGTGGTGGTGACCTCAGCAGTGGTGGTGACATCAACAGTGGTCGTGACATCAACAGTGGTGGTGACCTGAGGAGTGGTGGTTGTATCAGGAGTGGTGGTTGTATCAGGAGTGGTGGTGACGTCAGGAGTGGTGGTGACATCAGGAGTGGTGGTGACATCAGGAGTGGTGGTGACATCAGGAGTGGTGGTGACACCAGCAGTGGTGGTCACATTAGGAGTGGTGGTGATACCAGCAGTGGTGGTGACATCAGCAGTGGTGGTCACATCAGGAGTGGTGGTGACATCAGCAGTGGTGGTGACGTCAGGAGTGGTGGTGACACCAGCAGTGGTGGTGACATCAGGAGTGGTGGTGACACCAGCAGTGGTGGTGACACCAGGGGTGGTGGTCACATCAGGAGTGGTGGTGACATCAGGAGTGGTGGTGAACTCAGCAGTGGTCGTGAAATCAACAGTGGTGGTGACCTGAGGAGTGGTGGTTGCATCAGGAATGGTGGTGACGTCAGGAGTGGTGGTGATGTCAGGGGTCGTGGTGACGTCAGGAGTGGTGGTGACATCAGGAGTGGTGGTGACATCAGCAGTGGTGGTCACATCAGGAGTGGTGGTGATCTCAAGAGTGGTTGTGTCACTAGCAGTGGTGGTGACATCAGGAGTGGTGGTGACATCAGAAGTTGTGGTGACACCATCAGTGGTGGTTGCCTCAGGAGTGGTGGTGACACCAGCAGTGGTGGTTGCATCAGGAGTTGTGGTGACACCAGCAGTGGAGGTGACATCAGCCGTGGTGGTGACATCAGGAGTGGTGGTGACATCAGGAGTGGTGGTGACATCAGGAGTGGTGGTGACATCAGGAGTGGTGGTGACACCAGCAGTGGTGGTCACATCAGGAGTGGTGGTGATACCAGCAGTGGTGGTGACATCAGCAGTGGTGGTCACATCAGGAGTGGTGGTGACACCAGCAGTGGTGGTGACATCAGGAGTGGTGGTGACACCAGCAGTGGTGGTGACACCAGGGGTGGTGGTCACATCAGGAGTGGTGGTGACATCAGGAGTGGTGGTGAACTCAGCAGTGGTCGTGAAATCAACAGTGGTGGTGACCTGAGGAGTGGTGGTTGCATCAGGAATGGTGGTGACGTCAGGAGTGGTGGTGATGTCAGGGGTCGTGGTGACGTCAGGAGTGGTGGTGACATCAGGAGTGGTGGTGACATCAGCAGTGGTGGTCACATCAGGAGTGGTGGTGATCTCAAGAGTGGTTGTGTCACTAGCAGTGGTGGTGATGTCAGGAGTGGTGGTGACATCAGAAGTTGTGGTGACACCATCAGTGGTGGTTGCCTCAGAAGTGGTGGTGACACCAGCAGTGGTGGTTGCATCAGGAGTTGTGGTGACACCAGCAGTGGAGGTGACATCAGCCGTGGTGGTGACATCAGGAGTGGTGGTGACATCAGGAGTGGTGGTGACACCAGTACTGGTGGTGATGTCAGGAGTGGTGGTCACATCAGCAGTGGTCGTGACATCAACAGTGGTGGTGAACTGAGGAGTGGTGGTTGCACCAGGAGTGGTGGTGACGTAAGGAGTGGTGGTGACACCAGCAGTGGTGGTCACATCAGGAGTGGTGGTGATACCAGCAGTGGTGGTGACATCAGCAGTGGTGGTCACATCAGCAGTGGTGGTGATCTCAAGAGTGGTCGTGTCACTAGCAGTGGTGGTGACATCAGCAGTGGTGGTCACATCAGGAGTGGTAGTGATCTCAAGAGTGGTTGTGTCACTAGCAGTGGTGGTGATGTCAGGAGTGGTGGTGATGTCAGGAGTTGTGGTGACGTCAGGAGTGGTGGTGACATCAGGAGTGGTGATGATACCAGCAGTGGTGGTGACATCAGGAGTGGTGGTGATACCAGCAGTGGTGGTGACATCAGCAGTGGTGGTCACATCAGGAGTGGTGGTGATCTCAAGAGTGGTCGTGTCACTAGCAGTGGTGGTGATGTCAGGAGTGGTGGTGACATCAGGAGTTGTGGTGACACCATCAGTGGTGGTTGCCTCAGGAGTGGTGGTGACATCAGGAGTGGTGGTGACCCCAGTAGTGGTGGTGACGTCAGGAGTGGTGGTGACCTCAGCAGTGGTGGTGATACCAGCAGTGGTGGTGACATGAGCAGTGGTGGTCACATCAGGAGTGGTGGTGATACCAGCAGTGGTGGTGACATCAGGAGTGGTGGTGACATCACGAGTGGTGGTGATCTCAAGAGTGGTTGTGTCACTAGCAGTGGTGGTGATGTCAGGAGTAGTGGTGACATCAGAAGTTGTGGTGACACCATCAGTGGTGGTTGCCTCAGAAGTGGTGGTGACACCAGCAGTGGTGGTTGCATCAGGAGTTGTGGTAACACCAGCAGTGGAGGTGACATCACCCGTGGTGGTGACATCAGGAGTGGTGGTGACATCAGGAGTGGTGATGACGTCAGGAGTGGTGGTCACATCAGCAGTGGTCGTGAAATCAACAGTGGTGGTGACCTGAGGAGTGGTGGTTGCACCAGGAGTGGTGGTGACGTCAGGAGTGGTGGTGATACCAGCAGTGGTGGTCACATCAGGAGTGGTGGTGATACCAGCAGTGGTGGTGACATCAGCAGTTGTGGTCACATCAGGAGTGGTGGTGATCTCAAGAGTGGTCGTGTCACTAGCAGTGGTGGTGACATCAGCAGTGGTGGTCACATCAGGAGTGGTGGTGATCTCAAGAGTGGTTGTGTCACTAGCAGTGGTGGTGATGTCAGGAGTGGTGGTGATGTCAGGAGTTGTGGTGACGTCAGGAGTGGTGGTGACATCAGGAGTTGTGGTGACACCATCAGTGGTGGTTGCCTCAGGAGTGGTGGTGACATCAGGAGTGGTGGTGATACCAGCAGTGGTGGTGACATCAGGAGTGGTGGTAACATCACGAGTGGTGGTGACACCAGCAGTGGTGGTCACATCAGGAGTGGTGGTGACATCAGCAGTGGTGGTCACATCAGGAGTGGTGGTGATGTCAGGAGTTGTGGTGATGTCAGGAGTGGTGGTGACATCAGGAGTGGTGGTGATACCAGCAGTGGTGGTGACATCAGGAGTGGTGGTGACACCAGCAGTGGTGGTGACATCAGGAGTGGTGGTGATACCAGCAGTGGTGGTGACATCAGCAGTGGTGGTCACATCAGGAGTGGTGGTGATCTCAAGAGTGGTCGTGTCACTAGCAGTGGTGGTGATGTCAGGAGTGGTGGTGACATCAGGAGTGGTGGTGACCCCAGTAGTGGTGGTGACGTCAGGAGTGGTGGTGACCTCAGCAGTGGTGGTGATACCAGCAGTGGTGGTGACATCAGGGGTGGTGGTGACATCAGGAGTGGTGGTGATACCAGCAGTGGTGGTGACATCAGGAGTGGTGGTTACATCACGAGTGGTGGTGACACCAGCAGTGGTGGTGACATCAGGGGTGGTGGTCACATCAGGAGTGGTGGTGACATCAGCAGTGGTGGTCACATCAGGAGTGGTGGTGATACCAGCAGTGGTGGTGACATCAGGAGTGGTGGTGACACCAGCAGTGGTGGTGACATCAGGAGTGGTGGTGATACCAGCAGTGGTGGTGACATCAGCAGTGGTGGTCACATCAGGAGTGGTGGTGATCTCAAGAGTGGTTGTGTCACTAGCAGTGGTGGTGATGTCAGGAGTGGTGGTGATGTCAGGAGTTGTGGTGACGTCAGGAATGGTGGTGATACCAGCAGTAGTGGTGACATCAGGAGTGGTGGTGATACCAGCAGTGGTGGTCACATCAGGAGTGGTGGTGATCTCAAGAGTGGTCGTGTCACTAGCAGTGGTGGTGATGTCAGGATTGGTGGTGACATCAGGAGTTGTGGTGACACCATCAGTGGTGGTTGCCTCAGGAGTGGTGGTGACATCAGGAGTGGTGGTGACCCCAGTAGTGGTGGTGACGTCAGGAGTGGTGGTGACCTCAGCAGTGGTGGTCACATCAGGAGTGGTGGTGATACCAGCAGTGGTGGTGACATCAGCAGTGGTGGTGATCTCAAGAGTGGTTGTGTCACTAGCAGTGGTGGTCACATCAGCAGTTGTGGTGATACCAGCAGTGGTGGTGACACCATCAGTGGTGGTTACCTCAGGAGTGGTGGTGACACCAGCAGTGGTGGTGACATCAGGAGTGGTGGTGACACCAGCAGTGGTGGTGACATCAGGAGTGGTGGTGATACCAGCAGTGGTGGTGACATCAGCAGTGGTGGTCACATCAGGAGTGGTGATCTCAAGAGTGGTCGTGTCACTAGCAGTGGTGGTGATGTCAGGAGTGGTGGTGACATCAGGAGTTGTGGTGACACCATCAGTGGTGGTTGCCTCAGGAGTGGTGGTGACATCAGGAGTGGTGGTGACCCCAGTAGTGGTGGTGACGTCTGGAATGGTGGTGACCTCAGCAGTGGTGGTGATACCAGCAGTGGTGGTCACATCAGCAGTGGTGGTCACATCAGGAGTGGTGGTGATACCAGCAGTGGTGGTGACATCAGGAGTGGTGGTTACATCACGAGTGGTGGTGACACCAGCAGTGGTGGTGACGTCAGGGGTGGTGGTCACATCAGGAGTGGTGGTGACATCAGCAGTGGTGGTCACATCAGGAGTGGTGGTGATACCAGCAGTGGTGGTGACATCAGCAGTGGTGGTGATCTCAAGAGTGGTTGTGTCACTAGCAGTGGTGGTCACACCAGCAGTGGTGGTGACATCAGCAGTGGTGGTGATACCAGCAGTGGTGGTGACACCATCAGTGGTGGTTGCCTCAGGAGTTGTGGTGACACCAGCAGTGGTGGTTGCATCTGGAGTTGTGGTGACACCAGCAGTGGAGGTGACATCAGCCGTGCTGGTGACATCAGGAGTGGTGGTGACACCAGTACTGGTGGTGACATCAGGAGTGGTGGTCACATCAGCAGTGGTCGTGACATCAACAGTGGTGGTGACCTGAGGAGTGGTGGTTGCACCAGGAGTGGTGGTGACGTCAGGAGTGGTGGTGATGGCAGGAGTTGTGGTGACGTCAGGAGTGGTGGTGACATCAGGAGTGGTGGTGATACCAGTAGTGGTGGTGACATCAGCAGTGGTGGTCACATCAGGAGTGGTGGTGATCTCAAGAGTGGTCCTGTCACTAGCAGTGGTGGTGATGTCAGGAGTGGTGGTGACATCAGGAGTTGTGGTGACACCATCAGTGGTGGTTGCCTCAGGAGTGGTGGCGACATCAGGAGTGGTGGTAACCCCAGTAGTGGTGGTGACGTCAGGAGTGGTGGTGACCTCAGCAGTGGTGGTGACATCAGGAGTGGTGGTGACACCAGCAGTGGTGGTCACATCAGGAGTGGTGGTGATACCAGCAGTGGTGGTGACATCAGCAGTGGTGGTCACATCAGGGGTGGTGGTCACATCAGGAGTGGTGGTGATACTAGCAGTGGTGGTGACATCAGCAATGGTGGTCACATCAGGAGTGGTGGTGACATCAGCAGTGGTGTTCACATCAGGAGTGGTGGTGATCTCAAGAGTGGTCGTGTCACTAGCAGTGGTGGTGATGTCAGGAGTGGTGGTGACATCAGGAGTTGTGGTGACACCATCAGTGGTGGTTGCCTCAGGAGTGGTGGTGACATCAGGAGTGGTGGTGACCCTAGTAGTGGTGGTGACGTCAGGAGTGGTGGTGGTGACCTCAGCAGTGGTGGTGATACCAGCAGTGGTGGTAAAGTCAGGAGTGGTGTTCACATCAGTAGTAGTGGTGTCACCAGCAGTGGTGGTGATGTCAGGAGTGGTGGTGACCTCAGCAGTGGTGGTCACATCAGGAGTGGTGGTCACATCAGTAGTTGTGGTGGCATGAGGAGTGGTGGTGACAGCAGCAGTGGTGGTCCTGTCAGGAGAGGTGATTGCATCAGAATGGGTGGTGTCCCCAGTAGTGGTGGTCAATGGAAGACTGCTTCTGACAGCAGTAGTAGTGGAGACACTTGCTGCATTGGTGACATCAGTAGTGGTGCTTCCTTCAGGAGTGGTGGTGATATAAAAAAATAATTTCAGCAAAATTACAAAGACAACATAACTCTAGGTTCACTTGTTTAAGAAGGTTGCCTCACTCTCAACACCAGAGGAAGGAAATGGCCAAAATGTTTCTATTCTACAGCTATTAAAAGGCAATTTCATATGCAACTGTCTCCCATATGTTTCACAACTTAGGCTAAATGAACCGGTTTCTTGAAAGATAAACAATGAAAACTCACCCAGCAAGATGGTGTACTGGGTAAAGATGGTTGCCTCCAAGAGTCACAACCTGAGTTCTATCCCCTCATTTCCCAGCCCTTGGGCGGTGGAGGATAGCACTGTAAGTTAATGGCTAACCTAGATTACATGGCGAGCCTGAGGCCAGGTGCTAGGCTTGTCACCTGAGAACCGTGGGCTCACTGAGGTCTTTCAATTCAGGGATACTTTCAGACAGCTCAGCAGTAAGGGAGCAGAGAATCCTGAGGGAGGACGAGATGTCCCAGTGGCTCCAAGAACTAGTTGGTTTTTATAACAGAGATGGATCAAAGGTCCAGGTCCACAACCGGTTTCTCTAGAACCACCGGGTTTGTCCCTGCCGGACACAGTACAAGGGAGTTGGGCAAGGCACAGGGCCAGAGATCAGGCTCCGAGACTACTGTACTATTTTCAGTAACCCTGACCTCGCCATCTCCCAAGCAGTGGAGGAAGTTCCAGCTGGTGGGACAAGGGGGACAGGTGGGTGGAGGAACGAGAGTGGACCAGACTCGGGGACGGACCACAAGACACTCCAGGCTGTCAGTCTCTCCAGTGAGGTCTTTTCGCTCGAGATCTCCATGTTTGCTCTGTTCAAGCGTGCACACGCGCGCGCATTGTGTGTGTGTGTGTGTGTGTGTGTTATGTATACGTATGTGTTCATATATGTACATGCCCGTGAAGACCACGGGACATATTCCTAGGTGCTATGTACTGGGGTTTTTTTTGTGTGTTTTTTTTTTTTTTGTGTGTGTTTTTTTGTTTGTTTGTTTTTTTTGTGTTGTTGGGTTGTTTTGTTTTGTTTTTTAAGACAGGGACTCCCATTGGTCTAAACTAGTCAGGTTAGACTAGGCAGACAGTCAGAGAGCCCCAGGGTCCTTGTGTCTCTGCCTCCCTGGTATAAATGTGCACCACCAAGCCTGACTTTTTTTTTTTAAAATATTATCTCCTGTGTATGTGGCTGTGACTGTGGCTGAGTCCATGTGTGTCCAAGTACACAAGCATGCCAGAAGAGGGCGGTAGATCCTCTTGCAGCCGCAGTTACGGCGGTTGCAAGCCTCCTGTAGAGGGCGCTCTTATCCACTGAGCTCTGTCCAGCCCCTTCCCCGACTTCTTTCTGTGGGTTCTGGGAATCGAGCTTGGGTCATGGTGCCTGCAAGACAAGCACTATCTCCCTGGCCCTTCTTTGCTTTGTTTCTTTTGTTTGGGGGCTTTCTCCCCGCCCCCCACCCCAATAAAAGTCACTATACTGTAATGAAATCACAAGTAAAAACCCCACACAGCCAGTTTTGGACAAAGGCGGGTGTTTGAGTGGCTTCCTTAAACTAGCTGTTTCCTCTACAGACACCTGACAGGTCCTAATGCTGTGCATCTCAGTGTACCTGTCAGAGTGACCGTTCTGAAGCCACGGAGCCTCACTTAGGGTGTTACTCTGGCTGTCAACTACATTCTTTCATCACTTAACACAGACACGCACACGCACACGCACTCGCACGGGTGTACACACCGCGGACATACACGCACACACACTCTAACAGAGTTGAAACTGGAAGAAATAAGCTTTTTAATATCATATCCACACTTAGAGCTGATGATATGGGCATATGTGCTTTATAGAATATTATTATATAATATATTAATATGTTATATACGATAATATATAATATAACATATTAATATGTTATATACTATAATATATTAATATGTTATATTAATATTAATATATTATATAATATGTTATATTATATATTATAATATATTAAATATATATTAAATAATATAAAGAAAAACAAACTCAGAATTTTCAGGAAAATGAGTGGACTTGGATAACATAATAATAAGCAAGGTGATTAAACTGAGAAATCTCTCTCTCTCTCTCTCTCTCTCTCTCTCTCTCTCTCTCTCTCCTCCCCATCCCCATTCATCTGTGCAAACTATAATGCACACAGTAAACTATGTGGCCAGGCGTAAGCCCCTCTTTTATTTGCTTCCTTGGGTGGTCTATTTCTGTTTGTTGAGACTGCGTCTTACTAGGTCGCCCAGAGTGACCTCCAGTTCATTCCCTTCCGGCTTCAGACTTCACAGTGGTTACAAGCCAGCCAATTGTGATCTTATCCTTCATTTTATTGGTTTGTTTTTCACATGAAATCTTGACCAATTATTAAGGAATAGATTGCCCAGACTGAGGCTAAAAGAGGATTTTAGGATTTAAGAGATGAAGGAAAAATGCCAAACAGACAAAGGGCGTGGTGAGGATAAGACATGGACTTGACAAAGATGACTGGGGTCCCTTCTGCCTCTTCCCCACCAGCTAACCTCCCTCAGTGTTATTTCTGGCCAATAGCAATTATTTTAATCTGGTTACATTGATTGATTATCTATCCATCCATCTGATTTATTATCTTCTATCTATCTATCTATCTATCCATCTATCTATGGATGACCGTGTGTGCCACAAATTTCAGGAGACAGTCCCTCCTTCTCCCATGTAAGACCTTGGGTCATCAGGCTTGGCGGGTGCTTCGCCCTGCTGAGCCAGGTAGAGTCTCGCTAGCCCAGTGATTACTATTTTAAAGAAAGCCTTGAGCTGGGGCTACAGCTCAATGGTAAAGTGCTTGTCTAGCTTGCATGAGGCTCTAAGTCGGAGCCTCAGTGTCACAGGAGGAAAGGGGGAAGGGAGGGAGAGATAGAAGGAGGGAGGTGATAGAGGGGTAGAGGCAAGGAAACAAGGGAAGAATCAAGTCCCTCTACCTCGGGGACCCATCTCCCGTCTCTCTTTTCCTGTTATTTAAATTGAAACCCTAACCCTCAGCACCTCAGGAGACCCCTGTCTGTTTTGTTTTGTTTTGTTTTTGCCATGGCAGTCATATTTGACTTTAGTCTTTGCGAGGTACTACATCAAAATGAGATCATGCCCACGATCCCCAACCCAACATCACTAGTGTCCTTAGGAAGACCTGGACTCGAGACTGACGTAGACATGTGGAGAACGCCATGGGGTCTGAGAAAACAGAGGCACACGAGGGTCACAAAACGTCAGAGATTTGCCAGCCGCTATTAGGGTCTTGGGGACGGAACCTTGCAGAGCTGCCTTCGAAATGAGTGAAGCGGGCTGGTGAGATGGCTCGGCAAATACAGTAACACTCGGTGCCTACTGTGATGGCCTGAGTTGGATCCCTGGATCCCACATGATGGGACGACAGAGCTGACTCTAATTCGACAATCATCACCGCAACCACAGCCACAGCCCTGCTTTATCCCTCCAGCCAGAGCTGTGAGGAGAGAAATCTTTGCCATTCTAAGGCTTCCAGATTGTGGGTTGTTGTGCCAGCAAACCTGGGACAGAACAGTGACGGGAATAAAGGGCGGGAAAAGCACCTGGGAACGGCGAAAGGTGGTGATCAAAGGCACGAGTTGTGAACAGTAAACGTTAGGCCTTAGTCGTTATCATCATGGGTGTGGGAACAAGAGGGTAATTGTTAAGGCTAAACAGGGTTAGGCCAGCCTAGAGGACATTGTGTCCTATCAATAACACATATATCCAGATACAGGAGCAAGATAAGAGGGCATCTTCCAGGCAGCTGAGGTCACAGGATTATTTCTGTAGCCACACCCTGTCCTGCCATTGCCAAGAACAGTGGCCTTGAAGAGGCATGGTGTTCTGGGTCCTCAGGTTTGGGACACAGAAGGACCTAGATGCTAATGGACTCTGATCAGGCTCCTAGAGACCAGGCCCAAGGGAGGAGGGAGCATGTAAGCTTCACCAGAGCAGAAAGAATTTAGAAGCTTCCAGCCTACAGAGGGGAAGACTGAGGCTAGAGACGGATGGGTCATAGCATATGGGGTGGGCTATGGGGTGAGAAAAAGTGGATAGGAGATGCAGAGAGAGAGAGAGAGAGAGAGAGAGAGAGAGAGAGAGAGACAGAGACAGAGACAGAGAGACAGAGACAGAGACAGAGACAGAGACAGAGACAGAGACAGAGACACAGAGACACAGAGACACAGAGACACAGAGAGAGAATGGGGTAGAGGACGAGGAAGCTCCTGCCCTAGTGAGACTGACAGGATCCTAAACCAGGCTTTATAAGAGCTGTTCTCAGATGGTCTGCTTCTTTGTCCTTCATGCCAAGCCTTCATTAGAGAAGAGCGGGAAGGGGCCACGGCCTAGGGGTCAATGCCTCTGGCAAAGTGAATCCCAAGGTAGGACAAAGTCCAAGGCAGGCCCTTTATGATGGTGGGATATTGTCCACAGGTGACTAAGGGAACTCCACTCCTGACTCTGTCCTCTTCCTGTCTCCCCTGACCCACCCAAGGTGTGACCTTGTTGGGGGAGAAGGGAACGCTGGAGTCTGTGGGTTTTGTTTCTGCCTCAGTTTCCCTTCCTTCCCTAGGACCAGGCAAAATGGCTCTGGGTGTGAGCCATTCTCCTCTCTTGTTTTCATGAGCCTGGTCCTCAGGACCAATGAGTCCTAAGCAACTAAGATCCTTAGACATTCCAACCCCCCACTGGGGGACTGGGGAGGTGGCTGTGGGGTCGAGCGTGTTTATTGTTCTGTGGGAGACTGGGAGTTCAGACCTCAGCATCCCACATCAGGGCGGTTCACAACCACCTGTAACTCCAGCTCAAGGGACCCAAGATTCCCTTCTGGTCTCCGTGGGAGCCCATATCAGACACACATACTCATAAGCAAAATGAACTTTAAGAAGAAAAAGAAATCCCAACCTAGGGCTTCACAGGGGTAGCTAGGCAAGCCCTCTACCACTGAACCATATCATACCAGCCTGGTCCCTGGCTCAAGGTCCTGTGCAGGCGCTCTACTGCTGAGCCACACCCTAGCACCACACTGGAGAATTCTAGGCAAGTGCTTTGCTGCTGAGCTACATCTCCAGTCCTCCTTTTTGCTTTGTCTGTCTGTCTGTCTGTCTGTCTGTCTGTCTGTCTGTCCATCTGTCCGTCCGTCTATCTATCTATCTATCTATCTATCTATCTATCTATCTATCTATCTATCTATCTATCTATCTATCTACCTATCCACCTATCTATCTATTTATTTGAGACAGAGTCTCTGTAGCCCTAGATTTCCTGGGGCTCACTCTCTAGAGCAGGTCGGCCCCAAACTCATAGAGAGCTACCTGCCTCTGCCTCCCAAGTCCTAAAGGTTTGTTCTACCCCACCCCACTCCCAGCCCTATGTTTACTTTTTATTTTGAGACAGGGTCTCACTAATTTGCTGAGGCTGGCCTTGAACTCACTGTATAGTAGGTCTTGAATTTCCTGAGTCTCAGGGATAACAGACTTTCCTCACATAGCATGGACCATCCCTTGTCTTTTCAGGGGAGGAAACAGACCAGAGAGGAGTTGAGCTGACTCTGACACATGGCTAGTTCATGACCCTGCTGTGGTCCTGAGGCTTCTGCTTCTAAGGCAGGAGTGGAAGGGACACCAAGGGTGGGGAGGAAAGGGAGAGTGGCAGGGATGGGGACAGGGAGAGGGAGAGGGAGAGAGCGAGACAATGAGAGAGGGAGAGAGGGAGGGAGAAGAGGAAGGAGAGAGAGGGAAGAGAGAAAAAAGAAGAAAAGGAATAATAAAAAGAAGGGAAGAAAAGAAGAGGAGGAGGAAGAAGAAAAGAAGAAGAAGAAGAAGAAGAAGAAGAAGAAGAAGAAGAAGAAGAAGAAGAAGAAGAAGAAGAAGAAGAAGAAGAAGAAGATGACGACGACAATGACGACCAGGACAGAAGTTAGAGAAGGCAGAAGGAGGCAGGTGTTGTATTGTCTGAAGAACTGCAAAGCCAAGTGTACCCTCCCAGTCTTTGGGAGGCTGAGGCAGGAGGATGAGAATAGGTCACAGTGTGAGTTTTAGGTCAGCCTGGTCTATATCGTGGTGTGACTTTGTCATCCACCCTCTCCTCACACACAAGGACTTTGGGGGCTTTCAACACTGACTGGAGATAAGAGAACTGGATGGGGACATTCAGAAGATAAACAGGGGCTCAGTTTAGCATGGCCGGGTGTCTACCTCACACCAAAGGGAGGATTCTGTTTAATCCAAGCAGCTATGTCAACTGACACCTGTTACTGTCACTCCCTGGGGACAGACCAGAGAGGCAAACTGGTCTTTCCCCAAAGCTCATTTGAGGAAAGGAAAGATGTTCAGAGAAGGCTGAGTTTGAGCTCCAAGTGGAAGTTGTCCCAGCTGCCCTTGACGGGGAGGGAGCTCTGCCTGGAGCCTGGCAGGTCGGGGATGCAGGCTCGTGGGCAAGGTGCTCAAGGCAGAACTGGGAGGGTACTCACTTGTCTGAGCAGCAATATGTTGGGGCAGGGAGTGGAGGACGAGAGCCAGCAGGCAGAACGCGGCAGTCTTCCTCATCCGCCTCGACATCGACAGATAGCGAGCAGCAGGCAGAAGAGATAGTCGCGCCCGCTTCGCGCTCTTGGAAGTGGCAAAATGAGCGTGAGCCTGGGAACCCAGGAAATAAAAGCAGACAAGAGACCTTTGACCTCTGAGATACTGAGGGGCCGGGGGGGGGGTGCGGTGTAAGTATGACTAAGAATCCATCTGAGAGCTTCCCGAATGACCAAGGGGGGTGGGGGGGGTACGGCTACACTGGGCCAAAGAGCAAAGGGAGCGGTTCTCGCTCCTGGCCTGTCAAGTGTATAAGTGTTCAGGTTATGAGATTTATCACCCCGGTAAGAGGGTGGTGCTTCAGCCAGCAAGAAGAAAGGGGTAGTGTTCCTGATTTTTCCACAGAGATGGAAGGAAGAGGGTGTGTTTTAGCCAGAAAGAGGAATATCCTGGATTTAGCTCCAGTCCCTGGCGAGAATATCCACCACTCCTCAAGCCCTCGCTCGGTTCTATAGGTACCCCCAGCAGAACACAGGTTACAAGTTATAACACCCCGGGATGGTCAGCAGTCCTTAAGGGTGTGAGTTCGAGAGGTAAGCCAGGCCCTCTCACCATGGGGACATGGCTACCTGCAGTGTGACCTTGATCGTTTTGAAGAACAGTGGAACCAGCACTCAGTAATTCGCCTCCTGGAGGTCCCCACCTGTTGCTCTTGGACCTGAGGAATTCTATCGCCAAGGCCTGGTCCTGGGTTTGTCTGCTCTCAGCAACCTCAGGCAGGGATGGACCCGTCCCCACCTCCATTGGAAGAGGCAAGGGAAGGGAATGTTTAATCCTGGGAAGATTGTTCTGCCCGGAAAGGGGCACAAGCTGGTTCCTTCTGTTACTCCAGACGAGTCCCAGAAGACCATCTATCTCCTACCCTCTCCCTCCCAACACACGCGCGCGCGCACACACACACACACACACATACACACACACACAAACGCATGCACACACACAAACGCATGCACACACACATACACACACATGCACACACACACGCATGCACACACACATGCACACACACACATGCATGCACACACACACACACACACACACACACACACACACACACACACACACGAAGAGAAAACCAAAACCCAAGACTCTTCTTTTAAAAAGTGCTTTATTAATAGGGAAATTCCAGAATAGAGCAATGCCTACACGCAAATGAAGATGGTGAGATGCCTAAGAGTCTTTGGGTCCCTGGCATGTGGAGGTGACGGTGAGGAGGAGAAGGTACCTGGCTCCCAGTCCTCTTCTCTGCTGCTTTGATAAGTCCTTCTAGCAGTGACACACAGACTGAGTCCAAGCGCCTCAGAATAGCTTTGGGATCTGGTGTCAGCATCATCTTAACCAAGCAGGGATACAGGTGGTGGGGACTCTGTCCCTCTCTTGTCTAAATTTGGGCTGCTGGTTTCACCACCTTAGGCCTCTGGATGTTGAGGTAGGGAGTAGGAGACAATGATGACGTTAATAAGGATTGGGAGGCGCTAGGGAGGGTGTGGGAGTAGGGCAAACCTGGGGTGGGAGAAGCTCGGAGCTGCAGCACCTGGGTTTTCGTGTCCACATTCTCCTGGTTTGGGCGGAAATGGCTGTGTGCTTTCTCCAGGCTAAATTTGTCCTCTTTCAGATCGTCACCTGTAGGGAAAGATAGGGTGTAAGAGGGGTCGCCCCCCAGAGGAGGCCGGGACACCCATGAACAGGTGGGATGTGTGTGGGATGAGGGATCTGGAAAATGAAGGTCACTACTTCAATATTCAAATCCTTGATGGAGTCTTAGAGGATTTGATGTGAGGCTAGGAGCTGGTCCGGGGGAGAGGCAGGGACACCAGGGAAGGTCACTAGGGTAGGGACACCAGAATAGCATGCCTACCCACTTTGTACTATGTACCAGGGGTCACAAGTCATAGCCATGGGGAGCTACTGTCATTGGTGTGAAGGACGGATGGGAGTGGAGCTGGTGGCAGCCAGTTGAGTCACAAACTACCCTCCTTACGTGCCCAGCCCTTAGCAACAGTAAACACAGCAGACAACCTAGGTTTTTTTTTTAGAAATCGTGTCTGTTATTTGCCAATGACATCTACTTCCTCTTCTGGGACCTTGCAGACTTTTGTGGTCTCCTGGACTCCAGCTTAGGGCTTGGTTTTTTTCCTTACCACCTTGGCCATTCCTCAGTGGGTGTGTTAGAGTGTTTCCGGTACTTCTGGGTGGTTCTAGGAGGCCCCTTCCTTCCTTTAATTCCACCCCTGTCTTTGCCCCTTCGAGACTCCTGGTGCTACACTCAGGTCAAAAAGCCACCCCCTTCAGCAGCCCCTCCCCACAGGTTCAGGGAGTCAGTGTGCCCCACAGATTTCTCTGTTGGATGCCCAGCTTAGGTGGCAGCCACCATACTCCTAAGGTGAGCCTGAGATGCTCTGTCCTCCCGGATCCCCTCTCCAGCCTGCCAGCAACCCATTCCCCTTCAGACAGCCTTAGTTGCTTGCCTCCTGAACCATCCCATTCTCTCACAGTGACCCCATCTCCCATGTCATCCCCCCACCCAGAACCACCTGAGTGAACCACTTAAAGTTCATCCATGGCCTTGGCGGTGTGTACTCAGCTGCTGGACAGACTGGGGTAGGACGCTTGTGAGTTCAGAGCTAGCTTGGGCTACCACAGTGGGACCTTCTTCTTGACAAATGAATGGATGAACAAATAATACCACATATCTGATCAAAGCCCTCCGAAGCCTCCTTCCTTCCTTCCTTCCTTCCTTCCTTCCTTCCTTCCTTCCTTTCTTTTTCCTTTCTTTCTTTCTTTCTTCTTCCTTTCTTCCTTCCTTCCTTTCTTTTTTCTTCCTTCCTTTCTTTTTTCTTTCTTCCTTTCTTTCTTTCTTTTTTCTTCCTTTCTTCCTTTCTTCCTTCCTTTCTTTCTTTTTTCTTCCTTTCTTCCTTCCTTCCTTTCTTTCTTTTTTCTTCCTTCCTTCCTTTCTTTCTTTTTTCTTCCTTTCTTCCTTTCTTCCTTCCTTTCCTTTTCCTTCCTTCCTTTCTTTTTTCTTCCTTCCTTTCTTTCTTTCTCCCCCCTCTCTCTTTTTCTTTCTTCCCTTCTTTGAGACATGTAAACCAGTTAGCCTCAAACTTGTTATATAACAGAGAATGACCTTGAACTGACTATTGATTGTCACCTCCCTAATGCTGAGATTACAGCTGTGCGACATCATACCATTTCTTAAACAGTGCCTCCAGCTGAAGAATGGCCTTTCTCTGTCCACCCAGGGACAGTTTGAAGGCACAGGAGGCCAACTTCTAAGCTGCTGCTTGGAGACTCAGGTTTAAATCAGAAACCTTCAGTGAGACCCCGGGCTGAGCCATATCTGGTCAGGTACTCCATCAGTCCTAACCTGGGCACTGATATATCCTGGTGCTCCATGGAGAGTCTGTGTGTGTCTAACACCTTGTCTTGTGGGGCAGGAGATGACTTGGAGCCTAGGAAAGGGCATTAAATAAGGAAGGTCATAAAACACCTAGGAGCAGAAGCTGGGGGTGTGGCAAGATCCATGAGTGTCCTGGTTCGAAGGCCTGAAGTTCAAGGCCAACTCTTACACTACACTGTAGTTAGCTTGAGATTACCCTGGGCTATGCAGTAACAGCGTAGAATTGGGGGAAGGGAAGCTGAAAGACGGCCCAGCTGGTAAGATGTTTGCCTCATAAATACTTTGGACCTAAGTTTGATCATCAGAATAGAATTCACATGAAAAGCTGGGTGGGGTGGCATGTTATAACTCTGTCTCTGGGGAAGCAGACTGGTGGATTAGCGTGGCTCTCCTACCAGCCAGCCTGACCAGGCTGTGTGCCCCAGGCTTCTGTGAGGGCCCTTGTCCCCCCAAACAACTCATACAGCTCCTAAGGAACAATACTGAGACTGAAACGTGCATGCATAAACGTGCACGCACACATGCACACACACACACACATGCACACACAGACACACACACACACAGACACAGACATACACACAGACACAGACACACAGACACACACACAGACACACACACAGACACACACACACAGATAAACACAGACACACAGACACACAGACACACAGACAGACACACACACACACACACACACACACACATACACACACACACACACACACTGGGAAGGTGGGTAGTCCATGCTACCTAGTGGGGAGCTGGGCAGAGGCTATTGACTGCAGAAGGCATTACGTGGTGTGGTCAGAGACGTGGGCAGACACAGCCCTAGGGACCCTGACTTGTTCAGGAACCAAAGGACACTAAATGACAAAGTGGAGGTGGGGAGGAGGGGGTCCCTAGAGAAGGCATGGGTCACAAACAGGTTATGGAAACAATTGGCTTGGTGCTGATATAGGTAGTGAGGGACAGAACTTCCCAGATAGTGGTGTGATGGGTACAGAGACATGGAGGGGAGAGAATGCTCAGTGGAAGCCTTGGGAATTTGATGGGGAGAAGCTAAAAGAGGAGTGAGATGGGTAAGGTGACCTGAGTCCCATCCAGGGACCTGCATGAAGGGAAGGGCTAACTCCTTAAAGTTGTCCTCTGACCTCTGCCTACATATCATGGTACACGCGTGCCCTCACAACCCCACTAAATCAATGTAATCAAAAAGAAAGACTTTAGGTCAGTGACAGAGGCCTGAGAAATTCTGGGGAAGGATCCCGGGCATAAGGGACCATGGAGGAGCAAGGGGTGAGGGGACTGCGGCCCAGGACCAAGTGACATGAGCTGTCGTCAGGATGAGTGCCATCCACTCATGGCCACGGCACCTTCCCTGCCTCCCCAGAACAGTTACCTTCCCAAACGCCTGTGCTCTGGAAAGTTCCAGGAAGGGTTTCTGGCTGCCATGCCCGCCATGCTTAAGAGGGGTCATACGATGACCTGCGAACAGGAGTGCTGTGAGTGACCAGCTGCACGGGAGAGCGGTAGGTGGGGACTCAACAGACCCTGACCCTGAGGGGGACAGTCGCATCTCTGCCCTTTAAAGTCACGGCAGTAGGAAGTGAAGACTAGTATCACTCCGGTTTCTCCATCTCGAGGGGCAGTGGCCAGGCTCCCCAAATATCCCTCAGTTCCCTAATGGGCTTCAGTCTCCTCGGGTATGAAATGGAGGCCTAGCGATAGTCCCTTCTGCCCACTTCTAGCCCAGGCGCTCTAGTGGACATTTCTTGGCAATTCCTGAAAGGTACCTCTCAGCCCATCTGGCTCGGTCCCAGTTTCCTTGTTACGTCTAAGGCAGCTTAGATAATAAAATGTAATTTTATGGTGTAATCCCAACTTAGTGCTTCTGTTTCTGTTTCTATTCCTCACTCAGAGAGATGATCCTATCCTATCAGTTAAAAAAGCCACCCTTGGTGATGCCCAGGAAGGGGTGGAGCATAACACCTTGTTTGACCCTAGCTGTCTCCTTCACTGCCAGGCTGGAAACAACCTAACAGTAGAACACTAAGGCCGTGACTTCTGGGTATAGTGTTGTCACCCTTGGCCCTCTCACTGTGTCATCATGGTTGCTGGCCTCACCTGTGAGCTCTCTGGGAGTGGCCGAAGAAGACAGCCAAGATGATCACAAGAACAAGTAGCAATGCCAGCACGGTGCCCACGAGGCCATACACGAGTCTCTTGCTGGTTCTGAACTCACAAGTCTTTCCCCAGTACCAGTGGTTGTCTGTGTTTGGGCACCTGTGGACAAACACATAGGCTCAGGCGAGGTCCCTTAAACCAGGACTCCAGAAGGGAAATTAAATACCTAAGGCCCAGGCACCTCTTTTAAAGGTAGGTTTGTGCGTCTGGGGAAGCTAGAGTTCCTGAATCTGTAAGGCGTGAGAAGGGAAACTCAGCGAGACTCCAGGGAGCTGAGCGTCTCATCCTAGCTCCGCGCTTGCTTGTATGTCTAATTGTGCAGCAGCCGCCACTGGAATGGGGTTCTCACCATGTTTAATATTTATTTAATGTTTAATATAATTTATCATGATAATTATTTAATTTATCTTGGCAACTAGAGTAGCCAGGCCACAGCTGGAAGAGTTCACGGCTGAAATGTTGTAAGATCGATTACTTAATTTAAACAAACTATATCATTAATTTAATGATTAAGCTGGGCACAATGGGTCAGGACTGGAATCCCAGCACTCGGGGAGGTAGGAATGGAAGAAGGAAAATTGGTTTAAGGTTGAGGCCATCCTGGACTACACAGTGACTGCTGCTTCAACTTGGGGTACTGAGACCCTGGTCTAAAAACATAAAGATAAAAGGGGGGAAAGGGAAGAAAGAAGGAAGAAAATAAAGAAGAAAGGGAGGGGGATGGGAGGAAGAAGGAAGGAATGAACAGCTCAAAGAAATAGAGGAGCGACAGATGACAGGATAGTGGGGCAAATAAATTGAACCCTCTCAGAACAGCCCTGGCTGGACTGCTAAATGTCTGACTCTACACCCATCATTCTCATTGGGGCAGAGGGTGATGGGAGAGCCCTGTAAAGGAAAGAGATGTGTAAGACAGGGGAGCGTGCCTTCCAAGCACCTCTGTCACCAGATACAGTTGTTTTGAGTTGTTTTATTATATATCTACGTCGCAAATCCACCTAGCAACTCACAAGAGAAACTGGGGGTGGGTGGGGTGCAGAACAGATCTCTGATCTACAGGGCACGGTGCAGCAGCCCTATTGGAGACTGTGGGGACGGGAAGCACCCTCTCATCAGGAGAAGGAGTGGGTGCCGGGATGAATAAGGTAGGCACTCACACGCATTGGGGCCCTGCGCGCAGCAGCTGGCAGTAGCCACGGTTACAGTTGAGCCGTGACTTCGTCTCCTGAGTGCAATTGTTCACGCAGGTCAGCGTCCCGTTCAGATCCTCTGGGTAAAAGTAGTGGCCGAAATCCTTGGCAGCCTTCTGGAAGCAATACTCTACAGGGTGGGGGGTGGCAACTACAGTCAGCATGGCCAGAACGCTCCCTGGATCCCTGTTTACCATCCGCACTCCATCTGCGCCTGCGGCCCACAGTTCTAAGGGGATGCTCACCAGCAGGGTCAAAGCTGAAGGTTAGAGACTCCATGTCCATAGTGGTGACGTTACCATTGTAGCACAGTACGTAGTCTGCCAGAGATAAGGGAAGAGAAAAGCACAACAAAAACCATAGAAGCGGGGTTGGGGATTTAGCTCAGTGGTAGAGCGCTTGCCTAGCAAGCGCAAGGCCCTGGGTTCGGTCCCCAGCTCCAAAAAAAAAAAAAAAAAAAAAAAGAAAAGAAAAGAAAAACCATAGAAGCTTCTTTCTACCTGTCAACAGCCAGGCCTCCCGTTCTCCCCCAGGGCTCCACCCCTTCTCCCACCAGGGTTCCTCCTCTTCTCCTACCAGGGTTCCTCCCCTTCTCCTACCAGGGCTCCTCCCCTCTTCTTTCTTTTCCTCCATTCCTTCATTCATCTGCCTCCTCTTCTCTCCACCTCTTTCTACTTCCCTTTCTTCCATATCAGTGATCTACCCTGAACTGACATTAGAGCTCCAGATATACAGCCATATCTGTGAGTAGGCTCACTTGGGGACATGGGCGTGACAACTTCAGCCTGGGACTGAATGGGATGGGAACAGGACAGAGTCAGGGGAGGCTCTAGGGGATGGTTTGGCTTTGTTCTGAATTCTTAAAAAAAAAAATCCTCTCTCTCTCTCTCTCTCTCTCTCTCTCTCTCTCTCTCTCTTTCTCTCTCTCTCTCTCTGTGTGTGTGTGTGTGTGTGTGTGTGTGTGTGTGTGTGTTCACATAAATTGGGATGATGTGGAGAGCGGAAGAGGGCATTGGATCTTCTGGAGCTGGAGTAATAGGTAGCTGTGAGCTGTCCAACCTGGGTGCAGGAACGGAACTGAGGTCCTCTACAAGAGCAGCAAGTGCCGAAAAGGGGCTATAAAGCCTAGAATTCACTGTGGATCCCAGACTAACTCTGAACTCATTGCAATCCTCCTGCCTTGGTGGGGACTCCAGTGTTCCAAGCAAGAAGAGAAGAGGAAGCAGAGACCCAGGTTTCTTCCCACTGAAGTAGAAGAGTTTCAGAAGGACTTACGTTGGCACAGGGAGTGGTCAGTTGTGATTGTGTTAGTCTCATTCAGGATTTTGCCCTTCACAATCTCCGTGGCGTTTCTGAACAGTGTCTCATACTCTGGGGTGTAGCTTGCCTCTAGAACAACATCACTTTCCACCACGATGCTGCCGTTGCTGCAAGCAGGAGAGACTTCAACATTTCCCCCACATCACCAACAAACACCCAGCAAGGAAGACATAGGTAGCAAGAGGGGAGATGGGAAGGGAAAGCGGCCATGTGACCTGAGGGGTGGAAAGAAGAGGATTCCTGTGGGGTGTGGCAGCATACACCCTGAGTCAGCACTTGGAAGATTGAGGCAGGAGGATCATAGTTTCAAGGCCAACCTGGGCTACATACTGAGACCTTGTTTCAAAAGGCCAAAAAAAAAAAAATTAAAGGAGGAATGGTGTGGGGAAGAAAGAGAGGAAGGAAGGAAGGAAGGAAGGAAGGAAGGAAGGAAGGGAGGGAGGGAGGGAGGGAATAGGTAAAGGAAAGAAAGAAAAGAGAAGAAAGGAAAAGAGGAAAAAAGATGGCCCCCACCCTTGAGCAGCTAAAATATTCCAGGGAGCCAGTTAAGCAAGACTATTCAAGATTAGTAAATCTCAGTTTGTCACAAGAGCTAAAGGATGAAATTTAGCTCTGAAAATAGAGGCTTGGATCATCTCTGTAGGCAAAGGCAGTTGCAGCCAAGCTCTGTAGCCTGGGTTCAATTCCCGGATCCACACGGTAGAAGGAGATTCTCAATTCCTCCCAGTTATCCTGTGACCCCCCACACCTCCATGCGTGTGCACACGTACATGCATACATTTGTTGCACACACACAACACACACAGTAAAAATCAATTGGGTGAAGATGAGTCACGGGCTGGAAAACGGTGGGAAAGAGAGGGGTGGAGCCTCGAGATATTAACAACAGTCGAATGTGGTGGCTGATTAACCCAGTGCTTGGAGGAGGGAAAGAAGAAGAGGAAGAGGGTGGAGGAAGAGGGGAAGAAAAGAGGAGAGGAGGAGAATGAATAAGAACTAATGAGGTCCTATTAAAAGGTAGGACCCTAATCTCAAAGCCCCTCACTGTGTGGCCAGTGATGTTGCTAAGAGGAGCGATTTTTTTAAGATGTATTTATTTATTATATCTAAGTACACTGTAGCTGTCTTCAGACACACCAGAAGAGGGCATCGGATCTCATTATAGATGGTTGTGAGCCACCATGTGGTTGTTGGGATTTTGAACTCAGGACCTCTGGAAGAGCAGCCAGTGCTCTTAACCACTGAGCCATCTCTCCAGCCCAAGAGGGGCGATTTTTGAGACAGGGTGAGTCGTCTGTCCTGATCACCAGCAGGAGAGACCAGCAGTCTTCCTCCTCTTCATATCCCTCATCCCAGCACAGGCACCGTACCCCACATCTCAGCAGCTCAGGATTCTGACTCCTTGCCCCCTCCCCTCCTTCTCTCCACAAGTCCCTGTGGTCTTATGGGAAAATCTTGTTGCTCATGAACTTTCCCTTTTCTCCCACGTAGTCCACTCTCTAGTCACTGACACCATCACCCCCAATGTAGACTTCTGGCCTCTCATTCTCTCGCCCGCAGCCAGCTAGAGCTGATCAGATACTGAATGAACTAATAGCGAATGATTGGACATGATGAATAATAAGGAACAGAATGGGCATAAATAATGAACAGGCATGAATAGATGAATGAAGGAGATTGTGAATGAATGGATGATGGCCAAGTAACTGTCACGAGCAAATGGACAGTGATGATGAAACTTCAATGAACGGGAGTAATGAACAAGTGAATGAGCAAATGAGGTATGAATGAACTGTCCAACAAATGATGGGTGGCTGGGTCAATGATGACTTTATGGTGCAGGACAAGTTTTGTGAATGAACGAACAAATTATGAATGGATAGCCATGATAAACAACTGATACGTGACTCAGGACTCCTGGGTGTTGCTTCAGGACTGGAGTTCCCCTGGGCCGAGACAGATATTGACAGCCTAACCTCAGGGTAGGAGGACGCAGTAGGGAGGGAAAGAGGGACACCCCCGCCCCATTCCCGACACTCACAGAAGTTTTCTGATGATCACATTTTTGTACTGGGGAAGGTCGTCACCCTTGAAAACCTTATCCATCTGGAAAAAAGCAAACCAGAGATCATACAGGGCTGGAGTATGTCCTATCTCGGGACAGCTCCAGGCTGGTGTTGGTGGAGCCCCTAGGAAGGAGAAAGAAAAAGACAGGAAGCTGTGATGGGGGCTGGGTGGGGTAGGGGTCAAGGCTGGGTGCTCTGAGAAGACTCAGAATTCTGGGAGGCAAAAAGTGTTTGAGACACTGGGATAGGTAGCCGTTGACCACACTTGGCTGAGGGCTTGCTCCCACCTGGCTCAGGAAGAGGTCTGTGAAGTTCTTGTAGTCCTGGGAGGACATGTTCTTCATGTCAGCTGTGAAGTTCCGTTCAATCACTTTTACTATCACGGTTACGGTAGCGTTAATAACATTGGGGAATTCTGTGGGACCAGACAACATGGTGCATGAGACACCAACCCTTAGGGCCCTCAGGAATGTCTCTGGGGTGTGTAAAATGTTCTGCCTGTTGGTATCGTGGAGAGGAAAAAAAGGATAGAAACTCAAGAATCAGTTGAGGGTGGCTGAGGCCCTATCTCTCTCTCTCTCTCTCTCTCTCTCTCTCTCTCTCTCTCTCTCTCCCTCTCCCTCTCTCTCTCTCCCCCTCTTTTCCCCCCACCTCTCTCTCTCTCCCCTTCTCTCTCTCTCTCTCTCTCTCTCTCTCCCCTTCTCTCTCTCTCTCTCTCTCTCTCTCTCTCTCTCTCTCTCTCCCCTTCTCTCTCTCTCTCTCTCTCTCTCTCTCTCTCTCTCTCTGTGTGTGTGTGTGTTCATACATGTACATGTTCATGTGTGCAGTCCATGTATGGAGTTGACATCCAGTTGCAAGTCTCCCTTTATTGCCTCTCTTCATTGTTTGAGACAGGGTCTCTCACTGGATGTCACCAACTTGGGTAGAATGGCTGGTCAGCAAGACCCAAGTCTGTGAATCTCCTTGTCAGGTTACAGGAGCACAGCACTATGCCCAGAGTTTCACATCAGTTCTGGGCATCCAGACTGAGGTCTCCATACCTGCACTGTGAATACTTTCACTGGTAGAACTCCCTGTCCCCAGCCCCCAGTCCTTGTCTCTTATATCACAGACCTAATGGCCAGACGAAGACCCAGGGAGTCACGTGGAAGGCTTACAAAGGGTTAGGATAGAAACCTCCTACTAGAGAAGAGGAGAACCCCAAAGTTAGAGCAGGAGGACCAGAGCAGGGGAAGCATTACCTCCTCTCCCTGAAGTGAAGCCATGGGAATGATCATCATTCCAACATGGCCATCTAGCTGTAAGGGTCAAGGGGCACAGGGAGGGCTTCAGGTATCAGAGGAGTCATTACCTACTGGGAAGGAAAACAGCATGGAGTCACAGAGCTGACCCGTGTAGCCTGATTGGCATTCACACTGTCTGCCGTTCCAATTTCCATTCTTGCAGTCCTCTGGGAAAGGGCAGAATTCAAAAAGATCATTGAGAAAGCTCTAGGAACAAAACCACTTGCTCCCATCAAGGTGTCATCATGGCCCTACCCTGGACAAGGGGAACGAGAGCAGATGATGCTACAACCTCACATTCCCACCTCGTTCCAAGAGACTAGAGGGTAAAGCACAAGAAAAAGGTGTTTAAGGATACAAGAAACAGAGAAGAAAGAGAGAGACAGAGAGAGAGAGAGAGAGAGAGAGAGAGAGAGAGAGAGAAGGTGGGAGGGAGGAAGAAACCCTATGAATCAAACAACAGCAACAACATGTTGAGCATGGTGACTTACACTTGTAATCACAGCACTCAGGAGGCTGAGGCAGAAGGATCACAAGATTGAATGCAGCCTGAGCACATGGCGATGCTGTTCCAGCATCCCTAACCTCATACCAAAGAAAACACATATCAGTGTGAGAAATATACATCAATAGCTATATAGGTCAGAGTCACGTGACATCTTTTTATGTCCACACAGAAAAAGATGATTAAGAACTAAGCCCTAAGAGAGAAACACAGAGTCAATCGCATGAAACTTACTTAGTGGCAGAGTGGAAAAAGTCGGCGATGTTTCTGATGATGGTGGGATAGAAAATGTTGATTCAGCAGGAATGGTGGTCGATTGAGAGCTCGAAGGAGGGTGACTAGTGTCCATTGAAATCCCACTGCTTGGAAAGGTTGTAGATGCCTGTGGGAAGGCTGTTGGAGATGTCTCAGATGCTTGAGTTGCTTGGGTTGAAGTTGGACGGCTTGGGGAGGAGGTTGCAGATGCCTCAGTCAAGGCTGAGATGTGGCTGACCTCAGGAGGTACAGAAGATTCAATTGAAATTGGGCTGCTTTGGGAGGTCACAGTTTCCTGAGGGAAGATTGTGGTTTGGTCAGTCTGACTGGGTGGAGTTCTCAGTGTTGACATCAGGCTGCTTGGGTGTGTTGTAGCTCCCTCAGGTTGGTTTGTGATGTGGGTTACAGCTGTTTCTGTGGAAACCAATCTTGTAGGGAAGGTTGTAGATTCCTGAGTGAACACTGTTTGGGAAGTCTGAGCGGATTGAGTTTCCTGTGTTGAAACTGGGGTGTTAGGGAAAGTTGTATATGCCTCAGGGGGAAAGGGGGTATGGGTGACCTCTGGTGGTACAGATGTTTCTGTCGAAATGGATGCTGTTGGGAAAGATATGGACTCCTGAGGGAAGACTGTATGGGATGTCTCTGTTGTTTGAGACACTTGAGTTGAAACTGGGTTTCCTGGAGAAGGTGTTGAAGGATCACTCATTGTTGAACTGAAAGAGGATTCAGTAGTTATACCTCTTTCTGTAGACCATGAACGTGTAGGAAAGGTTAGAGATACAGGGCTGAAGACCGTTTGGGAAGTTTCAATTGCCTGAGTTCCTTGTGTTGAAATTAGGAACCATGGAGAGGTTGAAGATGTATCATTCAGGGCTCTGGAGGGTGAGGTGTCAGGAGATACAGTTGTTTCTGTGGAAGTTGGCCTGCTTGGGTAGGTCGTAGACTCCTGAGTCAAGACTATTGTGTGAGAATTCTCAGTCGGTGGAGTCCCAGGGGTAGAAATTTGGCTGCTTGTCCAGGTCTGAGGGGCCTCAGTCGTGGCTGTGGTGAAGGAGGTGTCAGATGGGACGGTGGTTTCCGTTGAACCAGAGCTACCTGTCAGTGATGTAGATTCCTGAGTGAAGACTCTTTGGGATGTCCCCATTGTCTGACTGGACACTGAGGTTCTTGGGACAGGGGTAGAAGCTTCATTCAGGAGCGATGTGTAAGAGGACTCAGGAAGTAGAGTTGTTTCTGTGGACCTAGAGCTGGTGGGGAAGGTTGTAGAGCCCAGAGCAAAGACTGTTTGGGAAGTCTCAGTTCCACCAGTGGTTTGTGTTGAAATTGAGCTGCTTGAAGAGATGGCAGATGAACCACTCGTCTCAGTGGAGAGTGAGGTGTGGGAGGTGACAGCTGTTTCTGTGGACTGGGAGCTGGTTGGGAAGGTTGTAGATCCCGGTGTGAACATGGTGTGTGAAGTCTCAGTTTCATGAGGTTCTTGTGTTGAAAGTGTGATTGTGGGAGAGGTTGTAAAGTAGTCACTCAGGGCTGTGGAGAGCAAGATGTCAGGAGGTACAGATGTATCTGTGGAAAGTGTGCTTGGAGGGAACGTTGTTGATTCCTGTGTGAGGGCTGTTTGGGAAGTGTCGGTTGCTTGAGTTTCTTGGGTTGAAACCGGGACTGTTGTGGAGGTGGTGAATGTACCAGTCACAGCTGTGGAGGGTGAGGTGTCAGGAGGCACCGCTGTCTCTGTGGAAATTGTGGTGTGTGGGTAGGTAGTAGTTTCCTGAGTGAAGATGGTTTGGGGCTTCTCAGAGGGTTGAGTTCCTTGTGTTGAAATTGGGCTGCCAGGAGATGTTGTGGAAGTCTCCGTTAGAGACGTGGTATGGGTCATCGGAGGTGATCCAGCCGTTTCTGTGGAAACTGACCCTGTCGGGAGAGTTGTAGATTCCTGAGTGGGGACAGTTTGGGATGTGCCAATTGTTTGTGTTGCTTGAGTTGAAATCACTGTGCTTGGGGAAGCTGTAGAAGCCTCGTTGTCAGCTGAAGTGTAGGAGGTCTCAGAAGTTACAGCGGGTTCTGTGGACCACGAGCTTGTTGGGAAGGTGGCAGATCCCGGAGTGAACCCTGTTTGGGAAGTCACAGTCCCGTGAGTTTCGTTAGTTGAAGCAGTCCTTGCTGGGGAGGTTGTAGACACATCAGTCAGCGCTGTGGAGAACGATGTTTCAGGAGCTACAGCTGTTTCGGTGGAAATTGAGCTGCTTCTCCAGGTGGTGGATTCCGCAGTCAAGACTGTTTGGGGAGCTGTTTGACTTCGTGGTGTTGAAATTGGGCTGCTGGCTGACGCTGCAGATGTCTCCGTTTGTGCTGTAGTGGTGGAGGTGTCGGTGGGCACGGTTGTTTCTGTGGAAGTTGGCCTGCTTGGGTAGGTCGTCGACCCCTGAGTCAAGACTATTGTGTGAGGATTCTCAGTCGGTGGAGTCCCAAGGGTAGAAATTTGGCTGCTTGTCCAGGTCTGAGGGGCCTCAGTCGTGGCTGTGGTGAAGGAGGTGTCAGATGGGACGGTGGTTTCCGTTGAACCAGAGCTACCTGTCAGTGATGTAGATTCCTGAGTGAAGACTCTTTGGGATGTCCCCATGGTCTGACTGGACACTGAGGTTCTTGGGACAGGGGTAGAAGCTTCATTCAGGAGCGATGTGTAAGAGGACTCAGGAAGTAGAGTTGTTTCTGTGGACCTAGAGCTGGTGGGGAAGGTTGTAGAGCCCAGAGCAAAGACTGTTTGGGAAGTCTCAGTTCCACCAGTGGTTTGTGTTGAAATTGAGCTGCTTGAAGAGATGGCAGATGAACCACTCGTCTCAGTGGAGAGTGAGGTGTGGGAGGTGACAGCTGTTTCTGTGGACTGCGAAGTGGTTATGAATTTGGAATATCCCGGAATGAACACTGTTTGGGTAGTCCCAGTCCCGTGAGTTTCTTCTGTTGAAATATTCATTGTTTGGGAGGTTGTAGACACATCAGTTAGCACTGTGGAGAATGACGTGTCAGGAGCTACAGATGTCTCTGTGGAAATTGTTCTGCGTCTGATTGCCTCAGTCATGGTTGTTTTAAAACTTATTTGACTCTCTTTTGTTGAAATGAGACTGCTTGGGGAACTTGTGAATGTCTCAGTTTGTGCTGCAGTGTGTAAGTTGTTAGTGGGCATCGTTGTTTCTGTGGAAATTGTCCCACTTGGGTAGGTTGTAGATTTGTGAGCCAAGAGTATTGTTTGAGGGTTTTCAGTTGGTTGAGTTTGAAGTGTTGAAATTTGGCTGCTTGTCCAGGTTTTACTTTCTTCAGTAAGGTCTTTGGTTTTGGAGGTATCTTGAGGTGCAGTCGTTTCTATTGAAATTGACCTCCTTGGGATGCTTGTAGGATCCTCAGTGAAGCCTGTCGTTTGTACCTTCTCAGTGGACTGAGTCCCATGTGTCCATTCTGAGTTGCTTGGGTAATTTGTATATATATCTGTTTTGGATTTTGTGTGTGTGATGGCAGGAGATACAGGTGTTCCCGTTGATGCTTGGTTGTTTGGGGAGGTTGTAGATTCCCCATTGACGATAGTTGTTTGGGAGGACCTAGTAACTTGAGTTGTGTTTTTTGAGATCATCCTTTTGGAGGAATTTGTCAAATCCTCAGTCAGGCCTGTGGTGTCCGAGGTTTCAGGATTTCCGTCTCTTTCTGTTGAAGTTGAGTTCTTTTGGAAAGTTGTTGTACCCTGAGTGAGGACTGTCGATGCTGAAATTTCAGGGGTCGGAACTGTACCACTTGTAGGAACTGTGTTTTGAGAGTTTTCAGTGGTCCTTGGTGTTGATGGTAAATGTGAGATGGTTCGGTCAGATGCTATTCCTTCTTTTGGAACTGTACTTTGGGAGTTTCCAGTCATCACCAATGTGGATGTTGAACTCAGGTCTCCTATTTCAGTTGCTAATCCATGTCCTGGCGCTGTGCTCCGAGAATCTTCCGTTGTCTTGGACATGCGTGCCAAACTTCTTGTATGTTCGGCTACATCTGTTTCTCTTGTTTGCTTGCTGTCAGTGGACGCTGCTACAAGTGTTGAATTTGTGCTGCTTGGCAAAGTTGTGGAGCCATTTGTACCAGATTCGAGACTTCTTTTCTCTCTTAGACCTGTTTTAGTTGGGGTAGGGGAGGAATTAGAGAAGAAGGGATGATTTATCAATTTTTGCCTTTTTTCCTGTTATTCCTGAGAAACCATGAGAGCTAGTTCTGTCTCCCACTAAAGAACAATTGGTTTTTTCTCCCCAGTGTGTACAAACCCACCCATAAACCCATGAATTTGATCAGTGGTCCTGTATTCCCCCTTTCTCTTCTGAGCAGCCTAATATTTTGGGGCAGCAGTAACTGTGTCACACAATAATTCATGACTTGGATTGCTTGTAGTATGGAGTTGCTGGTGTGGCAAGGGCCTTGTGGGTCACCTCAAGCCAGCATTTCCTGCACTCGCCTTCCTCCATGTCCAGAGCTGTGCTCACTGTCCCCGGTGCTCTGAAACAAGTGCCCCAAGGTGCCAGGCACATTCTCCTGTCCCTACCCTTTCTCTCACCTCATGAGTCACACTTGCCACATGTCCTGTGGACTAGTGTGAGCATCACAGTCCCCCGACCCCACTCTTTACATTGGACCCCTGCAGCAGCATTTCGCATGAACCTAGAAGGCACCAGAGGGCTGATGGGATCACCCAACTCTGTGGGCAGTTCTCTCTGTGTCCTTTCTCCCCTGCACACACATGTGCATGCACAAGGGCTGAAACACATACTTGCTAGAATATCGCCATGGCTGCATGCCAGCCTGTGGTCCTCACTGCGTCCCACAATAGGTTTCTCCTCCGTTGCCACTCCCCCATCCCGCTTATGGGCTATGGTTGTGCAGAAGGAGGGTTTGCAGCTCCTTCCAGGAGGACAGGCAACTCTGCATGCAGCACAATTTCTTATATCACATAATGGGGCAGCCAATCTTCACTGTCAGCTTGTGTGGATTTGGGATCCCCTACACACCCTCTTCTGGGTCTATCTTTGAGGGTGTTTCCAGAGAATTATAGATCAGGAGGGAGGGCCTACCCTGGGTATGGGTGGTACCATCTCACTGGCTGGGATCTCCGACTGAATAAAAGAAACTGTTCTTCCCTGAAGCTGCCACTGTCGGGTAATTTGTCATAGCAACAGCAACAAAGTAAGCTGTGGACATTTCTGAGACAGCACAATGTTTGCAGCTTAAGCATGAGGACCTGAGTCTTGATGCTTGGCATCTACGTGAAAAGCCGGGTGTGGGGAAACACGCCCCTAATCCTGGCCCTGGGGAGGCAGAGACAAAAAGATGCTTACAGTACATCTTTGGCCTTACTGTACAGTCTAGCCAAAGGGGTGAGCTCAGCGTTTAGTGAGGGACCCTGTCTTAATATGTGCAGCTTGATCTTCTTGTGGAGCTCCTAACAGAAGGAGTTGGGGTGTCTCTGACTCTTTTACTTGCTTTCCCTCCTACTGGGTTGCCTCATCCAGCATTACTATGAGAGGAGGCACCTAATCTGATTGCAACCTGATATACTATGTTTGGCTGATATCCCTGGGAGACCTGCTGTTTTCTGAAGGGAAATGGAGGAGGAAATGGGAGGTGCAGAGAAGGGACTGGGAGGGGAGGATGGAGTGGAAACTGTAGTCAGAATAAACTCTATGAGAGGAGAATAAATGTAAAACGTTTAAAACAAGTTTTTAAAGTGGGAAGTGATTAAGGAAGATCTCTATGTTAACCTCTGCCTCCTACAGGTCTTCTCTCCCTCTCTCTGAAACACACACACACACACACACATACACACACACACACACAACACACTAAATATGAATATTCACAGAGAAAGTATCTGATATGGATGAGAATATAATACCCGATTCCCGTTCATCTACCTAAGAATGGGCTGGAGATACGACTAGGGGCTGGGGGCATGGCTCAGTGGTAGAGTCCCTGCCTAGAATCCCCCAGTGAGGGGCTGGGGCGTGGCTCAGTGGTAGAGCCCCTGCCTAGAATCCCCCAGTGAGGGGCTGGGGCGTGGCTCAGTGGTAGAGCCCCTGCCTAGAATCCCCCAGTGAGGGGCTGGGGCGTGGCTCAGTGGTAGAGCCCCTGCCTAGAATCCCCCAGTGAGGGGCTGGGGGCGTGGCTCAGTGGTAGAGCCCCTGCCTAGAATCCCCCAGTAAGGGGCTGTGGGCGTGGCTCAGTGGTAGAGCCTCTGCCTAGAGTCCCCCAGTGAGGGGCTGGGGGCGTGGCTCCAATGAAGAGCCCTTCATTTTCTATCATAAATGAAGCCCTAGATTCAATTCCCAGTACTCTAAATAAAATAAAACAAAACCCTAAAGAGAAAACCAACAGCAGTCTGTCTGTCTTTTTCATGAATTTATAATTCATTATTTATAATTCTAAAACCTTAAGCATTATTGCACCCTCTACCTGAATCACACTGATTGGTCTTGGCACAGCTGTCACTTCTGTGGCTGTTTCTCTCAGGCCCCTGTGATGACAGAGAACATCTCTCTCCTGCCAGCTCTGTTAGGGCCTACCAGGTGACCAAGATGCAGATCTGGCTGGCATCGTGACACAGATCTTTAATCCTAGTGCTGGGAAAACAGAGGCAAGCAGGTTGTCTGTGAGTTATAGGCCAGTCCTCCTTTTACTTTTATTTTGAGATGAGGACTCACTAAGTTATCCAGACTGGCCTTAAACTCATGTGGTGCCTCAATCAGGCCTTGGAATTTTAGTCCACCTGCTTCAGCCTCCCAAGTAGCCAGGATGACAGGCCTGCACCACCAGGGCCAATCTGGTTTTCGTTTTTTGTTTGTTTGTTTGTTTGGTTGGTTGGTTGGTTGGTGTTTTGATTTTTGTTTGGTTTGGATTCCTGCTAGCAAAGCTTCTACCACTGAGACACACCCTCAGTCCCTTTTTAAAAAAGTTATTAAATGTTTGATTTTGCCCTGTCTTTTCTCCCTAAGCTAATGGAGGCAAAAGGCCTGAGTGGTTGGTTGCCGGGAGAGTCAGACCTCACTCAATGGTGTGTACAGGACGCAGCTAAAGAAAGCGACCATGAACTGGCGAGAGAATCAACTGAGCAGGGCTCATCGGGGCTTACAGAGACTCAAGTGACAATCGAGGGCCTGGTACGGGTCCTCTGCTTATGCACTATGATTGCATAGCTTGGTGTTCTTCTGGGACCCTAACAGTGGGAGTGAGGGCTGTTTCTGACTCCTTTGCTTGTCCTTGGGACTCCTTTCCTTCTTCTGGGTCTCCTCATCCAGCCTTGATATGAGGGTCCATGCTTAGTCTTATTGTAACTTGTTATATGCCATTTTTGATGTTCCACTGATATCCCTGGGATGCCTGTTCCCCTCCCTCCCTTCCTCCCTCCCTCCCTTCCTGCATTCCTTCCTTCTTTCCTTTCCTTTCCTTTCCTTTCCTGATCCTCCTCTTCCTCTTCCTCCTCCTCTTCCTCCTCCTCTTCCTCCTCCTCTTCCTCCTCCTCCTCTCTCTCTCTCTCTCTCTCTCTCTCTCTCTCTCTCTCTCTCTCTCTCCTTCTTACTGGATCTAGAGGAGAGGCAAGGCGTGTGGGGTTAGTGACTGGAAGGAGTAGAGGAAGCCATGGTCAGGATTCAATGTATGTAAAGAATAAAAATTTTTTTAAAAAAATTTTATCTGGGAGTGAGGAGGTCTGGTGGGGTGGGGGTGGGAGTGGGAACCTCCTCTTGGAGACAGGGGAGGGGAAGTAGGATGGGGAGTGGTCACAGGATGGACCTGAAGGGGAATGGAGACTGGACTGTGAAAAAAGATTAAATAACAACAATAACAACAACAACTACTACTACTACTACAATTTTAAAGCATTCTTTAAAGAGAAAGGGTGTTAGTTGAATAACTTTGAAGAAGTAACTCCCCACCTGATGGAGGAACCTCAGAGGGATATGGCTTCCCACAAAATGCCTTTTCTTCCTTCTTGGTAGGCAAGGAAGTCTCTGTCCTCAACTGTCTCCTCCCAAACGCGCCATTAACAGATCCCTGTACACATCTCCTTCCAAAGCCACCCTGCCCGTGTGCACCTACAGGCAACCCCCTCAGTTCTGTGCCACTCATCCACGGTTCCACTCCACTCTGTTGCTTGGGACCAACCCCAGGCACCACCCCAGGCCCGGGAATTAGAGACAAATTAATTCCAAACCCTACCCAACCTAGTAATGAAGTGAAAGAGGCCAGGAATTCCTGTAATCCCAGAACTGTGGGGCTGAGGCAGGGGGATCATTAGCTCGAGGCTGGGATGGGGCTACAGTGTGAAGGTCTATCTTCAAGAAAACCAAAGGGAGTAAGGACTGGGGATGGGGCTCAGCTGGCAGAGTGCCTGCCTAGCATGCACAAGGCCATGGGTTCCAAGCTCAGCACCATAGAACCTGGGGGGATGGGGATGGCAGGGGTATGCTTGTCATGTAAGCACTGAGACTGAGGCAAGAAGGCGGTGAGCATGAGGGGCAGCCTGGGCTACATTGTGAGGTCCTGGCTCAAAGACCCAAAGGAAGAGTTGCAGAGGCAGCTTGACTGGATACAGTGAGCCCTGGGTTCTATCAGAAGGTGGCGGCAAGGGGACCATTTTCTTTCAAGGACAGCCTTAGAAACACTGCATTCTGGGCCAGCTTGGGCTACAGGAGGGTTCTGTCTCAGAGAGTGAGAGGGAAAAAGAGAAGGAGGAGAGAGAGGGGGGAGGGAGAGGGAGAGAAATATGGAAAGAGGGAGGGGAGGGAGGATACATTGCAAAGGCTAACCCCAGGAGCCAGTGAGGGAGGGCACAGTCCCTCTGTCTCTAGTTTACAAAGGCCTAAGGGAGGAGGTAATACTTAGGCTGTTGTGTTTCCCTCAAGAAAAAAAAATTGAAAAGGAGTTTCTTAGATGTATTCATGAATTTTACTGGACTTTTTACGCCGAGACAAAGGAACATTGTTGTTGTGGCTGGTCGAACAATAAAAAGGATATAAAATGCAGTTTATGACCACCATTCTCCCCGACTCAGAGAAGATGAAAAGAGATGAGGAGAGGTGGTTTTTACCAGCCCTCCACCTGTCAGGAGCCCTGGCAGAACTCACTGACTTCCTGCCTGCCTAGCGACTGTAAATGCCATCAGACTGAAAAGCATTCTCTCCCACATAGGGGACCCAGCATCCACATTCCTTTGTAACTGTTGTCTTCTTTTAAAACAGTCTCAGGGCTAGAGACATGTCTCAGCGGCTAAGAGCACTGGCTTCTCTTTTGAAGAACCTGGGTTTAATTCCCGGAACCCACAAAGGGGCTCACTCAGTGTGTCACTCCAACTCCAGGAGATCTAAACCTTTCTGGCCTCCCTAGGCACCAAGTGTTCCTGGGGGTACACAGACATATGTTACGTGCAGGCAAAATACGCAAACAAAGAAAGCAAGAATAGCGTTTGCCTGCACCTTTAATCCTAGCACTTGGGAGGCAGAGGCAGGTAGATCTCTGAGTTCAAGGCCAGCCTGGTCTACAGAGTGAATTCCAGGACAGCCAGGGCTACACAGAGAAACCCTGTCTCAAAAAACCAGAACACACACACACACACACACACACACACACACACACACACACACAGAGAGAGAGAGAGAGAGAGAGAGAGAGAGGGAGGGAGGGAGGGAAGGTGTCTTACGTCTTACTATGCAGCCCAGGCTGGTCTCAAGATTTTCCTGCCTTGGCCTCCCAAGTGATGAGATTGTGGACATGCACCAGCATACGGTGCCGGGAACACAACCTACTTTATTAACTGAGCCACACCCTCAGCAGTATCTCACAGCGTCCTAAGAAGACGGCCACAGGCAAGTCAGAGAGAAATGAGCCTCCCCTCTCTCTGATGTGGCAAAAGCATCAACAAATCCAGTTTCCTTGTCAATTGCTATTTCCTACCTTCCTTTCTGCATTCAGGGAAAACTCTCAAGGGTGGGGTTTCAGATGTGACTCCAGTAACACTTTCTCTTTCTAGCATCTCTCCTGCTGTTAACACCCAAGATACCTTAACTCTTAACAGTCCTCTGTTGCTTTTGCTCATTGGTTGGTTGAGTTTTCGAGCTGTCTTTTTTTTTTTTAAACATAGGATGTTGTGTAGCCCAGGCTAGATTCAAACTTGTAGCTAAGGATGGCCTTTGTGCTTCTGCTGTTCTGCTTCCCATTCCCGACTGTAGTGTTCCTAACGTGCGCGGCCATGCTCGTTTTGTACAGTGCTGGGGGCCTAATGTGCACTCTGTCAACTGAGCTTTGTCTCTGGCCCTCAACCGTCCTGCTGTTCTTCCTAACCTACTATCTCAGGGGAAGCTTGCACTCTGTCACTTGTCAACTTTCTCCAGGTGAGCACCTCCCTGCTGGGGCTTTTCTCAGGCCCTGGGAGAAGCGACTAGGGATAAGAACATTGGTGAAAAGATTCACACTCTCCTAGCCTAAGGAAGCAGGGAAAGCTGGCCTGCGAGGTTAAGGACACTGAATTAGGTAGGAGTGTGTGTGTGTGTGTGTGTGTGTGTGTGTGTGTGTAAGTGTTGCCTGTGTATGCTCCTATGTGTACACTGAGCTGGTGTACACATCTGGGAAAGCCAGAGGTCAGAGGTCAGAGGTCAGATGTCTTCCTCTACTGCCTCGACAGTGACCTCTGGGGAGCTCTACATCCTCAATGTGAGGGTTACTACAGAAAGGCAGGGGACGCCTGGCTGCAGAGGTACACTTCTCCTCCAGAGAAACACAAGTGGCCAAGAAGCTTATGAGAAGGAGGAAAGTAAGTCAACCTTGTCAGGAAACAAAGCCAGCCAGCATCAGCATCAGTGGTAGAAAGTAATCCTCGCTGGCTGGTGGCCAGGCGTGGCAATACATTCCCGTAAGCAGGAGGATCTGGGGATTAACGTCATCTTCGATTACAGAGCAAACTTGAGACCAGCCTGGGTTTCAGGAGACACAGCCTCTAAACAAACAGGCTAACAAATAGAGGTGGGGAGAGAACTTAGTCCAGAAAGTGCCTACCCTAAGGGGATGTGAGTCTGTATTAAATGAATTAAAACCATACTTGTAATCACAGTTTTAGGGAAGTGGAGACAGGCTCAACTCCAAGATTTCCTGACCAGTCAGCTCAGCCAAGTTAGAGAGACCCAGGCCAATAGGAGACCCTGTCTCAAAGGCAGTGTGGGAACTGGGAGCTGGGAGCTGGGAGCTGGGAGCTGGGAGAGCTGGGAGCTGGGAGCTGGGAGAGCTGGGAGCTGGGAGAGCTGGGAGCTGGGAGCTGGGAGAGCTGGGAGCTGGGAACTGGGAGCTGGGAACTGGGAGCTGGGAGAGCTGGGAGCTGGGAGAGCTGGGAGCTGGGAGCTGGGAGAACTGGGAGCTGGGAGAGTTGGGAGCTGGGAGAGCTGGGAGCTGGGAGCTGGGAGCTGGGAGAGCTGGGAGCTGGGAGAGCTGGGAGCTGGGAGAGCTGGAAGCTGGGAGCTGGGAGCTGGGAACTGGGAGCTGGGAGAGCTGGGAGCTGGGAGAGCTGGGAGCTGGGAGCTGGGAGAACTGGGAGCTGGGAGAGTTGGGAGCTGGGAGAGCTGGGAGCTGGGAGCTGGGAGAGCTGGGAGCTGGGAGCTGGGAGAGCTGGGAGCTGGGAGAGCTGGAAGCTGGGAGCTGGGAGCTGGGAACTGGGAGCTGGGAGAGCTGGGAGCTGGGAGCTGGGAGAGCTGGGAGCTGGGAACTGGGAGCTGGGAGAGCTGGGAGCTGGGAGCTGGGAGCTGGGAGAGCTGGGAGCTGGGAGCTGGGAGAGCTGGGGGCTTGGAGCTGGGAGCTGGGAGAGCTGGGAGCTGGGAGAGCTGGGAGCTGGGAGCTGGGAGAGCTGGGGGCTTGGAGCTGGGAGCTGGGAGAGCTGGGAGCTGCTGGTTCAGCAATAGAGTGAATACTACCTTTCCAGAGCACCTGAGTTCAGTTCCCAGTACCCACCTTAGACAGCTCCTAACTGCCTGTGGCTCCAGCTCCAGGGGTTCTAACGCCCTGTTCTTGCCTGAGGGCACAAGCACATATGCAACACACACACACACCACACAGACACTCAACACACACACAGAGACACACACACAGACACTCAACACACACACACAGACACACACACAGACACACACACAGACACTCAACACACACACACACAGACACACACACACAGACACTCAACACACACACACACAGACACCACACAGACACTCAACACACACAGAGACACACACACACAGACACACACACAGACACTCAACACACACACACAGACACACACACAGACACACACACACAGACACCACACAGACACTCAACACACACACACACACACACAAGCATATAAAAAATAAGAGTCCAGAGTGCTAAAATAAATCATATTTATCGCCCTGCCAAAAACTCAAGTCCAAGTGGATCAAAGGTTTCAACATAAAACTAGACACACTGAACCTAACAGAGGAGAAAGTGGGGAAGAGCCTTGAGTGCATTGGCACTGGAGACGACTTCCTGAACAGAATTTGGATAGCACAAGCACCAAGTTTGACACTGAATAAATGGGACATCGTGAAACTGAAAAGTGCCTTCCTGGTAGGCAAAGGGCACCATTAATAGGACATTCCCTACAGAATTGGGAAAAGGCTTTCACCAACGCCGGATCTGGACAGCAACAAAGCAAACGATCCAGTTTAAAAATGGGGTTCAGGCCTGAGCAGAGCATTCTCATCAGAGGAGTCTCAAACGTCTGAGAAACACGTGAAGAAATATTTGACATCCTCAGCCACCCAGGAAATGCTAATCAAAACCTCGAGATTCTGTCTTACATCTGTCAGAATGGCTAAGATCAACAACACAAGTGACAGCTTGTGCTGGCGAGGATGTGGAGCAAAGGGAACACTCCTCCATTGCTGGTGGGAGTGCAAACTCCTACAACCACTCTGGAAATCAATATGGAGGCTCCTCAGAAAACTGGGACTCAATCTACCTCAAGATCCGCCTATACCACTCTTGGCGAAATACCCAAAAGATGCCCCATCCTACCACAGGGACGCTTGCTCAGTTACATTCAACAGCAGTTTTTATTCATAGCAGCCGGAAACCAGAAACAACCTAGATGTCCTCAACTGAAGAGGGGATAAAACAAATGTGGTCCATTTACACAATGGAATATTACTCAGCCGTTTTTTAAAAGAAGGGAATATTAATCAGCTGTTAAAAATGACACCATGAGCTTTGCAGAGGACGCAGCACAGACCCATGCAGACTCTGAGATCGTTGATTCAGTCTCTGTGAGCCCCTCTGAGCCCTGCTTAGTTGATTCTGTGCAGTATTTTCCTGGTTTCCTCAACCTCTCTGGCTCCTACAATTCTTCCTCCCCCCTCTCCGGAATTCGCCTTGCTCTGCCTAATGTTTGACTGTGGGTCACTGTTGTGTTTTATAAAAAGATAATGAAAGAGGAAGGAATATGCTTAACGGTGATGCGGTAAGGTATAGGGGAAGGGGGTAGACCAGCCTTGAACTCACAATCCTCCTGCCTCAGCCTCCAACATGCTAGAATTACAGGCATGTATCATCATGGCTTAGCTTATTAAGGACTTTCTTATTCTAACATTGGGACACAGTATTTCATGAAACATAGGGAGAACCTTCCTGTGCAGTTACAGTGTATTTCTTATGCAGTGTATGTGTGTCTGGGTCTTTCCTTTAAAAGACTAGTCTAACACTGAGGTCTAGCTCATGCCTGGAATCCCAGCACTGGGGAAGCTGAGACCAGAGGACTGCAAGTATGAACCTAGCCTGGGCTGCAGGGTGAATTCCAGGGCAACCTGGGCTACATAGCAAGACATTGTCTTAGAAAGAAAGAAAACAAAAGGAAGGAAGGAAGGAAGGGAAAGGAGGAAGGAGAAAAGAAGGAAGGAGGGAAGGAAAGAAGAAAAGAGTAAAAAGAAAAAAACAGAAAAATAGGACTGGGGAAATGGTTCAGGGGGCAAGGAGCTTGTTGTGCAGGCATGAAGACCTGAGTTCAAATCCCCAGCACCCGTATGTGCGCCTGTAACCCCAGCAGGGAGACTGACGGGCATATTCCTGGGGCTCGTCAGCCAACCCAGCCAGTCAACCCAGCAATCTCTAAGTTCAGTTAAGACCCACACCCACAGCCACACCCAACCCCATCTCAAAAACTGAGGCAGAGGAGAAATGGAGAAGGATGTCCTATGTTAACCTCTGGCCTCCACGTGTGCCGCCACGTGCTTCACACCTGCACCCACAGGTGAGTCCACCACCCACATATTATAGCCTGATGAACAAACATTTCACACCAGAAGGTACCTTGAGAGAATAGGGCTGAAGCCCTGAGCTCTCCTACCTCCTCCAAAACATACGTATGCTTGTAGAGCAGTCAAGCATGGAGATCCCCAGTGCAAATGCCCTGAAGCGGCAGCAGCAATATGGGAGGCCCCTGTAGCTGTGTGTACTGAGAGGACTCAGGCACCTCTGAGGTCAGCCTGACATGGCTGTGACTTTGTGCTATGGTACAGTGAGCTCCTCTACCTTCCCATTTCACACGGAGAACTGGAGACGGTGATTGCTATAACCACGCTACTTGCTCCGGAATATTCTAGTGTATGCCAAAATTGTGGTGAGGGACACAGGTGAGCTTCAGCCAGTTGTCATGGGAGCACACTCTGTCCTGCAACGCATGTACCCAATGGTTTGGGCCTCATGGCCCTTCCTTTCTCTCTTCCTCCTCTTCTTCTTCTCCTCCTCCTCGTCTTCCTCCTGTGGGGGGTGTGTGTGTGTGTGTGTGTGTGTGTGTGTGTGTGTGTGTAGCACAGACTGTCCTTGAACTCACTAAGTACCCAAGGATGACCTTGAAATCCTGATCTTGCAGCCTCTACCTCCCAAGTGCTGGGACTGCACTTCCCCTGGTTTATTAGGGAGCTGGGGCTTGAACCTACTGCTTTGTGTACGCTAGGCAGACACTGTACTAACTGACCATAGCCCAGCCCTTTATTCCTTTCCTGAAAGTTCCTTTCTATCTGTCATGGTTGTGAAACTGAATGAGACAAGACCACCCTCTCTCATTCCTTCCTCTGCAGACCCTATGGCAAGAAGATGAATCCCTCATTTTTCCATGTCAGCCAGTAGTGTCACTCCTGCCTTTGCCTGCTGCCTTCTTCAAGCCAGAGCCCTCTTCTCTCTGCGTCTGCTTTGGTCACCCAGTATAGTTCATTGAATAGTGTATTCCCCACCCTTCCCGCCCGTCTTAGTGAGAGTTACTCTTGGTGTGATGAAACACCATGACCAAAAGTCAAGTTATGGTGGAAAGGGTTTATTTGGCTTACACTTTCACATCTATCACTGTTCATCATCAAAGGAGGTCAGGGCAGGAACTCAAACAGGACAGGAACCTGGAGGCAGGAACTGATGCAGAGGCCATGGAGGGGTGCTGCTTATTGGCTTGCTCCTCATGCCTTGCTCAGCCTGCTTGCTTACAGAACCCAGGACCACCAGTCCATGCATGGAACCATCCACCATGTGCTGAGTCTCTACCCCCCTCCCCACTGATCACTAAGAAAATGCCTTTACAGCTGGATCTCAGGGATGCATTTTCTCAATGAAGGTTCACTCCTCTCAGACATCTTTAGCTTGCATCAAGCTGACGTAAAACTATCCAGCACACCTTGAGGTGTGGACAGGTCCTGACCCTAGGTAACTGTAGATATGATCTTATGGGGCAATAATTTTTTTTGCAAGTGTAATTATGCTCAAGATCTCAAGATCAGATTTAGGGTGGGTCTGAAATCCAAATAGTGGTGTTCTTCTAAGAGGATTCAATTTCCATCTCATTAAAGCCCCTGTAAACATTTTATTTGATCTGCCTTATCTGGAGCACCTGCACAGGTAGAGCAGACCTGCACACTTGACCCGCACGGGATGCAGATGAGGCAGAGAATGGAGCGATACAGCCATGAGCCAAAGACTGTTAGACACTCCCAGAAGCTGCAAGAAGCAAGGAAGCATGTCCCCAACGAGATTTCGAGAGAATAGGCTCCCAGAATGTTCTTATTTAGGTTTCTTCCCTCCACATGTTAAGAGAATAAATGTCTGTTTTGAAGTCACCAACTTGGGGTCATTTGTTAGAGCAGTCACAAGAAATGACAAGAGATTTCCTGCTATAACACATGGTGAAAACTATGGGCTCTGGACCTAAAAGACTTGGGTTCAAATCCCTACTCCTCCTCATGAAAGATGGGTGACCTTGAAGAAATCAGCAGCGGCCTCTGGGTCTCGATATCCCCAAAGCTGAAAATGGAAGGTGCCAGAAACCTTTTTCTGAGGGTCAATGTGAAAGTTAAATGAAGCTGGACGCTTCATTTAACTGAATTCCGGCTTGGAATTTCAGCTGCCTGGGAGGCTAAGACATGAGGATCACAAGTTCAAGGCCTGTCTGAGGTACAGAGTGAGTTCAAGAGCAGCCTAGGCAACTTAATAAAAAGTAAAAAGAGGCCTGGGGATGAGACTCAGTAATAAGCTGCTTTCCTACACAAGAGGTCCTAGGTTCAATTCCAAGTACCATCAAAGAGAAAAGAGTGGGGCAGTGAAACGGATGGAAGGGTGCTTGCCACCAAGCCTGGCAATCCTCCAGAGTCCAATCCCAGGGTCTACATAACAGAAAGAACTGAACTCCACAAGCCCAGCGCCCACCACCACATGAATAAATGTAGCAACAGAAGCTGAGCACCAGCACTCACTCTCTCTGTCTCCTGACTCCATTGTCAGGAAGATACAATGAGACACAATGTAACCAGCTGTCTCACACTCCTGTTGCCAAGTCATTCCCGCCATGATGGACTGTATCCTACTAAACCTTAAGCTTGTCCTAAATTGCCCCCTTCCTTTTATTTTGTCACAGTCACAGGGAGAAATAACTAAGATACTGTATTAGTACTCAGACTCCTGGGGACAGGCTAGCTTCTCCAGTCTTAGGACATCTGAAAGCAGTAAGCATCTCTCTTCAAAGCTCTGTGAGAGCTTTGAAGCTTTCCTTCTCTCCTTCTGTATTTTCTGTCCTTCTGTATTTGTCTAAGTCAGTAGTTCTCAAATGTGGGTCGGGACCCCTTTGAGGAGTGATCAAGACCATGGGAAAACACAGGTATTTATTTACCTTATGATTCATAACAGTAGCAAAGTCAGTCATGTAGTCGCAACAAAAAATATTGATGGTTGGGGTCACCACACCATGAGGAACTGTATTAAAGGGTTGTAGCATTAGGAAGGTTGAGCACCACAGGTCCAAGCCTTTGTGTGGTTAACTATGTTTCCTTCACTGTTCCGCAGCAGCCATCACATCCCCAGACCATAGCCTCATCACCCTGGACAGTGGCAGCCTCCCCTACCCCTAGGTGCTGTTCGTACCCCAGTAGCTTCGGCACCAGATTGGGTGGTGGCTCTTTTCACACTGTTCCCATCTCATTAAATGCTCCATAAACTTTTTATTCATCCTGTCTGGTCCTGAGTACCTGCCCTAGAGAGGCTGCTCCTCGCTGGGCTGTATTTGCTGTGTGAGTGACTTTATGATGCTCTGTACAGAGCGGCGTTTCCTCTCCTCGCCTTATGTAAGTTTCAAAGGTTGTTTCTTCCTCATAGGCAAATATCTTAGCACCCACACACAATGTTCTCTTCCCACTTTTTCCCAGCTGGTTTCTTCTCGTTTATTTATTTTTAAATCTTGTTACTATTTACTATGGTTATATTGTGTGTGCTTAATGAGGGGCAGGCTCATGCCTTGGAGCGTGTGTGTGTGTGTGTGTGTGTGTGTGTGTGTGTGTGTGGGTCAGAGGGGGCTCTGAAGAGTCAGTCCTCTCCTCCCTCCCCCTATTTTTGGGTCTACACCTTGAACTCGGGTCCTGAAGTACGACAAGTGTCATCTTGTTGGACCCCTGCTTTTTTGTTTGCTTGGTTTTCACACGGGATATTTGAAGCTAGCTTTGAACTTGCTATATAGCTAAAGATAACCTGGAACTTCTGATCTTCCTGTGCCTACCCCCTGGGTGTTAGGATTACAGGCATGAACCATCATGCTGGGTTTTCTATGGCATGGGTAATGGAACCCCAGGACTGTGTGTTTCCTAGGCAAGCATTCTCGCCATCTCCTTTCAAAAAATTTTTTTAAAGATATATTTATTTCATGCATGTGAATACATTGTCACTCACTTCAGACACACCAGAAGAGGGCATCGGGTCCCATTAAAGATGGTTGTGAGCCATCACGTGGTTGCTGGGAATTGAACTCAGGACCTCTGGAAGAGCAGTCAGTGCTCTTAACCACTGAGCCATCTCTCCAGCCCCCTCAAAAATCTTTTATTATATTGAGTTACATAAGTGTTATGGGTAAAAATTAAAGAAGGAAAATTTTCTGTCAGTTCCCACAAGCTGGATCTGCTTGCTCTGGCTGCTACTCTGCCACGAGGTCCACAGGCTGCTCTCTCCCACATGTCTCCCTTTTAGCCGCCCTCTTCATGCGGTCCCCTAAGTGGTAGTTACCATACCTGGCTTACACTTACACACACACACACACACACACACACACACACACACACACACACACACCTTCTTCTGCGGGCCCTGCATGTTCTCCCTCTGCGAGGTCAACAGAACCAGATCTTCGAGCTCCAAGTGCCTCTCAGCCATTCCTTTCACACGCTGTCCTCTTTAGCCCAGTAGAATCAAAGTCTCAGAAATTTGTAATTTAGCAATTAGATTTACATGTTAGATTCTCAATCCACAATTCATCCACACAATAAATTCACTGCCAATTGACAAAGATATAGACTGCCCACCTAGACAAGATTAAATTGATCTGGTTCACCTAAATCTGAACCATCCCCCTCCAGAGACTCCATCTTGATCCCTCCTTCCTCCTCCTCTTCCTCCTCCTCCCTTGACTTTTTCCCCCCGACTACCCTTCCTTCTCATCCAATGATAGGCTTTGCCTTATCCTGGACCTGCCTTGCTGCATAATGACATTGTCCTACACACAAGGCTGCTTTCCTATAAGAGGGTCTATCTTAGACCACCCCGGAATCCTGATCCACCACCCTCAGCATCTGGCTACCTGCATGCAGCACTGTGATTGGCCCTGCCACACATTCGTAAGAGAACGTCCCTCCATATCTCCTCTATCCATCTGGGATAAAGACCTCTGGTTCCTTCAGACTCCTGCCTCAGTCCCTCCAGGACAGGCACTTTCTCCCCTGGCCCCATGTCACCAAGGAACCCCCTCCCCTTACTGTGACCTTCACATTCCCAAAACACTCATATTCATTTTATTTTTGTATGTGTGAGAGAGACAGAGTCTTGTAGCCCAGGCTAACTTCCAACTTCATAGTAGCTGAGGATAACCCTCTCAGTCCTGCCTCTACCTCAGTGCTGGGATTACAGGCCAGTGCTACCACATCCAATCCTCATGTTGACATTTGACATTTTTCTGGCATTTTCTAACCCCTGTGCCCCTAGCAAATCATGACCAGAGAATTGTTGATTGTGTCCCCTGTTCCTGAAGGCCTTTTCTCAGAGTCCCAGATGCCCCCTGGGACAGCTCCCCAAATGATAAGGGTTCTAATCCTAAACCCAACAGGTACAAATGGTAACCACTGTGAATCACCAAAGCCAGGCTCCTGCCATCACAGGCAGTGTGGGTTCAAGGACTGGCCATGCCCTCTGGATCACCAACAGGTTGAGCCTTTGTTTCTAGAAGGCTGGGTAAACAATTGGACCCCCACAGGCTTTCCTGCAGCCTGTTGCCTGGCTGGCAGGACCTTCCATAGCTCTGCTTAGCCCACAGGGCTCCCTGTGGAGTGTGAAAGTCCTGGCCTTGTCACACGCACACACTCCTGTGCCACTGTGCTTTTGATACCAAGAACTCACTTTCCCTGGCATAGCTCTCTTATATTCTAGAACCTTCTTATGCCTTGGTTCCCTCTCCATGGCCACGGATCCAAAACCCTGAGGAGCGCACAGAACAGACGGGAGGAGTTCTGAACTTGACCTCTAAAGCTCTCCCCCAGGAAGCAGCCTGTGCGCCTTGGGGCTTGAGAAGACTGCAGAAGACCAAGGTCCTCCAAGAGTCCAGGCAGCGGGCTCAAATGCCACGTCAGAGTGGGGTTGTATTATTTGCTGTGTGGCCCCCAGAAGGTTACACACCCTCTCAGAGCTTTGATTCTTCATCCCTCCTGACTTCTTCACACAGTCTTCCTTGTGTGCGTCATAGGAAATGCCCACAGTGGAGTGTCTTGGGAAATAGCAGGGCCGTCTGCCAGGAGGGAGGCTAGGTACACAGTCAGATCTTCTGAGTTTCTGGGTGGCTCTGTTTCCCTGGACTCACACATTCCTAGCTGCTTTTGATAATAGTTGCATTTCTGAGACAGGGTCTCACTGTGTTCCAGATGGCTTCCAGCACCAAGCTCCTGATCTTCCTGACTCTACCTCTCAAGTGCTAGGGTTATAGACATGTGCCACCATGCCTAGTTAATTCAGTGCCAGGGCTAGAACCCGGGGCTCTGTGAATGCTAGGCAAGTGCTCTACCCACTGAGCCACATCCCCAGACCGTTACTGTTTTTTTGAAACAGGGTCTCTCTGTAGCCTAAGCTGGCCTTGAACTCGTGATCTTCTGTTTCCACCTCCAGGGTATGAGGATTACAGGCCTGTAACACCTTCCCTGGCTTGCACAGACACTTGTAGGAGATGGATGTCTGCCTGGCTTTCTTGTATGCCAATGGGCTCACATATGTCACCTTTTACATGCAAGTTTGAGTACTTGAAGGAGAGGGTGGATTGGTCAGTTGTGGTTGGGCACACAGATACAATAGCTAGGTAATGGCTTTCATCACTACCACCTCCACCACCACCACCAACGCCGCCATCGCCACCACCTTCAACATTACCAGCATCACCTACACCAGCACCACCAACACCAGCCCCCTCAGAATGCTGGGTCCCAGGCTCCACTGAGAGCAAGGAACAGGATGACCCTCCCTCCTAACATGGACCCTGTGCAGATTTCTCTCCTCTTGACTTAAAGCTGATGGTCTGATATAATACACTCTTATAATGCCCCTCAAATTCACGCAGCTCACCCCTTAGTTGCCCCCTCACGCTCTGCTCCCTAAATCATAGTAAAATGTGGAATAGAGAGAGGGTCTAGGAGGACTCCTGGAGCTGGGACAGCCTCTGAGGGACTGAGCTCCTTACCAGGGTCCTGAGCTTCCTCTGGGTTTTCTGAGAACCAACCCACAGGGTTCTAGAAGCTTCCAGCCCCAGATGCTTGCATGCCATAGACATTCTCCTTCCACCAATAAGCTTCAGTTTAAGGCCTCCTTCCACCTACAGCCTTACCCCCAACAAACACCCTGGCACCCTGGTCCCCAAAGAGGGGGGGTCTTTTATGCTTCAGGGGCAATCAGGAGATCGGCTATAATTGAGAGAGATCCGCCTCTAGCCAGTTACATAGCAGATATGGTTCTGACAGCCCCCACAGAAGAGCACACTTCCACTCCTACACCCCTCTCCCATATGCACAGAGCCAAGCCCCCCCCCACTCAGCCCCTCAACTATTTCAAACAGAGGGGGCTTTCCCAGATACACTCAGACAAGTCAGGAGTAGAAGATGAGCTGGGATGGTGGCGTGCACCTGTAATCCCAGCGCTCAGGAAGCTGAGGCAGGAGGATTGCCATGAGTTGGAGACTAGCCTGGACTGTATGGAGTGGTTTTGTCACAGAAGTGAAAAATAAAAGTGAAGTAAAAAGGTGGAGAGGAAAATAGTCCAACACTCTCCTACAGCCGTTCCCTGCCGAGAACCTCTATGGTTGAAGAGAACCAACTCTTAAAAGCTGTCCACTGGCTTCCACACATCATCTGGAAAGGCTTGAGATGCCAGGGCTCTTGGGAATGCACAGCCCCAAGGACAGCAACAAGCAGAGAGCACCAAGTGACCAAAGAGCCTGTCGTCCTGCAAGGAATGGCTGAAGGGCAAGAGAGGTGGATTTTAGCAGTCCCCCCACATGCCAGGGGCAACACCTCAGGCCACCAGCTGCCCAACTCTGAACCAGGCCACTTCCTCTACACCTGCAGACTCTCTCGGTGGTCCCTGAGCACCCCAAAGGCCAATGGAGGACCTAACATAAATTTCCAACCCTTTCCCTGGAAAGAGAAGCCAGACCATCTACAGCTCTGCCCAAAGTCCCAGTGCACAAGGCTGGGTGTCACTCACCAGAAACTTCTGGAACAACAGAGAAGAGCTGGAGAACCAGCAACAGGATCCATGCCACCAGCATCTCCCGGGGAGAGGGCTCTGGCTGTGAGAGCCTCCCTCCTCAAGAGGCCCAAGAAGTGAGAGCCCTGAGCAAAAGGAGCTCTTATAAGGACCCTAGAGACCTTTTCCTCAGGGAAGAATGGTGTCTGGCCCTGGGTGGGGATGACTGTGTCGTAGGTGGGGGGACGGTCACAGGGAGTTGGCCAAAGGACAGCCTGTCAACCTTCCTCCCCTCTAATTCCAGGTGTGTTGACTGCCCCAAGCAACGGTCAACAGAAGTTGAGAATCACTGGGTGGGTGGGGCAAGACAGACAGAGCAAACGGAAGGCTGAGGTGTTGAGCCTCTGAAGAAAGTAGCCAAGAGGTATGCCAAGGAGCACAAAGGTGTGGTAACAATGAGGGGAGGAGCACGGGGACCCTTGAAAGGGACAATCTCTAAGAAGTCAGGCTAGATGAAAGAGAACCTTCCTCTGTGTCCAGTCACCTCTCCCCTGAGTCTGCTTTCTCCATTGTCCCTCTCTCCCCCACCCCAGAGCTGCCCCCTTTCCATTGCTTTCCTTGGGGGGGGAGGGGTGATGACATTTACACCTAAGATTTTTATGGACGATTCTCCACCCCTGATCAGAGTCAGAGATGAGAGAAACCTATAGTCATGGTCTCTTCCCAGAACAGAGCCAAAGTCAGAGTGACTTCTCCCTCCTCATCTCCTCCTCTTTCCCTCCTCCTTCACCCAAATAGCCACTGGATTAGATTACTGCTCCCTGTCCCTGTCACTGTCCCAGGCAAGAACACTGACTGTCCATCACTGTGGAAGCTGGAGGGGCTAAGGTCAAGCCTGACGACCCGAGTTCAATCCCCAGAAGCCACACAGTGGAAGAAGAACATGAACTCCCACAAGTTGTCTTCTGACCTCCACACACATGCAATGACACACATGAACACACACACACACCCTGTAAAATAAATGTAATAAAATAAGCCATCTCTTTACCTCCCTGACCCAGTGCCAGTGGTCTAACTCCTTCAAGCTAATTCCAGCCCTAAGCTTCTATGGCCAAGGCAAGAAAGGGCAAGATTGCAGAACTCAGGGGACTCCCATTCACTGTTGATGGAGAGACTCCCCTGCACCCCACCCCATCTCACTCATCAGTGAGACTCATCCCTCCTCATAAGATCTAGGTACAGCCGTGGCCCTGAGAGATGCTGGCCTTTCTCCCTGGGAGAAAAAGATGCTAACAAACCTTCTTCTATCCCAAGCAGATGGAGACCACTGGGTGGGGAGGGGGGAGGCGCGGCGGGTAGGAGAACACACGGAGAGAGCAGTTTTATTTACAGTAAATGTATTTATTGGATGTATATGGGGATCGAGACACTCGCTGACTTCCTGTCCCCAGATCTGTTCTGGCAAAGGAGATTAAGGGTTCCAGGGTCTGAGGTCACAACAGTGACAGACAGGAAGCGAAGGAAGAGACGTCGTGGAAGAGGTGGTGACAACGGTAAAGGAGATAAGGAGACAGGCTCCTGACTGCTCATCCTGGGACAAATCCATGCCCGACCCCTGCCTAGGACTTAAAATCGCCAAGGGTGAAAAGAGGAAGGAGGTGGGAACCTTGGGGTCGGGAAGTAGGAGCGTGGGAAGCATTAACCGGGGACCCCATGACACCCTGGCTGTATGAGGACCTAGGAACAGGGAGTCATGGGAACGAGGTGGGATTTGGGGATAGCTGCAGGGATGAAGAAGGGAGCAGGATAAGAGGGGCAAGGAATCAAGGTCCGTCATGTTCAGCTACTTAGAGAGTTCCAGAGGAGAGAGTGGGGGTGTGACTCATGCTGCCCTGGGGGGAGGGGGGGAGTGTCAGGTTACCTATGCGTGCAAGAGTGCAAGATGAAGGATTAGCCAGTAAGCCAGGATGGCGATAGAGCGTAAATCCAAAAGTAAGAGCCAATGACTGAGGGATGTGGCTCAGCGGGTAGGGCCCTTGCCTAGCATGCACAGAATCCTAGCTTCCATCCCCAGCACCGTGTTAAACTCTGTCTCAAAGGAACAATGGAGACCTGAGACAAAGAAGGAGTAAAGTCAGGTGGGAGAGAGAATCCGAGAAAAGCAACAGGAGAATGTAAAAGTCCCCCAAAAATCAACCAAGCACATGTGAAGTGATTGTGCTAAGTTTTAGGGTAATGGTATTAAGTGCATCACACCCATTTCACAGATGAGGCGACTGAGGCAAGAGACTGAGACTGCCCTGCCCACCATACTGGAGTGAAGAGCATAGATCTATGTTCTCCAAGTGGGTTTCAGCCAAACAAAGAGAAGGATGGGAGGTCAAGGAAACAGGATTCCCCTCGCCCCCAAGAACACTGGAACCTGGGCTGTGTGGGCACTGGAACTAATTCTTCCATAATGGGCTCAGGCCTACAGCTCCAGTAGGGGCACAAAAGAGGCCCTTCAAGGGCTCAGAATGATGATGATGATGGTGATGATGGTGATGATGATGATGAAGATGATGATGATGGTGATGGTGATGGTGATGATGGTGGTGGTGATGGTGATGCTATTGCTGCTGAGGGTGATAAAGTCAACTCGGGTCTCTGGATGTGAACCTGCCACAGAAGGAACATTGAGAGTAGAGACTACTCAGAGAACCAGCTGAGAGAGGCCATTGCCTGTTCCCAACCCAGCCAACTGTCTAGACAGAGAAGAAACAGAGGATTCGAGTTCGGGAAGGTTGTGACCTCACCGCCATGTTGGTATCCACCTTCTCCAAGGCGACGTAGAAGTTTTCATTAGTGACTGCAGAGGAAAGAAAGGAGGGTGGTAGAGTAGAAGAAACAGTGGCCCAGGGAGGGTCTGGGAATGACACACACTCTAGGGCACCCTGGCTAAGGAAGTCAACCTACCCTCCTCAGATTGTGGTACAGCCCAGGGCAAGCCCTGTTCCCAGGTATTAAGACTTACCTGGTGGGGCATCCTGGAAGCCCCTTTTGGAAAAAGTCCCCGCGATGTCTTCATCCCAGATCTCAAACCATTTCCTGTCCTTGGTCCAGGTCCTAAGTTATAGCTCAGGAGGTCAAGTAATGGCACAAAACCGAGGTGTCTGGGGATCCCTAACCAGCCCTCCATCCCTCTAGCTCACCTGCCCGAGAGCTGGCGGTCCTTGCTTCTTGCCCGAGAATGTGCCACCCAGATACTTAAGGCCACCAGTAACAGCAGCAGCAATATGGCAGCCCCCACCAGGCCTCCAACCAACACCCTCCAGTCAACCGTCACCTCACAGCGTGGCCCTGAGACCCAGTATGTGTCTGTGGAAAAGCAGCTGGAGAGAGAGAGAGTCACAGTGTTCAGACAGGTCAGACGCTGTTAGGCAGGACCACAGAGGCTGGGGTCTGCCATCCTAAAGCAAGTGGCCAGGACCTTGGAGAATTTGGTCTGTATAGGGCAGAGTCTCCAGAAGGGACAGTGGGGGTGTGGTGGCTCACTTTTATAATTCTAGAACTTGGGGGATGAAGGCACGGGCATCAGGAGTTGAAAGCTAGACTTCACCCCTAAGTTAAAAGTTGAGGTCAACCTGGATCAAATAAGACCTAAAAAGGGTCAGGAAAGACAGTAGAGAGGGAGGGAAGGAAGAAGGAAGGAAGGGAGAGAGGGAGGAGAAAGGGCAAACAATATGGCTGGAGTGGGGACGGGGGAGCAAAGGTGCTTGCTGCTCAAGCCTGGTGAGGCAACCTGGGTTCACTCCCAGAAGTCACCTTTAAGGTAAGAATCGAATTCACGGAGTTATCCTCTTACCTCCACATGGTCATGGATTCACACTCCCACGTGCATACAAGATACATAAATACAAGATAATTTTCAAAATTAAAGCATTTGAAAATAATTTAAAAAAAAAAAGATAGAAAGGAAGGGTCAGCGGGGCTGCAGGGAGTTGTCTCCACCCTAAGGCTGTCGGTGGGACTCCTCTGGGTGGGGCTGGGAGGTGGGGGCGTGGCACTGAGAGAGTGGGCGTGACCTATGGAGTGGGGCGGGACCTCACCGACAGGTTGGACCACTCTTCTGCAGAAAACACTGTCCCTGGTTGCAATTGATGGTGCCATTCAATCCAGGTGTGCAATTGGTGACGCAGCGGAGCCTGCTCAGCTCCACCAAAGGAAAATAGTGTTCCTCAAAGTCCTTGGGGGCAGTTCGGTGACAGATGGCTGGGGAGAGAGACAGGAGAGATGACAGAAACAGGGGCTGCATTCTGTCTACTCAGAACCTGGCTTTAGTGAAGGGAAGTAAGGCGGGAGGAGGGGTGCGAGGGCGGGCTTTTCCAAGCCGGGGGGTCCTGAAAAAGATCTTAATATATTAAGATCTTAATATATATAATATTAATATATTAGATGGGGGGAACGAACCCTGGCCCCCTGGTCTAGTTACTGGGGTGTAGTGTTCTCTCTCTCTCTCTCTCTCTCTCTCTCTCTCTTTCTGTGTAAGCCTGAACCCACAAAGTGAAAGGGGAGAACTGACTCCCACAAGTTGTCTTCTTACCCTACACGCATGCCGTGCGCGCGCGCGCGCGCGTACACACACACACACACACACACACACACACACACACACACACACTCAAGCACTCACACAAAACAAAACAAAATGAAAATGAAAAATAAGAATAGGTGCCCAGAAAGGTACCATTCATCCACAACAATGGCTTCTCCTAAGGTCTCCCCCTTCTTCCCTGGGAACTTCAAGGGTTGGGTGCTCTTGAAGTTCGAAGTTCGTGGCCACCCAAGGCCACTCAGCCCTTTGCCCTACCCTCACCTTCTGGGCTCAGCTCTTTCTCAGTGCCATTGTTCACTTTGATGGAGTCAGACTTAAAACACAGGGCTGTTGGGAAAAGGACAGTGCACAGGTATGGGACAGGAAGAGAACTCCCTTGGTGTCCCCAGAATGGGGAGGCACCACAGAGAAAGCGTGGATCTCTCTCCTCCCCCCTGAGTAGGCATCCTCACGGCACCCTCCCGAGCCCCGCCTTTGACCCAGCTGAGCATGGACTTGGCCATTCTCTCAGTCTGTCACAAGAACCTCAGGGCTGGCACCTGAGTGCCCAAAGGTTCCCTGACTCCAGCAGTGACCCTGTCCCGTCCCCCCAGCCGTAGCTCACTCTGGTTGTTCTGACAGCTGTCACCATCTTGACTGGCGCTCTGCAGCTCCTCCTTCAGCATTGTCTTCACCTTCTCATAGTCGCTCTTCAGTTGGGGGCTGAAGGACAGCTTCAGCAGCACCCGGTAGTCTACCACAATACTGCCCCTCCTGAGGGGCCAGGGGCGTCAGAGGCCACAGGGGGTCTGTGGGACACCTTAGGACCAGCCATAGTGTCCAGGAATAAAGGGGGGACTCGGGCTGTGATGTGAAGTGTCACATTCCGTGTGCGTGTGTGTGTGTGCGCTCGTGTGTGCGTGTGCGCGTGTGCGTGTGAGTTTGTGTGTGCGCGCGTGTGTGCGTGTGTGTGTTTGAGTGTGTGTGTGCATGTGTGTGCGTGCGTGTGTGAGCGTGTGTGTGTGCGTGCATGTGTGTGAGTGTGTGTGCATGTGTGTGCGTGTGCGCGTGTGCGTGTGAGTTTGTGTGTGCGCGTGTGTGCGTGTGTGTGTTTGAGTGTGTGCGTGCATGTGTGTGCGTGCGTGTGTGAGCGTGTGTGTGCGTGCATGTGTGTGAGTGTGTGTGCGCGTGTGTGTGCGTGCATGTGTGTGTGAGTGTGTGTGAGTGTGAGTGTGCATGTGTGTGAGTGTGTGTGTGCGTGAGTGTGTGTACGTGTGTGTGTGTGTGCATGTGTGTGTGTAGATGTATGTCTGTGCACCCATATGCAAGGACACTGTGTATGTCAGGGACAACCTCAAGCATTGGTCCTCAGGTCCCTTCCACTGTTTGTTTGCTTGTTTGGTTTTTGTTTTGTTTTTTTGACAGAATGTCACCACATAGTCCATGTAGGGTTTCCAGGGATCTGTGTCATCATCATCACCATCACCACCACCACCACCACCACCACCACCACCACCACCACCACCACCACCACCACCACCACCATCAACTGCTGCCTGTGGGTATATAGTGTGTGTGCATGTGTGTAGAAGATGCTTGCCCCTGCTCAGAGACCAAAGGATGATGTCTGGGGTCATGCCCTGCCACTCTGTCTTACTTCCTCGAGACACGGTCCATCAAGGGATCCTCAAACTAGGACAGCAGTCAGCAGTCCCCAGCAATCCTCCAGCCTCTGCATCCTACATCCCTGTTGTTATGGGCATGCATGCCCATGCCTTATTTTTTTGCATGAGTGCTGGAATTTGAACTCCAATCTTCATGGCTGCACAAAAACGCATCTCCCTGGCCCCAAGCCCAGCTTTTTACGTGGCTTCTTGAAATCTGAGCTTGGGGTCTTTACACCTTCAGGACAAACACTTTCCTGACTAAGTGTTTTCTCTAGTCTCACCTACATCCTACTGGATGCTCAGCCAGGGAAGAGGGAAAAAATGAGAAATATGCTCCTCCTCTTATATCAAGACATCACCAAACTAGCGGCTGGACAGACGGCTCAGTGGTTAAGGAAACTGGCTTATCCAGATAACCTGAGTTCTGTTCCCAGTTCCCACATGGTAGCTCACAACCATCTGTAAATCCAGTCCCAGGGGATCTGACACCTTCTTGACTTCTGGCACATTTGTGGTACATGGACAAATATATCCCTATCTCTTTCTTCACACACACACACACACACACACACACACACACACACACACGTATGTATGCATGTATGTATGTATGATCCCTATCTCTCCATATTTGTGTGTATATATATTATATATTATATATATATATATCTTCACATACACACACACACACACATATGTATAAAAACCCTACCCCCTCTCTCTCCCCTCCTTCTCCTTCCCCCTCTCTCTGACAAACAAAACTGGTACCAGCCGAAAAAAGACTAAGACAAACCCCACCTCTGCGTCTGCTATGCAGTTGTTCTCTAAGGAGTGCGATTCCTCCCATGAAGAAACAGGCCCTAAAATGACTGTGAAAGTCAAGGGAGTTCCCTTGAAGACTCCTTCTGCTCGCTCTCTCTCTCTCTCTCTCTCTCTCTCTCTCTCTCTCTCTCTCTCTCGGCTGATGGCTTCAAGAGGGAGGTGTGGATTCTTCAGCCTCCTTCCCAGCCTTCCCCTCTACCCAACAATGCCGCCACAGACACCAAAGGGTCTCTTACCTCAAGGACAGGATTTCCACACCCTGGAAGCCTTGAACGGCCTGGTAAATCTTCTGCATCTGAAATGCCAATGGCCTCTGGGATCGTGTCTGAGCCTGCGGACCTGAGGGTCAGGGACCCATGCCCAAGTCCACGGGAGGATTGCTAAGTTCCCTCCTCTCTGCTCACCTGACCCTGGAAGGCATTGCTGAAGTCTCTGTAGGCCTTGGAAGTGTTGTCTTCGAGGTCCGGAGAGAATTCCTGCTCCACAGCTACCTCCATGCCCACTTCAGTGTCCACTGTGTCTGTATCATGGAAGACCTAGTTCTGACTACTTCCTCATCTGCCCACGTCCGCCACAGCTCTCACCCACAGGATTCTCTTCTCTTTCTCCATCATATCTGAAGACTTAACTGAAGTATACCGGGAAAGGAGAAGAAATCTGGAATGATAGCTGGGGGCGTGGCTCAGTGGTAGAGCCCCTGCCTAGAAACCCCCAGTGAGGGGCTGGGGGTGTGGCTCAGTGGGAGAGCCCCTGCCTAGAATCCCCCAGTGAGGGGCTGGGGGCGTGGCTCAGTGGTAGAGCACCTGCCTAGAATCCCCCAATGAGGGGCTGGGGGCATGGCTCAGTGGTAGAGCCCCTGCCTAGAATCCCCCAGTGAGGGGCTGGGGGCGTGGCTCAGTGGTAGAGCCCCTGCCTAGAATCCCCCAGTGAGGGGCTGGGGGTGTGGCTCAGTGGTAGAGCACCTGCCTAGAATCCCCCAGTGAGGGGCTGGGGGCGTGGCTCAGTGGTAGAGCCCCTGCTTAGAATCCCCCAGTGAGGGGCTGGGGGCGTGGCTCAGTGGTAGAGCCCCTGCTTAGAATCCCCCAGTGAGGGGCTGGGGGCGTGGCTCAGTGGTAGAGCACCTGCCTAGAATCCCCCAGTGAGGGGCTGGGGGCGTGGCTCAGTGGTAGAGCACCTGCCTAGAATCCCCCAGTGAGGGGCTGGGGGTGTGGCTCAGTGGTAGAGCCCCTGCCTAGAATCCCCCAGTGAGGGGCTGGGGGCGTGGCTCAGTGGTAGAGCACCTGCCTAGAATCCCCCAGTGAGGGGCTGGGGGCGTGGCTCAGTGGTAGAGCCCCTGCCTAGAATCCCCCAGTGAGGGGCTGGGGGCGTGGCTCAGTGGTAGAGCACCTGCCTAGAATCCCCCAGTGAGGGGCTGGGGGCGTGGCTCAGTGGTAGAGCCCCTGCCTAGAATCCCCCAGTGAGGGGCTGGGGGCGTGGCTCAGTGGTAGAGCCCCTGCCTAGAATCCCCCAGTGAGGGGCTGGGGGTGTGGCTCAGTGGTAGAGCACCTGCCTAGAATCCCCCAGTGAGGGGCTGGGGGCGTGGCTCAGTGGTAGAGCCCCTGCCTAGAATCCCCCAGTGAGGGGCTGGGGGCGTGGCTCAGTGGTAGAGCACCTGCCTAGAATCCCCCAGTGAGGGGCTGGGGGTGTGGCTCAGTGGTAGAGCACCTGCCTAGAATCCCCCAGTGAGGGGCTGGGGGCGTGGCTCAGTGGTAGAGCCCCTGCTTAGAATCCCCCAGTGAGGGGCTGGGGGCGTGGCTCAGTGGTAGAGCACCTGCCTAGAATCCCCAGTGAGGGGCTGGGGTGTGGCTCAGCGGTAGAGCCCCTGCCTAGAATCCCCCAGGGAGAGGCTGGGGGCGTGGCTCAGTGGTAGAGCCCCTGCCTAGAATCCCCCAGGGAGGGGCTGGGGGCGTGGCTCAGTGGTTATGGGCTCACGCTTTTCCTCTACAGAACCCAAGTTCAGTTCCTAGCAATCCTATCAGGCAGATCAACTGCCCGTAACTCCAGGTCAGGGGAGTCTAACATCTCTGGCTTCTCTGTCTCCTGCATGCATGTTCACGGACACACACACAATTAAAAAAAGGATAGCAGTGAATTTTAACTGATTTGTTAAGAGTTTTGGGGTTTGGTTTGCTTTTTAGTCAGGATCTCACCGTGTAGCCCTGAGTGGCCTAGAACTGGCTACAATAGACCACACATAGTTCAGAATCGCAGAGATCCACCTGTCTCTGCTTCCTGAGCGCTGAGATTCAAAGCACGCACGAGCATGCACTGCCCGTGTTTGACTTTGTAATGGTTAATCTCCACTGTCAGATTGGCAGACTCTAGATGCACCGAGGAGACAATCCTCTGGGCACATTTGTGAGGGAGTCTCTAGGTTGAATAACTGAGATGGGAAGACTCATCTTAAATATGGTGGGACGATCTCAAGGTCTGGACTCATGGACCGAGATAAAAGAAGAGAACTGAGCACCAACATATCTCTCTTTCTATCTCCCTCGCTCTCTCTCTCTCTCTCCCTCCCTCCCCCCTCCCTCCCTTCTTCTCTCTCAGCTTCCTGACTATGGGTACCATGGGACCAGATGCCGCCATGCCTTCTCCGCCATGATGGACTGTGCACCCTTAGCCCGTGAGCCACAGTCAACCCTTTCTACCTTAAATTGCATGTCTCTCCACTCACGATGGTGCCATCTGTAGTCCCACCTCTGAAGAGACAGAGGCAGGGAGATCTCTGTGAGTGTTAAGCCAGCCTGATCTACAGAGTGAGTTCCAGGGTCACAAAACAAAACCCTATCTCAAAAAAAAAAATGCTGTTGTCAGGGATTCGAGCACAGCCATGGAAGAAGCAACCAAGAGAGACTCGTAATCCACAGCACTGCACTACAGCTACTAGCTCTGAGGTCATTCACTGTGGCAGCCATTGGGAAACAGTACGGTTCAGAGCTCAAAGAAGGTAGGGGAAGCCTGCCAGAGGTTTAGGGTGAAGGGCGTGTGTATGTGGAGTAGCAGAGGGCATGGGAGAGAAGTCAGGAGTGGATGAGAGAGAGGGGAGCAGAGCGCACAGGGCTTCTCTAAGGAGGAGACCGGAGCTCGTGGCTCTGGCCACTCACCTATTTCTAACTGCTCCACTGGCAGCTCACAGAAAGAGCCCTGGAAGGTGCTGGGGCAGACACACCTGATGCCATTCCATGAACCCCCATTCTGGCATCTGTTATCCAGATCTTGACAGTGGTCTCCAGAGAAGCCAGGTAGGCAAATGCACCGGTCCTTCTCCCAAGTGCCACCATTGTCACAAACGCCTGGGAAGCACAGGTACAACGAGAAGTCTAACGAGAACCTGACCTCGGTGACACAGAACTCGAGTAAACAAGGAAAGAATGGGGAAAGAAACAAAACAGAAGATAAGAGGTCCAACCTGGGGTCGTGGTCAAGCTCGCCGGTGTAGTCGTCGGAGTAGAGGTTGAGGTTGATCTCGATGTAAGAGTGGTAGGGGGCTTCGTGGTGGACACCGATGTCTCTGGCATCTTTGTGGTCGACCGAACAGGGTAGATCACCTTGCTTGACGTTGCGGTCATTGGAACACTGTTGCTTGGTTTCAGGCTTGAGGGGACGCTGATGGAGTCGAGCATATTTGGGGTGGTGACAGAGGTGGCACTCAACTGGTTGTCCCTGGTGGATGCTGAGGTGCTAACTGTGTCTGTAACTATTGCCCTCGTGTCCGTCGAGCTAGGAGCATCCGTGACGGTGTCTGGGGGCTCTGTTTTTGGTGTCATGGTAGGGGTATCCAAATGCGTGGGGAGGAATGGTCTTTCACTGGTATAACTGGAGGAGGTAACCATTTTGGTGAAAGAGGGAATGACTGAGAACGGGGTGATGGGAGCAGATGTCACCCCGGTACTAGGATTGATGTCAACACACGGAGTCGAGGGAGAGCTGGGGACTATGGTGATGGTGATGGTTTCTGGACAGGGTGTAGTAGAAGGGAGAGAGATATAAGAGAAAGGGGTTGATTGGGTCTGAGCTGTGGAGAGCAGGGAGGTGGTTGGAGATGTTCTGGTGGTTGAAGAAGGAGGAAAGGATGTCGCTAGAGAGGAGGTTATAGCTTCTGTACTGGAGCTAAGGGGGAAGGGAGAAAGAGACCTAGAAGTAGTACTTAGCACTGGTCTAGTAGCCGGAAAAGACTGGGAGGCAGACATTATCACTGTGGGTGTAGAAGAGATCAAGGTAGCAAAAGAGGTTACCACTGTCGACGGAGGAAGGGAAGTCTCTACAGAGGTGGGAGTTGTGAGTGCTGTGAGGGCTGTGGGTGTCCGGGTGGACTCAGGTGAGGAGGGCAGTGTATGGGTGATGGTTGGAGCTGAGGGGACACTGACACTCTGTGTGGTCCCTACTGTACTGGCAGAGATGGTTGAGGAGGAGGCAGATGCAGCAGGGGAGCTCGAGGCAAGGGGAGGTGGAGAGTTTCCAGTACTGACGGGGACAGCTGTCACACTGCTCGTGGTGTGGGCTGTGTAGACAAGAGTGGTTACGGTGTGCCCGCTGGTGGGATTAGATGGGGTGGAGTCAGTAGGAGACAGGCTGGGAACTGTGAGGGTGGCAGTGTGTGACACTGAGGTCAAGGGCTCCGTGAAGCCCATGGATGAGGAGGTGAGAGCTGTGTCTGTCATGGTGGGCAGGCCTGAGCTATGTGAAGATGGAATTTTGTGTGTGAGGGTCACTGTGGTGTCTGAACTGACAGGAGGTAAAGAGATGTCAGTCGTGGACAAGCTGACGGTGGGGTAGCTGTTTAAGGAGGTGAGGCTGGGCCAGCTGGGAGTGGTGGCCATGGTGGTCATCTGTGTGGTGACAGCACTCCTTGTTTCTGAAGGGAGCGTGGAGGGCCATGAGGGTGGGGCAGAGGTGTCTGGGGAACTTGTACCTAAGGTGGAGGTGGGTGAAGTGATGTGGGAAAGTGATTGTGTAACAGAGCTACTAAAAGAGTTGGGAAAGGTGACCTGAGGTGTAGCTGCAGATGTGGCATTAGTGCTTAGGAGTGAGGTCACCAAGGCAGACAATGGGGAGCTGGACACACTGCCAGTGGCATCTGACTGTGAACCAGAGACAGACATAGAGGACAGTGTTGTACTCGTGTGTGAGGTCCCCATATTGGAGGTGACATGGGAAGGCACTGTGGATCTGCCATAGGTGAGTGGGCCTGTGACAGTGACAGTGACCGAGGATGTGACTGGGGAACGCCGGGCTGTGTACGTCGTGAGTGAGTCTGTAGGAAGGCCTGTGGCAGCATTCTCTGTGGTTTTCCCAGTGGAAGTGGCATCGAGGCTGGGGATAGGGTGTTGATCTGTCCCAGTCACAGCCGAGGGAGGAAGGGAAGTCTCTACAGAGGTGGGAGTTGTGAGTGCTGTGAGGGCTGTGGGCGTCTGGGTGGACTCAGGTGAGGAGGGCAGTGTATGGGTGATGGTTGGAGCTGAGGGGACACTGACACTCTGTGTGGTCCCTACTGTACTGGCAGAGATGGTTGAGGAGGAGGCAGATGCAGCAGGGGAGCTCGAGGCAAGGGGAGGTGGAGAGTTTCCAGTACTGACGGGGACAGCTGTCACACTGCTCGTGGTGTGGGCTGTGTAGACAAGAGTGGTTACGGTGTGCCCGCTGGTGGGATTAGATGGGGTGGAGTCAGTAGGAGACAGGCTGGGAACTGTGAGGGTGGCAGTGTGTGACGCTGTGGTCAAGGGCTCCGTGAAGCCCATGGATGAGGAGGTGAGAGCTGTGTCTGTCATGGTGGGCAGGCCTGAGCTATGTGTTGATGGAATGGTGGATGTGAGAGTCCTCATGGTCTCTATAGTGGCAGGAGTTAAAGAGATGTCAGTCGTGGACAAGCTGACAGTGGGGTAGCTGTTTAAGGAGGTGAGGCTGGGCCAGCTGGGAGTGGTGGCCATGGTGGTCATCTGTGTGGTGCTTGTTTCTGAAGGGAGTGTGGAGGGCCATGACGGTGTGGCAGAGGTGTCTGGGGATCTTGTACCTAAGGTGGAGGTGGGAGAAATGTTGTGGGATGGGGAATGGGTAACAGAGCTACTGACAGAGTTGGGGGAGGTCACCTCAGGTGTAGCTGCAGATGTCGCTTGTGTAACTGGGAGTGTGGTCTCCAAGGCAGATATCGTCGTGCTGAGTGTGGGACCAGCTGTGACTAGTTTTGTGCTTGAGTCAGACACAGAGGGCAGAACCCCATTTGTTGTGGAAGTCAGAGCACTGCTGGTCCCTGGAGAAGAAGGGATAGGTGAGCCAGAAGCCAGAGTATCAGTGGGTGTGACTGAAGAAGTGGTTGGTGGAGCTGAGGGTCTTTGTGTCTGGGGAGATTCTGTTGTAAGGTCTGTATGAGGCGTCAGTGTGGCTTCCCCACTGGATGTAGCAGCTGTGCTAGGGGAGGAAGGCCATCCTGCTCCACTCACTGCTGTAGGAGCACTCCCTTCTGGAGACAAGGAGACTGGGAGTGTGTCTGTGATCGTGGGTGGTGGGGTGGAGACAGCAGTTGTGTACAATGTGTGCAGAAGTGTTGGAGCTGAAGGCTCATGTTCGTTCTGTGTAGTTTCAGGAGTGCTGCCCTCCGTGGCTGAGGAGAACACAGAAGTGACCGGAATACTCGTGCCCAGGGACTGAACAGGAGTGTTTCCCGTCAGAGCAGAGGCAGTGCTGTGGGCTGGGAAGACAAGAGTGGTTACAGTGTGCCCAATGGTGGTCTTAGATGGGGTGGAGTCAGTAGGAGACAGGCTGGGAACTGTGAGGGTGGCAGTGTGTGACGCTGTGGTCAAGGGCTCCGTGAAGCCCATGGATGAGGAGGTGAGAGCTGTGTCTGTCATGGTGGGCAGGCCTGAGCTATGTGTTGATGGAATTTTGTGTGTGAGGGTCCCTGTGGTGTCTGAACTGACAGGAGGTAAAGAGATGTCAGTCGTGGACAAGCTGATGGTGGGGTAGCTGTTTAAGGAGGTGAGGCTGGGCCAGCTGGGAGTGGTGGCCATGGTGGTCATCTGTGTGGTGACAGCACTCCTTGTTTCTGAAGGGAGTGTGGAGGGCCATGAGGGTGTGGCAGAGGTGTCTGGGGAACTTGTACCTAAGGTGGAGGTGGGTGAAGTGATGTGGGAAGGTGATTGTGTAACAGAGCTACTAAAAGAGTTGGGAAAGGTGACCTGAGGTGTAGCTGCAGATGTGGCATTAGTGCTTGGGAGTGAGGTCACCAAAGCAGACAATGGGGAGCTGGACACACTGCCAGTGGCATCTGACTGTGAACCAGAGACAGACATAGAGGACAGTGTTGTACTCGTGTGTGAGGTCCCCATATTGGAGGTGACATGGGAAGGCACTGTGGATCTGCCATAGGTGAGTGGGCCTGTGACAGTGACAGTGACCGAGGATGTGACTGGGGAACGCCCGGCTGTGTACGTCGTGAGTGAGTCTGTAGGAGGGCCTGTGGCAGCATTCTCTGTGGTTTTCCCAGTGGAAGTGGCAGCGAGGCTGGGGATAGGGTGTTGATCTGTCCCAGTCACAGCCGAGGGAGGAAGGGAAGTCTCTACAGAGGTGGGAGTTGTGAGTGTTGTGAGGGCTGTGGGCGTCTGGGTGGACTCAGGTGAGGAGGGCAGTGTATGGGTGATGGTTGGAGCTGAGGGGACACTGACACTCTGTGTGGTCCCTACTGTACTGGCAGAGATGGTTGAGGAGGAGGCAGATGCAGCAGGGGAGCTCGAGGCAAGGGGAGGTGGAGAGTTTCCAGTACTGACGGGGACAGCTGTCACACTGCTCGTGGTGTGGGCTGTGTAGACAAGAGTGGTTACGGTGTGCCCGCTGGTGGGATTAGATGGGGTGGAGTCAGTAGGAGACAGGCTGGGAACTGTGAGGGTGGCAGTGTGTGACGCTGTGGTCAAGGGCTCCGTGAAGCCCATGGATGAGGAGGTGAGAGCTGTGTCTGTCATGGTGGGCAGGCCTGAGCTATGTGAAGATGGAATTTTGTGTGTGAGGGTCACTGTGGTGTCTGAACTGACAGGAGGTAAAGAGATGTCAGTCGTGGACAAGCTGACAGTGGGGTAGCTGTTTAAGGAGGTGAGGCTGGGCCAGCTGGGAGTGGTGGCCATGGTGGTCATCTGTGTGGTGCTTATTTCTGAAGGGAGTGTGGAGGGCCATGACGGTGTGGCAGAGGTGTCTGGGGAACTTGTACCTAAGGTGGAGGTGGGAGAAATGTTGTGGGATGGGGAATGGGTAACAGAGCTACTGACAGAGTTGGGGGAGGTCACCTCAGGTGTAGCTGCAGATGTCGCTTGTGTAACTGGGAGTGTGGTCTCCAAGGCAGATATCGTCGTGCTGAGTGTGGGACCAGCTGTGACTAGTTTTGTGCTTGAGTCAGACACAGAGGGCAGAACCCCATTTGTTGTGGAAGTCAGAGCACTGCTGGTCCCTGGAGAAGAAGGGATAGGTGAGCCAGAAGCCAGAGTATCAGTGGGTGTGACTGAAGAAGTGGTTGGTGGAGCTGAGGGTCTTTGTGTCTGGGGAGATTCTGTTGTAAGGTCTGTATGAGGCGTCAGTGTGGCTTCCCCACTGGATGTAGCAGCTGTGCTAGGGGAGGAAGGCCATCCTGCTCCACTCACTGCTGTAGGAGCACTCCCTTCTGGAGACAAGGAGACTGGGAGTGTGTCTGTGATCGTGGGTGGTGGGGTGGAGACAGCAGTTGTGTACAATGTGTGCAGAAGTGTTGGAGCTGAAGGCTCATGTTCGTTCTGTGTAGTTTCAGGAGTGCTGCCCTCCGTGGCTGAGGAGAACACAGAAGTGACCGGAATACTCGTGCCCAGGGACTGAACAGGAGTGTTTCCCGTCAGAGCAGAGGCAGTGCTGTGGGCTGGGAAGACAAGAGTGGTTACAGTGTGCCCAATGGAGGTCTTAGATGGGGTGGAGTCAGTAGGAGACAGGCTGGGAACTGTGAGGGTGGCAGTGTGTGACGCTGTGGTCAAGGGCTCCGTGAAGCCCATGGATGAGGAGGTGAGAGCTGTGTCTGTCATGGTGGGCAGGCCTGAGCTATGTGTTGATGGAATTTTGTGTGTGAGGGTCCCTGTGGTGTCTGAACTGACAGGAGGTAAAGAGATGTCAGTCGTGGACAAGCTGATGGTGGGGTAGCTGTTTAAGGAGGTGAGGCTGGGCCAGCTGGGAGTGGTGGCCATGGTGGTCATCTGTGTGGTGACAGCACTCCTTGTTTCTGAAGGGAGTGTGGAGGGCCATGAGGGTGTGGCAGAGGTGTCTGGGGAACTTGTACCTAAGGTGGAGGTGGGTGAAGTGATGTGGGAAGGTAATTGTGTAACAGAGCTACTAAAAGAGTTGGGAAAGGTGACCTGAGGTGTAGCTGCAGATGTGGCATTAGTGCTTGGGAGTGAGGTCACCAAGGCAGACAATGGGGAGCTGGACACACTGCCAGTGGCATCTGACTGTGAACCAGAGACAGACATAGAGGACAGTGTTGTACTCGTGTGTGAGGTCCCCATATTGGAGGTGACATGGGAAGGCACTGTGGATCTGCCATAGGTGAGTGGGCCTGTGACAGTGACAGTGACCGAGGATGTGACTGGGGAACGCCCGGCTGTGTACGTCGTGAGTGAGTCTGTAGGAGGACCTGTGGCAGCATTCTCTGTGGTTTTCCCAGTGGAAGTGGCAGCGAGGCTGGGGATAGGGTGTTGATCTGTCCCAGTCACAGCCGAGGGAGGAAGGGAAGTCTCTACAGAGGTGGGAGTTGTGAGTGTTGTGAGGGCTGTGGGCGTCTGGGTGGACTCAGGTGAGGAGGGCAGTGTATGGGTGATGGTTGGAGCTGAGGGGACACTGACACTCTGTGTGGTCCCTACTGTACTGGCAGAGATGGTTGAGGAGGAGGCAGATGCAGCAGGGGAGCTCGAGGCAAGGGGAGGTGGAGAGTTTCCAGTACTGACGGGGACAGCTGTCACACTGCTCGTGGTGTGGGCTGTGTAGACAAGAGTGGTTACGGTGTGCCCGCTGGTGGGATTAGATGGGGTGGAGTCAGTAGGAGACAGGCTGGGAACTGTGAGGGTGGCAGTGTGTGACGCTGTGGTCAAGGGCTCCGTGAAGCCCATGGATGAGGAGGTGAGAGCTGTGTCTGTCATGGTGGGCAGGCCTGAGCTATGTGTTGATGGAATGGTGGATGTGAGAGTCCTCATGGTCTCTATAGTGGCAGGAGTTAAAGAGATGTCAGTCGTGGACAAGCTGACAGTGGGGTAGCTGTTTAAGGAGGTGAGGCTGGGCCAGCTGGGAGTGGTGGCCATGGTGGTCATCTGTGTGGTGCTTGTTTCTGAAGGGAGTGTGGAGGGCCATGACGGTGTGGCAGAGGTGTCTGGGGATCTTGTACCTAAGGTGGAGGTGGGAGAAATGTTGTGGGATGGGGAATGGGTAACAGAGCTACTGACAGAGTTGGGGGAGGTCACCTCAGGTGTAGCTGCAGATGTCGCTTGTGTAACTGGGAGTGTGGTCTCCAAGGCAGATATCGTCGTGCTGAGTGTGGGACCAGCTGTGACTAGTTTTGTGCTTGAGTCAGACACAGAGGGCAGAACCCCATTTGTTGTGGAAGTCAGAGCACTGCTGGTCCCTGGAGAAGAAGGGATAGGTGAGCCAGAAGCCAGAGTATCAGTGGGTGTGACTGAAGAAGTGGTTGGTGGAGCTGAGGGTCTTTGTGTCTGGGGAGATTCTGTTGTAAGGTCTGTATGAGGCGTCAGTGTGGCTTCCCCACTGGATGTAGCAGCTGTGCTAGGGGAGGAAGGCCATCCTGCTCCACTCACTGCTGTAGGAGCACTCCCTTCTGGAGACAAGGAGACTGGGAGTGTGTCTGTGATCGTGGGTGGTGGGGTGGAGACAGCAGTTGTGTACAATGTGTGCAGAAGTGTTGGAGCTGAAGGCTCAGGTTCGTTCTGTGTAGTTTCAGGAGTGCTGCCCTCCGTGGCTGAGGAGAACACAGAAGTGACCGGAATACTCGTGCCCAGGGACTGAACAGGAGTGTTTCCCGTCAGAGCAGAGGCAGTGCTGTGGGCTGGGAAGACAAGAGTGGTTACAGTGTGCCCAATGGTGGTCTTAGATGGGGTGGAGTCAGTAGGAGACAGGCTGGGAACTGTGAGGGTGGCAGTGTGTGACGCTGTGGTCAAGGGCTCCGTGAAGCCCATGGATGAGGAGGTGAGAGCTGTGTCTGTCATGGTGGGCAGGCCTGAGCTATGTGTTGATGGAATTTTGTGTGTGAGGATCCCTGTGGTGTCTGAACTGACAGGAGTTAAAGAGATGTCAGTCGTGGACAAGCTGATGGTGGGGTAGCTGTTTAAGGAGGTGAGGCTGGGCCAGCTGGGAGTGGTGGCCATGGTGGTCATCTGTGTGGTGACATCACTCCTTGTTTCTGAAGGGAGCGTGGAGGGCCATGAGGGTGGGGCAGAGGTGTCTGGGGAACTTGTACCTAAGGTTGAGGTGGGAGAAATGTTGTGGGATGGGGAATGGGTAACAGAGCTACTGACAGAGTTGGGGGAGGTCACCTCAGGTGTAGCTGCAGATGTCGCTTGTGTAACTGGGAGTGTGGTCTCCAAGGCAGATATCGTCGTGCTGAGTGTGGGACCAGCTGTGACTAGTTTTGTGCTTGAGTCAGACACAGAGGGCAGAACCCCATTTGTTGTGGAAGTCAGAGCACTGCTGGTCCCTGGAGAAGAAGGGATAGGTGAGCCAGAAGCCAGAGTATCAGTGGGTGTGACTGAAGAAGTGGTTGGTGGAGCTGAGGGTCTTTGTGTCTGGGGAGATTCTGTTGTAAGGTCTGTATGAGGCGTCAGTGTGGCTTCCCCACTGGATGTAGCAGCTGTGCTAGGGGAGGAAGGCCATCCTGCTCCACTCACTGCTGTAGGAGCACTCCCTTCTGGAGACAAGGAGACTGGGAGTGTGTCTGTGATCGTGGGTGGTGGGGTGGAGACAGCAGTTGTGTACAATGTGTGCAGAAGTGTTGGAGCTGAAGGCTCAGGTTCGTTCTGTGTAGTTTCAGGAGTGCTGCCCTCCGTGGCTGAGGAGAACACAGAAGTGACCGGAATACTCGTGCCCAGGGACTGAACAGGAGTGTTTCCCGTCAGAGCAGAGGCAGTGCTGTGGGCTGGGAAGACAAGAGTGGTTACAGTGTGCCCAATGGAGGTCTTAGATGGGGTGGAGTCAGTAGGAGACAGGCTGGGAACTGTGAGGGTGGCAGTGTGTGACGCTGTGGTCAAGGGCTCCGTGAAGCCCATGGATGAGGAGGTGAGAGCTGTGTCTGTCATGGTGGGCAGGCCTGAGCTATGTGTTGATGGAATTTTGTGTGTGAGGGTCCCTGTGGTGTCTGAACTGACAGGAGGTAAAGAGATGTCAGTCGTGGACAAGCTGATGGTGGGGTAGCTGTTTAAGGAGGTGAGGCTGGGCCAGCTGGGAGTGGTGGCCATGGTGGTCATCTGTGTGGTGACAGCACTCCTTGTTTCTGAAGGGAGTGTGGAGGGCCATGAGGGTGTGGCAGAGGTGTCTGGGGAACTTGTACCTAAGGTGGAGGTGGGTGAAGTGATGTGGGAAGGTGATTGTGTAACAGAGCTACTAAAAGAGTTGGGAAAGGTGACCTGAGGTGTAGCTGCAGATGTGGCATTAGTGCTTGGGAGTGAGGTCACCAAGGCAGACAATGGGGAGCTGGACACACTGCCAGTGGCATCTGACTGTGAACCAGAGACAGACATAGAGGACAGTGTTGTACTCGTGTGTGAGGTCCCCATATTGGAGGTGACATGGGAAGGCACTGTGGATCTGCCATAGGTGAGTGGGCCTGTGACAGTGACAGTGACCGAGGATGTGACTGGGGAACGCCCGGCTGTGTACGTCGTGAGTGAGTCTGTAGGAGGGCCTGTGGCAGCATTCTCTGTGGTTTTCCCAGTGGAAGTGGCAGCGAGGCTGGGGATAGGGTGTTGATCTGTCCCAGTCACAGCCGAGGGAGGAAGGGAAGTCTCTACAGAGGTGGGAGTTGTGAGTGTTGTGAGGGCTGTGGGCGTCTGGGTGGACTCAGGTGAGGAGGGCAGTGTATGGGTGATGGTTGGAGCTGAGGGGACACTGACACTCTGTGTGGTCCCTACTGTACTGGCAGAGATGGTTGAGGAGGAGGCAGATGCAGCAGGGGAGCTCGAGGCAAGGGGAGGTGGAGAGTTTCCAGTACTGACGGGGACAGCTGTCACACTGCTCGTGGTGTGGGCTGTGTAGACAAGAGTGGTTACGGTGTGCCCGCTGGTGGGATTAGATGGGGTGGAGTCAGTAGGAGACAGGCTGGGAACTGTGAGGGTGGCAGTGTGTGACGCTGTGGTCAAGGGCTCCGTGAAGCCCATGGATGAGGAGGTGAGAGCTGTGTCTGTCATGGTGGGCAGGCCTGAGCTATGTGAAGATGGAATTTTGTGTGTGAGGGTCCCTGTGGTGTCTGAACTGACAGGAGGTAAAGAGATGTCAGTCGTGGACAAGCTGATGGTGGGGTAGCTGTTTAAGGAGGTGAGGCTGGGCCAGCTGGGAGTGGTGGCCATGGTGGTCATCTGTGTGGTGACAGCACTCCTTGTTTCTGAAGGGAGTGTGGAGGGCCATGACGGTGTGGCAGAGGTGTCTGGGGATCTTGTACCTAAGGTGGAGGTGGGAGAAATGTTGTGGGATGGGGAATGGGTAACAGAGCTACTGACAGAGTTGGGGGAGGTCACCTCAGGTGTAGCTGCAGATGTCGCTTGTGTAACTGGGAGTGTGGTCTCCAAGGCAGATATCGTCGTGCTGAGTGTGGGACCAGCTGTGACTAGTTTTGTGCTTGAGTCAGACACAGAGGGCAGAACCCCATTTGTTGTGGAAGTCAGAGCACTGCTGGTCCCTGGAGAAGAAGGGATAGGTGAGCCAGAAGCCAGAGTATCAGTGGGTGTGACTGAAGAAGTGGTTGGTGGAGCTGAGGGTCTTTGTGTCTGGGGAGATTCTGTTGTAAGGTCTGTATGAGGCGTCAGTGTGGCTTCCCCACTGGATGTAGCAGCTGTGCTAGGGGAGGAAGGCCATCCTGCTCCACTCACTGCTGTAGGAGCACTCCCTTCTGGAGACAAGGAGACTGGGAGTGTGTCTGTGATCGTGGGTGGTGGGGTGGAGACAGCAGTTGTGTACAATGTGTGCAGAAGTGTTGGAGCTGAAGGCTCAGGTTCGTTCTGTGTAGTTTCAGGAGTGCTGCCCTCCGTGGCTGAGGAGAACACAGAAGTGACCGGAATACTCGTGCCCAGGGACTGAACAGGAGTGTTTCCCGTCAGAGCAGAGGCAGTGCTGTGGGCTGGGAAGACAAGAGTGGTTACAGTGTGCCCAATGGTGGTCTTAGATGGGGTGGAGTCAGTAGGAGACAGGCTGGGAACTGTGAGGGTGGCAGTGTGTGACGCTGTGGTCAAGGGCTCCGTGAAGCCCATGGATGAGGAGGTGAGAGCTGTGTCTGTCATGGTGGGCAGGCCTGAGCTATGTGTTGATGGAATTTTGTGTGTGAGGATCCCTGTGGTGTCTGAACTGACAGGAGTTAAAGAGATGTCAGTCGTGGACAAGCTGATGGTGGGGTAGCTGTTTAAGGAGGTGAGGCTGGGCCAGCTGGGAGTGGTGGCCATGGTGGTCATCTGTGTGGTGACATCACTCCTTGTTTCTGAAGGGAGCGTGGAGGGCCATGAGGGTGGGGCAGAGGTGTCTGGGGAACTTGTACCTAAGGTTGAGGTGGGAGAAATGTTGTGGGATGGGGAATGGGTAACAGAGCTACTGACAGAGTTGGGGGAGGTCACCTCAGGTGTAGCTGCAGATGTCGCTTGTGTAACTGGGAGTGTGGTCTCCAAGGCAGATATCGTCGTGCTGAGTGTGGGACCAGCTGTGACTAGTTTTGTGCTTGAGTCAGAGACAGAGGGCAGAACCCCATTTGCTGTGGAAGTCAGAGCACTGCTGGCAGAGATGGAGGAGGAGAATGCAGTTATCCCTGGAGTCCTTGTAACAGGCTGACTGCTGGGCTTTCCTGTATTTGAGGGATTATCTGTTGTACTTGTGGACGGGGTGTGTTGTGTGCTCACGAGTTGTGTTTCCGTGCTGGAGTGGATGGAGGAAGAAAGGCCGTGGGTTGGTGGAGTGCTGGAGGCTCTGAGGGTGTGAGCGCCTCCTGTGGTAACCAATGGCTCAGCCATGATGGATGTGGGGGTGCGAGATGAGGCTGTGGCGGTGACGGGGTGTGTGATAGGTAAGGAGGAGACCGTAGAAGTGCTGTCAGTCACGTAGCTCTCTACATTTGTAAAGGTGGAAAGTCTGAGGGAGGTGGCCTGGGTAGCCATGTGTGTGGTAACCGTCTCCTCTGTCACAGAAGTGAGCTGAGAGGGCCTGGTGGTTGAAGAGCTGTCAGTGGTGTCCGTGGTATAGGAAGGAGATGTGTAATGGGGTACGGATTCTGTAACTGACCTAGTTGGAGAGCTGGGGAAAGAGATTAGAGGTGTGGTTAGAGATGTCGCACTGGTAGTTGGGAGTGTTGTCACCAAGGTTGACAGTGGGAGAGTATGTGTGCTGTCTGCAGTGATTGGCTGTGAGTTTGGGACAAATGTCGAGGATGGGACCCCACTTGTGTGTGGTGAGGTGGAGGTCTTGAATTCCCCGGAAGTCAATGTATCTGATGGGGCTAAGGAAGAGCTGCTGGACGTTGTGGTTGCCACTTCTGACATCAGAGACCAGGTGGAAAGGTCTGTGGGGGAAGTCATTGTGGCTTTTCTAGTGGGTGTCATAATGGTGGTGAAGAAGATGCTAGTCACTGGTGGGTTAGTAGGAGGTTGTTTGATGGATGTGGCTGTTGTGAATGTGTTGGTGGTCGTGGCTGTTGGGGTGGAGTCAACTGTTGTGTCAAGAGAATGGGGGAAGGTTGAAGATGAGGGTGTACTACCTGTCTGGCTGGTTCCTGTTCTGCCAGTAGAGAGGGACAACGAAGATGCAGATGTGACTGGAAGGTTTGTAGCAAATGGACTCGAGTTGTTTCCAGTGCCTGAGGGTGTAGCTGTCCTACTGGGTGCCAGAGGTGTTGAAGTCATAAATGGTGTTGTTTCCAAGTTCTGGGAGCTTGAAAGAAAAGGGACATGTGTGGTGTGGGCTGTTGACGTGATAGAACCTTCATGGGTTGGGGGGATGTCTGTTGTGACCAGTGGGACAGCGTCGCTTGTAGAGGATGTAATAAGAGATGTAGCTGGAATGGTGGAGACGTCCATGGTAGGTGAAGCTGTAGGTGCACCTGTGTCCCTCACATCAGAAGTGGTAGGAGTTGTGGAGATCCTACCTGTGGAGTAGATGTTGAAGGTTGTGAGGCCGGAAGTGACAAGAGATAGGGTCCGGGTGGTCGTGGTGACAAAATGTGTGGTAGACGTCCTGGCTATTTCTGAGGTGGGTAGCAAAGGCCAGGTAGATGTGAAAGAAGTGTCAGGGGCCAGCGTGTCTGTGAAGGAGGGTGGAGAGGAGATCTCCGATGTCAACGCCGTCATGGCATTGGTTGAAGAGCTGAAGTCGGTGGCCTGAGATGTACCTGTGGACAAGGCACTGGAAGCTGGGAATGCCGTCTCCAAGGTGGATGACAGGGCACTGTGTGTGATGTCTGTGGTGACCGGATGCATGCTTGAGATAGACACAGAGGACAGAGCAGTGGTAGTAGGTGAAGTGACCACCTTGGTGTTCACCAGTGGATCAGAGGGTGTGAGTGGAGACATGATCTGGGACGTGGCTGTGATTTCCGTCATGAGAGATTCTGTAAGGAGGTCTGTGGTGGGAGTTAGGCAGGCAGTGGTTAAAAGAGGCTCTGTAGATGGGGTGCTTGTGGGTGTTGGAAGCCATTCTGTTGTTGTGCGCAGTGTGTGGGGGTTGCTCAGAGCTGTACTTTCTGTCTGTGTGTTCCCCAAACTGACCTCAGCCATCGATGTGGAGAGTGTTAGGGCAGGCATGCTGACGGGGAGAGAATGTGGTTGGGTGTTTCCAGTGCTTCCAAAAGCAGCTGCTGTACTCGGTGTGTCGGTATCGGGGGTACTCACTGGTGTTGTTATTGCTGTGCTATTAACAAGAAGGGAAGATGGGGCGATACTGGTGTGGGTTGTGGATATACTGGAATGCGTGTGGGGTGAGGTGAGTACCACAGTAGGTGAACCACTGTTTCCTGTGGATGAGGAAGGGAGGTCTGTGGCTGTGACTGTGGAGAGGCTTACACTAGAAGAGGATGAGGCTATAGATGTGAGTGTCTCTAGAGTACCAGGGGTGTTGGGATGTGAGGCAGAGGTAGCTGTGGACGTCCTGTGCATAGAGTAACTGTCTGAGGTTGTGAGGCCAGGAGTGCTGTGCAAAGATGTCGGGGTGGTTGTGGTGACAGAGCGTGTGGTAGCCGTTCCAGATGTTTCTGTGGTGGGCCAGGTGGTGGGTGTGACAGGGGTGTCAGGGGTCAGTGTGAGTGTGGTGGTTGTAGGAGAGGTGATATCTGATGTGCTGTGTCCAACAGTGGTGTTTGGAAAGCTAGGGGAGTTGACCTGGGACACTGCTGTAGACACGGCACTGGTAATTGGGAGCATTGTTGTTAAGGTAGCGAAAGGGGTGGTGTATACCATGCCAGTGGTGACAGATTGTGTGTCTGGGGCAGGAGAAGAGGAAAGCATGCTACCTGTGGGTGATGTGATCACATTAGTGCTCAGGGGAGAGGGTGGGCTGGATCGCTCAGAAAGCCACACGTCTGTAGAGACAACTAAAGAAGGGGTCGGAGGGGTCGTGGTGAGTTCTGTCTGGAGAGAATCCATAGGAAGGTCTGTGGTGGGATCCAGTGTGGTGTCTCCAGTAAATGTGGCAGCGTGGCTGGGGAAGGGGGAGTGATCTGTCCCAGTCACCGCTGATGTAGGAGGAGGAGGCCCTGTGGGTGTGGGGGCTGTGAGTGTGGTGAGAGTTGTGGGTGTCGGGGTGGACTCAGCTGCCACATGGACTGTCTGGGTGATGGTTGGAGCTGAGGGGACACTGTCAATCTGTGGGGTCCCAGAGCTGCCGGGAAGGATGGATGGAGAGAGTGTGGATGTGACTGGAACACTTGTATTAAGGGTACTTGTGTTTCCAGAATTTTCAGTACTCAAAAGTGTAGGCAGCACACTGGAAGTAGAGGGCTGAGATTTGTTAAGAAGTGTATTAGTGATCTCTGATGTGGAGGAAGATGAAATGAAATTGGTGTGTGTTACCAGCGTGCTGGGAGCTTCCTGGGCCGAGGTGAAGTCTGTCATGGTGCCCCACGAAACAGTGTTGTCCACAGATGATGTGGTGAGACTTGTCCTCGTAGGGGTCTGGGTGTCTTCACTAGGTGGCAAGGTTTCAGATGTGAGTGTCCCATAGGGGGCTGTTTTTGCTGACCCGAGACTTATCATTGTAGCCATGAAACCTGTCGTGTCTACAGGCAGGTGGCTGGTAGCTGCTGATACTGTGGTAGGGATGTCTGGACCATGGGAAGACCGTATGTCTGTGGTTCGGGAAGTCTCCACAAGTCCTGAGGAACTGGAAATTGAGACCGTCCCAGGTGTGGGTGTTTTGGAGGTTGAGTCAATATCAGAAGAAGCAGATGGCAGAAACGTACTTGGTGGTGATGTCACATGGCTGGTGGTCATTGAGGTAGCCATGTCGGATGTGGAAATCGTCACCATGTTGGCAGATGATGTCGTTGGTGTGGGTGGGTAAGAAGAAGCTGTGCTGACAACCTCTCTGGGAATGTTGCTCATGGGCTTATGTGTAGTTTTCCCAGAGCTTGTTATTGTCACCCCTACGGACGGCTCACCTGAATGACTGGTTCTTTCCTTAGCAACAGAAGTAATCAGTGTTGATTTATTGGTGGAACCCAGGGAACGGGTGGAGGAAGTTTCTGTTTTGAGCGAACTGCTTGCTGTAGGAAATGGTTTGGTAATAATGCCTGTGGTGCTGGGTGGGGCAGTGTTATCCGTTATGGTCGTTAAAGAGGTTGTCGTGGGAATTTGAGAAGGAACGGTAGCAGACTGATAAGTAAGCCATGTTGTATGAATACCTGTTGGGGTCATGGTGGTCATTCCTGTGGTCCCCGTGGTAGAAGAAGTCAGAGCACCTTGGGTTGTGTGTATGGTTGAGACAGAAGAAGGAGGTGGTGACGTTATTGTGGGTATGCCACCCATGTCAGTGACAGTGGAAGCAGAGGTCATGGATGAGGTCACTTTCCCCATAGAGACGGTAGGTGATGTAGTAGTGATGGCTGTCACTGATGTGTCAGTCCTGGGAGTGGTGGTGTAAGAATTGGTGAAGGGTACATAGGTCATGGTTACACAGGTCGTGGTGGGGTGCGAGGTGATGATTGAGAAGCCAGAGACCGGAATGCACTCGGTGGTGGACATGTAGACCAAGACAGTAGGAGGATTGGTCTCAACCTTCATGACAAACTTGTACATCGGGGCTGTCACGGTATCAGGACTGAGTAATGACTTGTAAGTGAGCTTTAAGTTGCTGGTCATACCAGCAGTCCTGGGGGTGTCTTCCCCACTGTTGAGAGCTGGATTAGGGGACTGATGAGGGCTGAGAAGCCACTGAGGTGTACCCCCAGCATGCGGTGTTCTGCTGAGAGCCGAGCTGGCTGCTTCCGCACCAAGCATACGTGAGGGAGAGGCGGCTGTGGTCATGGATGGAGTTCCTGTGTTAACAGAGCAGAGGAATCCAAGGGTGAATTCATCAGTCACTCCATTAGCATCACTGTGGGGGGCACTTCTCAGCTTCCACACCCATGTCACAAAAAACATGCGTCTCCGATGGAAGGAACTTGAAGCTGGGACCTTTTGAGTTTGGGGGCCGTGGGGGTGAGGATCCCTCAGTTCCTTAATGGTTACTGAGCGTCCAAGTTCAGCTTACTCTTTCTTTCTTTTGTTCTTTCTTTCTTCCTGTCTGCCTGTCTGTTTTTTGTTTGTTTTTTTTTTCTGGTGGTGGGGTTGTTATGTATGTGAAGTCTATGTATGTGTGTGTTATATGTGTGTTATGTGAATGTAGTTGTTTGTGTTTTGTGTACATATGTGTTATGAGTATATTTGTGTCTGTCATATGCATGTAGTTTGTGTGTGCATGTTGTGTATGGTTTTGTGCGTGCTGTGTGTGTATGGTTTGTGTGTATATGTTATGTGTTTGTGTTTTTTGTGTGTGTGTTATATGTGTATGATTTGTGTGTGTGTATGTTATGTATGTGTGGTTTGTATGCGTTTTATGTGTATGTGGTTTGTACGTGTGTATGTTATATGTATGTGATTCATGTGTGTTATGTGAGTTCCGTGTATGTGATACATATGTGATTTCTATGTGTTATATGTATGGTGTGTGTGTGTAGTGTGTATTACATGTATGCAATGTGTGTGCTATGTGTATGCAGTGTGTGTGTTACATGCATATTGAGTGTGCAGGTGTACATATGCAAAGACCAGAGCAGCACACCAGATGTCTTCCTTTGCTGCCTTCTACCTTAATGTCTTGAGAAGGGTTTCCCACTAACTGGAAGCTCGCTGTTGTAGCTACACTAGATTGTTGGCCAGCAGACCCTCGGGATCCACTGTCTCTGGCCCGAGTGCTGCACTTCTAGGCACACACAGCTCCTCCCAGCTTTTCACATGAGTACTGAGTCTCCAGTCCTCATGTCCGCAAAGCAAGCACCAAATAAGTACCAAATAAGCACCAAATAAGTACCAAATAATCGCCAAATAAGTACCAAATAAGCACCAAATAAGTACCAAATAAGCGCCAAATAAGTACCAAATAAGCACCAAATAAGCACCAAATAAGTACCAAATAAGTACCAAATAAGCGATCCTCCTCCCGACCCCAGTCTCCCCTCCTTTCTTACCCACACCCCATCTTCCCTTCCCCTCTACTGTTGTCTGGAGTCTTCCAGCCCTCTTGGGTTTTGGGTCCCATCTTTTAACCAACCCCTGCCTTTTCTCTCCCTGGCTGAGAGAATTCCAAAGGGGAGCAAGAGACGGGAGTTCACAGACTGCTAAGCCTAAGAGATGGGCAGAGAGGACCACGGAGACGTGAAGGGACCTAGAAGAGGAGGAAGCATCCAGAAAGAGATGTCTGAGTGGAAAAGCGTGGGATATGGTGACTTCAAGGCTTAGAGATCTGCAGTGAGCACAGAAACACACACTTAAGGAGCTGGAGAGACAGCGCGGTGTGTGTGAGTGGCTGCTGCTCTTCCTGACATCATGGGTTTGGTTCCCAGCATCCACGTCAGGCAGCTTAAGGCCACTGAGGTAACCTCAGTTCCACTGTGTTCTCTGGCCTCCGTGGTCTGTGACGTACAGTGAGGGATACACATTTTATATAGTGGTTCTTTCCTGGCTACTGGATTACTTGGTGCATCAAAACAAACTCTTTTTATTTATTTTATTTTATCTTATCTTATTACGTGTATTAGGAAGGGAGCATGTACCCACAGGGCAAATGTGGAAGCCAAACTTTGGAGTATCTATTCTCTCTCCTTAGAGATGGAACTCAGATTTGCCAGCAAGCATCTTTATATGCTGAGCCACACCTGGGCCCAACAAGCTTCCTCCGCCTCTCTCCAAATACATAGATTTATCTCTCCCTGGCAAAACTGTCAATCACAACTTCGGTGCCCTCAGCCATCCTGCCTCAGGCTTAGGAATGCTAGGATTACAGGTATACGCCAACACCCCTGGCTCAAACCCCTTCATTCATTACACATAACACCGTGTGCTATGTATGACTGTACTGAAGATCAGACAGCCACAGTGGGAGTGAGCGTCAGGCATCCCCATCTCCTGAGGAGCGAGCCCCACACTGTGTAGTCTTGGGGCCACACTATTTTTTTCTCCCTTTGCTTGTCCCCCCCCCCCCACTTTGGTGAAGGGATGCTGGTGTTCCAGCCTCGAAGCCTCTCCTACACCCTGTATAACCGCTGTGCTTCTCCAACCTGGGAGAGCCCGGTTTCCCAAGGTGAGGTGGGAAGCAGAAGGCAGAGTGAGGAGAAGAGAAAGGGGGAGAGAGTGAAGAGGAAAGGGAGGAGGAGGAGGAGGAGGAGGAGGAGGAGGAGGAGGAGGAGGAGGAGGAGGAGGAGGAGGAGGAGGAGGAGGAAGATACAAAGGGCAAAGGTGTCAGGACATGGAGGAAGAATTCCCCCTGAAAGAGGCTCTGGAGTTGGGGGGGGGGGCACTGCGGAGTGCGGACAGCTGCAGGGAGGGGAAACAGAGAGCGAGCGGAGGGAGCGGAATCCAGGCAGCGCTTTCTGCTCAGCTGCTGCCCTCTGGGATGCACGTGTGAGCAGCAGAACCCTGCACCTCTCCCCATCGAGCCTGCCTCGGCTCCTCCTGATCCGCAGGCCTCACCCCCAAACTCCCACCCCATTCTTGCTCACGGGTCCCGAGGGTCTCACCAGCCCCTCTCTCCCTGACGCTCCCCCTCACCTGCTTCCCCAGGGGAGGCTCTCAAGAGCCAGAGGAGAATGAGCAGCAACATGAGCGTCAGCTGTCTGGGAGCAGAACCAGATCCAGAGCCACGTGTGGGAACTGTGGGAGCCGGGAGCCCTGGATCCTGGCTTCAACTCAGCAGACTAGTTTTTGGCCCTGCCAAGCTTGAAAACGGAACACTTTCACCTTTGAGCTGCGCAACCTCCCTCTCTTCTCCCGGACCTCAGTGCTGTAGAAAGGGAGGGAACAGGAAGCTAGGGCAGGCCCGTTAGGGGCCAGGTGGGAGAGCCCCACCCTTAGTCTGCCTGTCCCCCATGGCTCCATCCTTTCCAAGGACGCCGCCTTCCTCCCGCTACCTCCTGTAAAGCATACACCAGAACGAAGCCTGAAGCTTCGTTCTGGTCAGCCTTTCTGTTTTGCTTCAAGTCCCCCCTGCCCTCTCTCCACAGCTGCGGGACTCTGAGGAACAATGCAGAATTTAACGCGTAGAGCTGGACTGGATCCCAGGAAAGGAAAGAGAGCTTAGCCACGGGGGGGAGGGGGGGGTGCAGGTTTAGTGTTGAAGGCAATGGCGGGAGAGTTCAAATCCCTCAGAGCCCATAAGGCAATGCGAGGCCTGAGGCCTGCATCACCACGGCTGGGGAATCACCCATGTGGGAGCTCTAAATCATGGGAGACCATGTCTGGAAAAATAAGGTAGAAAGTGAGGGAGTGAGGGTGGGGGTTGGGGAGGAGGGGGTGGGGGTAGTGGGGAGGGGCTTTGTGGGAGGAAGGGTTGGTGGGGGGGAGGAGGAGACAGGAGAGGACCATGGAAGAAATACAGTCAGAGTACATCGCTCAGCTTATACCACACGCGAAACTGCAGGAACACGTTCTAAAAATAAAAACAAGGTGATTTGATTTTTTTAAATTTGATTGGCACTGGGGATCAAACCCTGCGGCCTCCAGAATGCTTGCAAGCACTTTACCGCTGAGCCGCATGTAGAGCCGCAGTCCATCTATCATGATTCTCAATGAGAAGCGGGGAGGCCGCTGAGCAATTACGAGCAGGCACTGCTCTTGGGGAGGACCGTGGTTTGCTTCGCAACACCTGTATGGGTTGGCTCACAACCATCCGTAGCTTCAGTTCCGGTGGATCTGAAGTTCTCCTCCGACCGCTGCACGGATGTGGTACACGAGCATACACTCAGATGCGCATGTGCACGCTAAATGACTCCCTACCCGACAACCTCCCATCCACCCTCTTCTCCGTTCAAGCAAGCATTCCCACAAATGTCTGGTTAATTACAGCTCCAACTTAAAACAAAACAAAAAAACCCAGCAGCAACCCAAATTGGGTTATTGCCACTCTAAAAGATGATGAGGGCAACGAGTGTGTACCTTGATCCAGACCCTTAGTTCAATCTTGGTGGGGCTTGGGAGTGGGGAGTGCCACCAGGAAATCATAGAATAGTCACACTGTACACTACCATGCTTGACTCAGAAGGAAAAGGCAGGGACACCAGGTGTGTGGCACGGATGTCATCTGGGGAGGTGGAGTCAGGAGGATCGAGTTCCAGGCGAGTCTGGAGTACATAGTGAAACGGAGGGGGAGGGAAGGAGAGGGGAGGACGGAATACAGGAAGGAGGGGGAGAAGGGGTGAGGGGGAGGGGATGGAAGGACCTAGGTAGAAGTAGGTCACTGGGGCAGATCCTTGTTGGAGATATTGTCCCAGGCCTCTGTCTGTCTCTCTCCCTTGGATTCCTAGACTCCCGCACCACACTGTATCCCTCAGCAATGCTCTGGGCCCTCTAAAACAGTCATCTCAAAAAAAAAAATGCTTCCCCTTCGTTAGTTTATGTCAGGGATTTGGTAGCTAATACACAAGTTGAGGCTTATCAGGAGGTCTTTGAGGTATCAGGGCACACCCACAAAGGCAAACCCCAACATCTTCCCACTTCCTCCCATGGAGCCATGAAATGAGTGACAGCCTCCTCCGGCCTGTCCCTCTGAGGTGCTCCACCTCATCACTGATCCAGAGATGACACATGCGTGTGGAGGTCAGAGGACAACCCGAGTTCAGTTCCCAGTACACTCGTAGAGTGGGTCGGAATCACTTGAAACGCCCCCCCCAACTTTGGGGAATCTGGCTTCCCCTCTGACCTCTGTAAATAACTGTATTCATACACATACTCTCTCTCACACACATGCACACCCGCACACACACAGAGTCATAAATAGAAAAATTTAAATGAATACGTCATTTTGTTATTATTATTATTTGAGACAGAGTTTCTCCGTGTAGCCTTGACTGTCCTGGAGCTGACTCTGTAGACCAGGCTGGCCCGCTTCTGCCTCCTGAGGGCCGAGATTAAAGGCATGTGACACTACTGCCCGGCTGTACCTTTCCTTTTTGAGACAAGGTCTAAGTCTTTTAAATCTGTCCTGACCACATCCACCTTTGTTAACGTTTGACAATTTGAAAATAATTAGGGAGTGTATTTTCTTTGATTTTGGTTTGGTGAGTGGGTGGAGAAGCACCTTACAGAGGCAAAGGGGAGGCAGGGAGGGGAGATGGGATGGGGGGTAACCAGGAAGGGGGATATCATTTGAAAATGTAAACAAATAAAATGATTAATAAAAAACAAAGTGTAGTTTCTCTGTGTGTTTGAAGGTAATTAGAGAAAATATAATTTATGGTTGAAGGTATAACTTAGTGGTAGCCTTCTAACCTACCATGCACAAGGCACTGGGTTCAATCCCCGGTTACATAAGAAATAGATACATTTTTCCATCTTCACTTGTGCATGTATGTGGCATACATGTTTTACATGTGCATAGACATATGTACGGGGATATTCATACATGTGTGTGCACCTGTACATGGAGACTGAAATCACGTCAGGGATCATGCTCAGTTTCTTTTCTACTTTATTCTTTTTCTTTTTCTTTTTTCTTTTTTTCGGAGCTGGGGACCGAACCCAGGGCCTTGCGCTTGCTAGGCAAACGCTCTACCACTGAGCTAAATCCCCAACCCCTCTACTTTATTCTTGAGGAAAGGTAGCTCAGTCAAACCCAGAGCTCACTGATATGATTAGTCTGGCTTTCTCTGGGGACCCCAATCTTCTAAGATTGGAATTGCGGGCTGCATCTATGAGTGTTCTGGGGATCCAAACTCCAGCCCTCATGCTTGTGGGCACAGGGGGCATTGCTTTAGCCAGCGAGAAGTCTCCACAGCTACAGAGAATGTGTCATCGTCTTAGATTTCGTTGTTCTGGCTTTTTGAGACAGAATCTCTCATGTAGTTCAAGCCTCCCAAGGGCTGGGATTATAGATGATCACTAGAAGTCTGAGGAGGCCAGCCTGGTCAACAAGACAAGTTCTAGACCAGACTAGGCCATTTAATGAGATACCACATCAAAATAACAAACAAACAAACAAACAAACAAACAAAAAAGACCAGAGCCTGTGAGATGGGTCAGTGGATAAGAGTGCTCACCACCAAGACTAAAGGCTGGAGTTCAGTCCCTGGAGCCTCCATGATGGGAGACTGGGAAAATTCTGAAAGCTACCCTCTGGCCTATATATGAGTGCCAGTGCACGTGAGCCCTTCCTAACACACACACAGTTCTTAAAAATAAATCTACTTGCCTCCTTAGTGATCAGTCTAATAAAAAGTAATAAAAACCATTAATGATTTACTTTTTATTTGCTAATTATGTATATATGTGAAAGGCGTCTGCTTACATGTGGGGTCAAGTGCCCCAGAAGAGCAAAGAGGACATTGGCTCTCCCAGAGGTGGAGTTATTAGAGGCAGTTGTGAGCTGTCCAGCATGGATGTTGAGAATAAGTTTTGATCATCTGCAGGAGTGGTACCCACTCTTAACCACTGAGCCATCTCACCAGTCCCTCAAATAAAAAAAAAAATGTTTAAAGGATGGAGAGATAGTTCAGTTGGTAAAATGAGAGCTCGGGTGCTCTGAGAGTTGGTGGATCACTTAGGAAATGTCAGGTTATGTCACAGTAACAAACAGCCCATTTAGCTCCGTGTTGCACAAGCACAAAAGTTTGCCATTCATGCAATTTAGTTACCCCAGTGTCTGTCCCCATCTCTGGGATCTAGGACGACGGAGAAGTCTGTTTGAGAGATGCTGTTTATCTCACAGCAGGTGGAAAACTACTGCCCTGATTGCATTTCCATAGCTATGATAAATTAACTTGACAAAATGTGAGTTAGGGAAGGAAATAGTTTATCTGGCTCACAATTCCGTGTTACAATCTATCACTGTAGGGAGGTGGAGGCAGGAACTTGAAGCAGGTATTTGTATCAAGTCCACACTCAAGAGCAGAGGGAATGAAATGTATCCATGTTCGCTTGCTCACTGGATCTGACTAATTTTTCTACTCTTATACAGCTGAGGATCTCCTGCCAAGGGAATAGTGCCGCCCACTGTGGACTGACTCGTTTCACATCAATTAATATAAGAAAATGCCCCACAGGCCAAAGCAAAGCAGATGATATCTCATTAAGGTTCCCCTCCCCAATGATTCTAGAATGTGCCAAGTTGATCATAAAAGCTAGCCATTGTGATCAACATTCCTTTTTTAAAAGGATGTTTACCTTTAATGATGTTGTGTGTCCATCACATGTTCTGATAGCTAAAACAAGTTGTGTGCTTTTCCTGGAACAGACAGGACAAGGAGACAAGACAAAGATATTATAGATATCAGGGAGAGCCAATGGAAGTCATACCCAAGTCTGCTATCAAGGAGGCAGGGATATACAATTGGTCCAGGAAATGAAAGTAAATATTTCTGATAAGTAAGACAATATAACACAGATGGGATTCCTAAGGCAATAATGGTTTCTGCTAATCAAGATTCTAACAGTGATGGCTGGGGAGATTGATCAGTGGATAAACTATGAACACAAGGACCAGAGTTCAACACTCAGAACACATGAAATAAACCAGGTACTATGGTGCACACTGGTAACCCCAGGTCTGGGGAGATAGAGATGGGAAGATCCCTATGGCCCAATGGCTAGCCAGCCCAGTCCACTTGTCAAGCTGGTCCAGTGAGGGACCTGCCTCAAGGAAATAAGGTGGGTGTGGGGAGATGTCTCAGTGGTTTAAAGTGCTTGCTCTGCAAGCTTGAGGACAGTAATTTGGATCTCTAGAAACTCATGGAAATTTCAGGAGAGAAAGAGGCACCTGTGGTTCCAGCCCTGGGAGGCAGAGACAAGGGATTCCTAGAGCAAGCCAGAGTGCAAGATTAGCCATGTCAGCGAACTCTGGGTTTGACTGAGATCCCCTGCCTCATTGAGTAAAGTAGAAGAGCTGTTGTGGATGAATCCAGATATCAACCTTGGATTGCCTCCACATACATGGGCACGCAAGTGCATAGGAATCCTCCCATATGCACTGACACATGTGCAGACACACATGTGTACACACACACAAACAAACAAACAAACAAATGGAGAATAAAAACAAAAATGTGGACAGCACCTGAGGGAGAACAGTTAACGTTGCTTTCTGGCCTACACACACACACACACACACACACACACACACACACACACACACACACACAGCATATGCATATATGCTACTTAACTAAGTGTTAAAAACTTGTAATTCCTACAGTGGCACTGGCAGATGGTTTGGAGTCCCTGGTAATCTTTGCCAGAGCTATACAAATGAGACCTGTTGTGGAAAACTCCCTTTCAGGAACTTGGGCAGGGAGACAACTTCATTTGGTCAAGGATGTTGGTGAAGTCCCTGAGCTGTTGAAGGAGCATTTCTTCATTGTGCTGGAGAAACTGGACAACAATGTCACAAGATCACATTGAAAGAAGGAGAGTCCTCTTTGGATTTCGGGCAGGTTTGGCAAGCTGCTTACTCTAGTTTCGTTTTCTATTTCTGTGATAAAATTGCCCGGGAAAAAGAAACTTAGGAGAGAAGCAGTTTGATGTCTAACAATCCCATGCCACCGTGTATCGCTGTGGAGAAGCCAAGGTAGGATCCTGTGACAGCTAGTGACACCACATCCACAGTCGAGAGCAGAGAAAAATGAATTGTGGGTATAAAATTGCTTGCTCAGCTAGCTTGATTTCTACACAGTTCAGGATCCCCTGCCTAGGGAATGGTGCCACCTTTAGTGGGCTGGATCTTTCCAAGTTGATAAACTTAAGACAATCTCCCACAAACACATGCACAGGCCAATCCAAGGAAGATGATCCCCTTATTGGGGCTTTTCTCCCAAATGGTTCTAGGCTGTGTGAAATTGACAATTAAAATTATCACAGTGCTCATGGAAATATCCTAGGAGGCTTCTACCAATGGGAAAGAGATGGTTTCAACACAAGCTTCTCTAGATGTCAAGATCACAGATGGTTTCAACTCATGTCTCTTTCTGGCCATTTTGTGACCACAGTAAAAAGTATCTGGGCTGAGTGCAAGACAACAGAGTAATTTTAAAAAATAATTAAAAAAAATTAAAGATGCTAGAATAAAATCACCAATATATTTCATTTTATTTTGTGTGTTGTTTAATTTTTATTATATCTGCTGGAGGCTGCCTATCACAGTTCATGTATGGAGATCAGAGGACAGACTGTGAGGGTAAATGCTCTCGTTTAATTGTGTGGGTCCCGGAAATGAAACACAGATCATCAGGCTTGGTTCCAAGCAGCATGGCCCACCCGGGCATCTTGTTGGCTCTTGTTGTAGCTTTGAGTCAGGTTTCACATAGCCCAGGCTGGCCTCAAACAATGTTACGTAGACAAGACTGGCCCTGAACTGCTGGTTCTCTTACGTCCCAAAGGTCAAGGTGACAACTATACACCACCACTGTGCCAGCCTTCAGCATCTCTTTTTAAAAATTATACGTTTGTTTGCATGTTCGGAGTGAAAATACCATAGCTTCCGTGTGAAGGTCCAAGGACAACTTGAGAGAGTCAATAATCCTCTACCGTCACGTGTACGTCTCAGGGATCAGCCTTGACCGTGAGTACCTTGAACAGCTGAGCCATCTTACTAGCCTTTCACATTGTTTTTGTCTGTTTTGAGACAAGGTCTCTCTATGCAGTCCTAGCTGTCCTAGAACTCCCCACATAAACCAGGCTAGTCCTGAACTGCACCCCCCAAAGCTGGCGTTAAAGGTATGTGCCACCACAAATGGCTTCCTCGACATCATAAAATGAAGCAATATCGAGAGGCCAGGTGTGGTGCGTATACCTTAACCCCAGCGCTCCATGAGCAGAGGCTCGTGCAAGCCTGTGAGACAGGAAACAGCCTGGTCTGTGTAGAAACTTCCAGGCTGGCCAGGACTACACAGTGAGACCCTGTCTCAAAAGAAAAAGGGCATTATTGAGAGTAAAGATATATTTGCAGACCATACCACAACCCATTTCCATTATATGAATTTTTATTTTTTTCCGTCTGTTCTCTCTCTTTTGTGTGTGTGTGTGTGTGTGTGTGTGTGTGTATTCGTGTATAGCAGAGCAAATATATATGTTTATGAAGGAAAAATTAAAAAGAACTCCAGCAGAGAATGGGAAGGACTCTAATGGGTGAGTATCCTCTGGTTTGTGTGTGAGAGAGAAAGAAAAAGGGAGAGACAGAGACAGAGACAGAGAGATTTCTCTCACACACAGAAATTATACATATTATCATATATATAGGATATATACATACACACACACATATATATATACATATACATACACAGGACAATTGGATATATGTACAATATGTGTACATATCTATGAGAGAGATAGAAACATCTTACCTAAAATCTAATACTTTTATTTTTTAATTTCAAAAAACCAATCGGTAGTGCTTTGTTCATGTTTCCTGACACTTAGTACAGAACCAAGTGCTTAACTCCAGGGTGCTTAAGGCCAGCTTCCACCAGCCATACAAGATCAGCATTATCTACTGTTCCTGATTCTGGTAAGGATTAATAACCTCATAAAGTTAAGCACAGAGCTTATCCTCTCAGAAGGACGCGTTCAGTGAGTTAAAGCCGTGAACTGACGTCGTTTATGGATTTATGAGTTGCAGTAAAGGCTTGCGCAAACACGGCTCTGATGCCTAATTGTTTTTTCAGAGAGACTTTGAAAGGCAACCTAAGGCAGCCTGAGTTTTCCCAAAGTCGAGCAGAAACTGAACTGGGCGTCGGGTCTCAGATTTCTGTGGTGCTGTCCTCTTCTGCTTAGTGTCTTCCTCCCAGAGTGTGGGCAGCCAGGAGTTATGTTATAGCTGCCCACCCTGCACATTGCAGCAGGAGCGATGATCCCTGAACTGGGTGGCTCCTGCTAGAGCAAACAGCGCAACATAGTTAATGTTCACTGTAACCAGGCGTCTTGGGTTTCTATTGCTGTGATATAAAACACCAAGACCAAAAGCCTCTTGTTAATGGAAAGGGTTATCCCAGCTCACGGAGTGTAGTCCATCCTCCAGGGCAGTCAGTGCCATGGGAGACCACTGCTTACTGGCTTGCTCCCCATGGCTTTACTCAGCCTGAGTTCCTATAGCACCCAGGACCACCCACACAGGGTAGCACTACCCCTGTGTGCTACACCCTCCCACAGCAGTCACTGAACAACAAAGTGCACCACAGGCTTGCCCACAGGACAGTCTGGTGGGGCATTTTCTCAGTGTGTGTGTGTGTGTGTGTGAGAGAGAGGGGAGGGAAGAGGGAGAGGGATTTCTCTCACATATATATTATACATATCATCATATATAGGATATATACAGGGCTGAAGCCACTATGGCGACACACAAATTGTTCTATATCCAAGCACTTATGGGGATAAGGCAGGATGTTCATAAGCTTAAAGGTTTCCTTGGGAAACCCTGCCACAAAACAAAGGCAGTGTAGTGGGCTCCACAGCAGCCTGGTTGGTAGTGAGACTCTGAGGATCAGACGGAATCTGTCTTGGAGAAAGAGAGAGAGGAAGAAAGATACTCTGCCTCAAAAAAGAAAAAGAAGGGGGTTGGGGATTTAGCTCAGTGATAGAGTGCTTGCCTAGCAAGCGCAAGGCCCTGGGTTCGGTCCTCAGCTCCAAAAAGAAAAAGAAGAAAGAAAGAAGAAAAAAGAGGTGGGAAAAGAGAAAGGAAGTAAGAACGAAAATCAGTAAGGAACCAAAACTGAAATTTTCTTTCTTGTTTTTTTTTTATTATTTGCTGCCTTCACACAAAGTACCATGTAGCCCAGGCTGGCCTTCAACTCCGTACACATAGTGGAGGATGAGACTGAACTCCTAATCCTCCTGCCTCTACCGCCGTGTGCTGTGATTTTATGGATATAAACTTCATGCTCAAACTTGAGTCACCCAGGAAGAGGCAAACCCCACTTGAGGAGTTGCCTAGATCAGACTGCCCTGTGGGTATGCCTGTGGGGGTTGTGTTGGTTGTTAATTGACAGCCCACCTTGGGCAGCGTCATTCCCTAAGTAGGTGTCCTGGGGTGTGTAAATAGCTACCTGAGCATGAGCCTGTAAGCAAGGCAGAGGAGCCAGCAAAGAGCATTCTTCCATGGGTCCTGCCTCCAGGTCCCTACCTGGGCTTCCTGCCCTGGACTTCCGTCAACAGAACTGTGACTTATAAGTGTAAGCTGTACAAGTCCTTTCCTCCCCAAGTTGTTTTCAGCCAATGTATTTTACCACAGCAACAGAGAGCAAATTGCATTGGTAATCTACCACATGAAGTTCAAAACTTGGTCCTTTGGGACATCAGCAAACTTGACCAAACATTATTTAGATGGATGGACTAAGAAATAAAAGAGTTGAGAAGACTCAAATCACTAAACAATTCTGAAGAAATAAAAGGGGTCGTAAGAGTATAGGGAAAGCCACATGTCAAACCCACTGAAAAACCTAAATAAAACTATCAAAATCCTCAAATCACAGAAGTCCAAGAGTCCCCTGTCTTGTTTTCAAGACAGGGCCTCACTACAAAGCCTGTCTAGGTTTGAATCCACAGTGTAGAGTAAGCTGGCCTCACACTCAGAGATCTACCTGCCTCTGCCTCCTAGAACTTTGATTAGAGAGAGGTGTTGCAAAACCTGGCCTAGCCACTGTCTCTCTCTTTTTATAATTCTTACATTTTCATTTATTTTGGGGTGAGCATGTTGTGCGTGTGTGCCACAGCACACGGGTGGGAGTCAGAAAATAACTCATGGGAAAGGGGTTTTCTCCTTCTATCATGTGGATCCCATGGACTGAACTCAGGTCATCAGGACTGGGGGCAAGCCCCTCTCCCTGTGCTGCCATCTTGCCAGCTCATGGCTTTTAAATTAAGAGGAAAAAAAATCTGAGACATGTACAGGATCTAATGTGCATGTTTTGCTGCTGAATGTGAGGCACGGGTAATTCCAAACTCCTCTCTCTCTCTCTCTCTCTCTCTCTCCCCCCCCCACCCCCAGATAGGGTTTCTCTGTGTAGTCTTAGTTCTCCTGGAACTCACTCTGTAGCCCAGGCTAGCCTCAGACTTACAGAGATCCCCTTGCCTCTGCCTCCCGAGTGCTGTGGCTAAAGGCCTGTGTCACCACAGTCTGACAGGCTTGTTTTCTTATGATTACAGAACTTGGGAGGTGAAGGCAGGAGGATCAGTTTGAAGTCATTCCTGGCTACACAGCAAGTTCCAGGCCAGCCTGAGATATATGAGACCCTTTCTCAAAAAAAAAAAAAAAAAAAGGCATGTTGGTGACACTGCAACAATCAGAGCACAGAGACAGGAGGATTACTGTGGGCAAGGTCAACCAGATCTATATTACAAAACTTTTCTCAAAATCCAAAAGAAATAACATAGCAGGATAATTAACTGGGTTACATTAGTGACACAGCACTTGTGTCTGCAAACCCTGAAGTCCATTCCCAGGACCAAGTCAGGAAGCAGGTAATATAGCGGTGTTGGCAAACCTCTTTAATCCCAGCACTTGGGAGGCAGAGGCAGGGGGATGGAGCTCTGTGAGTTTGAGACCAGCCTGGTCTATACAGAAAGTTCCAGGACAACGAAAGCTACAGAGAGATCTTGTGGAGGATCAGGGGGAGGTAATCTATACATGTGTGCATGTATGTGTGTGTGTGTGTGTGTGTGTGTGTGTGTGTGTGTGTGTGTGTGTAAAGTATACATTAGTAAGTCTGACAACAGAGACAGGGAGAAGGCTCGCTCGGTGGGTAAAGGCATTGGCCACCAAACCTGGCAACCTGAGGTCAGACTCCCCAAAACCCACATGATGGAAAAAGAGAACTGACTCTCAAAAGTTGTCCTCTGACCTCACACAGGCGGGCTGCAGCACACATGTGCCACTCCCCTTGCTAAATACATAAGTAAATGTGAAACTTCGCAATCAAACCTGGACAGGACAAAAATAGTCCCTGGGGTTACCTCGAGAAGTCAGACTGGTGATTAAGCAGGTTGGAATGTTCACGGAGAGTTTTCTCGGAGAGGCACAGGGCTGAATGACAGCTGATTTAGTCGATTAATAAATAGATTAAATGGTTTAGCAGTACAAAGGTAAATACTTAGAGAGACAATAAAACTCTAACGATAAGACAGGAAGCTGGGGGGGTAGGGGAGGGCAGGGAGCTCACGAACAACTTTTGATCAAAGTCGATAGATGTGACTGATGTAGAATTATGTAACGGGCCACCAAGACGGTTCAGTGGGTGCAAACACGTTTTGCCAGATCTAAGGACATGAGGAGTTTGATCCCTGGGACCGACGTGGTGAGAAGAGAGCTGACTTCTGAAAGTTGCCCTCTGAATTCCAATCGTACGCTCATATACTGTGGTACTCTCTCTCGTGTATACACACACACACACACACACACACACACACACACACACACACACACACACCACACACTAAATAAATAAATAAATAAATAAATAAATAAATAAATAAATGTATTTACAAAAACAATATAATTGCAAGTAGAACTCTTGTCACTGCCTAGCCTACTGTCCTTTGAAGTGTCCCCAAATAAACCTGATTTTTGACACCAAAGGAACATTGGGCCATCAGGACAACCAAGTTTCCCTAGGCAGAATGACAAGAACAAGTTAGGCAGTGAGAAACTATGCTGGGTGCGGGGCCACGCCTTTGATCCCCTCTCGTGGGAGGCTGAGTGGGGAAGGGTTGTGAATTCCAGCCAGCCTTGGTGACCCTGTCTCTAAATAAATAAATAAACACACAAACTAGAGGACTGGGGATGTGGCTCCGTTGGGTAGAGCGCTTGCTGGCTGCCACATACATTGTGTGTGGCAGCATAACTATCCATTAGAGATGATTATTGACAATCATGCTGATTAAGCCAATTAAAAGTTGAGAGCCTGCCTTATTTTTTTTCCTCCTTTGAAGGGAAGCAGAGGACATCCGAGCTCAGCGATCCAGAGTTTTTGAAGGCAAAACAACCAATGAAAATCATACTCTGCATCAAAGTTAGAGAAGGGGTAGAGTAGCATTCGTTCCTGGCAGAGCATGGCAATCATCTTTTTTTTTTTTTTTTTTTTTGTGGTTCTTTTTTTCGGAGCTGGGGACCGAACCCAGGGCCTTGCGCTTCCTAGGCAAGCGCTCTACCACTGAGCTAAATCCCCAGCCCCGCATGGCAATCATCTTAGACATCACTTGCTAACTGGGGGAGTGTGCAAAGTTGGCCTTGTGTGTGGCCTGGCATCCTTGGGCCAGCGAGAGCTCCTAGCTTAGCATTTCTGTGACGTTAGGGATACCAAGGTGGGGTGTTGAGTGGCCCTGACCCATTGCTGGTTCTGTATTAGGACATGGTGGGGATCTCCTTTGCTAACCAACCCCTCCACAAACATGTCACTAAATACAATCTCATTTTATTCTTACTCAGACCATCTCTGAGGTCAACCTTCATTATCAAGGCAATCGAATAGGCAGGAAGCCAAAACAGGCAAAGACATCACCCACAGATAATGACTGCTTACCGCCTAAGTGTCATCAGGTAGTAAGCTCCGGACTTTATAGAAGAACTGTAACCTTGAAGCCAGGGTGTGTAATGAATTACCCACCCCTTCTGTGACTTTAGAAAAGTATCTCCCAGAGATGGGAAGATGCCTCCATGATTAAAGTGCTGGCCATAGAAGCGTGAGAGCCATAGTTTGTAACCTCAGGTGCCAGGTGAATGCTAAGTGTGTGTAGTAGGCTGCCTGGTTAGTAAGAGGAGCCACATCGGTGAGCTCTGGGTTTGATTGAGTGACCCTGCCTCAAGGAATAAGATAGATCCAATTAAGGATGATCCCTGACATCCCCATGCCCGCCATCCACAACAGAAAATGGGATAAAACACTGTCCCAAAGCAACTGTGATGAGGACAGGGTTGACTTGGCTTAGAGGTTACAGTCCGTCATCAGGGGAGACCAAGGCAGGAACCTGGAGGCAGAAATGGAAGCACGGATCGAGAAAGAACACCACTTTCTGGCTTGCTGTCTTAGCTTCCTCAGGCTGCTTTTCTTATAGAGTCCAGACGTATCCATGCACCCACAGTGGTCTGAACCCTCCTAGATCAGTTGGCAATTAAGAAAATATCCCGCGGACATTCCCGCCGGTCAATCTAATGGATGCAGTTCCTCTACTGGGTTTCCCACCCAGATATGTCTAGGTTTGTGAAAACCACAACAGCTCTCTTCCCTCATTTTGACTCTACCTATATGTCTCTCTACTTCTCTGGTTCTCTTGAGCCTCAGTGGGGGTTGGAGGTGGGGATTAAAAGATGTTGTGTCTTCGGCATTTTAGAGAGGGATGCAGATACAGGATGTCCAGCTCTGGAGGGAGAACTGGAGATAACTTTGTGTTTTCCGAGGGCCTTTCCTCATTTTTCTAGGACCCCGTGGCTTTTATGATAGCTAGCTTTAAGGGTCAACTTGACACAACCTACAGTCACCTGAGAAAAGAGTCACGATGTGGGATTACTTACACTGAGTCTATTACTTACACTGAGTTGGCCAGCATCCCTGTGAGATTGTCTTAAGGTAACTGACGTGGAAAGACTGAGCCCACTGTGGGCAGCACCATCCCCTGAGCTGTGTAAGAGTGGAGAAATCTAGCTGGGCAAGCGAGTGAACCACATGCATCTCTTCGTCTCTAGTCTTGACCATGGATGTGACGTGACTGGTTGTGCCCTCCTACTGTGACGATCCCACAGTAGTGCATAGTAGCCTGAAGTGGTAGAGAGAGCTAAAATAATCCCTTCTCTGTTAAGCTGGTTTTTTTTTTTTTGTTGTTGTTGTTTTTTTTTTACTTAGTGTGTTTCACCATAGCAACAGAAATGGAAGTAGAACTGCTCTCAAAGATTGATTCCAAAACAAAGAATCCTCCCAGATCACTCTCTGGAGTGGGCAGGGACCGAAGGGCGGGCCTGAGAGCCACAGGTATCCTGGTAAGACAGGAAGGTAAAAGGAAGTGAGTGATAAGTACTTCTTAGCCTCACTCTCCACCACCCAAACTTGCCTCCCCTCCCCTCCCCTTCCTCCCCAACTCACTTGGAAACCCCAAGAGCTCAACATCAAGATGAGTGGGGAATCCTAAGCAGCAAGCATTTTATGCTACATCCTCACTAGGAAACGTATCAAGAGCCAGAGAAAGGAAAGCTACAGAGAAGGTCTGGGCCATGGACAAGTGGAAGCTAAGCAGGGGAAAAGGTGCTCAGAGGCTCAGGGTGGTCGGAGTCCAAGTTAAACTCCTTCTGTTAACTCCGTGATGATGCCCTCTCACCTCTCCTGGGCACAATGGCCAAATACCTGCGGTCACTGAAGTCATAGCTCAAAGCTAAAGCACTTGCCCAGCATGCATCAGGCCTGATGACCCAAGTTCCATCCCCTGAACACACATCATAGAAAGAGAGATCCCACTCCCAAAACTTACCTCGGACCACAACACACGCGACATGGCACACTTGTGCACACAGAGAGAAAGAAAGAGAGGAGACTGTAAATAAATGTCAAAATACAATATTTTAAATAAGATAAAAGATATTCCAAAGTGATATTCCTGCCATTATATAAAAGACAGTCCCCCCGCCCCCCTCAGTCATCCAGGTTTCAAAAGAGTAATCCATTGTTCAGGCTTCTCCTGAAGTAATGGGACATTGTCTTCCTTGACTTTCCCTGTGCTCAGCAGGGATAATAAAAACCCAGAATTTTCCACATCCTAAACCAACATCCTCTACCACTGAGCCGAGCCCACAGCCCTGGGTGATTCTAGGCAGTGACTCTACCACTGAGCCACGCCCCCAGCCTCTCACTAGGGGATTCTAGGCAGATGCTCTACCACTGAGCCACGCCCCCAGCCTCTCACTAGGGGATTCTAGGCAAGGGCTCTACCACTGAGCCACGCCCCCAGCCCCTCACTGGGGGATGCTAGGCAGGGGCTCTACCACTGAGCCACGCCCCCAGCCCCTCACTGGGGGATGCTAGGCAGGGGCTCTACCACTGAGCCACGCCCCCAGCCCCTCACTGGGGGATGCTAGGCAGGGGCTCTACCACTGAGCCACGCCCCAGCCCTTCCCTGGGGGATTCTAGGCAGGGGCTCTACCACTGAGCCACACCCCTACCCTTGAATTTTAGGACATCTTTAAGTAAGGGACATATGTCCCTTGTCTGGCCTCAGATTTCCACTCTTGTAGAGCTGCAACCTAGATTTATAGGAATCACTCATGGCTGCTTCAGACAACCCCCAAGTCTTGGGCCGAACTAACCTAAGATGACGTTGGTCAGAGCCCATCCCTCTCTTTCTGTCCTGGAAGAGCCTAAGTCAGGACCTAGTGTCCCCAGAACAGAACTTCCCTGTTTAGGACCCCCTTGTCCTTCACCTCTCCCACTCCACAGTGCCCTCAAACAACTCCGCTCTGTGCCTTCTCTAATAGCCTTAAAAACACCCAAACAGCGCCCTCCAGTGGACAACCAAGGTATGACATGAGAATCCATTCAAATCCTAGCCAACCAGAAGGGAGCACAGGTTACAAACTTGGAATGCGGATTTTGTGAAAGAAATGGGGCTTCTTCCAAATCCGAAGATTTTAGATGTGTTTCAGGCCTGTGATGACAAAGACAAAGGAAGGCGTCATTTAGAATTTAGCAAATAGATAATGTCCCCTAGTATGTGGTCTTCCTTCTTCCTATTATTAAGACAGCCAAGGGACTGACAAGATGGCTTAGTGGTTAGAGGGACTGGCTACCAAGACCTGTGTTCCATCCCTAGGACCCATGTGATAGAAGACAGCTGGTCCCCATAGGTTACCTTTTGACCTCTGCACATACACAGAATACAGAAGTCAGACGTAACTACAATGTTTCAGATACAGTCCAATTTTAGATGAGTCTAAACATATCTGGACCTCGTAGGCCAGGCTGGCCTCGAACTCCAGATCCTCCTGCCTCTGCCTCCTTCAGCAAATCCTACCGGCCTGCGCCACCAGAACCGGCACTGGACCTCATTCATAGCAAACAACGCCTTAGAATTACGCCATGGCCAGTCAAGGAGTGTGTGTCAGTTTCCAGGAAACAGCTTTAAACCGAGCAACAATGTCATTCATTCTGTTTTTGGGGGGAGCGCAGGTGTGATGGCTGACACTCCAATATCCTCATTACACCGTATGTTGGAAGTCACTTGCTGAAGATGGACAAGATCCTAGGAAGACGCTAGGAAAGGAAACACCAGTTTCCTTGTAAAAGCAACTGATCCCTGACACAGAGCTGTTCCCTCCTCCCCTCCCCCTCTGCCTCCCCCTACCCCTCTCCCTCCTCCTCACACTTATTTACGGGGGGTAGGGTGCCTTTCAGTGAATTGGTTCTCTACTTCCACCACGTGGGTTCTAAGTATGGAACTTCATTTATTTATTTATTTATTTATTTTTCCCCCGGAGCTGGGGACTGAACCCAGGGCCTTGCGATTGCTAGGCAAGTGCTCTACCATTGAGCTAAATCCCCAACCCCTGGAACTTCATTTATAATGTTCGGTGATGAACGCCTTGACTGACTGGGTCACCTCACCCACCTCTTCCTGTCCTTTTGCTTACTAAGTCATCTAAGCTATTATGGGTTTATGATAACCCTGAGGCCCACAGATAGCTTATTCTTGTCCCAGGATCTTTCCTTCGGTGCAACGAACTCGTAATTACAAAGGTCAAGAGATTAAATGGCCCAGCGTCACCTGTTTTTGGAACAATTGGGGCAAAGGAACAAGACACTGTCACTAACTGGACGCTGTTTATGGGCTAAAAGTCTCTGAGCTTCAAGACTAGACAGGACTGGGCTTTTTCGTCTTCCATTTCCCTTCATGGTTTTAGTAATCTAGCATTACCACGCTCAGAAGCCGAGTCAGACTCTTTCCCTCCCACAGCAACGGTAACACACCCTTGTCTGTCCCTCTTTCCTGAGACCAGAAAAGAGATATCAAGGGCTGGTCCCACCCCAGGCCTCAAGGCCGGAATGACGCCTCTGGCGCCACCTGGCGATAGTGTTATAAGTCAGCGCGGACCGTCGCGGGTGAGCTGGACTGCAGAAGAGTTTCCCGGCATGCAGTGGCCAGGTTCTCCAGGGACAGAAGGGTTGGAGGGGAGAGGGGGGATGTCGCAGTTTGGAGAAATAAAAATCGCACATCTGGGTGAGGTTGGACTCTGCGCTGGTGTCTCTTGGGCCAGCCTTCTGCAAGACAGCGCGCCCTTGCCCCTTGCTCGGAGGAAGTGACCATGAGTGTCTGGGGCTCGAAGGAAAGATCCCGGCGTCCACAGCGAGCATGCGTGCACGTGTCCCCCCTACCCCCATCGATCCACGCAGCGCCCCACATCGCGTGCGCGCACGCACGTCCCCACGCTCGCGCGTGCAGGCCAGTCACCCACGCAGCAGCGGTCCGCAGGCTCCAGATGCCCCCACCCACCCCGTGAGCCGGTTGTCCCTTTCACGTAGTGATCCCGCGTGGGCACAAAACTGCATACTTCCCACCGTCACTCGTGTGCAGTTAGGTGGGAGACTCGCTAGAAGGCTGGGCGTGTGGTCTAAGGGACTCTCGAATAGGCTGGGGGCTCCAAGGGCAGGCCGCTCCCACCTGCTAGCCACAACGACCAATGAAAGCTTGGCCCGGTGATGTCATAGCCTGGCCGGACCCTTGTGATGACAGCCGGAGGTCACCGGTCAGGGGAATTAGCTCAAGCCCACCCTCGGGGGTTCCGGAAGTTTCCACTGCTACTGCAGAGTGCAGCCTCTCCCCCACAGCCTTCTGCGTTCCACTATGTGGCCTGGCTTCTCAGCTGTCCCCGTGTCACCTCTTCTTGCCCTCAGGGGTCTCTTCCTATAAGGAAGAGCCTATGTTTCTGTATCTGTTCCCACAGGTGTCATTTCGTCTCCACAGAGATGGCCCACCACATCATCTTTTCTACCAGTGTCAGCTGAGGGGGTCCTCAGCCAGGCTTTCTCGTGTCTCTTCTCTTATTACCGCCCCCACCCCCCGCCCCGTGCTTTGTCGTGGTTACAGATGCTCAAGTATTAGGCCTCTGATCTTTCTGGATTAGAGCTGTCAGTGTGTCCTTCCGTCCGTGAAAGTCGGTCTGTCTGTGACTTGTCACCGCAGGAGACTGTCGCCTGCGTGAGCGGTGTCTGGTGTCTCCGCAGGCTGCGGTCCGTCTGTCACGTGGGTGTCTGCCCCACCGCTGCGGGTCTGCGGGTCTGTGGGTCTGTCTGAATCCACCACTGGAGTGTGTCTGGGCCCCCGCTCCCCGGGGTCTCGGGACTTGACGGGAGGGAGAAGGGGAGGTGGCAGCCCGGGGGAGCGGGGAGGGGCGGGGGCGGAGACAGTGGGCGGGCGGGGGCGCCGTGCGGCCCGGAGGGGTGTGTGCGGGGGGCCGGAGGCGGCTGTCACTGTCGGCTCAGCCTGCGCCGGGGAACATTGGCCGCCTCCAGCTCCCGGCGCGGCCCGACCCGGCCCGGCTTGGCCGCCTCAGGTGAGTCTCCCAACCCACCCGGGACCCTCCACCGGTTCGAGACCAATCCGCTTTCTGGGGGAACCGTGCGATCCTGGAACGATCGAAGCCCCCCAACAGAGCTCGTACTGCACCTCCTGCCCCGCGGGGCCTGCCCAGAGGGGCCCCTCCTCTGCCTCGCACTCCTCTGAAACTCCCGCTAGCCGCTGCATACTTACTGATGATGCTCGCTGGGCCGGCCGCTGCCTCTGCGCTCCCTTCCTGCAGGGACCCCCCCCTGAAGGCCCCTTCCCCACTCTTTTCAAAGTCTGGGGACATTGGAAGACGCCCCCTGTTTGGGGCGGAGCCCAAACTGCGCAGGTTACTGACATCCCGAATGCACCACCCCATCCTGAGGGCTGCGACCCTAATTAGGGTCCCTACCCAACTGAGCCCCTTGCCAGCCCCTTGCCAGCTCCCCTCCTGCAGAGTCTCTCTCTCTCTCTCTCTCTCTCTCTCTCTCTCTCTCTCTCTCTCTGGAGGCGCAGCGGAAGCCCCGAGTTATAATTAGCCCCACTCGGGTTTCCTGGTTAATCTCCAACAAGGCCACTATCCCCAGATCCAGGCGACCAGGACTGGCTGGGTGATGGGTGAACGCCCGGAGGGGGTAGTTCCGACCCGGGGAATTTTGATCTCTTGGCTGGAGAAGCCGGAACTACAGCAGCTGTTGCCCCCAAAATAGCGCCCCTGCCTTTGCTGCGGGGATCTCCGGAGCTCCCGGAACACAGACGTCCTGGCTCGCCCTTCAATCCCCTCTGCGATGCTCCTGATCCTCCAGATACCCCCACACCAAGGCTCGGGCGGGGAGCTCTGGCCTCTTCTTGGTCTCTACTGCTCCCGGTTGGCAGCGGAGGGCATTGCAATATGGGGATGCAATTGGGGTTTGAGTTCTGGTGAGCCCCTCAAAGGGCTAGTGAGCCAGTTGGCTGGAGTCAGGCGAGAGGGGTGCGGCTGGTGTAAAACAAACGGGTACCAACCGGCCGTACCAGAAAGAAGACGAGGCGGAGCAGGGTGGGGCAAGGTGTGGACTGGACAAGATTCCAAGATGCCTTCAGAACCTGAGACTCCTGATACCTTGAATGCCCAACCCACTCCCCAGAAGGCTTTGGCCAACGCAGGAGAGGCTTGGGCTGTGCTTTCTTATAACTTGCAAGCTCCTGAAGGGCCCCACCCATCTCTGAGAGCCCCGTACCTGTCCTGGGGCCTTTCCAACCCTGTGCTGTACACTAGGGGTCTTAGCCCAAGCCGCCGGGGAGAGGTATGGGAGGCCTTAAAACTTGCTGGGTCAGGGAGACTATGTATTTAGTCAGTCTTATCTCAGTTGGCTGCATTTGTCATGGTATGGGTGTGTGTGTGTGTCTGTCTGATCTTGTGTTTGTCTGCCTGTGTCTCGTCTCCTAGCTTGACTCCGTTTCTCCCCTCCCCTTACCAATCTGCCCCACCCCTCTGCAACTCCTTGATAACCCTCGGACAAGACTGTTTCTTAATCTCCCGCTGAGCTGCTTTTGCCTTTCTTTTTCCCAGCAGACACCAGCCAGTCCTGGCAGTCATGAGGCCTCCCTGGTACCCCCTGCATACACCCTCCCTGGCTTCTCCACTCCTCTTCCTCCTCCTCTCCCTCCTGGGAGGAGGGGCAAGGGCTGAGGGCCGGGAAGACCCTCAGCTGCTGGTGAGGGTTCGAGGGGGCCAGCTGAGGGGCATCCGCCTGAAGGCCCCTGGAGGCCCAGTCTCAGCTTTTCTGGGCATCCCCTTTGCAGAGCCACCTGTGGGCTCACGTAGATTTATGCCACCAGAGCCCAAGCGGCCCTGGTCAGGAATATTGGATGCTACCACCTTCCAAAATGTCTGCTACCAATACGTGGACACCCTGTACCCTGGGTTTGAGGGTACCGAGATGTGGAACCCCAATCGAGAGCTGAGTGAAGACTGCCTTTATCTTAATGTGTGGACACCATACCCCAGGCCTACTTCTCCCACACCTGTCCTCATCTGGATCTATGGGGGTGGTTTCTACAGTGGAGCATCCTCCTTGGACGTGTATGACGGCCGTTTCCTGGCCCAGGTTGAGGGAACCGTGTTGGTATCTATGAACTACCGAGTGGGAACCTTTGGCTTCTTGGCTCTACCAGGAAGCAGAGACGCCCCTGGCAATGTAGGCCTGCTGGATCAACGGCTTGCCTTGCAATGGGTACAAGAAAATATCGCAGCCTTTGGGGGAGACCCAATGTCAGTGACTCTGTTTGGGGAGAGTGCAGGTGCAGCCTCAGTGGGCATGCACATTCTGTCCCTGCCCAGCAGGAGCCTCTTCCACAGGGCTGTCCTGCAGAGTGGCACACCCAACGGGCCCTGGGCCACTGTGAGTGCGGGAGAGGCCAGGCGCAGGGCCACACTGCTGGCCCGCCTTGTGGGCTGTCCCCCAGGTGGCGCTGGTGGCAATGACACCGAGCTGATATCCTGCTTGAGGACAAGGCCCGCTCAGGACCTGGTGGACCACGAGTGGCATGTGCTGCCTCAAGAAAGTATCTTCCGGTTTTCCTTCGTGCCTGTGGTGGACGGGGATTTCCTCAGTGACACGCCGGAGGCCCTCATCAATACTGGAGATTTTCAAGACCTGCAGGTGACTAATGGCTGACAGGGGCAGACCAGATTCTTCTGGGTTTCATCCATCCTTCCCCTTTCCCAGGGACCCAGGCATGAGGGCTTACCGCAGATCCACTGTTAGAGGTCCAAGTTTGTGGGTCCCAAAGTCAGTTCTTCCCTGCCGAGTGTTCAGATCCCAAAGTGGTTGCCAGGCGAAAAAGAAACTATGGGTATAATTTTTTTTTCTTCCTCCATGCTTTGTCCCTCCCTCCCCAGCTCTCCGTTCTACGCAATTCTGGCTTTGTATTGGTCCGTCTCTCTGGCTATTAGTTTGCTCATTGGTCTGTCTGCCTGTCTATCATCTCTCCATCCTTTTCCCCCCATCTCCAACTATCCTCAGGTGCTGGTGGGTGTGGTGAAGGACGAGGGCTCCTACTTTCTGGTTTACGGGGTCCCAGGCTTCAGCAAAGACAATGAATCTCTCATCAGCCGGGCCCAGTTCCTGGCTGGGGTGCGGATCGGTGTACCCCAAGCGAGTGACCTGGCGGCCGAGGCTGTGGTCCTGCATTATACAGACTGGCTGCACCCTGAGGACCCTGCCCACCTGAGAGATGCCATGAGTGCGGTGGTAGGCGACCACAACGTTGTGTGCCCTGTGGCCCAGCTGGCTGGGCGACTGGCTGCCCAAGGGGCTCGGGTCTATGCCTACATCTTTGAACACCGTGCCTCCACATTGACTTGGCCCCTCTGGATGGGGGTGCCCCATGGCTATGAAATCGAGTTCATCTTTGGGCTCCCCCTGGATCCCTCACTGAACTACACCGTGGAGGAGAGAATCTTTGCTCAGCGACTTATGAAATACTGGACCAATTTTGCCCGCACAGGGTCAGTGGTATTGGAGTGGGGATGGTCTCTGGGGGCCCAGGGGAGAGGGGGTGCCCATGGATGGTTGTGAAAAAAGGAAGAAATACCCACAAAGGAAAGGGGATGGAGAGAAAGCCACAGGTGATGTGGGCAGAACAAGAGACAAAAACTGCTAGAGACCTTTAATCCCAGTACACCAGAGACAGAGGACATTCTGATCTATATAGTTCCAGACTAGCAGGGACTACAAGGCGAGGGCCCCTGTAAGGGCTGGGAATGGGGCGAGTGCTGGAAGTATGGCTCAGTGGTAGAAGGCTGAAAAGCACACGGATGTGAGGCCACCCCAGCGCTCTAAAAGACAGCAAGACAACTGGTAGTCAACGGGTGAAAGGGATTGCTGTGCAAGCCTGACTATCTCAGTTGGATCCTTAAAATCCACAGAAAGGTAGAGAGAACCAACTACCCTCTGACCTCCAAATCTCTCCCTCCCTCCGTCTTTCTGTCCCTCTCCCTCCTCCGTCTGTTTCTGTTTCTGTCTCTGTCTCTCTCTGCCTCTCTCTGTCTCTATCTCTGTCTCTCTCTGTCTCTCTCTGTCTCTCTCTGTCTCTCTCTCTCTCTCACACACACACACAGAGCTGGGGGAATAATGATAATTAATATTATCTTAAAGATAAGATAGAGAAAGAAGACAGAGCTTTGGGGGCACGTAGCCCAGTAAAGTATTTACTTGTCCAGCACATATCCTTAGGTGCATCAGTTTTTGTGTTACCCAAAATAAAAGTAATATTTGTAGATACAGGACTGTACTTAAACCTACACAGCTAAATGCCCAACCCTAGAATTTTTATTTTAAAATAGGATCTCACTATGTAGCACTGGCTACCCTGGAATTCTTCATGTAGATCAGGCTAGCCTCAACTCAGAAAAATTAACCTGCCTCTGCCTCCCGGGTGCTGGGTTTAAAGCCTGTAGTACGACACAAAGCTAGAAATTGCTTTTTTTTAATGGAAGGGGAAAATAAAAAAAAAAAATGGAATAAGGAAACAAAGGGAAGTGGAGAAAGAGATAGTGATGTCCAGTGGAAAGAAAACTTCTCTAGGAGGTGGAAGGTACTTAAAATGAGAAGGCAACCTGGTGTCCCCGCACTCTGGGAAACTGAGGCAGAAAGAAGCATTGCCAAATTAACTCTCTCTCTCTCTCTCTCTCTCTCTCTCTCTCTCTCACACACACACACACACACACACACACACACACACACACACACACACACACAAGGAGCGGGGCTGGCTGGAGGCGGTAGGGAGAAGAAAGGTGGCAGAGGAAGAGCTGAAGTGAAGAGGGGCCAGAGTCAGGAAGAGGATTCACGTCTTCATTCCTTATTCCTCTGGGCAGGCTGAGATTTCCCTTTCCTTCCTCAGAGACCCCAATGACCCTCGAGACTCTAAGTCTCCACGGTGGCCACCGTACACCACTGCCGCGCAGCAATACGTGAGCCTGAACCTGAAGCCTTTGGAGGTGCGGCGGGGACTGCGCGCCCAGACCTGCGCCTTCTGGAATCGTTTTCTCCCCAAATTGCTCAGCGCCACAGGTAGGCGCGGGGTGGGGAAGCAGGGAATGCACCAGGCGGCAAGGGTTGGAAGGACGGGAGAGAGAAAAGGTGGAAAACACAGGATGTAATCCCTCTCTTCTCCACCTCCCCCAGCCACAGAGGTTCCCTGCACCTGCCCAAGCCCCGCCCATGGGGAGGCTGCCCCGAGGCCAGGGCCCGCCTTATCCCTGTCACTTCTCTTCTTCCTTTTCCTCCTCCACTCCGGGCTTCGGCGGCTCTAACTACATATAACCCTTGCCCCTTCTGGCTTCAGAGCATACTTACTCTAGAGTGTGACTGAGGAGAAGGGCCCCCTCTCAGGGATATAGCACCCCACTCCATTCTCAAGCCGAGACAAAATGAACAGACTCAGGGATCTTTGTTTAAACAAAAATTCAAAAACACAGGGTTTTTTTTTTTTTAATGTAAAATTACCCTTTGGAGCTTGAGCCTGATGTTGAGGGGAGAAGGATCTGGGGCTAGTCGGCGTAGCCAATGGGCCTTATAATCGCCAACCATTTCTGTTTCTTCTTTCTTTTCCCTACCAACCCATGGACCCTCCTCCCACTCTGATCCTGTCCCTCCCCTCGGTCTTCCGGTGATTTTTCTCCTCCTCTCTCCTTCCTGCTACACTTCACCTCTACCTTCATTCTCCGGATCATCCACTGTTCTCTTCCCACCGCCCCACTCGGCCTCCGACAATGCGTGTACGCCGGCGCACTCACGATCGATCTCCACTACCCGACCTGTTCCGTTTCTTCCTCCTACTCTTGCGGGGTGCCCTGGCCGTAGACACGCTGGACGAGGCGGAGCGCCAGTGGAAGGCCGAGTTCCACCGCTGGAGCTCCTACATGGTGCACTGGAAGAACCAGTTCGACCACTATAGCAAGCAGGAACGCTGCTCAGACCTGTGACCCCTTGGGGGACCCCAGGTCCTGCCGTCCTGCCCGAGCCCCTGATTGTATATACTATTTATTTAAGGGCTGGGATATAATACAACCGAGCCCCCAGGCCCTGTCCACCCCGCCCCGACTTCCTCCCACTAGGGGATCCTCATCTTCTGCATGTTTTGGGCTGAGCTCCCCTCCCCGCGGTGCCTTCGCCCCTCTGGGCCGCCAATAAACTGTTACAGCTACTAGAGTCTGTGCTACCGGCGGGAACTTGGGGCGGGGACCAGGTCACGGAGACGCTAGGAACAGAAGCCTCCGGATTGGTGAGCACTGATGTACCCTGCCCGCAGCATCCGGCGGAAGTAAGCACTAGGTCCGCCCTAGGGGCGGAGCTTGCGACTGCGCTGCAAGGCTGGTTTGCCGGCGCCTTTTAGAGAGCTCGGAAGTCGGTGTCAACTTGTGGAATGACCTCTCCTGCTACTACGCTGTTTGGTATGAGTTCCCCTGCCCTAGCTAATCCCAGAAAACACCAAGAACCCGGAGTCCGCCCTGCCTCGGTGACAGCTGCTCTACCGAGCACCCTGGAGCTGCTAAAGGACGTGCACCTGGGCCTGGCTGTACCCTGCCAGGATCCCGCCCGACTGGCTCTCCTCTCAGGCCACTACCTTTACTATCACTACGGTTGCGATGGACTGGATGACCGCGGCTGGGGATGCGGCTACCGCACCCTGCAGACTCTGTGCTCCTGGCCAGAGGGCCAGTCCTCCGGCGTGCCTGGACTGGCAGCCTTGCAGGGAGCCCTAGAGGACATGGGCGACAAGCCCCCCGGTTTCCGGGGCTCCCGGAACTGGATCGGCTGTGTAGAGGCCAGTCTCTGTCTAGAGCACTTTGGAGGACCTCAGGGACGCCTGTACCACTTGCCCCGCGGAGCAGAGCTTAGGGGAGAACTGGAGCGGCTTTATTCACACTTCACAGCGGGTGGGGGCCCAGTAATGGTGGGAGGAGATGCAGATGCTCAGTCCAAGGCCCTGCTGGGAATCTGTGAGGGGCCAGATATGGAAGTCTATGTCTTGATACTGGACCCACACTACTGGGGCACTCCAAAAAACCGTTGTGAATTGCAAGCTGCTGGATGGGTGGGCTGGCAAAAGGTAAACCATGTCTTTGATTCCAATTCGTTCTACAACCTGTGCTTGACCAGACCTATCTGAACCAACACGCCCTGTCTGCACTGTCGGATAGAGCCCAGAACTGAGACTGATCAGACATCTATTTACTTCTCACAGGCCCTCCCCCCAACAGCAGACAAGTCTCTTTCAGCATCAAAAGTTTGGGTCAGGCACGATGGCCGGGCAGGTGAATCTGAGTTCAGAGTCAACCTGGTATACCCCACAAGTTCTAGGTCAGCCGGGGTGAAGACACTGTTCTGAAAATGGTAATAAATTGGCATAATTCAGCTTCCTATGGCGCAGCCCGTGTTTGTGGAAGTGGCATACTGCACACAGTTAACACACAGTACTCAAGTTGTTTACTAGCAGGTAAAATAACGTACAAAAAAATTCTCAGCTGATAGGATAAAGAGGTCACAGGTACAGATGCAGCGATGCAGAATGAGGGGACGTGGCTGGTTCAAAAGAAATCAACGTCATCCGGGGCATCCAGGTCGCGATACTCCACTATAGCCCTTGGGTCTCCTCGAACCATCCTGAGAGAGAAAGGCAGTGTCAACAGATGTCCCCAGAGTCAGGAGGGGGAAAGGCAGTGTCAACAGATGTCCCCAGAGTCAGGAGGGGGAAAGGCAGTGTCAACAGATGTCCCCAGAGTCAGAGGAGGGGAAAGCAGCTGGGGCATCTTTCATACTCACCTGTTCCGAGGTTTCCCAGGATAACCTTGGCCTCGAAAAGCATCATAGTTCCCACGGCCGGCACCATATGGAGCATGGGGGTATGGAGGCCCTCCTGTTGGGACTGCAGGGCGGACAGCACCAGCTATGAGAAAGACCCAGGGTGAACTAAAAACTGACCTCAACCTCAGCCTAAGCTTTGTAGCCCCTACAAATACTGAACCCCTGCACTGCACCTGCACACTCACCTCCATAGCCCAAGATGGGAGGCCGGGGCTGACCATAGGGCATCAAGCCCTGTGGTGTCTGATGTGGATAGGGAAGTCCTGGGGTCAGGCCTGGGGGGAGTACAACATGGACAGGAACATGAATTACTGCGGGGAGGAAAGGAACTGACAAGAATTCTAGGAATGGGCCTGCAGGTTGGTGGAGCACACATCTCAAGAGGAACAAGGAGTCAAAGGTGTGGCGGCCACCACAGATCGTATCTTACTCTGGGCAGGGCCAGGTGGCTGAGCTGGCTTGATCTCAGGCAAAGCTGGGCGCTTGGCATCTGTGAGGAAGTTGTTGAAGAACGCCACCTCCTTCTTCACCTCCTCGATCTTCTCAGCGTGCTTATTGAAGATATGTTTGCGCACAAACTCTGGACCCTGGGTGGATATGAGGACAGCATGCTGCAGTCTCTTCCTTCCCCAACCACTGGACGGTAACAGCCTCCTCCACTCTTTTAGGGGGTCTTGCTATCTAAGCCCACCTCCCAACCCACCCTACCGATTCATTTTACATCCCAGACCTTGAATTTCTTGCCACTGAGAGGACATAGCCACTTATCCTTGCCCAGTTCCTGTGTATTGGAGGTGACAAACTTCTCCACTTCCTGCTCTGGGTCTTTCCGGCCCATCTTCTGGGCCTCTTCCTCAGAAAGGGATTCGCGCACACTCAGCAGCGGGGTCAGCTTCTCCTCGAAAGTCTTCTGCCACTCCAGCACTGTGTGGATGACAAAGGCAGGCTGAGAGGAGGGACAGGAGACAGAGGTTGGTGGTGAGAGGCCACAGCAGAGGGAGGAGCTGCGCGTACCTTCTCCGTGGCTGACTCGGTTGGGAGGCATGGGCCCCCGAACGTGGATTATGCCACAGCGGTTTGGCATCTCGTCCTCATTAGGGTACTCACAGGTGTTATAATAATCCAGAGAGTGCACAATACGCAAGTAGAGAAGAAGTTTATCCAAGACCTGGGGGAGGGGACATAAAAGGTCACACAGCCCTCAGACACACAGCACTCATGCCCCTGGACACGTGCTCCAGATGGTCACAATGGGCACCTTGATCAGCTTCTCATCCCTCTCCACATTGATCTCTGCAGGGTTGCCTTCCTTGGGAGGCTCCTCAGGCGGGGGTCCTCCACTGCTCCCCAGGAGCTCCTCCTCCTCAGCGCTCACTTCCTCAATCAGATAGTCGGTGATGTTCTTCAGGATGGGGTTTTGAGAGGGCAGGCTCTGACAAGGATGAGATGGACAGTGAGGCAGAGGAGCAGCCCGGAAGCTGGGCCGTGAGGAGGGAGGATCAGCACCACTGACAGCCCCGTTTCCCTACAGTCTGCTGTTCGTGGTTTCTTCCATCCTACCCACAAATGACTATGCTGTTGGAGGCTGGAGAAGACAGAGTCCAGACAAAGGGGAGGCGGGCGGGACACACGGGAGCTTATCAGTAGGACCGAGGGATGAGGAGAACGAGCAAATGAGGTTGGGGGTGGCACAAGGAAACACTGGGTCCACTACAAACAATCCCCTGGGAGTCACTAACTGTGGGCGCAGGAGGCGTCCCAGGCTCAGAGGCCCAGAGCTGAGTCCTGTCATCCAGTGTGTGGATCAGCTTGGCTGCCAACTTGATGTCATTTCGCACTATCTGCTTGTGCTGTGTAATGCCATTGATGTTGCGGACACGACGAGTCAGGTCTCTGTTCACACCGGGACTCAGTTCACACTCCCGGAGCTATAATAATCAACAAGGCCAATGACTACCCCAGAAGCTGCACCAGGAAGAATGGGCCCTACAGAGACTCTTAAACCCAAGCCCCCCAAAGAGGACCGAGCCATGGCCCCGGTACTGTAGCTTCCCAGAAGTGAAGCCTGTAGGCGAAGCCTCATGGCTATCAGTGGACAGGGAATAAATGGACAAGCAGGGCCCAATCATGTCCCGTTTCCCCACCCAACACTTACTCGTATGTTCTGCAGGTTCCAACATATCTCCTTAATGTTAACACTGCGGTCAAAAGTCACCCAGCCACGGCGGAAAAACCTGCACAACAAAGTTTATCAGCACTGTCCCCGAGCACAGCCGGTGTGGTCACTCACTACCTCGCCTCCTTACACCATCCCAAGGCACCAGGCTTCTCACCTCCTCTCTGGCTGGGGCTCTGACAGTGCCACTCGCATAAAGCCTGGGTATCTTTTACAAAGCTACAAGAGTCAGACGCAGCAAGGTAAGAGAAAAGCCACACAGTGACTCAGCCACTCCATCCCTCATCCCACACAGTGACTCAGCCACTCCGTCCCTCATCCCACAGTGACTCAGCCACTCCGTCCCTCATCCCACAGTGACTCAGCCACTCCGTCCCTCATCCCACAGTGACTCAGCCACTCCATCCCTCATCCCACAGTGACTCAGCCACTCCATCCCTCATCCCACAGTGACTCAGCCACTCCATCCCTCATCCCACACAGTGACTCAGCCACTCCGTCCCTCATCCCACAGTGACTCAGCCACTCCGTCCCTCATCCCACACAGTGACTCAGCCACTCCGTCCCTCATCCCACAGTGACTCAGCCACTCCATCCCTCATCCCACACAGTGACTCAGCCACTCCGTCCCTCATCCCACAGTGACTCAGCCACTCCGTCCCTCATCCCACAGTGACTTCATCCCACAGTGACTCAGCCACTCCATCCCTCATCCCACAGTGACTCAGCCACTCCATCCCTCATCCCACACAGTGACTCAGCCACTCCGTCCCTCATCCCACAGTGACTCAGCCACTCCATCCCTCATCCCACACAGTGACTCAGCCACTCCGTCCCTCATCCCACACAGTGACTCAGCCACTCCGTCCCTCATCCCACACAGTGACTCAGCCACTCCGTCCCTCATCCCACAGTGACTCAGCCACTCCGTCCCTCCTCCCACAGTGACTCAGCCACTCCGTCCCTCATCCCACAGTGACTCAGCCACTCCGTCCCTCATCCCACACAGTGACTCAGCCACTCCGTCCCTCATCCCACAGTGACTCAGCCACTCCGTCCCTCATCCCACAGTGACTCAGCCACTCCGTCCCTCATCCCACAGTGACTCAGCCACTCCGTCCCTCATCCCACACAGTGACTCAGCCACTCCGTCCCTCATCCCACAGTGACTCAGCCACTCCGTCCCTCATCCCACACAGTGACTCAGCCACTCCGTCCCTCATCCCACACAGTGACTCAGCCACTCCGTCCCTCATCCCACAGTGACTCAGCCACTCCATCCCTCATCCCACACAGTGACTCAGCCACTCCGTCCCTCATCTCTGCGGTTTAAAACCTTAAACAAGTGCCCCTCAGCTCCCAGGAAGGAAAGGCCAGCACCCAAGAACCAGAGTGCAGGTGGGGCTCCACAGGGACCAGGCCTCCCTACGCCAAAGGCCTCAAGGATCTGGGACTCACTCCAACCTTGCCCCAAGACCAATGTCCCCACTCACAGAAATGATCTCTGCCCTTGAGATGTTGGGCGCAATGTTGCGCATGAAGAGAGAGCAAGTCTTATGCAAGGGCCGGGGCTTACACTCCAGCCCTGCAGTATCCTTAGGCTTCTCCCGCTCCTCTTCTTTGGGCTTCTCCTTTTCTTTAAGTGCCTCTTCTAAGCAAGAAGTAGTCATCAGTACAATTTTATTAGACACAGATACAATGTGTGAGCAGCACTTACAGTCAGACATCACCCCAGAAAACCCCTTCCTACCAATCACAATCTCTCTCTCTCTCTCTCTCTCTCTCTCTCTCTCTCTCTCACAGACACACACACACACACACACACACACACACACACACACACACAGTGTAAAGATTATCCTTGTATTATTCAAATGCTGATTTCTCTGCCCAACACCTGGTTGCAATCCAGACATGGCACAGTAATACAATCAAGGTATCTCCTGCCTGATTGTGGGTGTAAATATTTCTCCCCATTTATTCTCTGACTTATCAATAAAAGCCAATCAGCCAATAGCTAAACAGGAGAGAGAACAGGGCTAGAATAGGGCTGGATTTCTAATCCCAGCCAGGGAGAGGGAGAGAGAGAAGGAAGAAAGGAGGATTCACCAGGAGGAAGAGGTCTGGGGTGAGACACCATGGGACCATATCTGGAACAGAGAACCAAATCAGTACAAAAATCCAAGTATCTTGGGGATTTTGCCTTTTGCCTGGGAGGTAAACAGATCAGCTTAGAGGAATAGAATAGGGTACTGTTCAGCTATTGTGCTGTAAAGTTTATTAAATAAATCTTACATTCTTGTCTTATCTGGGAGCTAGCCGAGATACACGATTACCAACTGTTTATAAAAATAGACAGACACACACACACACACACACACACACACACACACACACACACACACACCTAACACTACTGTAGGTAGTAAAACAAAGGAGCCGAAGCAAGAAATTGACAATTACCAGCCTCCTCTTTCTCCTCCTCAGCCTGGCCACTCTCAGACTCAGACTCAGACTCGGATACACTGCCCTCATCGAAGCTGTCATCACCACTGTGCTTCCTGTTCCGCTTCTTGCTCTGTGGAAGCAATAGGAGTAGTCCATCAAGACCCCCCCAGGATCTGGCCCGACATCTTGGCCTCATGCAAAACACACCTTACCTTTTTGGCTTCCTTCTCAGCCTCTTCTTTCTTCTCCTCCTTGTCCCCATCACCCTCAGGTTTCTTAGTTTTGTCATCGTTGGAACTGTCATTTTCAGCCTAGGAGACAGTTCTGACAATGTCAGTCTTTCTTGCTGGTTGCATGAAAGCCACCCTACCATCCCCAGTGCAGTTCCAGCTCCCTCAGGCCCTGCCTCTCAACCTGTTTTCCATCTTCTTTCTTCTCATCCTTATCGTTGACCTTGCGCTCTCCATCCCCCGGGGCTGGTCCAGCTCGGCCCTCCTCTTTCTTGCTGGTCTCCCCAGTCTTGCCTGCCTGTTCCTCCTCCTCTTCCTGCTCCAAAATGCGGAGATCGTGCTCTGTGCCACCTTCCATCTTAATGACAGCTACCAATGACAACAGCAGACATCACGACCCAAGGGCTCTGGTTTTCTTCCCAGCCGAGACCTGCTGACCTCTGACCTTAAGTCCATACCTGCATCTAGCATCTTGACGATAGCGTCAGCTTTGTCTATGTCCAAGAGAAGGTTATCAAACCAGCCAGTCTCCATGAGGGACAGGAACACCTTCAGTCGGTTCTGCAGGGCCCCCCGGGCCTCCTGCCGCCGCTTCCCCACCTCATCGGGGTGGTACTTCGATCGGAACCTGGAGAAGAAAGCAAGCAGGATGGGAGAGAGCAAACAGTTATGAACAGCCAAGACCTGAATGTGGGAAGGGGCCCAAGAATGGCAGGGCATAGCCCCTCACACCCACAGAAGGTCATAAAATCAAGAAAGGGGTGCACTAAAACCACCCAACACCCCAAAAGGAACCAGAGATCGTGCTCTGGAAGATCTGGGGGAGAACCAGGAATTGAGAGCTCTGGGTTGAGAAGGCCAGGTTGTGAGGCAGCTCTACTGCTGTAAGCCTCTGGGAAGCAGTGGCTGAGAAGATGTCCTTCCCAGAGCTTCCGAAAAAGCCAAGGGAGCAGGAGCCCAGAGAACCGCCCTCTCCTGGCCAAGCCCAGACGAGGTTCCCGCCAACTCCCTCCACCCCAGGTGGAGCCAGAAGGAAACCTGAAGTGTACCAGATAGAAAAGGCCCAAAGGCAGAACACCTTTCTCCCCTGATGGGAAGAAAAGGCAGAAGGGGCAGGAAAGAGCAAAGAAAGGCCAAGTGCCTGCACAGCCTCAGGTAGGCATGGAATAGAAGAGGGCTGGAGGGTTAGGATCTGGGTAGAGCATGAAAAAGCAAACATTTTAACAGGCCTCTGAGGGCAGGGGAGAAAAACAAAGGCAGAAGAACTTAGGGTAGGAGAAAAGTAGAAATGGGGGAAATATAAGGGCCCCGAAATCCAAAACAAAGACAGACAAGTTGAGAAAACAGAAACAAGAAGTGTTTAGCAGAGAGCAAGACCATGGACAGAGAGAGTGGAAGGTGCACGAGTGACCCAGAGACACACAGGGCAGTCAGAAGGGCACATGAGGAGAGGACAGGACAGAACAGGCTGAGCAGAGAGGAAAGCCGCAGGCATCACCTCCAGGATCTTTACCTTGGCTGCTTGGTCAAACAGAGCTCAAGATTTAACTAGTGGCGCCCTGGGCCCATGCTGGCTGGCGGGCTGCCCGCTGGCTCCTGGCTGGGGTGACCGGCCTAGATGCCCCGCCCCCGCGGGCCTCCGCGGTGGGGGCCCTGACTGACTAGCTGCCTGAGCAATACGTTCAGCTAGACCACTGCATTGTGCACAGCGGTGCCCTGCCTGTCTGCCTGGCCGGCCCCGCCCGCCGCTCAGCCGGGGGCTCATGTATGGGCTGGGTATGGTGGGGGTGGAGGTGGGTTTGCTCCGAGCTCCGTCGATGGGCGGGTGTAGTTCCCAGTTCTGGCTCTTTTCAAGGAGGAGGAGCAGAAAGAGGATGAGGAGGAGGAGCAGGAGGGGGGAAAAGATGGTTGATTAAAATTAAAACATCCACATAAGGAAAAAAAATTCAAATTCTTTTTTTCTGTCAAACGACCCTGAGATCTTGGCTTTTCTTGTCTGGCTTCACTCGTTGCCTTTGGGAGACCACGGCCACACTGGGTCCTGGTGACTGGGGATGACAAGGACCCACACCAACAAGAGGATTGCAGTCTGTGTGCTGTACCAAGAGGCTAAGTAGCTCTGGTCAGCTGCCTGGAGGTGTCCCAGTGAGGAAGGCAGAGAAGGAGGTGGGTGGGATCCCACCAGCCAACAGTGTTTCCCTCCCCTTCCCCACTCCCAGGAAGTGCCATGGTGGGGAGAACCAAGGACAGGCTGCAGCTCCTCCAGCCAGACCAGAGAAAGGGGCCAGGGCAAAGGGGGCAGGCAAGCAGGGGCACTCACCACTCCTCATCTTTATGAGCCAGGAAAAAATCCTGCATCTGCTGCCTCCGGAAGTCCAGCTTGTAGTCATTGTAGCGTTTGACTGCCTCGGTCTCATCCACAGAGTCATCCAGAGACAGGAGGAATTCCTTGAAGGACTTCATTATAGGTGGCGGCACACCCAAGTCAATCTCAGCAATGCTGCCCAGCCTGGAAGGGAGGGGTCCAGTCAGAAAAGTGCCCACCACTGCAGGCGTGTAGGCACCCCAGAACCTGTTCTTTCCCAGGCTCCAACCATACTCTCCCACACACCAGACGTTCCCCCCAAACCTGGCAATTCCCTTCTCCCCAGAACCCCATGCTTTACCTGGCCTGGATAGGCAGGACATGGTGCTGCATGATGTGGACGTCTGGGTGGCCCCAGGGCTGAGGGGGGCCGTAAGTTGGTCCCCCACCCCCCCCAGCATAAGGCATGTCATAGCCACTGTGGTATGGGTCAGAGCTGTGCTCATCCCTGAAGGTGGGGACACAAAAGTCAGACACAGAAGGAAACAGAACTACCTCTCCAGAACAAGGACAAGGGCACGAGAAGGGGCACACGGAGGATATGGTCTCTCACCCAAGGGATAAAAGGGACAAAGGAACGCTGGGTGTGAGGGATGACTGAGGCAAGGAAGCAGCCAGCTTTCAGCAGGAGCAGGGCTGAGGCCTGAGGGACCTGAGGGTAAGAAAAGAAAGTGATGCCACCTCACCAGTCTCTCCGCATGCGCTTCTGTGGGGGACTAAGTTCGTGTCGAGGGGGAGAGAAGCGCTCCCTTCGGTTCCTATCATAGTCTCGATATTCACCCCGACTGCGGCGCTCACGACCACGGTCCCACTCTCTGGAAGGAAGAACAAGTTTCAATAGCAAAGATGGAGTGAAATGGAGCTGTCCGTCAGTTGCAATGCCTGCCTACAAAACACAGGCCTTGGTTCCACTCTCAGCACTGCACAGGAGCAAACACAAAGACACAGCAGCTCGCAGCTGCTGCAGTGGGCCAAACACAAGCTGGCCTCCAACTCCCTACAGAAACAAAGCTTACTTATCACTTTGAATGGCTATTCTCCTACTGCCACATCCCAAGAGCTGAGATCACAAGGACACATCACTACACCTACCTTAAATTAAAGCCAGTGTTCAGCATCTATGAATCTTAAGGCTATACATTAATATACATTAATATACATTACTCTGCAGATACAGAGGCTGAATCCAGTACTCGTCGAATTCACTCTACCACTGAGCTATGCTAGGCCCCAGCCCTGCTTCCCTTTCAGAAAACTTGAGCTGATATCCCTAAAATACACAGGCTGTCCCTGACTCACTGTACACGAGTACATAGTGTCCCGGAATTGCACAGGCTGCCCCTACAGGCAGATCCTGAACTTGAGCTCCTCCTGCTTCAGCTTCAAGAGAAGATGAGATTATCGGCCTCTCTATCACCATGTCAAGGTAGTAATGTGTTTTTATGAAATGACTTTCTCCAAAAACAACAAGAACTTGCTGTGGAGGAGCACTGTTCTCTTCAAGGTCTGGCTTGATAAGGGGGAAGAAAATGACTACTCCTCACAGATATATTATCATAAAAGGAAATACTTAATGGCCTTTTCAGATAATTTGGGCTTTTCTTTCTGGTTTCTGCATACAGTTAACATAATCTTGCTGTGCTGACAGAATGCTCACACTCTTGAACAGCTGGGCTAGGTATCTGGTGTAGGGGGTTCATATATTTTAGACAGGGTCTCTCTAGGTAGCCCTGACTCTCTGGAAACTCAAATTCTGAGTCCTCGAGCTCTGACTCCTGTAATTAAAGGTTCCAGTCCTTTTGGGTTTAGCTACAGGCTCTCATTTCAAGGCTGGCCTGGAACTCCCTACTTAGGCCAGTATGGTCTCCAACCTGCATGCCTCAGGAGTGCTGACTACAGGTGTGAGGCCTGCTCCTGGAAAGAAAGAGGTATTGTTAAGAGTGAGCTGAGGCAGGCAGAATGTAATTCTAACACTTAGAAAATGGAGGAGCGGGCTGGAGAAATTGCTCTGCAGTTAACAGCACTGACCGCTCTTCCAGAGGTCCTGAGTTCAAATCCCAGCATCCACATGGTGGCTCACAACCATCTGTGATGAGATCTGATACCCTCTTCTGGTGTGTCTGAAGACAGCTACAGTGTACTTAATATAATAAATAAATCTTAAAAAAAAAAAAAAAAGAAAATGGAGGAGTGACATAGTATATGAGACAAAATGGGCTTCATAAGACCCTGTCTCAAAACTAACACATGAAGTATGTTAGATGTTTCATCAAAACCATACCAGTAGGCTAGAGCTGTGGCTCGGAGTAAACACTTGCCTAGAATGTTCAATGCCCTTCAATTCTGTTACATTAAAATCACTGCTACAAGACCTTAAACAGCTCCTGACATTTCTCACTCTAGGGCACCATGCCACATGGCATCAAGACTGCTCGCCTCGGAGGCGTCTAAACATCAGGACACTGTGGAGCTCATGATGCAGATTCAAGTTTTCTTTTCTTTTCTTTTAAGATTTACTTATTTATTTATTATGCATGAGTACACCGTAGCTGTCTTCAGACACACCAGAAGAGGGCATTGGACCTCATTACAGATGGTTGTGAGCCACCATGTGGTTGCTGGGGATTGAACTCAGGACCTCTGGAAGAGCAGTCGGGGAGCTCTTAACCATTGAGCCATCTCTCCAGCCCCAGATTCAAGTTTTCTAAAATGAATTTTTACCAGTAAGTTTCTCTTACTAACAACTCTTAGCTTGTTTTCCTGCACATGTCTGCCAAACACTAAGTGTGAAGCCCCTGTGTTGACAATGCTCCATAACAGCCGGCACCTGTGAAAAGCACTTGAGGCTGAGACTACTCCACACTTCACACAATGCTTTCATGCATTCTTCTCATCCTGAAACCCAGCGCTCTCTCGGGACACTAACTGATGCTCTTCCTTGCAGCTTGAATCCTTTTCATGATTTCTGCCCTAAAGTACCAGCTGCCTTAAGCAGCACTCCTGCAGCTCCACTAAGAAAACCAGCAATGTCTCTAGACCGTTTGGAACCACTCCACCAATGGAGAGCCTACGCTCCCTCTGCACCGTGCCACCTCCTGACCTCAAGCTGTTCCCATCACCCTACGTCTAAGGCACTCCCTACAAGGCCGGCTAAGTGACTCTTCTGGTGGCTCCGGCGGAACATTATATAGATGGTCATCATCTGCTCCTCAGAACAGATGTCCCTCTGCAATGGCCATGCCTATCTGTGCCATGTAGCCAAGCCACTTTGGCCTCACACAATTAAACTAGCTTCAGACTTAGAAAAGCAAACTTGATTTTCTTCTTAAAGAACCACTAAGGAGAGCTGGGCATGGTGGCTCACACTTCTATTCCCACCTGAAGAGAATCAAAGCAGGAGCAACATGTCCCAGCTCAGCTTATTCTACATGAGACCCTGTCTCAAAAACTGAAGTTCAAGGGGGCTAGAGAGATGGCTCTCAGGAGCTCAGAGAACCGAGGCTTGGCTCCTAGGACCCACACTGCAGCTCGGATCCCCGTCAGTTCTGGCTCTAGGCTACAACACTCTGCTCTGGCTTCCTACAGGGAACAGGCACAGCATGCATGCAGTGCACAGAAGTCATGTAGGCAAAATCCTTATACATTAAAAAAAAAAAAAGACCAAGCTGCCAGGCCTAGTGGCGTACACCTTTAATTCCAGTGCTTGGCACACAGAACACAGAAGTGGGTGGATCTCTGGGTTTAAGGACTGCCTGGCCCACAGCAAGTTCCAGGACACCCAAGGCTGTACAGAGAAATGCTATCTTGAAAAACATACCAAAAATTAAATAATTAATTTTTAAAAATGTGCTAGGGCCTGGAGAAATGGCTCAGTGGTTAAGAGTTCTTTCTATTTCTGCAGGGGACCCATATTTGGCTCTTAGCACAAGTGGCAAGCCACTCACAGATGCCTGTTACTTCAGCTCCAAAGAGAAAGAACACCTTTAGTCTCCATAAATCACAAACACCCATACGTGTCACACAGGAACTAGGCTTCATCTTTTCCAGGGTTTTCTAAGTGCTGATTGGCAGGCTTTTCCTTAATTTCATATTTACTTATTTATTGAGAAGAGGGTCTCACCATGTGGCCCTCGCTGGTCTCAACCTCTTCAATTCTATCACAAAAAGTCACTTCAAATTCCTTTAAAGAAATCTGTCTCCAGAGGTGACTCAGCAGTTAAGAGCACTGGTTGCTCATCCAGAGGTCATGAGTTCAATTCCCAGCAACTAAGGGGTGGTTCACAACCATCTCCACTGGGATCTGATGCCCTCTTTTGTCATGCAGATGTACATGCAGATAAAGCACTCAAAAATATTAATTTTAAAAAATAAAGAAATCCTTTTTTCAAGTTGAGCTATGGCGGTTAACTCACTAAATTGTTTTTTTTTTTAAGATTTATTTATTTATCTTACGTTTAAGACCACACTGTCCTTGACACACCAGAAGAGGGCATCAGATCAAATTTACAGATAGTTCTGAGCCACCATGTGGTTGCTAGGAATTGAACTCAGGGCCTCTGGAAGAGCAGCTGAACCATCTCTCCAGCAAACCCCCCCATAAACATCTTTTTATAAAAGAGAAACAAACTTCCACATTTCTTCTCATCTCAATTACCTGTTTTTAAAAATCCCTTCAAAAATTTCTGAAACAGAATGTGGTAGAACACTCCCATAATTCCAGCATTAGGAAAAGGCAGACAGAAGCAGAAGTTTACTGTCATCCTCAGCTACCTACAAGCTTCAGGCCAATCGGGTTGTTAGGAAACTATCTTTTCCATGGGGTAGAAGAATGCAAAGTCCCGATGACAAAAAACTATCTTTTCCATGGGGTAGAAGAATGCAAAGTCCCGATGTCAATATAAAGACTCTTTCCTACTCAGATTCTTAGTCCTAAGGCTCAGTTTGTGCTTCCTGTTACCTGGGTTTGAGATAGGGTCACCCTATGTAGCCTGCACGGAAGACACTGGTCCAACCAGCTGTGTGGAGCTTCTGTCCACCACTAATACTGGCTGTAGCTTTGATCTTAAAGCCTCAGACTCAAAAATTAAAGGCTCAAAATCTGAGCCAACAGTGAACAGACTGGACTACAGAAATGGCTCGACGGTAGAGATTACATCCTAACAAGATTTTGTAAGGGAAAAATCAAGAAAGATGAGGGGAAACGGAAAAAAGTTGTAGCGCAGAAGGGTGGTGCGGGGTGAAGGGGGCACGGAGGGGAGGGACCGTCTCACCGGTCATTCCAATCGTCCCCTCGCCGTCTTTCATCTCTTTCCCGGGAACGGTCATAGTCACTGCGCTCCCTTCGAAATTTGTCCCTGCGTCTTCGATCGTATTCATCATCACTGTCACCCATGGTGCTGTCAGAGGAGGCCTGGGGCCCGGCGGCGGGTGGACACGGTGATGATGAACAAGGACCAGTGGAGGGACAGTCCCCCGGGGGCAGCACGCCCGCCTCCCTCCCGCCGAGGCCGGCCTGCCATCCCGGGCAGGGCGATCGCTCCGACAGTTTCACTGTCCCCAGGGGTTCCCCCTTGTCCACCCCCGAAGCCCCCGGGCACAGTCCTCTCCTTCGGATCCCGCCACCCGGGCCTTTGCTTCCCCTCCCCCACCTGGCAGCGGTCGGGGCCGTTGGAAGCGCGCGCCGGCGGGCTTGTTTTCCGGGCGGACCGGAACGCGCGACAATGGACCGCAAAGAGGGTTTGAAGGAGACGCAGGGATTCTTAGCCCAGAGGCGAATGGAAAGATGAGAGCGGGACCGCGGAGGGTTAGAGGAGTCGCGCGCGCAGCTTACGTCACCCACGGAGCTCGGCCTCCAACTACAAACAAGACCCCCGACCAAACTAAAACTAAGAGCGATTAAAGGAATGACGGGAAAAGGGTGGAGACGCGGAAGTCTCGCGCGGTTTTGCGACACACTCGCCCAGCACTAGGAGCTACGGAAGCTGACCTGGGCCAAGCCAGGCCTTCAGGACGTGCTCTTTCCTGTTTGAAAGTGAGGAGAGCGGAGAGGTTAAGTTTTGCTCCCCACATGCTTCCTCGGTAGGAGCTAGTTTGCATTCAGAGGTTGCTCTGCAGGATCCCTGGGGTAGGGCACCTCTTGACCTCCTCAAGAGCGGATTTGCCCCCTCCTCACGCTGTCGATGGGTTTGGAGACGATGGATGTCTAGGGCAAAATGCATAGAAGCAACCATTTTAAAGGGATCTCCTCCCACCATTTTCTTCTGCAGAAATCTAGGCTGTCTACCTATAAAACGCGTTCTTCCTGCTTTTCTGGACAGAGGAGCCTGATACTCATGCAAAACGTGTAAATCTCAATCTTAACGCCCAATTCTCTGATGGGAGTCTTTACGTTGCAGCCTGGAATCAACCACCAGTATCCACTGGTTCCCAGTTGAAATTCCCAATTCCCGAAGATAACACTAAGCCCTTCTCCATGAATAGAATACTGAGCTAAACAAGGGAGCGTGCCACAGTCTTGCTCCCAGAAAAGAAAGAAAGAAAGAAAAAAATCCCAGCATCTATTAAGGTGTCTTTACAAGGGGACATTTTAGAAACTTAGTATAGACATTTATGTTGGCACAAGCCTATAACCCAAGCTGCTCGGTAAGTAAACACAGAATCAAATTCAAGGGCTGCAGGACGAGTTCCAAGCCAGCCTTGGCAACTCACTGCAACCCTGTCTCAAAAACTTTTCCCAAATGGGGCTGGGAATATGGCTCAGTGGTTAAGCACTTCCTGCTCTTGCAGAGGACCAGAGCTGGATTCCCAGCTCCCATGTCTGGCAGCTCACAGGCTGCTAACTCCAGTCACTAGGGATCTGATGACCTCTTCTGGATTACTAGGGCACCGAACTCAAATGTGCATACACCCACACATCCATACACAGATACCTATATTCCTAACTTTTCCAAGACAGGGTTTCTCTGTGTAGCCCCAGCTGGCTGTCTCTCTGTGGAACTCCCTCTGTAGACCAGGCTAGCCTCAAACTCAGAGATCTGCCTGTCTCTGCCTCCTGGGTGCTGGCATTAAAGGCCTGCGCCACCACAGTCAGTTCATACACACATAATTCAAGAAGAGGGAAACATGGTGGAGCACGCATGTTTGAGTCTCTGGCCCATCCCCCACAAAAAAATGTAGCCAGAAGCAGTGTCACACTCCAGCAATCCCAGCACTGGAGAAATGAAGGCAGGGAGATCCAGAGTTCAAGAACAACCTCGGCCATCTCAGCTCTATTTCAAATCCAAGGGTAGCCTGGGATATTTTACAATTTGTCCTTTATAAAACTATCTTCTGGCTTTGGCCTACGTCACAGCATTGTGGCTACATGTACCAAGCAGGTCAGCATCATCAGTAAACAGAGGACCTGCTCCGATGCCTCCCTCTGGAAAATGGCACAGAACATTGAAATCGATGAGCACATCAGGATCATCTGCTCCTTCTGGAGCGATGGCAAGATGAAAAGAACAGGCCACTGGCATCCGGCACTGTGGTTTCTACATGAGAACAGTGGCTGGTGGGGCCTGGACCTGCCAACACCACTTCCTCTGTTGTATCTGCCAGCAGAAGTTTGAAGGAATTGAAAGACCAGTAGAGATCCAACCGTTTGAGACATCCCTAGCCTACTATAAATGGGTTCATTTAATTTACGTAACAACAAAAAAGTACAGGATGAGAGTTAACAAAATATATGCAGGGTCTTGTTACGTAGCCCTGGCTGTTCTGGAACTTAGTATGTAGACCAGGCTAGCCCCAAACTCACAGAGTCTGTCCCTGCCTCTTGAGTGCTGGGGTTCGAGGTTTACCCAGCCTCATCCTATGAGACTCTAATGAAAGAACAGACTTGCAAGAGCTTTTAAACACTCCACTGATTATTATTGCATGAAGGGAGGAAGAAGAGACAGCATTTGGTGCAAACACTAAGGGTAGATGTCAGGGGAGGTAACAGAGGGGGACTGAGATCCCAGCAGGTCCTTCTTAGAGCAGTCAACAGTCGGTGGTGACGGTGGCTGAGAGCTCTTGAATGCGCCAGGCACTACAAGCCTTGCACAAGATATGCCCATCCAGCGGGTAGCAGCCTTGACACTCTCCCTCAGAGGACAGCAGCAGCCCACACTCCTGTGAGGAGAAACAAAACCTCTATTAGTCTGAGAGCTCTTCTGTGACTTTTCCCACCGTGCTTTTCTCCCAGCCTCCCAGGCTCTGCAAAGCTCTTGCTCTTGCCCGGTGACCTCTTCACCTCACACTTGTAGCAGCCAATGTGGAAACTTCTATCCAGAGCAACAATTCTCACTGTCTCCTCCTGACCTGGCTCTGGCATGATGGCCCCACCACACACTGAGCACCGTGGGGCAAATTTCCTGCAGGGGAGGGGAACCAAAGAGGCTGTCAGATCCCTCCCTCCCAACCCCTCAAGAGGCTCATAATGGAGCCCAATAAGAGTGGAAGGGGCTGGGGGGTAGGAGGGTGTGTGAGAGAAGGATCTAAGAGATGTGTTTCGGTCTTGGGGAAGAAAGTAATGTCAAAAAAAAAAAAGAGAATGAAAAGATAGAAAAAGAAGAGGCAGACCCTGGGACATGAAGAGATAGGTCAGAGCAGGCATTCTGAGACCTGTGGAAATCTTCAATGCAGTGGATCTGGCTGGTGGCATCCACTGTGAAAGGGATGCCATCGAGGCCACGGTGGCACACCACACAGGTGAAGCAACCAGGATGGTAAGCCTTCCCCATAGCCCTCAGGATTCGGTCCAGGATGGGTTCAGAGCATGTGGAACATTTCTCCAGTGTGGCCTAATAGGAAAGAGGAAGGAAGGTCAGGGGGAAAAGCCACTCCAGCCAGGAAGGCGTACTCTCTGCCCAACCACGTGGTGTGTGTAGTTCCCCGCAGAGCATTCAGTGGAAGGTGGACTTAGCATTTCTGAGGTTTCATACGGGCACTGAAGCCTCTAGACAAGGAATCTGGTCTCCGCACACTTCCTCTTTCAGTGAGATGAGTCAGTAGTGCTTGCCTCTGAGGAATGCTGTGAGGCTTTTACAAATTACCTCAACTCTAAAATGCCTTCTAGCTGGGCACACATCTGGTTTCTCAGCTCTCGGAAGCCGAGGCAGGAAGACTGTAACTTCAGGACCAGCCTAGGCTACGTAGTGAGACTCGGTCTCAAAGGAAGGAAAGAAGGAAGGAGGGAGAAAGGGAAGGAGAGGTGGAGGAAAAGAGGGGAGGAAGGAGGGAAAGAGGGAAGGAGGGAAGGAGGGAAGGAAGGAAGGTGGCCACCCACTTAGACAGCACGAGCTGTTCCTCCTCTCCTTCAGCTCGTGTCCACATTTAACTCATTCCTTAATCTGGGGTTGTAGCTCAGTTGGTAAAGTGTTTGTCCGGCATGCAAGAGCCCTGGGTTCCATTCCTAACACCACAAAGAACAGATCTGGTGGCCCACACCTGGAATCCCCATACCCAAGGTCTTCCTTAGCTATAAATACCTAAGAGTTTCAGGCCAGCCTGGGACACACGACGTATTATCTCAAAACGACAAACAGGCAATCCAAGAAACAAAACGCAAAGTGTTCTTTTGGTTGATGGATCAATCGATCTTCGGAAACCTGTGCCTTGGGCTGGCTTCCAACCCGCTTCCGTAGCCCATGTTCTCCTCCAGACAGGCCTGAGCCACCATACTTAGTTCATTGTACCTCAGCTTGAATCTCCAGCTTCCAGGCCCACCCAGCTGAGTACCTGGCCCTCTCTTGGATAGAAACCTGCCTGTCAAATCTTGACACTCCCAATTTGGCAACACCCTCTCACAGCCCAACCGCTCACCACATAGCAGCTCTCACAATACGCCCGCCTCTCCACGGCATAGAAGTGCTGGCCTCGGAGCTGGGCCCGACAGGTAGAACACACGAAGCAACCAGTATGGAAGACACGGTCCAGGGCCACAACCCCAGCTCCATCACCAACCACATCGTCGCCACAGCCACCACACCGACCTGGGGACAGAGGGGAACAAGATCAGTCTCCACAGACCCAGGACACCGGATCCACTGTCCCCTCCCCGTCCCATCCTACCCAGCGGGTCAGCTCACCAAAGTACTCCCCACTGGGCGGGTGGTTCATGTCATGCACCAACTTCTTGGTCAGTCTCTCCAGCTCCTCCTCTGGAGGCTGGCTCAAGGGGCCCTACAGGGAGAAACAGGGCTTTGCAGTGCTGCTTCGACCTCACACACCGTAAGTAACCCACAAGCTCAGGAACCCTGAAATTTCCTCTGAGAATATCTCCCAGGCTGACAAGGGAAGGAAGCCCCTTCCCTTTGGACATCGTAATCCTTGACCTCTAAGTACCCTAAAACCACGACTGACTTATATTTATTTTTAAGAGCGTGTCTCATATGGCCTAGGCTGGCCTTGGACTCATTATGTAGCCAAATATCTTAATTTACTGATCCTCCTGCCTCTACCTCCCCCATGCTTTGTTTATACAGTGCTGGGTCTAGAACCTTGGGATTCCTACATAATAAAAAAGGACTCTACCGGGGTTGGGGATTTAGCTCAGTGGTAGAGCGCTTGCCTAGCAAACGCAAGGCCCTGGGTTTGGTCCCCAGCTCCGAAAAAAAGAAAAAAAAAAAAAAAAAAAAAAAAAAAGGACTCTACCAACTCTCTACCAACTGAACTGCGTCTCCTAAAAACGGTATCTTAATCCCTCAGCCTCCACACCACCTAACCAACGGCCAGTTACCTACAATGACCAGGTACCACCGTGCCCACACCCCCTGGCTTACCTGAGGCTCATGCCCACCTCTTCTTCCTCCTCCTGCAGGGTTATGAACTCCAGCAGCTCCCTCCTTAACCCCTGGTCCTGGCTCTCGGTGGCTCCTATAGCCAGCTCCCCAGACTTCACCACGACCTGTCAGAGGAAAGTGGGGGCCTGGAAGAGGTCCAGAGGCCTGCGAAGCCCCCCGCCTGGGCAGTCCACAGCCTCTCACGGGTTGAGCCACCTTCACTTGAACAGGGAAAGCAGGACCAGCTGGAGTGCTCGCGGTAGCATAAGAGGCTGGAGTAGGTCCACCATAGGGAGATGCTGGGAGCATCGGGGCTGGAACAGCACCTCCGCTGGGTTTCAGGGAGCCTCCACGGTAAGCATGGGGTGGAGGAGCCTCAAAAGCCTGGGAAGACAAACAATGCACAAACAGTAAGGCCAGATCCAAGATCCATGCGCGCCAGGTGGAATCTCGGGAGCCATGACTTTTGTCAAGTTCCCATGGGTTAGGCCTAACAAGAAGGAAGTTCATGATTCCTTGAACCAGTTATTTATTAGTTGCAAAGAGGGTGGGCGGAGAGTGAAGAGGGCGGACTGAGGCTGAGAATCTACAAAAGAGAATCGGCTGACACAGGAGAGACAGAACACAGGAGATCACCTGTCTGTCTGGTCGCCTAGGTGCATGACTGCGACTCCCGTCCAGATCAGCCAGCATGCTGGTGAGCGAATCTATCTCAGCGTCCAGACTTCCAGGGTGGATGACTCCCCGGTCTGGAGGGAGCCCCTGAGACAGAGCCAAAACAGGAAGAACAAATACCGATCACAACCCCTACCTAGCCTTCTCTCACCTTGATCCTACCCTCACCTCCAATTCTCACCTGCAGGCGCTGGGCTGCTCCATGGGATCCCACCCAAGTAGGCCCCCGATCTTCCGGTACCCCCGGAGGCTGATAACATTGTTCAGGTGGGAGGGGGCAAAAGTTGACCCTGGGGTGAGGCTGGAGCGCTAAAGGGGGAGACGGGAGGTGAGAGCGGAGAAGGGTACCCTGGTTAAAGCCGCCTTTCTCAGGCAGCTCTCCTTCACGTACCTGGGAGTCTGGGTGGGGATGGACCAAGAGTTAGGGAAACTTGCACAAGAGCAAGGGACTCTGGCTTGGGGAAGGGACAGCAGGAAGCAGATAGGCAAGGAAGAAAAGGTTAAGGAAAGTGGCCAATGGCTCTTCTGCCACTCCCGGGTGTGGGAAAGGGGAACACTTACTTGCTCCATGGGCCGTTGGCGGACCCAGGGTTCCTCTGGGCAGCGCTCTCCCCTGAGGGACTCTGGAGGGCTCTGGCTGCTTCGGGGGAAGCCAGGTGGGCCCGGACATGGTCTGGAATAGGGTTGCTCCACTCCAGACAGAGGTCAGGACCCCCACAAGCCCAGCGGCCGGGCCCTTGAGCCCCTTCCCTCCCTTTCGGCCCCACGCCCCGTTTGGGACTCCAGCAAAGAAACTTTTTCTGGCTTTTTTTTTCTTCCCTTCCTCCCCAATTTTGGAGAGGACCACGCCCCCTGACGTCACCACATTCCTGGTGAGGGTCACGTGGTCCCCCAAGCCTTATTCTACGATTCTTCCTTTCTCTGGCCCCCTCCTGTTAAGTGAGGACCGCCCTCCTCCGGAGCCAAGCCTAGGGTGGGCTGCAGGCCTCTCCGAGAGGCTCTGGCCCAGCAATTCTCTCAGATCCCTGCCCCAGTCCTGCACGTGGCAGCCTCTTGGCCGGGACTCTGAAAGTCTCCACCCCCTCATAGATCTCTCCCTTCCCACCCGGCTCCCTCTCATCTACCCACCAGCAGTGCTCCACCAGCCCATAGTGTTTTGGTCTTTTATTTATGGTCAGTAGTTAGAAAAATAAAACAAAACACAAACATCACCACCCAAGGAAGTCGGGGAGAGGGAGGTGGTGCGTCTGTGGCCAGGATGGGGACACTGAGGTAGCCTAGAGTCACAGAAGAGACCAGCCCCTCTGGTCAAGGCACCAGTGAAGGAAGCGTAGGCAGACCAGGAACAGGGCCGCAATGTCCTCCCCTACAATGGGGCAGCCACCTAGAATTAGTGTACTATGTCCATTCGCCACCCAAAGGAGACCAGGGTCCCCTTAAAACATCATCAAAAGGGCAGGGCCCATTGGGGGCGGGGGAGGGCGTCCCTTGTTGAGAATGGGCCTGGGCCCTCTCTATCTATCCAACACTGTATGCACAGGCATCAGAGATCAGTACAGGTAACCGGAGTGACACCATGAATAAGAAGGGTGGGACCCAGATCACGGCTTAGGGTCTCCAGCAGTGCCAGGTATCTAGGGTATCGGGCAGGATCAGCAGGAGGTCGAGGAAGATACAGGAAGGTAAGGGCTGTGGTGGGTCCCTCCTCTCCATCCCTTCCTTCTGGTCCCCCAGGGCCTCCTCCTGTGCCTCGTCCCTGCTGGGCACGCACCAGGGCATTGGCACTGCAAGCTAGAGCCTCTGCCTCTTCGTCTCCTCGACCACCATTCACAAAGTCCCCTTCCTCCTCCTCAGGCTCCCCAGCCTCAGCCCCTTCACCCCACACCACCTCTTGCACCTCTGCCCGGATCCTGAGTTGACTCAACAGGGCCCGGAGCCTTCCCTCTGCTGCCCCAGGAGCCTCTCTGGGCCCCAAGCACAGAAAGATCCGGAGCCGGGCACTGTGCCAGGCAGGCACCATGCTTAAGATGGTAGCCATCTGCAACAGAAAAAGGCCACAGACGTCCACGTATCCAGGTCCACCCCGGGGCCTCAACAGATTCAAGGGCCATACGTCCACATGATGTAGCTGAGCGCTGCTACCGGACCCCCGGCTTAGCCGCTCCGGGGGCAAAGCCCCACAAGCTCGGGCGAGAACCACATTCTTGTTCATCTTGAGAGCATCTGCCACGGTGGCCACGTAGTCCTGGGGACTGAGAGCCCTGGGGCTCCCAGGAGCCCGAGGTGGAGGGAACAGCGTGCTCAGGGCTGGCGACCCGCCCTCTCTGGTGCCCTCTGCAGGCTCAGAGAAGGCTGGGTCTGTTAGAAAATGGTCCTGGGGTGGGGCGTCATCATAAAAACCGAGCACCAACGTGTTGGGCTTCATACCGCCTAGGGGCAGAGAAGGGAGGCAGGAAGGAACAGAAATCAGGCTGAGGACTGAGTTTACACCACATAAAACTCGCCCACTCACACTTAGGTCAGCCATGAGGTATGACATCCTCCTTGGCTGAGGCCCTTACAGCAAACAGTATACACACGTTTGCACAATGAATTGGCTTTGCTAAAACACTTTCACATGCATTTATTTGACTATCTCTCGGAATAATCTCTTCCACTTTAAATAGGTAAAGTTCACTTCAGGATGTCTTCCCCCCTTTGCAGGGAGTGGTACTGGAGAGTAAACCTCAATCACTAACAGCTATATTCCAAGCCCCATCTTAAATTTCCTTTAGGTTTTTGTTTGTTTGTTTATTTGTTTCAGAGGAAGGGGGGTCTGTTTGTTGACTTGCTTGATTGATTTTATCATTCTAAGGCAGGGTTTCATGATACAGCCCTGACTGGGCCGCAACTCACTATGTAGACCCAGTGAAGCACAAACTCATAGAAATCCACTTGCCTCGGTCTCCTGAGCACTGGGATTAAATGCACACACGCACGCACCCACTCACTCACTCACTCACTCACAGTTTTTGGTTTTCTAGACAAGGTCCCAGGCATCCTGGGCTTTCTTTGAACTCTAAGTGTCAGAAGGTAACCTTGAACTTCTGATCTTCCTACATCCTCCTCCAAGTGCTGGGATTCTAGGTACTCATCACCGCTGCCCCATGAAGTTCACCGAGTGTTGGGAGGGAGCTCAGGGCTCTACCAATGAGCTCCAGCCCCAGCTCTGGGTTCTCCTAGTGCTAAGGTTGGCTGGCATCAACCACAGGCCTTAGGCAACACATCTTTTTCATGTCAGGAGAGGCCGTTTCAACCAGGCACGATGGCTCTAGCCCGTAACCCCAGCAACCAAGAGGCTGAAGCAGGAGGATGGCTCTAAGTTTGATGCCAGTCCAGGCTACTCAGTGAGTTCCACGCAGCTTAGGCTACAGAGCAAGACCTTGTCTCAACCAGAAAACAAACAAGCAAAACCCCAAAGATTCAAGTTGAACTCCACTGAGGAAATGAAATTTCTTCTATAGCCCACGCTGGCTTTGAACTTGCAGCCCTCCTGGAGTAGCTGGGAATACAGCCTGCATCACCAGGCCTGGGTGAAATAAAAATCAGAGAGCCTGACCATTCAAGTTCACGATGTCAATCTCCAGTGGAGACATCCCAGTCCTAGAAAGGGGAAGACTGGACGATAGGCTAGTCTTTACAGCTCTCTTCCTTCTACTTCTGCTCCAGGGACAGCGGCCTGGTACCCAGAGGAAGCAGAAAGCCTCTGGTTATCAGAGGCCACATCCTGGAGAAAGCACTCCTTTACCTCATTTGAACCCTGTGGTAACACTATGAGATAAGTAGTGTTCATTCTGCCCCTTTTAGAGATAAGGAACCAACCTCAGGCCCCACGCGATGAAGTCACCGGCCTAAAGCCTCAGGCCTGGAAGGGCCTGGCACGAAGGTGAGTGTCTGCTCACATTAGAGGCTATTCTCTAACCTTCCAGCTGGGCTTGAAGCAAGCTCAATGACCCAGATCTGTCTGAGAAGTCCCAGGAGGGCAGTCGATAAGTATGAGCCTCTCAAATTCCTGACCATAATCGCTGGAATTTTTCTTTTTTTTTTTTTTTTTTTTTTTTTTTTTTTTTTGAGATCAGATTTTCCTTATGTTGCCCAGGCTGGCCCAGAACTCACCATACTACTGCCTCAGACAACTTCACTTCCAGGATATGGTAGCTCATGCCAGTAATCCCAGCACTCAAGCAGCAAAGACAGGGGCATCATGAGTTCAAATCCAGCCTAGACGATTTAGTAACTCCCCATCTAAAAACAACTTTTAATTGCTTTTTTCCCCTTCTTTTTTGAAACAAGGTCTTGCTGTGTACCTGGCTGACCTGTACCTCCCAAGTGTTGGGGTTAAAGGTGTGTGCCCCAATACCTGGTCTCTACCTTAATCATCATCACCATCATCACCATCACCACCATCACCACCATCATCACCATCACCATCACCACCACCACCATCACCAACACCACCATCATCACCATCATCACCATCATCACCATCAGCACCATCACCACCACCACCACCACCACCACTATCACCACCACCACCACCACCACCACCACCACCACCACCACCACCATCATCATCATGTTGTACATGGTGGGGGAGCATGTATGCCAAGGTATTCATGTGCAGATCAGAGGACAATTTTATGGGGCTAGTTCTCTCCTATCTTTATGTGGGTACCAAAAATTGAACTCAGGTTGTCACTTCATCAACAGAGCCATCTTGCCAGTCTTATTTTTTGAGTCAGGGTCTGACAGAATCAGCTCATCGCCTGACTGGCCCCAAGAGCCTCCCTGGCTCCATCTTCCCAATGCTGGCATTAGATGTGCCCAGAGGTACCCCGCTTTGACTTGGTGCTGGGGAACTGAACATAAGTCCTTCTACTTGCACAGCAACAGCTATACCTGGTAGGCCATTCCTCCAGACACACTTTTCCTTTCCACTGCAGTCATCTCCCTCTGGGTACGTTTCTCTAGGCTAATGGTCCCTTTGCAGAAGAAAAGCTAAGACCCTTGGGTGCTCCAGGGGTAAATGGTACTGAGTCATATCACAATCCTCTTAGCAGGAAGGAACTTCAGCTGACCCTGCAAGCTAAACTAATCACCTGCCACCCTACACTCTACTAGAGCCCTCCCTGCTTTGCACCAAGCAGCGCGAAGTTCAATGCTTGTTAACCTTTGACCTGACAGCCTGCAGGTGGAGAGAGATGTGTTTGCTCAGATGACAGATACTAGTCTTGGGATCAGAGGTGCCTGGGGTACAAGGCTGCAGGCCCAGCCATGTGAGTCACACAGCTGGACTGCCTGCTGGTGTAGATGTGTGATCCTAGCTGTGTGGGAGGTTGAAGCACAAGGATCTAACATTTAAGGTCTCCAGAGATAGTGGCACAGGCCTTTATTCTCAGCACTCAGGAGGCAGAGGCAGGCAGAGCCCTATGAGTCTACAGCCAAGGATACACAGAGAAACCCTGTCTCAACACCCCCCCCCCCAAATAAAGCCTTTCAAATTCAAGGTCTTCCTGGGCAATTTAGTGATAGTCTTATCCAAAAAAAAAAAAAAAAAAAAAAAAAAAAAAAAAAAAAAAAAGCTTAAATTAAGCTGAACTGTAAACTATTATTAGAATTAAAGTATTATTAAAACGCCTGCCTAGAATCCCCCAGGGAGGGGCTGGGAGTATGGCTCAGTGGTAGAGCCCCTGCCTAACTTAAGCAAAGTCTATGTTTAATCCAGAGACATACAGGCACACACGTGCGCACGATGAACAGGAAGAGTCACAGATCTGGCAATACTCCACTTATCTGAAAGCATCACTCTCATACAACCTCAGCATCCTTTGTGACACAGGGACCCCACACTCCTCCTTCCTGGCTACCCTGATTGTTTGTTGGTAGTAGGGTCTGGCTGTAAAGCCCAGGCTGGCCTGGAATTCTTGCCTCTGACTCCCAAGTGCTAGGAATGCAGGCATAAGTCATTACCCTGGCCTCCCTACTTCAGAGCCTTTCCAGGCCTTACTCAGTTGACTGACCACATCAGTATTCAGTGGTTTTGCTTTCTCTGAATTCTGGTGGTTAGCAACCATCTAGTTTATCTGTGGATAGCCACTCCTAACTTGCTGGATCTCACACACTAAGCAAGGTTAAGCCTAGTTAGCATTTGGGTGGGAGAAATTCTGTTTTAGTGGACAGTCTAAGCCTCAAACAATTTTCCAAAATATTCTCCAGAGCCCAAATGGTCTCTAAGTTTTGCTTTAAGAAAAGGGGAGAGAGGGCTGGAGAGATGGCTCAGCCGTTAAAGGCTAGGCTCACAACCAAAAATATAAGAAAAGGGGAGAGAGCAGAGGACAGTGCTCAGCTTATAGAGTTCTTAGCCAGCATGCAAAAAGTCCTGGGTTCCATTCCCAGCACCTTATAAAGTGGGCATAGTATTGCATGCCTGTAATCCCGAGCAAGAGGATATGTAGTTCAAGGTCAAACTTGGCAACAGTGTGAGTTCCAAGTCAGCCTGAGCTCCACTGGACCTTAGCTAAAAACAAAACAAAACAAAACAAAACAAAACTGGGCTCAGCACGATGGATCAGTGGGTTAGGGATGTTTGTGGCTAATCCTGATGATCTGGGTTCAAGCTCTAATAATCACATGGTAGAGGGAGAGAACTGACTCCTAAAGTAGTCTTCTGACCTCTGCTCATGTACTGTGGGATGCTTATACATACACACACACAGGAACGCACACACACACACACACACACAAACACATGCATACCACAAACACACACACCACACACACATACACACAACACATATGGATTCTATACACACATATGCACAGCACACACACATGTATACCACACACACATATACACACCACACATACATGCACATCACACACACTTACACACCACACACACACGTACACATCACATACACATGCACACCACACACACACACATACATACATACACACACCACACACATACACACATACCACACACACATGCACACACAAACACCACACACTACACACACATGCACACCACACACACACATACACACCACATACACATGCACACCACACACACATGCACACCACACACACATATACACCACACTCACATGCACACCACACTCACACATACACACCACACACACATATGCACACCACACTCACACACACACACACCACATACCACACACACACAAACACATGCACGGTTAAATGTAATTTTTGTTTGTTTTGTTTTGTTGAGACAGGGTTTCTCTGTGTAGCCCTGGCAGTCATAGAACTCACTCTGTAGACCAGGCTGGCCTGGGACTTAGAGATCCAACTGTCTCTACCTTTCAAGTGCTAGGATTAAAGGCATGTGCTATAGCCATCCAGCTAAATGTAACTATTTTAATCCAACCACAACGTCATGCCCTGCCTGTGCCATATCTCCAGTCAGACAATGTGGCCACTGTCAGACGGTCTACTCCTGTTATCTTTGGCTATTGTCTTATCTGCACTATATAGTGAGCTCCCTTTGCAATCTACAATCTAGTGGATTCCAGAGGGGAAGGGTGCAGAGATAGAAGGGGACACTCAGGGAGCCTAAGGACAGCAAGAGAGGAGCAGCTCACCAAGACCAGAGATCCGTAGAAGATGCTGAGCCCCCTGCCGCACAGAGGGTGATAAGGTGAGATCCACGAAGGCCTTCACTTGGGCAAGGTCCACCAGGCTCAGCCATGCGCCATACTGCGGTTGCACAGGGTCTGATGGTAAGGAGTCTGCAGAGAAAGTAAAGGAGGCAGGTGATGCCAGTCATAGTGACACATACCTCACCCCAGTGCTCCGGGGACTAAGGCAGGAAGGTGATAAATTCAAGGTCAGCCTGGACTTCACAGAGAGAACCTACCTCACAAAAACAAGGGCTGGCAATATAGGTCGGTAGTGAAATGTTTGCCTAGCATGTGCAAGGTACTGGGTTCAATCCTCAGTAGTTGAAAAACAGGAGAGATAGAGAGAGACAGAGAGACAGAAAGGCAAAGAGAGAGACAGAAAGGCAAAGAGAGACAGCGAAAGACAGAGACAGAGACAGGGGTAGGGGTAACAAATATTGGCCAAGCTCATTTATTCTTACTAGAGTTGGGACTTTATTTCAAATCAGTAAAGCCCCTGCCTAGTATCCCCCAGTGAGGGCTGGGGGCGTGGCTCAGTGGTAGAGCACCTGCCTAGAATCCCCCAGTGAGAGACTGGGGGTGTGGCTCAGTGGTAGAGCCCCTGCCTAGATCCCCCAGTGAGGGGCTGGGGGCATGGCTCAGTAGTAGAGCCCCTGCCTAGAATCCCCCAGTGAGGGGCTGGGGGCATGGCTCAGTGGTAGAGCACCTACCTAGAATCCCCCAGTGAGGGGCTGGGGGCATGGCTCAGGGGTAGAGCCCCTGCCTAGCATTCCCCAGTGAAGAGCTACATACTGGGTTATTTAAATCATTTACTAGTTCCTAGAGTTCAAAGCCTGCATGAGCCTCAACAGAAACAAGAGGTGTCTGAGACAGAGGAGAGGAGATCAAGAGAAAACAAGAAAGTCACTTACCAAGGTCTCCCAGAGTGACATGGCCCAGCACATAGAGTCCCCCCTTCTTTAACTGGTTGGCCAAGCGCAGCAGAGGCAGGGCACCCCGAGGGTTTCCCACCAGGAGCAACAGCTGAGGCCGCCAGAACTTCACGTGCTCCTTGCGGACATCCAGGCGGAGCAAGTACTTCCGTACCTGAGAAGCAGGAGGAGATGGGCAGAAAGAGGGTGAGGAGGAGGGGGGGGAAGAGGAGAAGGTAGAGAAGAAGGAAGAGGAGGAGGAGAAGGAGGAGAAGGAGGGGGAGGAGGAGGAGGGGAGGAGGGGGAGGAGGAGGGAGAGGAGGAGGAGGGGGAGGAGGGAGGGGAGGAGGAAGACCAGCGAACAGTTACCATTCAGTTCTTCTCAGAAACACCAACCCCAGGGGTGGGAGCAGGAAGCTTCCCAAGACTACCACCCACCCTTCCTCAAGGGTCCCCAACCTGGTGGAAAAGCAAGGCTTGGCTGACATAGCCCCAACTGCTGGGTCCTCCTCGAGCGGTGAGAAGGGCGGAAAGCAGGCCCATGAGAAGAAGGGACCCACCGGCGGCCCCGGGACTGATGAGGAACATCATCAGCAGGCAGGAGGCCACCCCAAGCAGGCAGGTGTGCCAGGAGAACAAGCTGAAGGTGGGGCTGGGATGGGCAGACAGAAAGAGGGTAAAGCACTCAGGTCTGCCCCGCCCCCAGCACTTGCCTGTCACTCACTCCAGCCTGCAGCCCCGCCCCCTTGAGACGCCATCCTTCCTATTCATCCCTCCGCTCCTCCTCCTCCCCCTCCTCCTCCTCCTCCTCTGTCCCCACCTCCTCCTCCTCCTCTTCCTCCCCCTCCTCTTCCTCCTCCTCCTCATTCTCTAAGGCATCTTTATTTCTCACCGGAAGTTAGGGGCCGAAGCCCACTCCAGACTCAGGCAAGACAGGTCTACCGCAGCATAGGCTACCAAGTAGAAGACAGTGACCACAGCAGCCAATGTATTCAGCTTCCCAGCCAGCAGCACCAGCTTGGAAAGTGTCAAGACATAAGCATTAATCCAAAGTGCCCATTCAAGGGCTGGCCAGCCGGCTCAGTGGAGAAAGCCGTTTCCTGATGACCTGAATTCAATCCCTGGGGTTCACACACTGGAGGGAGAAAATCAATCCTCCTGAGGTGTCCTCAGACCTCTACACACATGCATGCACATATGCACACTCAAGTTTGGGCACCTGTGTGCACACACAGGAAGAAATGGGAGGGATGAGACCAGGTGTGGTGGCCCACGTCTTCAATCCCAGGAGTTCCCAAGTCTGGGAGCTTGTTACATAGCAAGTTCCAGGATGGTTAGGGTTGCAGAGTAAGACCTTGTTTCAAAAACAAAAAGAACACAAAAAACTTTGCTATTGCAAAGCTGGGGACATCGTTCTGCACTCAGATTGCTTGCCTAGCACTTACAAGGCCCTGGGACCAATCCCCAGCACCACACACGACAGGCAAGGTATGGTAGTGCATACCTGTATCCCAGTACTCACAAGGTTGAGGCCAGCCTGAGATATGCAAGCATGCAAGACCAAACTTATCCCCAAATTCCATATATAGATATAGATATAGATATCTGCAATATCGTGTACCCAAAGAGGTGCCAAGGAACTCTATATAAAGCCAGATTACCCACACGATGTTCCACAAAATGCCAGTGTCCCCCAAGAAAGGTCAACGTACACTGTGAAATGCCAGTGCATTCCCAGAACTCAGGATGTGAGGCAAGAGTTGTAGGCCAGCCTGGGCTACACAGTGAGTGTAAGGCTAGCCTGGGCTATACAGAAAGACCCTGTCTCAAAAGTAAAACAAATAGATGAAGGGTGGAGGATAAAACTCAGTGGGTAGAGGGCTCGGTATGTGTAAGATATTAGATTTGATCCCTCAGACTGCAAAGTAAAATTAATAAATTAATTGAAGCCAGGCACATCTTTAATCCCAGCACTCGGGAAGCAGAAGCAGGCAGGTCTTTATGAGTTCTAGGCTATTCTGGGCAGCCAGGGCTGCAAAATGAGATAGTCTCAACATAAATAAAAGGAAATGCCAGGGCACCAAAAGGGTGTGCCAGTCTGTCTGTCTGTCTGTCTGTCTGTCTCTCTCTCTCGTCTGTGTGTGTTTGTCTGTGTGTGTCACTGTGTGTGTATATGTGTGTGTGTCTGTGTGTCTATCGCTGTGTGTGTGTATATGTGTGTGTGTCTGTGTGTCTATCGCTGTATGGGTGTCTGTGTGTATATGTTTTGTTTTTATGAGACAAGGTCTTGCTCTGATTGGCTAGCCTGGCTCACACTTGTTACAGTCCGTGTACCCCTTGCCTCCTGATTACGTGTTAGGATTATGTCTTGGACTACCCATTTTATGTTATTTATTTAATTTCAGGCAGGGTCCTATTGTGCAACTCAGGTTGGCCTCAATGTTTCAATGCACTCCCTCATCTCCACCTCCAAATCGGGACTGCAGGTATACGCCACTATCCTGGCCCACGTCCGCATTTTCATTCTGATCCAGACCTAAGATGGTTTCTGAGTCAGATAGCTAAGAGTGGAAGTCAGGCCAGCTCCAGGGAACACTCACCTGCACCAGGCCCCAGGAATAAAGGACAGCGCCCCAGGGGTTACCCCCTCCAGATACCACCTTGGCTGGTGCCAAGATGACACCTGTAAAAACAGAAACACAGCAGACACATCAGTCTGGGCCTAAAGGGGATGGAGACAGACCCAGGAGGACATGCCCAGAGCAGCTCGGCAGACCCAGAGGGCACCACACCGAAGAGGTCATCCTGGGCAAGGGCGTGCAGGATCCTGGAGGCACCGATGAGAGAGCTCATGGAGGCTGAGAGGGCCGTGGCGTAGATGCCGATCAGCACGAGTGGGGGCCACAAGCTGATGTCACGGAAGAAGCCATAGTCTCCCTGAAGCAGGGCTCTAGCCAGGAGGGAAGGAAGGAGGAAGGGCTGCTGTCTCAAGGTCCTCGTAAGAAAAGGTCCTTGTGACATTGTGTTGCTAGACCTAGGTCCTAGAAGGGGCCTTGTAATCCTAACACTCAGGAAATGGAGACAGGAAGATCTCAGGTTCTGGACCAGCCTCAGCTATGTACAGGGCGGTGATTTTCAACCTTCCAGGCAATGGTGGGGCAGAGCCAGGAGGATCTCTGTGAGTTTGAGGCCAGCTTGGTCTACATAGTTCCTGGTCAGCCAGGGCTACGCAGAGAAACTCTGCCTCAAAAAACAAACAAATAAAAATAAGAAATGAGGGGAGGAGGGATACCTGATACCTTCCTTCTCTCTCTCTCTCTCTCTCTCTCTCTCTCTCTCTGTCTCTCTCTCTCTCTCACACACACACACACACACACACACACACACTTTTCTTTTCAGACAGGGTTTCTCTGTGTAGCCCTGGTTCTCCAGGAACTCACTCTGTAGACCAGGTTGGCCTTGAACTCAGAGACCCACCTCCCCTGCCTCAGGAATGCTGGGATTAAAGGTGTGCACCACCAGCACCAATGGGAGAAGCTATGTTCACCTGTCCCTCCAGCCCGACACCTTACTGGCCAACCTGTGGTAACCCAGCATACCATCTTGTTCCAACACACCCAACCTTAACAAGAGTCTATCACCTCCCACCACCTTGTACCTGTCACAAGTGAAGCTGGAGAGGAAGAAGAGCAGGATGTAGATGAAGAAGGTATAGGCGACTGCGATGATTGTGCCCAAAGGAATTGCCCGGCTGGGGTCCTTCAGCTCCCCTGGAGGAGCAGGAGCAGAGAGAGAGGCCAGCCTTCAGTCACACCCACCTCTCCTGCCAGCAGCGTTACCACACCCCCAGACCACACCCCCAAGAGCGGACTCTCACCTGACATGTTGGCCCCAGCCATGATGCCAGTGCAGCCGTTGAAGAGGACAGCAAAGACACTGGCAAACGTCATCATGGCCCCTGTGGTGTAGTCCTCAGCATAGCCGGCTGTGGGGCGGGGCACGGGGGATCAGTATTCCTACCCGGATTCACCCACCCGGCTCAGAGTACCTGCAGGTCTTGTTGGTGCCTTCCCCAGCCCAAAATCAAGGTTAGGTCTCCCTTCTCCACCCTTAGTCGGTTTCTTCCTTTGTTTCATGACAGGGCCGCATTGGATCCCAGGCTGGCCTCAAACCCATTGTGAAGCCAACTGTGACAGCAAACTTGCGATGCTCTCGCCCCCGCTTCCTGAGGGCTGGGATTACCCGCATGCACCACTTTGAGTGGCTTCTGCGGTACTGGGAGTAGAATCCAGGGCTTTGTGTACGCTAGGCAAGTAGTGCTAGTTTTTAAGACTTATTTGCATATTTTATCATGGGGCTGGGGACAGGGCAGGCCACGTGTGTGCAGGTGCTCCAGGAGGCTTGCGAATGACGTCATATCCCCTGAGGAAGCTGGAGCTATGACCTGCCCTACCGGGGTGCTGGGCACTCCTAACTGCTGAAGCATCTCCCCGGCCCCTCCTCCAGGGATTCTAAGGCCCATCTCTCACACAAGGCCCCTGGCACTCCAGTGTTCAACTCACCACCTAAGTTGTCCTTTAGGGTGCTTCCGTTGAACCCCGTGAAGTGGCCATGCCGGGGTGGCACGGAGGAACCATTGGTGCCTGGTCGAGGAGCCAGCGTGATATTCCTGGGTCCCACCGCCACGAAGCTGACCAGCACGGAGGCCAGGGAGCCAGAAACCAGCAAGAACGTAAGAAAGGAAGCTCGGGCGTAGAGACCAGCTCCCAGAGCGCACACACCACCCACGAGGCCCAGCAGAAGGGAGCCGTAGAGCAGATTCCAGCCATAACCCTGGGGTAGAACCTTAATCCCACTGGAACCTGTGACATCTGGAGAGAGGCAGGATTGAGTTAAAAGCTGTGGACCGGGAGATGCCCGGCCCCAACTATGACCCCGTCCACCCACCTGTTACTAGAGATCTCATTTATCCTATATCGCTTTTCAGGAAAGCCCAGCATCATTGACCTCCCTGGTGGGGACCAATCCTGCTAATCAGGCTGGTCTCTCTGACTAGAACCAGGCATGTCCAATCTTTTGACTTTGCAACATGACTTTGTCCTTGATAAATCCTGCTCCCCAAAGAGAACTTCCCAAAGTGTGTGTGTGTGTGTGTGTGTATGTATATATATATATTTAAAAAGTCTCAATGGCTCGGGAGGCAATGCACCTGTTGCCAAGTCTAACAAACCGAGTTCAATGCCCCAGACCGACCGACACCGGACAAGAAAAAAAGCAATTCTCACAAGCTGTCTTCTGACCTCCACAGGAAGGCCATGGTATACACACACACACACACACACACACACACACACACACACACACACAATCTGTACCTGTAGTTCAGTTGGTAGAGGGCTTGCTTAGCATAATAAAGGCCTGGGTTTCATTCCCAGCATCCACATTAAAACCAGTCATGGTGCCACATGCTAACTATTGGGAGGTGGAGACAGGAGACTCAGAAGTTCAATGTTATCTTCAGGATGGTTTGAGATACACAAGCCTTTTTCTTTTGAGACAGGGTCTCACTGTGTAGTCCTGCTGTCCTGGAACTCATTCTGTAGACCAGGCCGGCCTCGAGCTCACCAAAATCCGCCTCTCTCTGCCTCCCAAGTACTGAGATGAAAGAAAGGTGTGTGCTACCACTGCCTATCAGAAGAGCCACTTCTAATGGGGATCTTGGAGGTAGGAAGATAAGACTTTTTAATCTGGACCACACTCTCCGCTGGCAGCCTATATAAAGGACATGGGTGAAGGATTCTCTCTCTCTCTCTCTCTCTCTCTCTCTCTCTCTCTCTCTCTCTCTGCCTGCTTCTTCTCATCCTCGCTAGCAAGTCCACTCCTTCACCGGCAGTAAAGCTTACCTCCTCGGGATTCTGGTTTACACTGAAGAGCAGCTGAGACACCCAGCCTCACAGACTGAACAACTACTGATTCTTGGCTCTTCCACTCATAGGCAGCCATTGTTGAGCCAGAGCCTGTAAGTCACTCAAATAAACCCCATATATACATATATGTGCACATAGATACGCTGCCTCCTAAATGCTAGGACGAAAGGCTCGCACCACCATGCCTGGCTTAGGAGTTATTTCTGACTTTTCTTTTTTTTTTTTTTTTTTTTTCTTTTCTTTTTTTTCGGAGCTGGGGACCGAACCCAGGGCCTTGCGCTTGCTAGGCAAGTGCTCTACCACTGAGCTAAATCCCCAACCCCTATTTCTGACTTTTCTAAATCACTGTGCTCAAGGAGAGAACTGACTCCACAAAGTTATCCCGTGACCTCCACACTCAAGCCACAGTAGGTGTGTGTCCCCCTATCATACACACAGCAATAAAAACAAATTAGTGGATATTTACAAGTAAATGAACAAAGGAAAGAGCAACAAGGGGAGATAGCCAACACTGACCTTTGGCCTCTAGAGAGGCATACTCGAGCAGGCTCACCTACACATGCACACATCACACATGCACACATGCACACATCCCACATGTATACTTCACCCACGCCCACCCCCAAAACAGAAAGAAGAGAGAAAAGTATGCACATCTTAAAAAAGAACCTAGTATTTGAGGCAAACTTAAAATTTTGTGTTGGGGGCTTTCATAGCTATCTTCGGCCACATGTGGCCAGAGGGCTGCAGGTTGGACATGCCTGGGGACAGTAAGTTCCCCCGGGGATGGAGACAAGCACTCGGCTGCCCATACATCTGAGAAGAGTCAGCGGGCACGTCTTGGGAGACATGATCTCACAATCCCAGACCCCGAGAAGCCCAGCAGCACCCAGCCCAGGTTGGGAGGAACACACACCAGCCCCGAAGACATCCAGGATAGATTCCACCAGTCCCAGCAGGGACACAGCACAGCCACAGACGTTAGCCAGGTAGAACATGAGGCCGATGCTGCCACCCACCTCCGGCCCCAGAGTCCTGCTGATCATAACTAAAAGTGGAAGCAGGGGTTGAGCGTTAAGGGAAAAGAAACCAAAATGGAGGAAGGGGCCCTAAGTCCTGGCAACTTCACTTCAGGTTTTCTGCAAGCATCAGCTCAGTCGCCAGCAATGGTGCGCCTAAGTCCTGTATCCCTTCGAGAATGATGAGAATACACAACCTGCCCCATTTCCCCACTCCTGTCAGGCAAGCTCTCTACCCTTGGCCCTTCCCCCACTCTCCCCTTACTCTTTATTTTGCTTGATTGTCTTTTGGGTTTTATTTCATGTAAACTGGTGTTTTGCCTGCATGTGTATCTGTGTGAGGGTGGCAGAGTATCTGGAACTGGAGGTACAGACGCTTGTGAGCCGCCATGTGGGTGCTGAGAATTGAACTCAGGACCCCCGCAAGAGCAGCCATCGCTCTTAACCGCTGAGCCATCTCTCCAGCTGCCTGCCACTCTGTGTGTTTTTTGATACAAGGTCTCAATTAGCCCTGGTGGTTTCCAACTCACTATGGGTTGGATGACCTGGAACTCCTCATCCTCCTGCCTCCACCCCTCAGTGCTAGAATTAGAGGTGCGTATTATCACCCACCGTGCTCCACTCTTGATTTTTTTTGATTTTGAGACAAGGTCTCCATTTGTGGCCCAGGCTGGCCTCAAATTCGTTCTGTAGCCCAGGGTACTCTTGTGCTTTTAATCCTCCTGCTTCTATCTCCCAGGTATCTAGGGTGCGAGGCCTGCATTTCCACACCCAGCATCTACTTTCCTCATCTGTAGAATGATTATCACTGGGTGTTTCTGTGGTTGTGGTTGTCAGAGTGGGGGAAAGAACTGGGGATGGAACCCCAAACTTCATGCATGCTAGGCAAGCACTCTACCACTGAGCTACATACATTCTCTGCACTTAAAAATGTTAACTGCTATCACTGTCAGGAGACCAGACATGAAGACAAGAGTGCTGGTCACCTTTACCTTCGACCCCCTGTTCATTAGCATTTGGCCTACATTCAGACAGAAGACATTGGCCTCTTCCCCTCCTGAACCTTGGAGGACAGAACAACCCAGCCCCAGCCCATCTAGGTTTGAGGATACAGTAGGCTCCGCCCCCTCTCACAGCTCCATTGGTGGCAATGGCACACACTGAGAGGACTGTCAGTGCCAGAATGACGTAGGCAACCAGGAGCATGGCCAAGGCCTGCAACAGCCCAGCATGGCCCACCACGAACCCTAAACAGGGGGACAAAAGCAGGTCACAAGGGATGGTTGGTTACAGTCTTCTTTCCCTACCCCCATCCCACTGGGCAGCAGAGTCCTACAGCAGAGCCACACAGGAGGCCACAAGGGGTCTTGTCCTTCTACCCTCCATCTGCCCACATGCACTAGGGTTCATCCGTGGCCTCAGCCCCTTCCTAGTAATTCTTCCCTCTACTCACCAATTCTTAGAAACACGACTATACTAAACATGGACAGGACCGTGGGCACCACCACACCCAGGAAGGTGGAGAGCTTGCGGGCTGATGCCACTCCAGATCCTCCGGCTCCATTGGGAGGGAAGGCAGCCCCCTCTTCCCCCAGAAGCCGGTAGGCCAAAAGAGGGGAGTTCTCACTGGCCATAGCTGAGCGCCAGCAGAGGAAGCCACAAAAGGGCTAGGTGACCTGTAAAAAGAGGTTTTAGTGACTGGATAGCAATTCCACAGAACCTCTCCCCCTAAACAAAACCCCAATTAAACACTCAGAGCTTCCTCAAAAGGAGAATTACAAAGAACGGACACACACACACCCACACACATACACACAGGGCACAGAAACTCAGAACTATCCTAGCCACTTCCCCACACTCTCAGACTCTGGTGTTTAAGTAATCAGGGCCACTTTCAGATCTTAGGGACCGTGCCGTCCTCCGACACTGAAACTAGGGGTAGCAGTGGCTCTGCGAAAGGGACACAGATTCCCCCTGTCAAATAGGTCTCTCCTTAAGTGGCAACAAGAGGGGAAGAAGCTCTCCCCAAAGGGAAGTTAGCTACTACCAGTAAACACCTCCTCCCAAGCCCTAAGCTGCACCTCTCGGTACCCCCAGTACAGCAGCTCACACATGGGCAACAAGAAACTTTCAAACCTCTCAAAGCTCCACCCTCCATCACACCTGTCCCTCACCCCATCTCAGTCCTGACCAGATTTTTCTAATCTCTACAATGAGCCCTCCAAACTCTATCAATCCAAACAGAGCCATCGATTGTCCAAACACAAACGCAGGCCGCCTGGCATCACGCCACATAGGGTCCCCAGGGTCCTCCTCCCCCACCCACCGGCTCTTGTCCACTTGCTCCAGTAACTGGATGCCTAGGGGGCCAGGCATCTGGTTCCGGACGGCCAAGCGCACCCTGCAGTTGGATGCGGCAGGGTGCTCACTCACCACCCTAGAAATGAAGCTGCTCCGGTGTGATCCCAACGCGCCTGGGGTGGGCTCCGCTATGTACGGAGGGGGCGAGGGAGCCGGAAAAAGCAAGCGGGCTACCGGGATGTCAGGCCCGGAGCCTGCCCTCCCTAGCAAGGCGTCCCATTGGTCCGGATTCAAGCCCCGCCCCAAAGGTGTGGTCTACGCACAAGCCCCGCCCACACTCTCCTAAGCTGCCTGTGCTTACCAAACTCTTCCACGTGCGTCTGGGGTGTCTTCTGCAACGTAGTGGGTCACGATCCTCAGAGTCTCCCGTGACCGACAGACTAGCATATGCCCAAGGTGCGGGTCTGACTGCAACCCGAGCTCCGAGGCGTCCCCAGGAGTATCTGAAAGGGGCGCGTGACGACTGCGGAAAAGTGGAGTGGGCGGAACCGCGGCACCTGACTCAGGTGTGTACTCGGGAACAGCAAGCTACGTCGGTCGGCGCCTTCCGTAGTCGTACTATTCCAGTTTCTCCGGAGACCCAGAATGTCCTGGGGCTTCCAGTCTCGTCCCTTTCACGTCCAGATGAGACCCTCTCCTCGTCCAGTTTCAGCCCGTAGGCTGCGCTCTTCTCTTCGGCCACCGGAGGGAGCCGTGAACCTCCATCCAGACGCTGGTCCGGGTGAATAAGCAGGTAACCCTGCTTGCTTTTGTGCCTGTCTAAGAACGTGTAATTGTGACCCCCAAACTCCAATTAATGTTTCCTCCTCAACTCTTACAGGTCTTACCAACGGCGCTTCCTCACCTATAAAACGGGACTTAACTATGACATCCCTTCTAAAAGAGCATTGGAGAATTAATCGCGTATACTCCGTTTTCTTTTGCAGACTTGGCGGGGGGGGGGGGGGGGCGCTCTTTATGTAGACCGGGCTAGCCCCAGTTCAATACATTGCTGAAGAAGACTTCATGCTTCTGATCATCCCGCCTCCGCCTCCCATGTGTCGGGATTACAGATAAGTAACAGCACAGCCTGATGCTAATGTTTATTTTCCTAAAAAAGCACTGTCCCCACCCTTGCCCCTAGATTAAACACACAGCGTCAGTCAGGCACACTAACTGATGCTACAGTACATGCACAGCCTTAACATATTGACTCTTTAGTCCAATGCATACTTATTCAGTGATTTTTTCCCCCTCACACAGTATCGTATTAAATATGCATAACCGTTCAATGCGTGCATGCTGCTACTATTGTGGTTTCATTAGATTAGGGAACTGAAGATGGAAAGTTTAAATCCTTTTTTTTTTTAGTTTTGTTTTTTAAATGTTGTGAGCGTTTTGTCTGCATGTATGTATGTGCGCCACATGTGTGCCTGGTGCCCATAGAGGTCAGAGGAGGGTACTCGATCTTGGGACTGGAGGTACGGATGATTGTGAACCACCACATAGCTGATGGGAACTGAATCTGAGTACTCTGCAGGAGCAGCAAGTACCTTTACCCGCTGTGCCATTTCGCTGGTCCTCCTTGGAGACAGACATGAACTTGGGGAGGCAGACAGGAGGATCCCAGGGCTTAGCTTAGCTGCACTGGTGAGCTTCAAGTTCAGTGAGAGAACCATCCTAAGAAATAAAGTAGAAAGCTACTGAGAAAGACACCTGACCTAGGCTTCCAGCTGCGAACATATGTGGGCACAGACTTCCACACCCACTGTGGCTCTACCAAGGACACATTTGACATCCTTGCTGCTACCCATGTTTCAGGTAGTATTTGGTGATTTTTTTGGAATTTCTTAAGGCTCAGATGTGGCTCGCCCCATGATGACTATGAAAATAAAAACTGCTCTGGTCCTCCACTTGGTCTGCGCGATCGTTTGAGACAGGCTCCTAAGTAACCCAGGCTGCATAGCTGAGGATGAATTCCTGAGCGTCCTGTCTCTACTTCCCAAGTGCTGGAATTATAGGTATCTCGCCACCGTGCTGGCCTTATTCCTTCAAACTCGGAGATCCCCCTGCCTCTGCCTCCCAAGAGCTGAGATGAAAGGTATGATCTACCACATCTGGCGGCTCTTGTTTGTATTTTAAGTGTGGTTTTGTCTGGTATTTTTTTGAGACTGGGTTTCATGTAGCCCAGGTAGGTCTTGAAGTCCTGACCCTCCTGCTGGCACTCAACTGAATCTCAGAGGTATAAATACGCCGGTATTATAGCACTAGAGAGACTCTAACTGTTACCATGGGAAAACTTCATCCAGCGAAACGTCTTCAATAAGCAGCCCAGAATCAGCTCCTGTGTCAGGAGGGCCTATCAGGGCAATCCTTTCATAACAAGCCTCTCTCCCTGGAACAGAGGAAAAACCAAATAAACTATACTGGTCATGGTAGTTCCTGCTTATAATCCCACCATTCGCTCAGAAGGCAAGGACAGGAGGACCGAGGGCTCAAGGTCGTCCTTGTCTACATAGAGAGTTTGAGGCCAGCATAGTCTACATTAGAACCTACCTCAAAGCGATGAGAAGGAGGAGGAAGGAGGGGGGGAGGAGCTGCCACCCTCTGGCTTTTCTTTTTCTATTTTTTTAGAGAGAGGGTCTCACTAATGTAATCTCTGCTGGCTTGGAACTCACTATGTAGACCAGGCTGTCCTTGAACTCTGCCTGTCTCTGCCTCCTGAGTGCTGGGCTTAAAAACATGCCAGTCCATATCTGTCCCAATTAGCTTCACTTTGATTAACAATCAGAGCCTCTGGAAGCCACCCAGCAGCCTGTGTGTGCCCCATGTGCATGCACAGTGCCCAAAGAGGTCAGGAGAAGGCTTCAGGTCCCCTGGAATGAATTACAGATGTTTGCGAGGCACCATGTGGGTCCTGGGAACCCAAGGTCCCTGTATGGCATCTGGTGCTTGGCTGCCTTAACCTTTGGGTCAAAATCTGATTAGTCTCCCAGTAGCTTCGCTGAAGATAACACTGATGGGGTACGATAACAGCTGAGGAGGTGACTGTTCAGTGACATAAGGGCTGCTTTTGTTACAAGAGAGGAGGACTACCATTCTCTTGGGCTAGCAAACGTCCTCAGGGTGGCTGGAACTGGATGAGGAGTCTTGATCTCTGTATTCGTTTCTTTTCACATCGCAGTAACGAAAGCAGCCCAGGGAAGCGGTTATTCTAGCTCACTGTTGGAGTAGGACGCACTTGGGCCACATTGGATCCAGTCAGGGAGCAGAGAGAGACGGATGCTGGTCCTCAGCTCAGTTCTTTTCCTTCAGTCCCCAGCTTACAATAAGATGCCAGGCGACAGTGAGGATATATGTCTCCCCACCTCAGTTACGCTATCTAGAAAATGCTCACAAGGGGGTGGGGATTTAGCTCAGTGGTAGAGCGCTTGCCTAGCGAGCGCAAGGCCCTGGGTTCGGTCCCCAGCTCCAAAAAAAAGAGAAAATGCTCACAAATCTACCCAGAGGTTCACCTCGTTGGTGACACTAGATCCTGTCAAGCTAACAGTGAAGATTAGCTGTCGGAGCAGCTGCCCTTGTCCTCCATCCATACACTCTGCTGCCTTAACCTTTGGGTCAAATTCTGTTCCACTTCAGATACAGACGTAGGTCAGTTGAGAAATATTTTGCCCAGGGCTAGAGAGATGTCTCAGCAGTTAAGGGCACTCCTTGATTTACTGAGGACTCTACTTTGGTTCCCAGGACCCACATGGTGGCTCACAAACATCTGTAACTCCAGTTCGAGGGGACCTGGCACCTTCTCCTGAACTCTGGGGTGTGTGTACATGGGGCACATACATGCAGGCAAAACAGGAAAACAGGTAAAAAAAAAATTTTCTTTTTTTTCGGAGCTGGGGACGGAACCCAGGGCCTTGCGCTTGCTAGGCAAGCCCTCTACCACTGAGCTAAATCCCCACCCCCACGTAAAGAATTTTTGAAAGAGAAACACGTTGTCCAGGACCACAACACAGGATTAATCTGGTTATTTAATCTCTCTTTTCCCCTTTCAGAATTAAGTCACCCACCAGCCTCAAACTGAGCATGGTGGCTCATCTCAGAACTGATGAAACAGAGGTGGGCGGGCCTCAAGTTTAAGGACAGCTTGGACTACACAGCCAGACCTGTCTCAGATAGATAGAGAGATGATAGAGAGATAGAGAGATAGATAATCATTCCTTTAGACTGCAGTTGTAGAAACTGATTCCCCACTCCACTGTAAACCTAAACCAGTCTTACTCTTCACGTGACTGCACAGGCCCCGCCCTCAAGGAAGGGAATGTGGCGGCGCCCGGGGTGGCTTCAGAGAGGGCAATCAACGAGAGGACGCTCATGTGCCAGAGCGTCCACACTGGCGTGGTTTCTGCGGTTGTATGCTGGGAAGGCGGGAATTCTGGGTCTAGGCGCTGGGCGTCCCTTTCTCTAGTTTTTTTTTTTTTAAATAAAAGAAAAAAAAAGAAAGAAGCAAGCAAACAAACAAAAACAACACCTAAACCTCAGAGGCGGCGCGATCTGACTACGTGCTACCTCCCCACTTCTTAGGAGTCCTGCAGGAGGATGAATTGTGGCATTCAATAACTGTTCTTCCCCCTTTGTGTCAACACTTTGCCAAGTTATTAAAGTGACCTCATGTCATCCCAGCCTCTCAGACACCACACACACACACACACACACACACACACACACACACACACACACACACACACACACAATCAGTCCTTTCCTTGTCCGATCAGGAAGTCCAATCAACCCGGGACCTCCGAAAGAGACCTCATATAATAGTTTCCTGGCGATGCCCCCAATCTCCCTCCCTCCCACCGTGAGTTCCCCAGAGTCTGGTGATTCTGTCCCTACCCCCTCCACTACAACCATGTCCAGTCCCTAGGGCAGATGAGCCCTTGGCCACCACCCCTCCAATTTCCTGAAAACCCAGCAAACAAAAGGCTCGGGAAGGGAGGTGAAGCTGAGCAGGGCGCCCTTCCTGCAGGACAGCTGATGGAGCAAAAAAAAAAAAAAAAAAATCCAGGAGGGAGCATCGGGAGGAATGGCATTCCAGGGTTCTTCCATGGATCCTACTAGATCCTGGGAAGGAGGAAGAGCATCAAGGGAACTGAACCTTAGAGAGCCCAGGGACACCTGAATTTGCAAGCTTAGTGGGGTGATGTCAACCTCAGGGAATGGAGGGGGTGGGGGCAATCTTGGGGTTCAGGTGTGCTGTTTGGCTCCCAGGCAAGAATAGTGGGGGCTGGGAGACGCCTGAAGCCCTGCGTCATCTCCTCTGGGACCCAGCCTACCTCCCCCTGGCCCGACCTGCTACCCTCGGTGGTGGCCCCACCCGGGGCCTGGCTTCCTGCTCCTCCCCAACACAGATCTTACCCGGCCAATCTGACCTAGCCAGCTCTGGTTCTTTAGGTCCTTCTAGAACTCCCGGTAAGCTAGCCCCTAACCACTAATAGTTCTTAGTCCCAACCAGAGTTTGTCTCCAGCCGGCCCCTGCCCCGCCCCCTTTCCCATCAGTAACACAATAGTAGAGGAAAGAGCAGTCTAATGGTTGGGGCCGGAGATATTGGCATGGGAGGGGGGCTTGGCCTCACATCCTGACAGGCTGCCAAGGGAAGAGAGGAAACAAAAGACTTCCCCACACCGGGACAATGAGCCTCCTACTAACTCTCCTCCACCCTCCCATTGCTCCACCTTTCCAAACCCCGGCCACCTTAAACTCTGGCCCCCAGTCTCTCTCAGCCTCCCTCTTCTTCTAACACACACACACACACACACACACACACACACACACACACACACACACACCAGCAAGCTCTGCCTTATTCTGTTCTCTTCCTTAGGTTCTAATAGGTTCTCTCTCCTCTCTGATATCCCAACAGCAACCTAGGTCCCTTCTCTCTGATGAGGTTGAAGGCAAGGTGAAGAGGCTTCTTAGCAGTGGTAGGCGGTGAACCAGCCCCTTTTAACAGTGGCTGGGAAGTATTAGCTTAGGCTGCATACACCAGTGTGGTGGTATATGCTTTTGACCCCAGAACTCAGGAGATAGAGACATTGAGTTCGAGATCAACCTGATCTATAGAGAGAGAGGTCCAGGACAGCCAGGGGCCACACAGAGAAACTCTGTCCCAAAAACCAAACAAAACAAAACACCAAGACAGGTGGGAGGGTGGGGGGGGGGAGATAGAGACAGACAGAGAGACAAAGGGACAGAGAGTGTTGGAAAAAGTGTTGCCTCACCAAACAATGGCACCTCAACTTGGGCTGGCCTCCTGGCAGTGAAACAGGCTGAGGGGCTATTAGAGCCTTGCAGGTGGGACATCTGCCCATCTCTGTGCTGACACCAACAGAAGAAACAGGGGGGGTCAGCTGGTCTCCGTGCCTTTGACGGTCGTGAGCCTCTTTTTAAATGTCTTTACTTAGCGTGTGTGCTTGAGCACACTCAGATGCAGCCTTGAGCCTGTGTCATGGCTTGTGAGTAAAGGTCACAGGAGAACTTGGGGGAGTCAGTTTTCTCCAACCACCATGAGCCTGGGGGATCAAACCTGCTGAGCCATCGGGCCAGCCTTTCTCTTTATTTTTATTTATTTTGGTGTGTGTGTGTGTGTGTACATGTATGTTTGTGTACATGAATGTGGATATGTGAGCACTATGGTGTTCATGTGGTGGTAAGAGGACAGCTTCTGGCATTTGTCCTCACGTCTACCCTGTTGGTCACAGGGTCTCCCTTGTCATTCACCAGTGTATGCACCAGGGTAGCTGGCCCTTAAGCTTCTGGAGTGTTTTCTGTCTTTTTCTGTCATTTCTAAAGTAGTGATTACAGATGTGGACTACGTGGGTGCTGGGGATTTGAACTCGGGTCCTCATGCTTATATAGTGAGCACTTTATCCACTAAGCCATCTCTAAGCCTATTCTTACCTTTTGGATTTATTTTGTGTGCTGACACGGGGTCTCATGGAGATCAGACTGTCCTTGGACTCAGTATATACTCAAGGGTGGTTTTTTTTTTTTTTTTTTTTTTTTTGGTTCTTTTTTTCGGAGCTGGGGATCGAACCCAGGGCCTTGCGCTTCCTAGGCAAGCGCTCTACCACTGAGCTAAATCCCCAACCCTCAAGGGTGGTCTTGAACTTGATCTTCCTGTCTCACCTCCTATTGCTGGGTTACGGAGTCTGTTATTTTATTTGTTTGTTTGTTTACTGAGACAGGGTTTCACTCTTTAGCTAGGCTGCCCTTGAATTCTTGACAATCCTCCTGCCTCAGCCTCCCAAATGCTGCCATTAAAGACTGGAGCCACTCCTCCTGGCTTCTCTTTGGTCTCAAGCTCTCACTTCTCAAGCATCTCAGGCTGGCTTCTCAACCTAGTGCTTCCCAGCTGAACCAGCACTGAAATCCTTTTGTGAACTGAGTTCACATCTTTTTTTTCCTATGACTTTTAAATTTTATGTGCATTGGTGTAAAATGTAAAATGCATGTGTGTCTGTGTGAGGGCACTGGATCCCCTGGAACTGGAGTTCCAGACAGTTGTGAGCTGCCACGTGGATGCTGGGAACTGAACCCCGGTCCTCTGGAAGAGCAGCCAGTGCTCTTAACTGCAGAGCCCTCTCTCTGGCTATAAGTGTGTTCACAAGTCTCTCCAATGGATCTCTAAGCCTGTAAACCACTTAAGGGTTAGCATTATGTTATCCAGCAATAGTGGAACCTCTTAACAGAAGATGAACATGAACACAGCCATGCAAAGCCCTGAGCCTCTATCCCATAGTGAAAAGTAGGATTGAAGAAATAACCATTGCTCTGATCAAGGGTCAAGCAATCATAGAAATTAGAAAGGTGCACGCACACCTTTGATCCCAGCACTCTGGAGGTAGAGGCAGGTGGATTTTGAGTTCGAGGCCAGCCTGGTCTACAAAGCGAGTTCCAGAATAGCCAGGACTACACAGAGAGACCCTGTCTTGAAAAACCAACCAATCAACAAACACAAATTAGAAACTAAGGCGATACTATGAGCTGGAGGGACGGCACAGTGGCTAAGAGAGCCTGCTGCTTTCACAGAGAATCTGGTTTCAGTTCCCAGTATAGGCATGGTAGCTCAGAACCATTTGTAACTCCAGTTCTGGGGGATCCAGTGAAATCTCCTGGCTTCTAAAGGAAATCGTCATGCACGTGGGTGTATATGCTCATGGAGGTTAGAAGAGGGTGTTAGATCCCCTGGAACTGGACTTACGGAGGACTGTGAGCCACTGTGTCTGTGCTAGGAACCAAACATGGGTCCTGTGCAAAAACAGTAAGCGGTCATAGCCACTGTGCACATCTTTCCAGCCTCATAAATATGTCTTCTTAAAAATATACATATATATATATTTGTATTTAATATATAAAATAGAATATATAAATAGAATATATAAAATACATGTATATAAAAATATATAAATATATATGTATATAAATGGAAAGTTCAGGATAAAGGGTTGAGTATGTCAGGTAGGGACTGAGGGATGCTGGGAAAACCTGGAGGCCAGGTCTGCTTTGGTAAAATATGCACCTCAAATGTTTGTCTGGAGTCTCAATCCTCTTTCTCCAGAGTGCTGGGATTAAAGGCATGTACCTCCACCACCTGGCTACAACTGTTATTTTAAAGGTGGTGTATTCTCAGGGCCTCTGATGAGCTTGAGGGGTCAGCTAAGGGATGCTTAGTTTGGCTTAGGGCCAAAGGTTGACCAGCATTTGTTTTCTCAGGGTAAACCTGTATTCCTTAGGGCTACGGTATGTCCTTTAAGCTCTAGATTGCAGGCATAGCCAGTCCCCCCCCCCCCCCATAGGCAACATCTGGCTGCTGAGGGAGGCTGTTTGGACGAACAAACCCCGCCCCTGAATGAAATATACATAGTGCATTGGGAAGCCTGCCCACTCCTAGCTTACGTTTAATCCCTTTAACCTGCATTTAACATTTAACCTGTTCTTTCTCTATCTGCCAACTGATGTTTAATTGCCTCTTATACTCCGAAGGCCACCAGGAACCAGACACACCTGCCTCCAACACGTGCTCAGGCCCATAGACGTCTTACCGTTCGGAGAAGACCAATAGAGCCACAATTTAACATGAGGTTTTTCAGTTACAGCGCCTGGTCCTTACCTGCAGTTGTTCTTGGCAACTCCATTAGGAAAGTGTCTAGAAGGCTCCTATCCCCAGAGACCTACTTCCCCCCCCACCCCCCGAATGCGGAAGAAACCAACCGTACCTGGCAGGGTTTTGTTTGTTTGTTGTATTTTTTAACCCCGACGATAAGCTGCTCGTTCAGTCCTATGGGCTTCTCACCAACATCATTATTTGATCTTCTGTCAACTTGCCCCCTAGAGACTCTGGCTCAATGAAAATCTGCCCACAGATGTTTGACTTGTTTCCTTTTAATCTGCTTATAACCGGTCTAAGCCATCTCTGGCTGTTGAAGCATCTCCTACCTCTTAGAGATTGTGTCCTTCTGTGGCCTTCAGCAAAAGCACTAGAACCCCACTGGACTAATCAGTCAGTCTCTCTCCCCCCACCTCTCCACTTCTATGTTTTCTTTCTTTTTTTTTTTAAAGATTTATTAATTTTATATATGTGAGTACACTGTAGCTATCTTCAGACACACCAGAAGAGGGCATCGGATCTCATTACAGATGGTTGTGAGCCACCATGTGGTTGCTGGGATTTGAACTCAGGACCTCTGGAAGAGCAGTCAGTGCTCTTAACCGCCGAGCCATCTCTCCAGCCCCACCTCTGTGTTTTCTGAGACGGGGTTTCTCTGTGTAGCCCTGACTGTCCTGGAACTCTCCCTGTAGACCAGGCTGGCCTTGAACTCCAAGATCCACCTGCCTCTGCCACCCAAGTGTCACCACCACCTGCCTTCAGCTTGCTCTTTCTAATGATAAAGACCATTTCCAAAGTCAACTTGGGGAGGAAAGGGTTTACCTCCCCATATTTATAGAGCTTATCCTGAATGAAAGTCAGGGTGGGAAGTCAAGCAGAGGCAGGAACCATGGTAAAGGCCATGGAGAAATGTTGCTTACGGGCTTGCTATCCACGGCTTGCTCAGCTTCCCTTTTTATACATCCTAAGACCATCTGCCCGGGGCTGGGAGGTACCCTCCACAGTGGACTAGCCCCCCCTTAGATACATTTTTCACCAAGCACATGTTCCCCTTGGACTTGCTTACAGGCCAATCTGATGTCCTAATGGAACATCCCTCTTCCCACTTGACCCTGGCTTGTGTCAGGTTGACAACTGCCCAGCACATGGTCCTTAGCGAATTAATTCTGGTTAACATAGTCTGACCTGGCCCTGAGATGTGGGCATCAAACACCACCTCTTACACCATCATGTCTCTTAGCAATGCCTGCCTCTTTATCGTTCTCCAGTCTCTGATGTCCTGGTGGACCCTCACTGGTAATAACCAGCACCTTTAATGGCCGGCATGAACGAGTCCACTGGGGACTGAATCATTTGTACCACTCCAGGGTAGGCTGTCTGTGTCTCAAGAAGACATGGACGGTTATAGCACCCTGCCTGTCTCTTGCTTCATTTCGAAGCTCTTAAACTGCTTTAAGCTGCTGGTTTAAAAGTCTTTTCTGATTCAGGAAGTTTCTGTGGCAGCCTTCTTTATGTCGTATTCCAGAAGTTTGCTGAAGACAGATCAGGAGCGGGTCTGTTACATGCTTCTTCAAGTTTCTATAAGTTGGGAAGTCACCCCCAATTGCAACTTCTAAAAAAATTGTATTTAGAGGAGCTGGAGAGATGGCTCAGTGGTTAGAGCACCCGACTGCTCTCCCAGAGGTCCTGAGTTCAATTCCCAGCAACCACATGGTGGCTCACAACCATCTCTAATGAGATCTGATGCCCTCTACTAGCATTCAGGTGTACGTGCAGACAGAGCATTCCTATAAACCATTTTTAAAAGATAGGTGGCTAGGTGGTGGTGGTGGCCCACGCCTTTAATCCCTGCACTTGGGAGGCAGAGCAGGTGGATCTCTGAGTTCCAGACCAGCCTGGTCTACAGAGTGAGTTCCAGGACAGCCAGGACTACATAGAGAATTCTCTCTCTCTGTCTCTCTCTGTCTCTGTCTCTCTGTCTCTCTGTCTCTCAAAAGACAACAACTAAACAAACAAAAATGGAAGGAAGGAAGGAAGGAAGGAAGAAAGGTATTTATTTTATTTTATGTGTATGAGAGTTTTGTCTACATATATGTCTGTGCACCATGTGAGTGCAATGCCCTAGGAGGCCAGAAGAGGACGTCAGACCCCCTGGAATGGAAATTATTGACAGTTGTGAGTCACTGTGTGGGTGCTGGGAATCGAACCTAGGTTCTCTGAAGAGAAGCCAGTGCTCTTAATCATGGTGTCATCAATGTGGGTGCAGGGAACAAACTCAGGTCCTTGCCGAGAGTAGCAAGAGATTGTCTCTCCGGCCCCTACAAATGTCTAAGTGTTTCACTGACATACCTATTATACTACCTAGAAAAGCAGTATCTGTTGTAAACACTCCTCATGTGGAATGTGGTAGTTTGGTTTGGTTACTGGTTGTGCTGGCCATAGAACGTAAGACTGTACAGGACAGGCGTGCGACCTGCCACTGAGCCACGTCACCAGCTGCTTCTGTGTGACTTCTGTCTTCTGCTCCTTTTTCCTGTTAGATATGTACTGTTTGCTGGGTGCGGTGGCTCATAGCTTATGAGTCTAGCATCTGGAAGGCAACAGCAGCTGTTTAAAGCCAGCTTCTGCTACATAAAGGGTTTGAGGCCAGCCAGGCCGGGCCACAGAGGATCTTTTCTCAAACAAACATAAAGAACCACTGAGATAGCTAAGCCAGTGAAGGTGCTTGCCACCAAGCCACAAGACCTGAATCCGGTCCTTGGGACCCATGTGGTGGAGGGGGAGAACCAAGTTTTTTTTTTTTTTTTTTTTTTTTATGTGTATGAGTGTCCTGCCTGCCTGTATGTATGCGTGCTCCCGGCATGCCTGGTGGCTATGGAGATAAGAGAAGGAAGTGGGATCCCACAAACTGTAGTTAAGGGTGGTTTTCAGCTATCATAGGAATGCTGGGAACTGAACCTAGGTCCTCTGGGAGAGCAACAGTTACTCTTTTTTTTTTTTTTTTCTTTTTTCAGAGCTGGGGACCAAACCCAGGGCCTTGCATGTGCTAGGCAAGTGCTCTACCACTGAGCTAAATCCCCAATCCCGCAGCAGTTACTCTTAACCGGGGAGGCATCTCTGCAGCCCTGAGAACCACCTCTGGCAAGTCACTACTGATCTCCATATCTTGCTGTTGCCTTGTGTGTGCACACACCGGTGCCTTCCCTAAACATCAAACAAATGTTTTGATAAAGTATTTGGGAGGGCATGATGCCTCATACCTGCAATTCCAGCACTCGGTGGATGTGGAAAAGGAAGAGTCGTGAGTTCAAGTGCGTTCAGTGCGGGCTACATAGCAAGACTTTGTCTCAAAAACAGGAAAGATTCATTGAGCCCTACAACTCAGTTCAGCAATGTCAATAAGTCTACAAACCTCTTTTTTATTGTTTTTTATTTTGTTTTTTTTGAGACGGGGCTCTTTATGTAGCCCTGGCTGTCCTGGAACTCGCTCTGTAGACTAGGTTGCCTTGAACTCACAGAGATCTGTCTGTGTCTGCCTTCCAAGTGCTGGGATCAAAGGCTTGGACTACCATGCCTGGCCCTATCAAATTCTTCTTTTTTTTTTTTTTTTTTTAATGGGAGCTGTGGGGAGGTAGAGACAAAATGATCAGGTGTTCAGAGTGACCCTTGCCTACACAGAGAGTTCCAACCCAGCCTGGGATATGTGAGCAGCCGCTGTCTTTGTAATTAACAATGAGGAAAACTGATGCTAATACAGAGGGCTGTCCAATTCTGGGTAACTGCAAGTGTCCTACCGTGATTCACCAAAGAACTGTCCCGGGCTGAGGACGTAGAGTGTTTGCCTCCCGTGCACAAAGCCCTGGTTCAATCTCCCAATCCCCAGCTCCATGCAAGCCCGGTGAGGTAGTGCATGCCTGTAATATCACCACTGAGAAGAACGTGTGTTAAAAGCCATTTTCAGTTACATTCGTTTCTAGGCTACCCTGGGATATAAAAGGCTGTGTCTCAACAGGAGAAAAATAAAGAGTGTGTGTGTGTAGTTCGGGGGAGATAGCTCAGTGGGGGAAGCATTTGCCCTGCAAGCCTGAGGACCTGAGTTTTGATGCTTTGCACCAGGTGTAAAAGCCAAGGGGGCACATACCTGTGACCTTAGCACAACGGGGTAGGGGAGGGAGCACAGAGAGTCCCTGAGGCTCTCTATCCAGCCAGTGCAGCCATAGTTAGAACTCTAGGCTGAGTGAGAAATTATGTCACCAAAACCAGGGTTAACGACAATAGAGCAAAACACCTGTAATCAGCTTCTGGCCTCTGCATGCAGCGTGTGTATTCGTGTGCACACGTGCACACACACACACGCACACGCACACACACACACTGAAGCCACCACCAAGAAAAATCCGTTTAAAGTGGTGGTATTCATTAACTAGGGCCGCCGAATCTGGCGGGCAGGTGAGGGGCGCTGTAGTTTAAACCTCATGGAACTTTGGACTCCCTGGGGTTAAGTGAGCCAAGAGAGGAGTGGCTGGGCTGCAGCAGATGCGGGTGTCTCACCATTTAGAGTGTAAAGGAGGCCCCGTGGCTAGTCTGTTCTCTGTTATTTCAAATGCACAGCAACCTTTCCCCTTGCTTTGTTTTTATCGGTTTGGGGGGTTCATTTTTATTACCTCTGGAGTGTGTATGTGTGTCTGTGGGTGTGTACTCACACGTGTGTGTATGGAGATCAAAGGACAACTTTGTGGGGTTCTCTCCTACTATCTCCTGCGGTTCAAACTCAGGTCATCAAGTTTTGCAGTAGGCAAGCCCTTTTATCCCTTGAGCCATTTTGTCAATGTCTTATTAAGTCTTTAGCGTTATTCTACAAAGTCAAGTTTTGTTATTTCTATATGTATACTTTTGTCATTATATTCTTTGTTCTTATTCATGCCTCCTCTCCCCACCCCCACCCCCGCCACACCTCACACAAGCCTCCCCCAATCCCTTATCTTTTGTTGAGACACTGTTTTACTGACAGGCCTAGAACTCAACAGGTAGGGCAAACTGGTCTCAAAATCCCGGCAATCTTGCTTCTGCTTCCTGAGTGCCAGGGATTACAGGCCTGCACTACTGAGCCCAGTTTACGTCTAGGAAAAGCCTTATCTCTGTAAGGGCTCAAAACAAACTGTCACAATGGGAAGGGGACTGCTAGGCCAGGGTTGTGACTCAGGGAGGAGAGAGAGAGAGAGAGAGAGAGAGAGAGAGAGAGAGAGAGAGAGAACACACACACACACACACACACACACACACGTATGCACACATGCACACACATGGGGGATGCAGGTGGGGGAGATTGCAGCTGGGGGAATCGGGGTGGAGGGGTGGGGGGTGGTCAATCCTGAGCACCTAATAAATCTGGGGGGGGGGGATGGTACATGTCTATAACCCTGGCATTCAGGCCTTGAGGCAGGGGATCACATGTTCAAGGTCATACTCAACTGTATAAAAATAATCGAGGTTTGTTTGGGCTAGAAAAAGGAAAGAGAAAAAGACTCGCAGTGTTATTTCTACTCAGGGAGACTGCGTATGCACAGCTATTGGCCTGTCAGTGTAGACCATCTGATTGCTGTGGGCTGGCACCAGGTGACGGTTAGCCCTGCAAGTGTGAAGTCAGTGAAGGGCCCCACGGTTTGGTTTGTTTTCATTTTTTCAGATTATTCAATTTTCTCTTACGTGCAAGAGTGTTTTGCCTGCTTGCACGTCTATGCACCACGTGTGTGCCAGGTGCCCACAGAAGTCCAAAGAGGGCATTGGATCCTCGGGAACTGAAGTTAAGGGCGGTTGTGAACCAGCATGTAGGTGCTGGGAACCGAAGCCACTGGCATCCTCAGTGGAAAGCAACACGTGCCCTTCACTGCTCAGCCCTCTCTCCAGCTCCTTTAAAATTTTTCATAATTATATTTTTTATTTATGTATTCATTGCGTTAGGTGGGAACCAGTATATGCCGCAGTGTTCCGTGGAGGTCAGATGACAGACGACTTCTGGGAATCAGTTTTCTCCTTCCATTATGGTTATCCTGGAATTCAAGCCCAAGCTGTCCGCTTAGGCAGCTGGCACTTTTACCACAGAGCCATCCTTCTGTCCCTTCAAGTGCCCTACTACGGAGGGCACTTGATTTGTTTGGGACAAGCATTGACTCTGTGGTAATGTGAGATCTCACCTGCAGCAGACAGCTGAGCGACTTGGTGCTGGCCGCAGAGTTTCTGGTGGTCTGAGAGAGGAAGGAATGACCTCATACACACAGGATAAATGGAGGGTGCTTCCTGACCAGGGGAGTAAAGATCTCGGGCGTCACTTGCATGGAAAAGGGAAATCACGGGATTTTCACCATCTGTGTGTGCGTGTGTGTGTGTGTGTGTGTGTGTGTGTGTGTGTGTGTGTAATGTAGTCCAGTCTGCAACTTGGTCCCACTTTCCTTCCAAGTTAAAGGGAGTATGACCAGGGGTTGGGGATTTAGCTCAGCGGTAGAGCGCTTGCCTAGCGAGCGCAAGGCCCTGGGTTCGGTCCCCAGCTCCGGGGGGGGGGGGGGGGGAGTATGACCACACTGGGTCTATGCAGGGACGGGGTACTAGAGAAGCTGTTTTCCAAACTCTCTCCTGATAGCAGTAGAGAGGCCAGCCCAGGAGTCATTCTTATTGCTACACTGTGGTCTTCTGGTTGAGGCGGAGTCTGGTGGGTTCTTTCATCCTTTCAGCGGGGTCTCATCCACAGCACCTTCCTTTATGCCTTCTCACCTCCTCCAGCTTCGCGTCTCTCCACTACTGAGGCGTTCATACTCTCTGCATACTAATGAATCACTTATCCCACTAAATGTAAAAATTTTAAGCAATCAAAGGCTTAAAGAGGGCCGATGATGGTGGCTCCTAGGGTGAGAACAAGCCACGACTCAGAAAGACTGGGGGACCCGGATGCAGACGGATAGCTGTAAAAAAAAAAAGGGGGGGGTGTCTGTGGATAAGAGAAGGGGAGCCTGAGTCTGCATAGGGAAGAAGGAGGGGACTCCCAGATCTAGCCGGTCAGCCTGGCTCCAGCCAAGCCGGCTGTTTCCTGCCCTGGCTGACCCCCCACCCCGGAGCGGGACCCAGGCAGGGCGGTGAGGAAGGGCAGGGGGTGGGGAGCACTACTTGCGGCAGGAAGATAAGTGCACAGGGACAAGAGGTCATCACAGGTCTCCCGCGTCCTCTGGGGGCGGGTATTTGGCAGACTCCCAGGTGCCCCAGACTCCTACCTCAGAGTTTCCAGACCCTGTACTAATTACCTTAAATTAAAGTCTCCTTACTGCAGCCCTTAAGGGACCGACTTAGGTAGCAGCACCTCTCTCATCCAACCACCCTGCGCTGGGCACTACCGGAGCCCAGATGTAGATGGGAAACCATCTCTCCTGGACCCTCCCCTCAAACTAATGGATGAGAGGGGGTGTTAGCAAATGAGAGGAAGGGCCCTCCCAGCCATCCCGAGGGCCCCTAAGAGCCAGACAGGAAACAGCCTCAGGAAAGAGCCACAGTGGTCCCTACCCCCCCCCCCCCCCGTCCCGCCCTGGAGGTCAAGGCTGCAGGCGGTGGGGAAGTGTCACCCTCCTTTAAAAATTGGAATGAGGTGTTATGGAGATCCCTCACCCTCTCTAACACGCCTGCCTTTTATTTACACCACCTATACTTCTTTGGGTTTCAAACCACTTTTTCCAGCGTTGGGTTGCTCGCACAGTGTGTCTCCAGTACTTAACATGCACGCTACTATTGTGAGAGTGCTCCCTCTGGAGATATCCGAGCTGGGATTGTTGCTTGGGGTCCGGAGGTCCGTTGGGAAGCTCTCCGTGCCCAAACGCAAAGTTTTAACCTTCTCCTCCTAAATGCAATCCGCTGCTCCAACTAGGAGGCAGGGGGCGCATCCAGATGTGGAATCTCAGGTCCCGCTGCAAGGTCAGAGCAGGCTTTGTGTGTGTCGTGTGCGCATTTACGCACACATCTATGAGGCCTGCTAGGTTCAAACCAGTCCCGAGGGTTCCTGGGCTCCTGCCCCAACATGCACAATCAAAGGTAGTAGGTATGGGACACCCAGCACCCCTGGACAGTCCCTAAGTTCCACACAGGCCGCCCCTCCCCCTCTTGCAAACTTTCTCCTAACTTCCCGACAAGCACTTTTCGGTCGCCCCCCTCATGAATTATTCAGCAGCATAGGAGCCAATCAGCTCCCCTGCCCACCCTCCTCCCAGAGAAGCCGGGGCTCCAGGGTGTTGGAAGATGGGGCGGGGGTAGAGGGGGGGGGACTCTGACACGGGACTGTCTCCGCCTCCTATGCGCCCCTCCCTCCTAGGCCAGGCGCCGCCCGACTCAGTCTCAACTCGGCCCAGCTCTGGCCCAGCCTGTCTCCCTCGCTCTGTTCGGTCCCCACTTTGGCTTCTACCCGCTTTGACCGCAACCGGCGCACTCAGCTTGGCGGCGCGAGAGCCACCTACCACTCCAGGGAGCGAGCAAGATCGCGAGCAATCGGCCTACCCCAGCCAGCCAGGGCGGGACCTCCGAAGCCCCGAAGGGACCCCTAACTCTCAGCCACGTCCCGATCTCCGCCCGCCCAGCGACGGCCACTGCCAGGACGTCCCCCCTTAAGGCTGGCCTCCCCGCGCGCGCGCGCTGCGGCGGGGACGTGGGGGCCGCACCTGAGCGCGGGTGCCCGGCGCGCCCGCATGGGCCATCGCTGAGAGGCCCCCGACGGAAAGTCCCAGCTGCAGAGTCGGTGTGCACCCGCCCAGGGGAGGGTCAGACCTGGGGGGGCCAGGGCCCCCCAAACTCGGATCGTATTCAGCCAAAGTGAGGCGGCGCCATGGAGCTCAGAGCGCTGCTGTGCTGGGCTTCCCTCGCCACTGCTTTAGAAGGTGAGTTTCCTTAGGGGTGCCCCCTGTTCTTGGGGTCCCTAAAGTTGTGCCTTAGAGTGTAGAAGCTGTTCTTTAACTCCGGCACCCCTTAACCACTTCGGACCAATAGCACTAGAACGGGAGGGGGCGGGGAGGCGGCGGCCTGGCGGGGAGTGGGGTTTTTCTTTTGTTTGGGAAAGAGATGGAGTCGAGAGCTCAGACCCCGGACCTTCCCTTACCCAGCCTTCTAAACTCTCTATCCTGATGCCAAAGGCCCTTGACAGTCTTCCTTTTCCTGTCCACCCTAATGTTCAGAACTATCCCCCAAAGTTTTTATCCACCCCCTCCACCTCTGGCTAAACTCCAGGGGAAAGTTCCTGAAGGGGCACTGGCAGGAGAGGCAGACCCCAACTAGGCCAGGCCGTAAAGCGACCCCCACCGTCACTTCTCTAGCATTCACACCTGGACTCACACCTCAACCCCACACCTCAGTCAGGATGGCCCCATCTCCAGCCTCACTCTTAAACTCCCAAATGGCTGGCCAGTCTACTGACCTCGTGCGTGCATGCGTTCGGACTCTCTTTTCTTGTTTTTCTCAAGGCTGTACCCCAACCTTTTAAATGTCACTTAGACCTCAACTTTCCCCAAGGCTGTGGCTTTCTTCCAACCACACAAACCCACAGAAACTGCCTAACACCGGCCTGAGTCGCCCTAATTCACCCCAGCTGGCCACCTCCTGGCCCGCCTCAGATTTCTCTCTGTGTGTGTGTGTGTGTGTGTGTGTGTGTGTGTGTGTGTTTTTTCCTTCTGTATTCCTCTCCAAATGCCTCTTCATATCTGTGAGCCCCTAGCTCCACATCCCTCTTGGGGCTGCACAGGACTCATAACTCCCCTTCTCTGCTTCCCTAATCTCTTTTCAATGAATTCGGTTCCCCCACAACCTCCCTTGCTGCTTAGAATCAAAGGCGTATCTGGGGAGTGGGCCATGCATGGGAGGGGGGCGTCGCTTGCTGAAGCGTTGGAATCAAAGGAGTTTGGAAAATCCTGCTCCCACTAGTCTGGGCAGTGCTGTTTGGGCTGATCAAAGTGTGGGAATGGGGTGGGGGTGAGGAAAGGCCTTGGGCTCCTGGGGAGGAGGAAGTCAAATGGGCAGAGAACCCATGAAGTGTGTTTGGAGGGAAAGACAGATGCCAACAGGAAATGCCCCTCCTCACGTGTGTTACCTGGACGGTTCTCAAGCCCCTCCCTACAGCTGTGCCAAGGGCATTTATTTTACTGGCGTTTGCCCCTACCCCCAAAAAAAAGCAAATTCTTGTTTCCCTATTTTTACAGGTGAAGCTTCACTTTTAAAGTGAAGCTTTAGAGATGTTAATTAGTTTATCCAAGGCCACGTGCCCTAAAGAAGGTGTAAACTGAGAGGGGGGGAGGGGGAAGGGGAGGGGAGGTCAACCCGGAAATGGAGCCCTGGAGGGCTGGAGGTGAGAGGTGGGCCTGGGAACTGGTGGACCGAAGTGAGCTGGAGGCCAACAGGTGTGATCTAGGTGCAGGGAAAGTGAGTCTGAGTTCAGCTTAGCAGGCTGAAGAGCTGCCTGTGTGTAAGCACAGACAGTGTGTAAATTGGAGACAGGAAAACGCTATCCAGGCTGGAACAATGGAGGGTGGGGACGGCAGCCTCTATCCACCCCCTTCCCAGAACCCTGGGCATCCTGTCCCCAATGTGTTCTGCTGTCTCCTGCCACCCAGGAGAGGGGCCCCTAGGCTTTGCCTCCAGCTGGTCAGGTTCCTGCCTGCCCCCTACACCCAGAGACATCACTGGGAACTTTGAGGTGCTGCCTCCCTCATCTACCCTGTCTCTCAGCACGGCACTCCGGCACTCCTCTCTCAAAGCGCCAAAGGGGAGGGTGGGACCGGGTCCCAGGTGTTCTGCTGGCTCCCCTGGAGGCCCTCTCTCAACACCCATGTGGTTCCCAGACTCCTGCCCCCTCCCGGGTTGCCCTATCCTCACCAGGGGATTCCCCAATATCCCCCCCCACCTCACCCCTTGTATTGCCAGAGGTCTCTGCAGTTCTCCTAATCCCTTTCTGGGTCAGCACCATGTCTATTCCCCTCAAATGATCCCAGAGCCCTGCCAGGTGTGTTCACGCACAGCCCCCCCCCCCCAAAACCTCCTCCTTTCTTTCTCCTAACCAAGTCCAGATGTGGCGAGGCCTCGCCAGAGCTGCGAGGCGGGAACCCAAGAGTCCAGGCTTCCAGAACTTACTTCTCTGGTGGTAGCGAGTGGGGGAGGTGCTCTGCCTAGGGCGAGGGCATCACCTTGAAGGATTGGGGTGTCTGGTGTGAAAAGGGGGCAGGGACTGGGATGAGGAATAGAGTTGGGATGGAAGCCAATTTTGGCACTTAGGAAAGGGAGGGAGTGTGGAGCCTAAGACAGGCCTATAGGAAATCTTAGCTTCTACCCAAGGGGCAAGGCCAGGACCAGGGGTTTGTCCTGTTTTTTGCTTCTAGACAAGATCTCATGTAATTCAGTCTAGGGACAAACTCACTATGTGGTAGGGTCTGGTCTTGAACTCTTCATCTTTCTGTCTCCACCTCCCAAGTGCTGGCTGGGATCACAGGGATGTGCTACCAGGCCCAGAACTTTCTTTTCTTTTGAGATGCTGGGGGTGAAGCCTAGAAACTGACCACACAGAGCAAGCACCGTAGCTGAGGCATGCCCTGCCTTCCCTGACCCTCTCTCTGGCAAATGCCGAGATTCAGCCCAAGAGCGACCTTCTTCGGGCTTCCTGAATTGTGTGCACTTTTTAACTTCCAGCAAGGGTTTCCCTCATTTTTCTGATTACAGCCCCTTCCGGGGAAAACTAGAAGCTGTCCAGTGCCCAACATCTGCTGGTGGAGATGGCACTGGGGACAGGGCAGTGGGCAGGTTCATCAGGGAATGCTACCTCCAAGCCTGAAGACATGCTTTGGGTTTTTAAACACACACACACACACACACACACACACACACAGTACACACACACACATACTGTACATACACATACATACACAGACACCGTACACACACACACACACACAGACACAGTACACAAACACACATACTGTACATACACATACATACACAGACACTGTACACACACACACACACAGACACAGTACACACACACATACTGTACATACACATACATACACAGACACCATACGTACACACACACACACACACACAACACACACACACACACAGAGATACTGTACACACAGAGACATACATGATTTCCTTTATGTGAGGTGGGAGACAAAGAAGAGTTATCTTGTGCATCACACTCAGAGAACACGTGAGGGTTGGCTCTCTCCTCCCACCATGTGGGTCATGAGGATGAAACTCAGGTCTGCAGGCTTGGCGGCTAGTGTGATTATCTCTTTGGCCCAAGAGAATAGTTTGCTGCCTCCGGGAACTAGAACGACAACCCACTCGCTCTCATTCCCGTGTGTTCCCAGCAAACCGTTGGCCCTACCTCTCACGCACCTCCCCCAAGGGCTGACTTTGTCTCTCTGTCTTAGAGACCCTGCTGAACACAAAACTGGAGACGGCAGATCTGAAATGGGTGACTTACCCTCAGGCAGAAGGCCAGGTAAGAGCTGGAGGGGAGCTGAGGCAGGAGGTTGCACAGAAACACTCCGAGATACTTGTCTCCTGTAGCCCCTCTGACCCTAACTAGAGGCCCTGACTGACGGCTTCCCATCTCTGCACAGTGGGAGGAGCTAAGCGGCCTGGATGAGGAACAGCACAGCGTGCGCACCTATGAGGTGTGCGATATGAAGCGTCCAGGGGGCCAGGCACACTGGCTGCGCACTGGCTGGGTCCCACGGCGAGGTGCTGTCCACGTGTATGCCACGATACGCTTCACCATGATGGAATGCCTGTCCCTGCCGAGGGCCAGTCGCTCCTGCAAGGAGACATTCACCGTCTTCTATTATGAGAGCGAAGCCGATACTGCCACGGCCCACACGCCAGCCTGGATGGAGAACCCCTACATCAAGGTACCACAGTGGGGCTCAGCAGCCTCTCTAGGGCCTTTGGCGGATCAACGGGGCTACGAGCAGTTAAGTCTAGGGAAGAAAGTGCTGGAGTTGTTGTGGATAGAAGGGAAGAGTACAGGTGAACTGCCTCTCCTGTGTAGGGAGGTCCAACTCAAGCTGCTTTCACGACATCACGCGCGACATCTCGGCAGACCTGCCCGCGGACCTGCTCACTTCTGGGCCCTTCTGTATTCATTTGCATGTCTGTCAATATCGGGTCCTCCCACACGCCCGGATCTGGATATCACCTGCTACTTCTTACTTCTTTCCGGTTCCTCCACACAAAGCTCGTACCTGTGCTTTCTTTGTTCTTGAGACAGGGTGTTGTGTAGCCTAGGCTAGCCTCGAAATCGCTGCACAACCAAAGCCGGCCTTGATCCTCTTGCCTCTACCTCCTGAGTGGTGGGTGCCGTTGTACTTGGCTCGTGGCTGTCTTTTTATTCATTTCTTTGTTGTATTTTGAGACAAAGTCTACCTCTGTAGCCCTGGCTGTCCTAGAACTCAATCACAGAGATCCACCAGCCTCTGTCTCCTGAGCACTGGGATTAAAGGTGTGCAGCACCATGCCTTTCTTCTTTATCTATTTCTTTGACTTATTTTATGTGCATGCGTGTTTTGTTCCAGTATATGGAGTCACTGATAGTCATAAGGAATGTCACATAGGTTCTGGGAATCGAACCCGTGTCCTCTGTAAGGTCAAGTGCTCTTAACTGTTGAGCCATTGCTCCAGCCCTGTCTTGTAAATTCCGGTTTCCAGCACCAGCCACACCTTGCCTCCTGAGCTATGGCTGTGCTGCCCAGATTGTCTTTGAAACTACTGAACTCAAAGTAATCCTTGGATTTAGCTCCTCCATTTTGTTAACCCATAAAGGGGACCAAAACCTGGGCTTTGAGGACAGACAGAACCCTGAGCTAGCCTGAAACACCTGATCCTCCTGCCTCCACCTCCCAAGTGTTGGGATTACAGTTATATAACATCATACCTGACATCTTTATGTGTGCATGTGTGCATATGTATATATGTATACATATATGTGTATGTATGTATGTATGTATGTATGTAGTATGTATTGTGTGCATGGATGACTATGCCACAGTGATAGCCTGGAGGTCAGTCAGAGACGACTCTCAGGAGTTGGTTCTCGTTCTCTCCTCTCACTGAGGTTCCAGGCATAGAACTCAGATCCTTTCCCTTAGTGGCAAGCACTCTTTACCTCCCTGGCCATCTAACCAGCCCTGGTTTTTCCTCTGTAAGAGGAGTATGTGCTCTTGAGTGCTGAATATCCCTCCAACCTTTGTGGGTTTTCTTTGTCTTTTATTCCTTCCTTCTGATTTGTTTTTGTTAACTTTCTCTTTCCTTCCTTCTTTCTTTCTTTCTTTCTTTCTTTCTTTCTTTCTTTCTTTCTTTCTTTCTTCTCTCACTATGTAGATCAAGTTAACCTTGAACTCAGATCTGTCTGCCTGCCTCTTGATTGCTGGGTCAAAGGCATGTGCCACCATGGTCAGGTTTTTGTTCACATATATATCTTAAAACTTATTTGTTTTTATTTTCTGTGTCTGAATGCTTGCCTGCATATGTGTGTGTGTCTGTGCACCATGTTCATGCCTGATGCCCAGAGAGGCTAGAAGAGGACATCAGAGCTCCTGGAACTGGAGTTATATAGACAATTGTGAGCTACTGTGTGGGTGCTGGGAATTGAACCCTGGGCCTCTGCAAGAATAGCCAATGCCTTTAGCTGCTTAGCCATCTCTCTAGACCGTGTTTGGTTTTTGAGATCTCACATATAGCTCAGGCTGACTTCAAATTCTCTTACGTAGCCAGGGGTGACCCTAAACTCCTGTTCCTCCTGCTCCTGCATCCTCAGTGCTGAGATTACAGGTGTGTGTTAGAGATGAGCCCAGGGCCTCATGAACCAACTTATGTACTTCCCCACCCCTAAAAGATGATTTTTATTTTTACAAATCTTCACCCAGAACGAGTCATTGACTTCCCATGGAGTGCCAGCATCTGAGGTGAGAATCTTAGGCTCTTAGGCTCCAGAGTGGGTGGCCACCCTGGCTCCTGCCGCACACAGTGATCTATCTGTCCTTGATTCTTTCATTTCTCTGTGCCTCTGAGGTCATGCGCAGGTATCTATGAATGAATATTCCCAGACCAGATGAATCATTGGGGAACTGAGGCAGGACAAAGTGGAAGAAGTGTAGCCCAGCAAGCTTTAGTGGAAGGCAGACGTGTGCTGAGATGTACAGACGTGTGCTGGTCACGCTGGATCAGTCACTCAGTTGTGCCACTCAGCAGTCACGAGGCCGGGGCCAGACTAGAAGCATTGCCTAAATAAGTAGAGGGTTGCCTGCCTATCATCCCAGCACTTGAGAGGTGGAGGTAGGAGGATCTCTCTGAGTTCAAGGCCAGCCTGGTCTATAGAGTGTGTTCCAGAACAGCCAAGACTACACGGAGAAACCCTCTCTTGGAAAAACCTTGGTTACATAGCAAGTTTGAGTCCAGCTTGGACTACAGAAGACTGCATATTTATGTGTGTGTGTGTGTGTGCGCGCGCGTGTGTGCGCGCGCGTGTGTGTAAATATATGTACATACATATACATGTGCATATATGTATATATGAATATATTGTATATGTGTATATATGTATGTGTATACACATATGAAATACACACATGAATATATATTGCATGTGAATATATAATATTTATATATATACACACAAATGCACATATTGTGTATAAATTATACATATACATGTATACATGTATATGTATATATACATTTTCTATACATGTATGTATATACACATATATGTATTTGTATATATTTTTTCTATATTCTACATATGCATTTTATATATAGTCTTTATATTTTTTAAGAGATTTATTTACTATATATAAGTACACTTGTAGCTGTCTTTAGACACGCCAGAAGAAGGCATCAGATCTCATCACAGATGGTTGTGAGTCACCATGTGGTTGCTGGGATTTGAACTCAGGACCTCTGGAAGAGCAGTCAGTGCCCTTAACCACTGAGCCATCTCTCCAGCCCCCTCTATATTCTCTCTATACATACACATACACACACACACACACACACACACACACACACACACACACACACACACACACACACACGAAATACACATCATGGAGGGTAGAAGGAAGGCTCTCCACAGGAGGTGAGACAGAAGGGATCTGTGAAGAAGGTAGTCCACCAGAGATCCCAGAGGACGTGGGATGGTGGTGATAAACCTGGGTTCTCCTGGCAGGTGGACACAGTGGCCGCGGAACATCTGACTCGGAAGCGCCCTGGAGCTGAAGCAACAGGGAAAGTTAACATCAAGACGCTGCGCCTGGGTCCTCTCAGCAAAGCCGGCTTCTACCTGGCTTTCCAGGACCAAGGAGCCTGCATGGCCCTGCTCTCCTTGCATCTCTTTTACAAGAAGTGCTCCCGGCTGGTCACGAACTTGACCTACTTCCCCGAGACGGTGCCTCGGGAGCTCGTGGTGCCAGTGGCAGGTAGCTGCGTGGCCAATGCCGTCCCTACGGCCAGCCCCAGCCCCAGCCTCTACTGCCGGGAAGATGGTCAGTGGGCTGAGCAGCAGGTCACGGGCTGCAGCTGCGCGCCAGGGTACGAGGCCGCGGAAGGGAACAAAGTGTGCAGAGGTGAGAACGGAAGTACCCACCCACTGTCTCAGGTGGGGCCAGCGCGCGTGTCTTCCTGCTCTCATCCCTTAGGATTTGGGGCTACCCCCTCTCCCAATTTTATCTTAGTACAGTAGAAAGTAATATTTAGAATTCTGTTAATTCAGGGGCTGGGGATTTAGCTCAGTGGTAGAGCGCTTACCTAGGAAGCGCAAGGCCCTGGGTTCGGTCCCCAGCTCCGAAAAAAAAAGAACCAAAAAAAAAAAAAAAAAAGAATTCTGTTAATTCATTGGTAGTAGGCTCTTGACGCCAGAGCACAACAGTCGGAAGTCCATTCTCTTTCACCAAGTGGATCCCGGGGGCCAGACTCTGGGCACCTCTATCCAGCCTTTGAAGTGTCCTACTTTAAGCGATTGTCACTGAGCAGCAGCTGGGATACTTTACTTTATTTGTTGTGAATGTCCTCTCATTTGCTGATGTGAATGGATCTCTGTCCCCCATTTGGTTTGGGTTTTGTTGTTCCATATTCATTATTATCTTTTAAATGCAGGTGCCCGTGATTCAAACTCAGAGCTTTGCATTTGAATTTTCATTTGTTTGTTTTGTTTAGAGATTTGCTTGTTTTGTGTGTATGGTCCTTAGGGGGTGTGGCTTGTGCTGTTGATTCGTCGTCTTCCCCCTCCCTCCTAGCGTGGTCAGAGGTCAGCTCGCAGGCGTTCTAGTCAAGTCACTAGACTTGGTGGCGAGTACTTTTACCCCTTGAACCAGCTTGCCGTCCCGTAAATGACTTCATTTTCACAAATGTCCACCTAAAATTAGCCAGTCGTTACTTTTGGAATGTTGGCAACATCCGTGCGTTTGGACTGGGGTCTGAGGTTTTACATACCATCCTAAACACAGGACTTTGCAAAGTCCATTCTGGGTGATACAGCAAGCTAAAACATTGTCTTTGCTGGTGACTTCCGTGCTGCAGAGGTCCTAAGGCCTTCCGTGCATCTCCTGGTATTTTGTTTGTGGTTTTTGTTTTTGTACTGGGATTAGGTCTGGGTTTATAGCACAGGCTGCTTTCCAGCTCGTGGATCCTCCCTCTCAACACAGCCTCCTGAGCTTGTTGCTATGACTGGCTTATCTCTTCTTTGGGTGTTTCTTGTTGTTGGTTTGTTTTTTGTTTTTGTAATTGAAAAGGATTTATTTTTCAAATGATTTGTATATGTGAGGTCATGTGTCCTTGAGACATTGTATCTCCCCTGGGGCTTGAATTGCAGGCTGCTGCTGCCAGCCTTCCAATATAGGTGCTCGGAGCTGAACTCTGGTCCTCTGCAAGAGCAGTGTGCTCTCCTAACCTCTGAGCCACCTCTCCAGCCCTTATTTTTGTTTCTGAGACAGTCTCACTATGTAGCTCAGGCTGACCTTGAACTTGCCTCTGGCTTCCAAGGGCCGTCTGTAATTATAGGATGGGAAAATGTCTGACTTCTACACTCACACAGGCTTTCTTAATGCTTCACACGTCATATGTTAGCTATCTTGCATTTTTTGAAGTAATTCTATATATTTGGCAGCGTGCGTTTAAAATTAATCTGATGGCTGGGAATGTGATAGAGAGCTTGTCTAGGGTACACAGAGTCCTGGGGCTCCATCCTCTCCACCTTGTAAATTGGATATGGTGGTGCACAGCTGTAATCCCAGCACCTGGGAGGCGGACACAGATAAATCACAAGTTCAAGGTTATACCTGGCGATATATGGAATTTGAGGTCAGGATATATCAGATGCTGTCTATAAGTCTATTAATAAAATAGTATGAGAGGGTCTCACCAGACTGCCACGGTCAGGGTTAGGCAGGGTGAGGGATGACCCCCTCTTTTTTTTTTTAAGATTTATTTATTTATTTAATATATATGAGTACACTGTAGCTGTCTTCAGACACACCAGAAGAGGACATCAGACTTCATCATAGATGGTTGTGAGCCACCATGTGGTTGCTGGGATTTGAACTCAGGACCTCTGGAAGAGCAGTCAGTGTTCTTAACCGCTGAGTCATCTCTCCAGCCCCTACCCCCTCTTTCCTGGCCAGACTCTCACTCATTCCTGAGCTCTGCATGCAGGTTTTGGTTTTGTTTCAGAGTTGGAAGATTCTTTTTAAAGTTTAAATTTGTTTAAGCTTTATGCGTGTGTGTTGCCTGCATGTATGTGTTTATATCTGTGCCTGAGGTCAGAAGGGGCCACTGGATCCCCTGGAATGATGTTTGTAAGGCACTTCCTGGTCTGGGAACTGAACCCAGGTCCTCTGGAGGAGCCGCCAGTGCTCTTAGGCACTGAGCCATCTTCCTGGTCTTCAGTTCTGTTCTGTGTTTTGATAGACGTCTTTGTTCTCTCCCTCAGCCTGTGGCCAGGGGACCTTCAAGCCCCAAATAGGAGAAGAGCCCTGCCTGCCATGCCCAGCCAACAGCCACTCTAATAACATTGGGTCTCCTGTCTGCCTGTGTCGGATTGGGTATTACCGGGCCCGCTCGGATCCCCGCAGTTCGCCTTGTACCAGTAAGCTTCCATTGTCTAGGGGTGAAGGACATCTGATGCTGCCCTGTGTGTAGCTCATTGGGGAGAGAGTATGGACTCTCTGTTGCTAGTGGTAAAGCCCCATGAAACAAGGGAGGAAGGAATTTATTTTAGCGTAACTCCAGGATGTAGTCCATTGGCACGGGGAAGTCAAGGCAGGAACAGCCAGTCGTATCACACCCAGAGTCAAGAACAGAGAGAAAGGAATGTACCCACGTTTGCTTGATTGTTTGCTTGCTTGTGCTCAGTCTGATTTCTCTCTTCTCACAAAGTTCAGGACCTACTTTGTAGGGAATGGTGCCACCCACAGTGGGCTGGGTCCTCCCATATCACTTACTTATCAAGAGAATCCCGCACATACACACCCATAGGCCAACTTAACATAGACAGTATCTCATCAAGACCTTCTCCAAGTGATTTTAGGTTGTGTCAAGTTGCTGAAGACAGCCCTCATGCTTCCCAGCTTTAACCTTACCTCTAACACTTCAGAAGATTAGTGTGACTGTCCTTTAGGGTTGTCTCCTCCTACACTCTACCTGATTCTCTTTTCCCGCAGCCCCACCCTCTGCTCCAAGAAGCGTAGTTCACCATCTGAATGGCTCCTCCCTGCGCCTGGAGTGGAGTGCCCCCCTTGAGTCTGGAGGCCGAGAGGACCTCACTTATGCTGTACGCTGCCGAGAATGCCGTCCTGGGGGTTCCTGCTTGCCCTGTGGGGGCGACCTGACTTTCGACCCTGGTCCTCGAGACCTGGTTGAGCCCTGGGTGGCAATCCGAGGGCTGCGTCCTGATGTCACCTATACCTTTGAGGTTGCTGCTTTGAATGGTGTGTCTACCTTAGCCACCGGACCACCTCCTTTTGAGCCTGTCAATGTCACCACTGACCGTGAAGGTAAGACTAGGGGACAGATGGGGAAGGTGTTGATGAACTGACTGCCTGCTGAGCATGTGGAAGACCCTAGTTAGAACTCCAGTGCCACATAAATCAACACTTGGGGAGTGGAAGCAGGGAAATCAGGAGTTCAAGGTTATCCTCAGCTAGTACGTGAGACCTATCGGCAGAAAGTAATGATTTTTAAAGGTATAGAGGGGACAATGGGATCAAAGTATATTATGTGTTTATATGGGAATGGCATAGCTAAGCCTTCTGCACAGTTACTGTGCTCTAATAAACTTTAAAAGATGGAGGAAGGGGGATTGGGGATTTAGCTCAGTGGTAGAGCGCTTGCCTAGCAAGCGCAAGGCCCTGGGTTCGGTCCCCAGCTCCGGAAAAAAGAAAAAAGAAAAAAAAAAGATGGAGAAAGGGGGGCTCAACGTACTTATAATCAAATCATAGTCCCAGTGTTTTGGGAATCAGAGGCAGAAAGTTCCGAAGTTCAAGGCCAGCCGGAGCTACTACTCGAGACTCTGCCTCACAGAGAGAAAGGAGTTACTGACTCTGCCTCTGCTGCCTGTGCTCTGGGATTACAAGTGACTAAGATGTCTGCCCAGCATCTACCTGGGTGCTGGAGGTCCAAATGCCTGTGCATTTGCTTACTGGGCCACGTCCCAGACCCAGACTGGTTCTTGTCCTTTTTCCCCTTTTCGAGACAGCAGCTTGCCATGTAGCTCAGGCTAGCTTCAAACTCAGCGTTCTCTTGTCTCCACCTCCAGCGTGCTCAAAGGGAATTATTTTTTCAAAGATGAATTAATTTATATGTGTATGTGCGCCTGCATGTGTTTATATGAACAATACGTGTGGAGGTGCCCAGGGAGGCCAAAAGAGGGTATTGCCTCCTCTGGAACCGCAGTTACAGGCTGCGGTGAGCTACCGGGTGTTGGTGCTGGGACCAGACCTGGGTCCTCTGCAAGAGCAGTAAGTGCTCTTAACCACGGAGCCATCCCCAGCTCCTTAGGATGGATTAATTCATGGAGGTAGAGCCCTGGAGGAGGAATTAGGAAAGCAAACCCCTAGGGTTTGTGGTCTGGCCCAGTGTTAGAGCGTTTGCCTCACACGTGTAGGGCCCTGACCGCCTCCCCAGCACTGCGGGGATGCGGATAGGGCAAGAATTGGAAACTGTTAATTGCTAGACTTTGCAGCAGGGCGCACTGGGTTTCTCTCTCCTGCAGTGCCTCCCGCGGTGTCTGACATCCGAGTCACTCGGTCCTCACCCAGCAGCTTGATCCTGTCATGGGCTATCCCCAGAGCACCCAGTGGGGCCGTGCTGGACTACGAGGTCAAGTATCACGAGAAGGTAAGACTCTGGCCCAGGCTCTGACCCAGATAGGGGGTCTGGTGGGCATTGAACCAGAGCTGGGATACCAGGTTTTGAAGACATCCGGTGAGCAGTGCAGTTCCAGGCCTAACTCTACAACCACAGGCCAGCCCTTGGGGTTCTCTAAGCCTCAGTGACTGTTATCTATAAAATAGTTATAAAATATATATAAGTAAAGAGGTGTAATAAACAAATATATAAACAATAAATAATGTATAAATATAAAATTTTATTTTAAATAAAGTTAATAAATATATATATATGTATACATAAATAAATATAGTTATATACCAGGCACATTGAACTACTGTGAAGGGTTGTCAGAATGACTCAGTGGTAGAGTCCCTGCCTAGAATCCCCCAGTGAGGGGCCGGGGGCGTGGCTCACTGGTGCAGCACCTGCCTAGAATCCCCCAGTGAGGGGCCGGGGGCGTGGCTCACTGGTGCAGCACCTGCCTAGAATCCCCCAGTGACGGGCTGGGGGCGTGGCTCAGTGGTAGAGCACCTGCCTAGAATCCCCCAGTGAGGGGCTGGGGGCGTGGCTCAGTGGTAGAGCACCTGCCTAGAATCCCCGACTGAGGGGCTGGGCGCGTGGCTCTGTGATGGACTGCTTGCTTGGCGTGGAGATGCTTTAGGTTTGAGTTCCAGCATCCCCAAAGAGAAAAGCTAGCAGGATTAAATGATGCCACGCGGTAGGATGAAGTGGGAGTGAGTGGGGATGGGGGAGGCAGCAGAGAAGGGGGACTATCTTACAGCCGATTCCTTCTTTCTCCTGTACAGGGCGCAGAGGGCCCTAGCAGTGTACGTTTCCTGAAGACATCAGAAAACCGAGCTGAGCTCCGGGGGCTGAAGCAGGGAGCCAGCTACCTGGTCCAGGTCCGTGCACGGTCCGAGGCCGGCTATGGTCCCTTTGGCCAAGAGCATCACAGTCAGACTCAACTGGATGGTGAGTTTGGGGTTTCCAGTGGAGGTGGGGAGGGTTGCCCCACACCAAGGACGACTTTCCTCGGTACTGCAAAGTCACGTGCCTTGCTTTTATCCTTCATTGATAAGCCCTGGCCTGCAGAGACAGCCTAGAGCCTAGAATAGAGAAATTAAATCCATGCTCTGGCTGTGAAGCCTACTGGGTTCTTCATCCTTAGCGGCAGGTGACCTATGAGTTCCTTTTCCCTCCAATAAGATGAGGAAAACCATCTGCCCTCTCTCACAGAGTTCAGAGGCGAAGCACTTTTTGTTTTGTTTGTTTTCCTTCGTTTGGTTTTTCAGAGACAGGGTTTCTCTGTGTAGCCCTTGCTGTTCTTGAACTTGCTCTGTAGATCAGGCTGGCCCGGAAATCACAGATCTGCCTACCTTCTGCCTCTCAATTGCTGGATGGAATTAAAGGATGCGTCAGTGCTGCTTGGCTTAACTCCGTAAATTTTTAAACAGCTCCATGGTTTTTTGAGACAAGTCCTTGCTAAGTAGCCTCGGAGATGTTCTAGAACTTGCAAGGCTGGACTCAAAGTTGTAGCAATCCTCCTGCCTCTGCCTCGCAAGTACTGGGGATTACAGGAGTACCCCACCATACTCGTCCTCTTTCTTTTTTTAATCTTCTCTTTTCTTCCATCCCTTTTCTTTTCCTTATCTTTTATGCTTTTAAAGATTTTATTTTATGTGTGTAAGTGTTTTGCTTGCACATATGTATATATGGAGAGCCCAGGTCCCCTGGAAGAGCCACCAGTGCTCTTAGCTGATGAGTCATCTGTCCAGACCCTCCTTTGGTCATTTAGGGATAGAGTGTCATTGTGTGGCATTTTTTTTTTCTTTTTTCTTTTTTTCAGAGCTGGGGACCGAACCCAGGGCCTTGTGCTTGCTAGGCAAGCGCTCTACCACTGAGCTAAATCCCCAACCCTCAGACTGGGCTTTAACTTGGCAATCCTCCTGCCTCCGCCTCTCAAATGCTGGGGCTTCAGACATAGTTATTTTTCTCGGTGCTGATGGACCCTGCGTATGCTATCCCAGCACTCTCCCACTGAACTATATCGTGGCCTTTATTTTTATTTTGAGATAGGGTTTTGCTAACTTGCCTATGCTAAACCAGAACCTTCTATTGTAGCCCAGGCTGGTGTCAAACTGTCTGTCCTCCTGTCTCAGCCTCCTGAATGGGATTATAAGTGTATGTTATCACCTTCAGACTCTCACCCAAATAAGATTTTCTTTGTTAAGGACACCAAAACATGTCATAAAACAAAATCGAAATGTCCTTGGAGGGGAGACGGTTCAGTTAATAAAGTGCTGGTCAGGCAACCATGTGGACTTAAGTTTGGATCCACAGCACACACATAAAAGTCATGTCTGAGTGTCTGATCACCTCCAAATGCGTACACACACACACACACACACACACACCAACAAACAAAACCTTCCCCCAGCATCACTGACTGCAGCAAAGCTTGGACACTCCATCCATTGTCCTTGGTCTGAGGTCATTAGTCACTCGACTCATACTGGGCTGAGATGGGAGTGGGCTCAGGAGACCGCAGATCATTGCTTGATGGTGGGGTTAGGGAGTCGGGAATTCTCATCTTTACCTGACCTCTTCTCCCCAGAGAGCGAGAGTTGGCGGGAACAGCTGGCCCTGATCGCAGGCACCGCGGTTGTAGGCGTGGTCCTGGTCCTGGTGGTCATTATTATCGCAGTTCTTTGCCTCAGGTAAAGACTCTGACCTGCAAACTCCCATGGGTGGCCACCTGTCCTCACACCCTAGGGCAGTGCTTCTCAACCTGCCCAAGGACGCACCCTTTAACAGTTCCTCCTGTTGTGGTGAGACCCAACCATTCAATTATTTTTGTTGCTTCTTTGTAACTGTAAATCTGCTACTGTCATGAATCGTCATGTAAATATCTGATGTGTAGAATTTCTGATATACGACCCCGGTGAACGGGCCGTTTGGCCCCCTTTATAGTCTCCACCCACAGGTTGAGAACCGCTGTTGTAGAGCAAACCTTCCTGCCTTTCCCACCTGTCAGTTCTCATTTCCAGACCCCGACTCCTTTGTTCTCTGTGGGCATAGAGATGTATGACTCAGTTCACTTTTTGCTTCTTTTCTCATGGCTACAGGAAGCAGAGCAGTGGGAGGGAAGTCGAGTACTCCGATAAACATGGGCAATATCTCATCGGGCACGGTATGTGGGACACAGGCAGGGGGACAGGAACTGTGAGCTAACGGGACACCTTGGTCCGGAGGAATTTACTTCCTGGTTAATGGGCTCCTGTGCAACTCCTCAGGTACCAAGGTCTACATTGATCCCTTTACTTACGAAGACCCTAATGAGGCAGTGAGGGAATTTGCCAAAGAGATTGATGTCTCCTATGTCAAGATTGAAGAGGTAATTGGTGCAGGTAAGAGGAAGAGGTCGGGTGCTTCAGAGGTGGGTCAGTCAGTAGGGCATCTAGTGTACAAACTCAAGGCCATGAGTTCGATCCCCAGACCCATGTGGAAAAGCTGAGGACAGCAGCATGTGCCTGTAATCCCAGCTCTGGGGTGGGGGGAAGGAGGGGACGGTGGGGAAGGCAGAAGGGACACACAGACAGTCTGTGGTGCTCATTGGCCAGCCCATCAGCCTAGCCAAACTGATGAGGTCTGGGTTCAAGGAGAGACCCTTTCTCAATAAATCAGTGGGTTGCTGGGTGTGGTGGCACACATTTTTGATTCCAGCACTCAAGAGGCAGAGGCAGGGTACTCATTTGGTTTGAGGCTAACCTGGTCTACATAGCAAGTTACAGACTGGCCAGGGCTACAGGATGGCTCAGGATAAAGGTGACTGCAGCCAAGGCTGATGACCTGTGAGGGACCCACGTGCTGGGAGGAGAGAAGTAACTACTGAAAATTGTCCTCTGAACGTCATATGTTCGTTCTCCTACACATGTACACATGCATGCATAACCATAAATATAATTACAAAAATAAAAAAAAAGTGAGAGAGGTAGAAGAAAATGCCAGATTTCACTATCACGTTCACGCACACTTGTGCACGCACACACACTCCACACTCTCACACACACACACACACACACATGTGCACGCACATGCACATACACCACAAATACACCACACTCATACATACACACATGCACACATGCACATACACCACACACACACAAAACACACACAAAAACACACACCACACACACTCACACACACGTGCACAAACATGCACATACAACACACACACACACACACACACACACACACACACACACACACACACACCACAAAAGTAGAAACCTGGGCGGTGAGAAGAAAACAAATGGGTCAGAGCAGCAGGAAAACTGACCCTCTACCTTGTGACTGAAGGTGAGTTCGGTGAGGTGTGCCGGGGTCGGCTGAAGGCACCAGGGAAAAAGGAGAGCTGTGTGGCCATCAAGACCTTGAAGGGTGGCTACACGGAGCGCCAGAGACGTGAGTTCCTGAGCGAGGCCTCCATCATGGGTCAGTTCGAGCATCCCAACATCATCCGCCTCGAGGGTGTGGTCACTAACAGCGTGCCCGTCATGATCCTCACAGAATTCATGGAGAATGGAGCCCTAGACTCTTTCCTGCGGGTGAGCCACCCCACCCACCTTCACAACCACTGCGTATTCCTGGGAGGTGGGGCCAAGGGGTAAGGAGGCAGGGAGAGCTGGGCTTGGAAAGCAGGATAAAGCAGAAATCATGCCTGCAGTCCTAGCACTGGAGTTGCTGAGGCAGGAAACTTGTGAGTTTACATCAGCCTGGGATACAAAGTCAGTTCTAGGCCAGCTTAGACTGTATTGCATAGTAAGACTCTACCTCTAGAAAAAAGAGCTAAGTAGTTTAGGACATGAAATAAATTCGAACCAGATCTTGAACAGGGACTGAATTATTTGATTGACTTACTTTTGAACATAACTGGAGATTCAAACCAGGGTCTCATATAGGCTCCACAAACTGTTGCAGGGCCTAGGGATGTGGCTCAGTGGTAGAGCCCCTGCCTAGAATCCCCCAGTGAGGGGCTGGGGGCGTGGCTCAGTGGTAGAGCCCCTGCCTAGAATCCCCCAGTGAGGGGCTGGGGGCGTGGCTCAGTGGTAGAGCCCCTGCCTAGAATCCCCCAGTGAGAGGCTGGGGGCGTGGCTCAGTGGTAGAGCCCCTGCCTAGAATCCCCCAGGGAGGGGCTGGGGGCGTGGCTCAGTGGTAGAGCCCCTGCCTAGAATCCCCCAGGGAGGGGCTGGGGGCGTGGCTCAGTGGTAGAGCCCCTGCCTAGAATCTCCCAGAGAGGGGCTGGGGGCATGGCTCAGTGGTAGAGCCCCTACTTAGAATCCCCCAGTGAGGGGCTGGGGGCGTGGCTCAGTGGTAGAGCCCCTGCCTAGAATCCCCCAGTGAGGGGCTGGGGGCGTGGCTCAGTGGTAGAGCACTTATTGAGGTTTTTAGGTTCAGTTGTCATCATTGAAAAAAATGCAGATTTTGGATGCAGCCCCCTTGTTTTTCCCTCCAGAGCCCAGGGGATGGGTCCCCTGCATCCCGAGTTAAACCCAGATGGGCTCCATTGAGTTTTGTTATTCTGGTTGGTTAACTGTGAGGGCAAAATGAAAACATATCAAGGTCGGGCACCAGACCTCCTCTTTGTCACAGTGTTCCTCCGTGTTGTCCTGTTCTCTCTGTGTTCACACACAGTTGATCTGAGGCCTTTTCCCCATTGACAGGCAGCTCGGAGTACACTCACTCCTAACTGGCCCAACTCTGCCTATCAAATCTAAGGACTTCGGTAGAATAAAAATGTTAGCTGAAGCCATTGGCTATGGCTTATGTGTATAATCCCAGAACTTAGGAAGCTGAGGCAGGAGGATTGCCACAACTTTGGGCTGGCTTGGGCCACATATTGAGACCCTGTCTAAAAAAAAAGTTTTTTTTCAAAGTAAATAAATAATTAGATGTGCTGATTAGAAGCAGAACACAGCAGTAAGCGCCTGTAAGCTGAGGCAGGAGAATGAACATTCCAATGCCAGCCTGGGCCATGGAGTAAATACCGAGTTAACCAGCCAGAGATATATAAAGCATAAATACATATATATATGTTTATATTATATATATTTATATATGTATATATTTATGCATATATACATATATGTGTGTGTATATATGTACACATACACATATATATGTATATATATCATCTCTCTATAATATGGGAGTGGTGAACATACATCTTTAAAATGAAAGAAAACAGGTAGCATGGTTGATTCATGGCTGTATCTCCAGCAGTTGGAAGATGGATGTAGGAGGGTTGCCGTACATCCTGGGCCATCCAGGGCTGTAAGCAAAAACTTGGTCGCAAAAGCAAAAACCACAATATGAGGTGTGATGAGAAAATGTGCTACGGTGTTGCTATAGCCGGGAACCTTTAGGCAGACCCATCGGGCTGCCTGAGAGAACCGCGTTGCCTTGTGGGTGAGCCTGGAGATGGTGCATGAGTGATGGCTGTGGTGAAGGGAGAGACGAGGGTACCCACCGGCCATTCATCCTGAACAAGCCTCTCTCTCGTCTCCTCTCCAGCTGAACGACGGGCAGTTCACAGTCATTCAGCTGGTGGGCATGCTGAGAGGCATTGCCTCAGGCATGCGGTACCTGGCCGAAATGAGCTATGTCCATCGAGACCTGGCCGCTCGGAACATCCTGGTCAACAGTAACCTGGTCTGCAAGGTGTCCGACTTTGGCCTCTCCAGATTCCTGGAGGAGAACTCCTCTGATCCCACCTACACAAGTTCCCTGGTGAGCCTGGGGCCAGGGGTACCAGCTAAGCATTCACATGGAGAGGTGGGTTGGTTGGAGAAACCATGGGGAGAAGCATTGACAGCTTTGCTCCCCGGGGGAGAATGCAGGTTCGGGCCAAAGGAAAACCAGCATCCGATGTGAGGAAACAGCTGCGGAGGTGGGAGACTGGAGGCCAGAGAGACAGGAGACCAGTTGGGAGAAGTGGCAGTTGGGATGACACCTGTCATCCTTTCCGAGCAAAGGAGGTTGAGCCTGGGCTATCTGGGTGGATCCTAGGTAGAAAGACAAGCAAACCAGACAGGGTGCTGTGCACCTGTAATCCAACCACAGAGGAGGTGGAGGCTGGAGGATCAGAGATGCTCGTCTTTGGCTATGTAGGGAGGAGCTAGGGAGCTGGAGGCATGCGTGGGTGCCACGTGACTCTATTTCTACAGAACATCACAAAACAAGATGAGAGAGGGACGGCCGTGGGGGCTGGAAGTTGAGGAATGAAGAGTTGGCGATGGGTGGGGGGGAGGAGCAGGGGGACCGTCTTTGTTTCTTTTCCTATGGCTGCGATAGAATACTCTGACAAAGGTAACCTGAGATAGTTTTATTTTGAACTCACAGTACTAGGGACAGCCCATCACGGTGACAAAGCTGAGGCAGCAGGAACTGGAAGCAGGTGGTCGCATCGCACCACAGTCACGAAATAGAACAAATAGTGAATGCGTATGGCCAGCGCGCTCTGTCATCTTGATTCAGTGCAGGGGCCCAAGCCGGGGAATGATTGGCACTGTCTGCTTTAGAATTTAACCCAGTTAGGATAATCCCTCTCAGGCACCAGGCTCGTCCTGAAGAGTCTAGGTTCTGTCAAGTTGACGACCCTCTCCCTCCTGGATGCTGTCCCGGGTCCTGCTGCTGCCTGTGTTCACCTTTTCCACCTTCTTCCACAGGGAGGAAAGATTCCCATCCGATGGACCGCCCCTGAGGCCATTGCCTTCAGGAAATTCACGTCTGCCAGTGATGCCTGGAGCTATGGGATCGTCATGTGGGAGGTCATGTCTTTCGGGGAACGGCCATACTGGGACATGAGCAACCAGGACGTAAGTGTTCCATGGTCAAGCCAAGATTTCCTGGACATAGTCTCTCCTGGATACGGGAGTGGGGGATAGGTTTCCCAGACTCTTCCTCATCCGTGTGTGGGCACACGGATGTTTGCATCCAAGAGTTGGCTGCAGGGACTATGGGGCAGCTGACTCCGCGAGTACACATCTTGCCACGTGAGGATGAGGATCAGTCATATCTGGGGAACTTGATTGGCCCACCAGCATAGTCAGTCAGTCAACTCCAGGTTTAGTGAGAGACAAGGTGGGGGGCTGAGAAGCTGGCCCTGTAGGTGAGGTGTTTGTAAGGCAAGCAGGAGGCCTGGAATTCAGGTCCCCAGCCCTCACTCAAACCCATGAGGGAGGTGGGGGAGCTTGTCTGTAATTCCAGCACTGGGACGCTAGAGACAGAAGATCTGGATCAAGCTAGACTAAGAATCAATAAGCTCTGGGTTCAAGAGAGAGACCCTGCCTCAATATATAGGATAGAGAATGACTGATAATGACAACAGACACACATATACACATACACACTCACATACTCATACACTCACACACTCACACAAGTTCACACACACATAAACAGACACACACACTCACACACACACATACACACATATATACACGTGCACACACTCACACACCTGCTCACACACTCACACATAGGCACACACACAGGCATATACACACTCACACATGCACACTCACACACATACACTCACACACCTGCTCACACACTCAAACACAGGCACACACACACAGGCACATACACACTCACATATGCACACTCACACATACACTCACACACCTGCTCTCACACACACACAGGCACACACACACAGGCACATACATACTCACACATGTACACTCACACACCTGCTCACACACTCAAACACAGGCACACACACACACAGGCACATACACACTCACATATGCACACTCACACATACACTCACACACCTGCTCTCACACACACACAGGCACACACACAGGCACATACATACTCACACATGTACACTCACACACCTGCTCACACACTCACACACGTGCACACACACATACACACACAGGCACACATACACACACTCACACATGGACACACACCCACAGGCACACACACATACTTACACATGCACACTCACACACACATACACAGACACACACATATGTGAGCACACACACAGGCACCTACACACATTGCATATGCAAGCAAAGGAAAGTGAAGAACTAGAAGTTAACTCCGGACAACTTGAGTTCAGTTTCCAGAACCAACACAGTGGAAGGAAAGAACTGATTCCTTCAAACAGTCTTCTGACCTCTACACATGTGCTACTGTGTGTGTGTGTGCAATCCCCCCTTACACTAGTACATCATACATGCAATTTGACCTCCACATGCACATCCACACGTGAACACACAGAGTTGGATGTAGTAGTGTTGGATTTGGGTATGGGTGGAGGGCAGGGTTGGGAGGTTACACGCTAGACTGGAGCTCAAGAGGTGCAGGGCTGGGTGGGGAAGCGTTGCCAGCCAAGGCAGTTTGCATCCTCCTGGGACCCAGGGATCTAGGCTTTACGGTGCCCATGGTTCTTTTGGTGAATGGTTCTCTCAAGCCAGCTTCACCCCGTCCTCCCTGTCGTTGTAGGTGATCAATGCTATTGAACAGGACTACCGGCTGCCCCCTCCCCCAGATTGCCCCACCTCCCTCCACCAGCTCATGCTGGACTGTTGGCAGAAGGACCGGAATGCCCGGCCCCGATTCCCCCAGGTGGTCAGCGCTCTGGACAAGATGATCCGGAATCCCGCTAGCCTCAAAATCGTGGCCAGGGAGAATGGCGGGTGAGGATCCCAGAGAACAACCCAAAAACCCTTCTAAGTGGCCTTGGAGTCCATCCCTTTGACTGTATAGGGATTGGAGCCCTCTGATGTGATAGCTGTCTGACTTTAGCATTTCTCTCCATCTTTATCTTCCCCACCTCTCAGGGCCTCACATCCACTCCTGGACCAACGGCAGCCTCACTACTCTGCTTTTGGTTCTGTGGGCGAGTGGCTTCGAGCCATCAAGATGGGAAGATACGAGGAAAGTTTTGCAGCGGCTGGATTCGGCTCCTTTGAGGTGGTCAGCCAGATCTCTGCCGAGTAAGTGGAAAGCGCCACAGTGGGGGCCCAGAACGCAGATGGTGCCTGGGAACATCGGGTATAGGAGGCTGAGTCAGACCCTCACGTTCAGTAGAGACCTCTGAGCTCAATGTCAAGGGTAGTTGGTTATACTGATGGCCCAGCTCTGCCCAGAGCTGCCCACCAAACAAACCATGACTGAGGCCGAGCCCCTGGATCCTCCCGGAACAGCAGTGGCTGGCTAGTGTTCACTCCAGAGCCTCCTCGAGCCTGGGTCATCTCCTTTCCCGTTTCCAGCCTGTCTCTGTCTTTGTGCTTCTAGCTACATTCCTAACGCAGCTCTCAGGGTAACGTGTCAACGCTGGCTCTCTTTCCCCACCATAAAAGGAGAGGATGGGGCTAAGATTTGGAAATCCCTTCCCAGCTTCGATGATAAATGGTTTTATGATTCTATCAGCTCCCAAATAACTGTTCTCGTGCCTGTCTGTACTTGGAGTGCCTCCTTCCTCCCTTCTCTGGTTCTCTCCCGAGGCCTTTGCTTACCCCAGCTTTGGACCTGGGGGAAAGGGACAGACTTACGTCAGGAGGAGGTGGCTGAGGTAGTTTACCACCGTGTTTGCTCCCAGCCCCTGACAGACTAAGGCAGGAGGAGGTTTCAACTGAGGCTCGTGTGGGCTACATGTTAATACTTTATCTCAAATAACCAGTTAAGATAATATGTAAAATTAAAAATAAAACAAAACTCCAGAAGACATCTGGCCAGGCAGGTCCCCTGATCCTTTTTTTTTTTTTTTTTTTTTTAATTTTATTTATTTTATGTGAGTACACTGTCGCTGTCTTCAGACACACCAGAAGAGGGCATCAGATCTCATTACAGATGGTTGTGAGCCACCATGTGGTTGCTGGGATTTGAACTCAGGACCTCTAGGAAGAGCAGTCAGTGCTCTTAACCACTGAGCCATCTCTCCAGCCCCCCTGGTCCCTTCTTAACATCTTCATTGAATCCTTTAAGCCCTAGTTCTTTACCCGTGTGGCCCCTTTCTGTATTTCCTTCCCCTCCAAGGCAGTCTCTGCTGCAGCCTCTTCCCCCTAAAATCTTTTGGACGACTTTCCTTTTCCTTCCTCTCCTAAGGCTGCTCAGTAAAGGTTTGGTGATTACTCTTGAGGTCCTCCTCCTGTGGACTTCCTGATTGGCTGGTCCCTGGACTCATTCAGCCTTCTATTTTTCCACAGGGACCTTCTCCGAATTGGAGTCACTCTGGCAGGACACCAGAAGAAAATCTTAGCCAGTGTGCAGCATATGAAGTCCCAAGCTAAGCCAGGAGCCCCCGGTGGGACAGGAGGACCAACCCAGCAGTTCTGACCTCCAAGGGCTCACCACCCCAGAGCTGAGGGGGGCAGAGTTGGGTGGGGACTCACAAGATGAGCCCCTCCCCCTCATCACAGCTTCCCATTGGATTGCACTTTGAACAGAAGGGGTAGGAGCTGTTAATCCTGGAGACCCAGCCTTGAGGAAACTGTGCCATATGGGATGGGAAGAATCACACGGGTGCCCTCCAGGCGGGAAACCCCAAACTCAACAGTGAGTCTTTCCTTCAAGACTGGGCAAAGAACATCCCTACGTCTCTAATCTCCCATCTTCCCAGAGGGCTCTCTCCTCAAGCGTCTTCCACCTCAACGGGCATGTCCCTGCAGACCAAAGAGAAAAGGTGACCAGCCTGCCAACTTGGGAGTGGAAAATGCCGTCCCAGAAGGCAGGACGGGGCTGTCAGGACTCGGTGATGTAATCATTGGATTCTGATGTCCCAACTTGCTGTCACCACCAAAGGCAATCATTTTCCCTTGTAAATGCTCCTTCCCTCATCTGCCTTCATATTGAAGGTTCTGGAGTTTTACTATTTTTTATTTTGTTATTTTTTTTCCTCCTTCTCTTCCCTCCCCACCCCCCTTGTCCAGATTTTGTGCGTTGAAGGGTACCTGGTTCGACTATCTCCTGTTGGGAACAAGGACCCGTTGATATGTTCTAGAACAGTGCCTTTGAAATGCCATAGCCTCAGACAGTTAGTTCCTTCCTCCTTCCCTCCCCCTAAGTGCCCCCAAGCTGTGTTGTGAGTGGAGGGAAGGGGGGGTGATGTTGTAAAAGGGGCAGGAGGGTGGTGGCGGTCAACAGGAGGCAGACACCGGTGCTTGGAAGGGGGTTCTTAAATTATATTTAAAAAGAAACTTTTTTTTTTTGTATAAATAAAAGAAAACGGGATCTGTCTCAGTACCGAGGGTGATTGGGAGCTGGGGAGACCAGAATTCTGAGAATAGGGGACCCCTAGGGGGTCAGGTCTAGTGGTGGGATTATGGTGTGGGGAGGTGCTGGGTGTTGGTTCCCAGCCCTAGGTGTTTTGTCTGGGTTGGTGGGAGGTGAGTCACTGGCAGCTGGTTCTAACTGCTCCAGCTGCCCCTGCCAAGAGCCTCAGGCACCTCCGGGGTGGGGCTGCCACCTCCTGCCCCTCCTCTCTCTTCCTTAGCTCTGGCAGGGGGTTGTGTGAGGGAACCCAAGCTTGTAGCCCATAGTCCTGTCCTAGAACTACTTTAAAAGGATGGGGGTGAGGGCGCACAGGTGACAGTGGGGGTCCAGTTAGGTGTCCACAGACTTGGGCCAGATGTACGTAGATAGGGTTAGTTTAGCGGTAATGGGAGAGCCAGCATTGGCTATGGGGGAAGAGGAAGATGGGGAGTGGCTGAAGGGGCCCTCACATGTATGTGCATATGCCAGGGAGCTGGCAGGACAATTCCCCCATTCAAGATGCTGTCCAGGCAGGTTTGCCTGGCCTCCTGGGAAGGGGAGAGGGAGCCGCTCCACTGTGTCTGCTCCTAACTTCTCCCTCCCAGACAGGAAGAGGAGGATGGGGTCCGTCCCCGTTCCGGCCTCTCCACTCCCCACTGTAGTGTTTTCTCAGCCCCCTCTGCTCCTGGGTATGCCTTGCAGATGGGAAACCTGCAAGGGCAGGTCAGGACGAGGGCTAGCCTGATTGAGTGCAGCCTTTTCACTGCAGTGCTGTTAAAGTGGAGCGGTATAGAACCTCACAGCACAGTGGTCCGAAGGCAGTGTTCCTGTCTACCATTTCCCTGCATGTGTGTGCGTGCATGGGTGTGTGTGTGTTGGGAGAGGTATGTCCATGTGAACATAGGTTCCCACAGATGCTAGAAGAGTATATTCTTGATCTGCCTGGAGCTGGAGTTTTAGGCTGTCGTGAGCTGTCTGACATGGGTGTTGGGAAGATAACTCTGGTCTTCTGTAAGCAGCAAGTACCACAGAGCCATCTCCAGTTCCTCGTGCATGAACGCGCGTGCACATGCATAGAGTGAGACAGAGACTCTGCAAGTTCTCTCATTGCCCTGCAGCTGGCCAGGTGGGCTAGCATTCTTCTCTCCCTCCACAGTTCTAGAATGGTAAGCCCACACCACCACTCCCATTGGCCCCTCTTCCACTACAAACAGAGCCCTGATCCTAGAGCTTGCTTGCTGACTGAACTAGCCTCCAGAACCCTCTACCCCTTCCTGTATTTTGCAAACCAGGGCTTGCTATTTAACCCCGGACAGGCTGGAACTCACTATCCTCCTGCCTCAGCCTCTGGAATGCTGGGATTGTGGCATGAATCACACTAAGTCCTTTGTCTCCTTTCCCTGGGTGACATTTAATATCTCTGGAGGGTGGGAGGGGCTCACTGCTACCAGGAAGGGGAGTGTCCCAGGGGACACTAATCCAGCCAACTGCCTTTCACTGCCAAACAGACATCCTGGCTAGATAGCGTGACCTTCGGGGAGGGCTGCTACAGGGAAGAAAGGAAGATTAAGGCCAGGCAGGAGGCTAACCTGCAGAGGGCACTGTCCCTTCCTGTGTAAGGGGATTTACGCTGTCCTAGTGAGTGAAACCAGGCCCATGCAGGGCAGGCCCCACTCCTGTCCTGGGCCCTTTCCTGTACTCATAGTGGGCTTGGCTGGCTTCGGGAAAGGTCTCCGAAGGTATGGTTGTCACACAGACAGATTAATAATATCTCCCTGGGGGCTGGGGATTTAGCTCAGTGGTAGAGCGCTTACCTAGGAAGCGCAAGGCCCTGGGTTCAGTCCCCAGCTCCGAAAAAAAGAACCAAAAAATAATAATAATAATAATAATAATATCTCCCTGGGCGTGTGTGTGTCCTCCCTGACTACACACTCAGGCCAAGTCTCTCTCTTTCTTTAAAGACTTATTTATTTTATGTATATGAGCGCACTGTAGCTGTCTTCAGAACACACCAGAAGAGGTCATCGAATCCCATTACAGATGGTTGTGAGCCACCATGTGGTTGCTGGGAATCGAACTCAGGACCTCTGGAAGAGCAGTCGGTGCCCTTCACCACTGAGCCATCTCTCCAGCCCAAGTCTGTTTCTTGAGGTCCTTACAGTCTAATGCATGCCTGGTTGTCTTCATTACAGCCTCGATTTTCCCCTTCATTACCCCAAGTAAGGACTAACCCAGGAGACACAAACTCTCAGAGTGCAAATTACACAGCTTGGCCTCCTTTGGTTGAAGCAGTGGTTACTCCTACCTGGTTGTGAGAATGGCCCCCGGAGCCTGTAACTCCACCCACAGTTCCCATAGTAACCTCCTGAAGGGCTCCTTAGAGACACTGGGGAAGGAAGAGTGAGGGATGCCCTTGCTTCCCTCTAGTAGAAGAACTCATAGGCTAAGTCCATTCAGCTTAGTGAGTGCCAGGCCAGGTTTATATAGCAAGCTTGAGACCACCTTAAAAAATAACTTAGCTCCCTAAACGTGGCAGTGATGGCTCAGCAGGCCAAAGACCTGAGCTTGGTCCCGAAGCCCCGCATAGTAAAAGGAGAACTTGTCTTCTGACAACAGGAAAAAGGAAAGTTCTCCAAAGCTATGCTTGTCACACAGATTAATAATATCTCCCTGGGCATGTGTCCTCCTTGACTCAACACAGGCCTCTGTGTCTGTCTCTCTGTCTCTCTCTTTAAAGTTTATTTATTTTATGTGTATGTGTGAACATTAGTAAAAATAAAAAATCCCACCAGGGTACTGGAGAGATGGCTCTGGTGGTAAAGTGCTTGTCGCATAAATGAGGACCTGAGGCTTATTCCCAGAACCCATGTAAGTGGCCCCGCTATTATGATGCATACACTAATGATTGTGGAGGACAGATGGGTGGATCCATGGAAACCAGCTGGCCAGCTAGCCTAACTCCATGTCAAAGTCTAGTGAGAGACTTTCTCAAAGAAAGGTGGAAGGAGTCTGAGGAGTGGCAGCAGAGGCTGTCCTCTGAGCACGACGTCACAAATGTGCACAGTGAAGGGAAGCTCCTGGAGTCCCAGGAAGTAAACAATGCAAACCGACAGAACGCACTGGGTCGCTCCTTCCCAAGTTTATATGAACAGCATGGACTGCCGAAAGCACTCTCAGACAGGCAGAGCTGCCTGGAAGAGACACCCTTCAACCCGTCAAGCTGCCTGCAGGCTGTGCAGTGAGCACCAGGGCTCCGCTTTCGGAAGCCATCACAGCTACCTTTGGGTCATTTCTTTTTTTTTTTTTTTTCTTTTTCTTTTTTCTTTTTTTTCGGAGCTGGGGACTGAACCCAGGGCCTTGCGCTCTCTAGGCAAGCGCTCTTCCACTGAGCTAAATCCCCAACCCCCCTTTGGGTCATTTCTGCTGCCGTGAGTTGCCGCTCACTATATCCTGCAATGATCCCAGCAGGTTCATTCGCTCACCACTCTGGACTGCAGGGGGCGGTCACTACTCTGGTTCATCATTGGTTCCCTGTCTGGGGGGGAGCATATGTCCCTGACTTTGTAGGGATGGTGTCACGCCTGGACACGCTTGTACACACATGAACACGTATATGTACATGCACATACATGTGTATTTTAAATGGGTAAAGGAGATGCACTACAGGAGCTGGAGAAGTGGCTCCGTTGGGGGAGTGTCTGCCTAGCATGCACAGAACCCCAGGTTCTGCCCCTAGTGTTAGTTAACGGGGTGTAGAGATGTATACTTGTAATTTCAACAGGCAGAGACAGGAGGATCAGGAGGTCAGAGTCATTCTCAGCAATGTAATAACTTGTCTTAAAAAAAAAAAAAGATGGGCACAGGAAGTCTTTTCTCCTGCTCATTCTTCCTTCCAGAACCTTCCCTCCCTGCCTCTTCTGCCTTCCATTGCTGGTGCCCTACCAGAGCTGAACAGGCTCTGACTGTAGCTTTCGTGACTGGTGACATTCTCCTTCCTGAGACCTGAGGTTCTGTCCCCCGGGACATTCCCTGCACAGCACTCGACCTTCAGGGATCCACACACACCTGTCTCCCTTTCCCATTTCTCTTCAGCTCTCAGACTCGCTGCCTCCACCACAATCAGGGAGACACTCCTACTAAAAACATTAAGCCTGGGCCTGTCTTGGTGGAGAAGGTGCTCGCTGTGAAGCCTCGTGTCCTGAGTTCAATCCCCATGTCCCGCAAAGTAAAGGAAGTGACTCCCACAAGTTGTCTTCTCACCTCCAGACATGCAAGTGGCAGGCACGTGCCCATCCCCCCACAATAACAATCCTAAAACAAAAGCTATTTAAAAAAATAAAATATTTTTCTCTGTTTGAGGACAACTCAGAACTCGGTGGCTTTGAAGGTAGGCTCTGGAACATCTGAGGAGAAAGCAAGAACACCCACGTTGCAGGAGGACTCAGTTCTTGGCTAGGACTCACATAGCCCCAGGTCTGGTTCTCACCTGTGTCCTCCAGCCTAAGTATACTTCGTCTCAACAGTTTCTCCCTAGAGGAAGTGAGGAACAGATGGGGAGCACGGCTTCTGTGTGCATTAGGCCCCACCCATCAACTATCCTCCACCACTTCCTCCCCAGACCGGGACTTACCCTTTCCTCCTCCTCCTCGCCATGGTAGTTCTTGTCGCCATGTAAACATACACTCTGGGCAGTAGGACCGGGACTAACACCATCACAAGCACCCCTGGCAGGATGGCCACTAAGCTGGATGCTTCTGAAAGGAAACAGCAAAGGCACCGGGGCATTGGCTTGGTGGGTAACGTTACCTCAACAAGAACAGATATCACAGCTGGTTGTGGTAGTGCAAGCCTGTGATCCCAGCAAGAGCAAGATGTGAGGTGAAGACCATGTGTATTTGCATGCGTGTGTGAGTGCATGCGTGCATGCATGTGTGTGTGCACATGTGTGCGTGCATGTGTGTGTGTGTTTATGAGCATGTTCCTGTGGAGGCCAGAGGATAACCTGCAGTTCTGTGGGGCCCTGGGATCAAATTCACCTTTACCCCCGAGCCAGCCTGTCTAAGAGTCCATGTCGTAAATAAGATATCTCAGCATCCATATGCAAGGTTGTCCCCTGGCCTCTACATGCACACGGTGCCTGTGCATACTCACTCCCCCTCCCCCATGCACAACAGGGACAGTGAGAGGGCGGGAGACTGGGGATATTGGAAGTAGCACCTCTTTTTGGTACTTTGCTGTTAGATTAAGGAAGGCATCTTGTCCTCCTAGATCTCTGGGTGTCTAGTTCTCCCTCAGGGAGGCTTAGGGACTTGAAGGTTTGAATGTTCTCACTCAGTAGTCCTTACTATTTCCAGTCACAGCCCCCACAGGACTTCACCAGGGCTGTCCATGCCAGGTGTCGTGTGGAGCTCTCCCACACATGCTGTCTTGATCTTTTGAGATAGGGCCTTGCTCGCACCTAGGCTATCCCGGAACTCACCATGTAGCCCAGGCAGACTGGCCTTGAGCTCAGGGTGACTAACCCTCCTACCTCACTGATCACTCCCCTCTCCGTCCCTCCTTCCTTCTCTCCCTCTCTTCTTACACACACACACACACATACACACACACACCACCACCACCACCACCACCACCACCACCACCACCACCACCACCACCACCACCACAAAAGGAGTGTTAGGGTTCAGAGGGAAGATTCCAGACTGTTCCATTAGGAGATGGGAGAAGGACCACTGAGGACTGTTGTCACGCTGTTTGGGGGATCACACAGCGACATCATCTCTATTACGTTTTCTATGTAATATTATGTAATACATATTTTAGGGGGTTTTAACTGATACAAGGTTTCATATAACCGGGCTAGCCTCAGTCTCACTATATAGCTGAAGATGGCCTTGAACTCCCAATCTTCTTGTCTTCACCACCAACATAGTAGTATTACACACCTGTGCCACTGTCCCTGAATGTTACACATATGTTATGTAGTGTAAAATACATGACCTGGTGAGACAGAGGCATAGGCGCTTGGCACCAGGCTAGAGCCCCGAGTTGGACTGAGGGTTTCACATAGTGGAAGGAAAGAGAGTGTTCTCCTTGGGTTGTTATCCAACCTCCACAACATGTATGTAAAATATAATATTATATGAAAATATTACATAACTAATAGTATCTTACTCATGTTATCTAAAATATATAGCATATTAACATAATTTATACATTACACATTTAACATATATTAGTATAATACACCCAAAATATTTATATATAACCATAAACTGTATATGTGAGATGTAATTATGTATCTTATATATCATATATGGTATCTGATGTAGGCTATTGTCTATGATGTCTTGCTTATTATATGTAATATCTTGTGATAGATTAATACTATGTGTTATCCATGTCATCTCTATCAAAACCTATGATATAACAGATATTACGATATGGGGAAGTGGCTGTTACCTAGCTTTTTCCTGGTGGTGACATCTCGAGGCTCTGTGCAGAATTCTCCTCCATAACCAAAGTCACAGTGGCAGATGAAGGCAGCCCCTCGCTCCTCACACCGGCCATCATTGTGACAGGGGTTCTGCAGACACGGGCTGTCTGAAAGGGCAGAAGGTGTGAGTGGGTACCGAGAGGATTCTCACAGGGCTGGAGAGGTGGCTCAGTGGTTAAGAGCACTGACTGCTCTTCCAGAGGTCCTGAGTTCAAATCCCAGCAACCACATGGTGGCTCACAACCATCTGTAATGGGATCTGATGCCCTCTTCTGGTGTGTCTGAAGAGAGCTACAATGTACTTACATATAATAAATTAATAAATCTTTTAAAAAAAAAGAGGATACTCACAGTGCAGGAGACACCTGGCAGAGGGACAGGGCCCAGGGGAGAAGGCAGCAGTCACTGGAGCCTGACCTGGGGTTCGCTCGGCAATCTATGGCAATCTACGCTTAGCTCTGCTACCCTGGGTCTGGAGAATTTGCCTGGAGCCTCCAGTTTCCTTCTCTGTGCGTACGTGCGTGCCTTAGGATGCGTGTGCGTGCCTTAGGATGCGTGTGCGTGTGCATGTGAAGGTCAGTCCGCAGTTGCCATCTGCTTTGTCCTCTTTAGAGACAGGGTCTCTCGGAAACCTGGAGCTCACCGATTCATCTAGGCTGAAAGCCCGGGCAAGCCCGTAGAGATCCATTTTATGTGTGTGAGTGCCTGCTTGTGTATGTGTGTGTCCCACGTGTGTATCTGGTGCCCCCAGAGGCCAGAACTGGAGTTACAGGCAGTTGGCAGCTATGGTGTGGGTAGTGGGAACTGAACCTGGGACCTCTGCGAGAGCAACAAGCGCACTTAACCCTGAGCCAACCGTCAGCCGCGCTTAGCTTTTTAAACATGGTTGTAGAGACCCAACTCAGGTCCCTTAGGTCTGTGCAGGAAGCACTTTACAAACTGTCTCTCTAGCCTTTCAGAGAGACAAGGTCCCCACTATGTACTCCTGTCTGACCTTCTATGCAGACCAGACCACACTCACAGAGACCCGCCTGCCCCTGTCTCCTGAGTGCCAGGATTAAAGGTGTGCCCACTGCCACGCTTGGATGCAACCCTATTTTTATGGCTCATAAAGTGGGGTGTCATACTTTCCACCACGTAAGGGTTGAGGTTGATTCTGGGCAAGCGCTGCATGTCAGGTAATAAATACTTTTTCTTCACCCCTCCCTCCAAAGGAAGGTGCAGACTTCCCGAGACCAAGCGGGAACCCCAGCCAACGGAGGATAGGGGGAGAGGGAGGCTATCCCTTCCCTAGCTTTGGAGACCAGAAGGACCCAGGCTCACCCCGGAAGCAGTCTCGAGTAAAGTTGGCCACCATGCAGGACTCTCCACCTCTGCAGCCATAGGGCTCGCACAGCAGGATCCCTCGGCTTGCACAGGAGCAGCGCTGGGAGCAGTTGTTAGTTACGAAGCTGTCACCCAGCTGGAAGAGAGGAGGTGAAGACAGGAGACGGTCTAGACTCATCCGGCATCCCATTCTCTGCACCTGGGCTCCCAGGCTTCTCTGCCATCCGGACCTTGTAATAGATGCCATTGGTGGTGCAGCCACAGTGCGTCACTGGGAGGCTCTGTGTGTCACTGTAGATGTAGCCTGGGAGACTGGCACAGCCTTCCACGCAGGGGCCTTCACAGACCTTGGGGGTCACAAATTTGGCACAGGTTGCTGGGCAGGGTGTCATGCAGCTCTGATACACAGTATTGGCAGGACACGTCATGGCTGAGGGGACAGAAACATAGTTAGGAGCTGGCTGGCTTGGGTCCAAACAGATAAAGGGACTAGTGGGCAAGAAAAAGGGGGGGGGGATAAGGTCACCCAACAGAGATCCCTGCCGACAGGGAGTCCAGAACAAGCGGGCCAGGTCTGTTTGAAGAGTTTGTCTGGGGCACAAGACAAGATGGAAACAGATGAAGACTGGAAGGGTGGGCACCAAGGCATGCAAGTGAGTTTTCTGGAGATGGACCGCCATTTTGCACGGCCTGCGATGGGTGCACTCTGAGATGCAGGATCCTCAGAGACTTCATCCCAGGATTGCTTCCTGCTGCTGCTATGCCTGTCCTGTCCCTGTGACATCGCCTAATGTCAGCATTACATAGCATCAGCCCACCCTATTAAGGAAATTTCCTGCAGATCAACTTGAAGACGAACCTTCATAAATTAATGCTGTTTAGATGAAAGACTACCATGAGTTTGAGGCCAGCTAGGTTTACGGAGTGAGATTCTGTCTCCTAGAGCCAAAAACAGGAGCTAGAGAGGTGGCTCCACAGTTAAGAGCACTTGCTGAAAATCCTGGTTCAATTCCCAGCTCCTTCACAGCAGCTCAGCACCCTCCAGAACTCTAGTTTCAGGGGATCTTCTAGCCTCTGTGGGTGTGACTGGTTGCACATGGTACACAGAATGTATGCAGACAAAGCTTTCATAGGTATACGTCACATAAAATCTTTTTAAAAAAGCCACCCCCAAGCATAAACCAGGAGCTGACAGATAGCTAAGCCAGTAAAAGTACCTCAAGCAGTGCTGGAGAGATGGCTCAGCGGTTAAGAGCACAGACTGTTCTTCCAGAGGTCCTGAGTTCAATTCCCAGTAACCACATGGTGGCTCACAACCATCTGTATTTTTTTTTTAAACATTTATTTGTTATGTATACATCATACAGCTTTCTGCCTGCATGTACACCTGAAGGCCAGAAGAGGGCACCAGGTCTGATTATAGATGGTTGTGAGTCACCATGTGGTTGCTGGGACTTGAACTCTCAGGACCTCTGGAAGAACAGACAGTGCTCTTAACCGCTGAGCCATCTCTCCAGCCCGACACAACCATCTGTAATGGGATCGGATGCCCTTTGACAGCTACAGTGTACTCAAAAATAAAATAAATAAATCTTAAAAAAAAAAAAAGTACTTCGGGGCTGGGGATTTAGCTCAGTGGTAGAGCGCTTACCTAGGAAGCGCAAGGCCCTGGGTTCGGTCCCCAGCTCCGAAAAAAAGAACCAAAAAAAAAAAAAAAAAGTACTTCAAGCATGAGGACCTGAGTTCAATTCCTAGGCAGGTGTGGTATCATGTGCTGGTAATCTCAGTTCTGGGGAGGTGGAGACCTGAGGACATTGGGACTCACTAGGCAGCCAGCCTAACGTAGTCACTAGGCTCTGGGTCCTAGTGAGACAGATCCCCGGCTCAAAACACCATGGTGGGTAGTAAGACCTGGTAAAGGCGGCCTACATTAGATCCCTCCCACGTGGTAGAAGAGAACCAACGCGTGCATGAACACACACACACACACACACACACACAAATACATGTAACTGCCCCCCTAAACAAAAATACAAGGTAAATGGCTCCTATTCTCTGGTCTTCACACATATACATGCACGCACCCAAAAACACATGAAAACAACACACACACACACACACACACACACACACACACACAAATACATGTAACTGCCCCCCTAAACAAAAGTACAAGGTAAATGGCTCCTATTCTCTGGTCTCCACACATATGCATGCACACACCCAAAAACACATAAACACAACACACACACACACACACACACACACACACACATGCACATATGAAAAAATTAAAAGAAGAGAAAACACAACAAAAATATGAGGCAGAGGAGGAGGAGGAATGTGATTGGGCAGTGGAGGAGTGGGTGGGAGAAGGGTCCATCTGGAATCAGTTGTCTTGAACCTGGGGGTGGAAGAACCAAGGCCAAGGCCAGAAGGCCGTGGTGAGGGTGGCGGGCAGCAGCAGCAGAATTGAACCAGGGGTAGAGTGGCTAAGGAGTCAGAGCCTCACCACAGTGTGCCTGGTCCCGCCAACCAGTCATGTTGGCACCTGCATCCCGGCAAATGATGGCGTAGCCACCGAGGACGCGACATCGCAGGTCCTCCTCTTCCTTGGTCTTCCAGCCAGTGCACATATCCGATATACAGCGCCTGGGGTAGAAGGGGATGGATGTAGCAGGTGCCGTTAGAGAGGGCAGCCAAAGAGAAAAGCCTTGCTGATAAAGGACCCAGGTGAGAGGTTGGGAACTGAGAGATGGCTCAGCTGACAGAGTGCTTGCCTTGCAAGAACAAAGACCTGTTTGATTACCGGTATCCATGTTAAGAACAAGCAGGGTGTGGTGATGCCTTTGTGTTTGTAGTCTCAGTGCTGGGAAGGGGAGACAGGAGGGTCCCTGAAACTCATTGGCCAGCCAGATTAGCCTATAAGCTTTGGGTTTGAGTTAGAAACTTCATCTCAGAAAAACAAGGTAGAATGTCAGAAGCCATCTAGGAAAGTGAGTTTTCTGGAGATGGACTGCCATTTTGCATGGCCTGCGATGGGTGCACTCTGAGATGCAGGATCCTCAGAGACTTCATCCCAGGATTGCTTCCTGCCGCTGCTATGCCTGTCCTGTCCCTGTGACATCGCCTAATGTCAGCATTACATAGCATCAGCCCACCCTATTAAGGAAATTTCCTGCAGATCAACTTGAAGATGAACCTTCATAAATTAACGCTGTTTAGACTTTATAGAATTTCTAATCTGATTCAAATATCTTTAAGTAAAAAGTTTTAAGAAGTTGGTTTTAGCTGCTTTGCCAGAAAGCCATAATAAAGTCAGCATCAAGAATAGAATGTACCCCCTCCCCATAGAATACGAAGTAAATACAGCAAAATAAGGAATACAATGAGCTTTCACAATTATACTAAGAAGAGAAATAGGATTGAAACATATTTGTGATCAAGGAAAAACATTCATTCTAGGTCAGGGCCAAGAATGAAGCCACAGGTGTGCACTATGATAAAGCAAGGGCAAGTGAAACTGTTGCTTTGAACTTATAATGAGCTGATAGAATGAAGCACTGCTTTGAACTCACTATTGGCCTCCCTTTGTAACTCTCCTTTTCTGTAACATTTTATCTACAAGGAACTTTCTGTCTAAAAGCACTAATAGGAATTGGAGTGTAGCCATTTCCTGTACATCCAGAGAGTGTGTTTTTTCTAAGATGGTGACTCTCCTTTCTCTCTTCTCTCTGGCTCAGGAAGAGAAAACAAACTCCAAGCCTCTGGCCTGACCAGGGGTTCTTGAGCCAAAAAGCAAACAGCCCTAGCAATTAAGCCTTTTTTCCTTAATGCCCTGCTGTGGAACAGCAGGAGTTAATTACCAGAAGTCAGCTGCATTAGACCTGAAAATAGCAAAGAGTTAAAGAAAGAAAAAAATGTAGCAAAAGTAAGGTACTTTTGCCACCGCAACCACCAATGCCCCCATCACTGCCTCCCCAGGAAACCCTGTGATACCAGGAAGGTCCCAGCAGTAGAAACTGGGGCGATGTTCACTGGATAAAAGCAACTGCTGTTCAAGATGAGGATCTGGGTTTGAATCCCAAGCACATGCCTCAAACCCTTGCTCTGTGGACAGTGAGGACTGAAGGATCAATGACACTCACTCTCCCACAGCCTGGCCAAAAGATAGTGAGCTGCAGGTTCAGTGAGAGAGGTTCAGTCTCAAAGGAATAAGGAAGGAAGAGTGTAACAGGTCAGGATGCCCGATTTTCAACTCTGGTCCCTTGGCCACACATATTCACATCCACACTGACACAAAAGGAAAGAAAGCAAGAGATAAAAACCAAAGTGGATGGCTCTGGAAGGACATTTGAATTTGATCTGTGACCTACATAAATTTACATGGTATGTAGATATCCCCCACAAATCCCGATAGATAGGTAGATAGATGATAGATAGATATAGATAGATGTGGTAGATAGATAGATGATAGATTGATAGATAGATGATAGATAGATATGATAGATAGATAGATGATAGATAGAGATAGATAGATGATAGATAGATAGATAGATGATAGATAGGTGATAGATAGGTGATAGATAGATGATAGATAGATGATAGATAAATAGATTATAGATAGATGATAGATAGATAGGTGATAGATAGATAGATAGATAGATGATAGACAAATAGATTATAGATAGATGATAGATAGGCGATAGATAGATAGATAGATAGATAGATAGATAGATAGATGATAGATAGGTGATAGGCAATAGATAGATAAATAGACGATAGATAGATAGGTGATAGATAGAGATAGATAGATGATAGATAGGTGATAGATAGATGATAGATAAATAGATTATAGATAGATGATAGATAGGTGATAGATAGATAGATAGATAGATAGATGATAGATAGGTGATAGGCAATAGATAGATAAATAGACGATAGATAGGTGATAGATAGATAGATGATAGATAGATGATAGATAGGTGATAGATAGATGATAGGTGATAGAATGATAGATAGATAGATAGATGATAGATAGGTGATAGGCGATAGATAGATAGATAGATAGGTGATAGATAGATAGGTGATAGATAGATGATAGATAGATAGGTGATAGATAGATAGGTGATAGATAGATAGGTGATAGATAGATAGATAGATAGATAGATAGATAGATAAATAGACGATAGGTGATAGATAGATAATAGATAGAAAGGTGATAGATGATAGATAGGTGATAGATGATAGGTGATAGAATGATAGATAGATAGATAGATAGATAGATAGATAGATAGATAGATAGATAGACAGATGATAGATAAAAGCAAGCAGGATGGGGATGCAGCTTAGTTGGTAGAGTCTTTGCTTAGCATGCATGAAGCTCTGATTCCATCCCCTGTATACATGGTGGTGCTCACCTATAATCCCAGCACTTGGGAGGTGGAGGCAGAAAGATCAGACGTTCAAGGTCATCTTTAGGTATGTATTAGCCTGGGCTACATGAGGCCCTAGTAAATCAGAATAAAACATTAAAAATAGAGAAGAGGAGCCTGGAACCTCACACAGAAAGTCTGTGGGCTAGAGGTAGAGCTGGGGGTGGGCCATTTGCTTGCAGAGAGACAGCGGACAGAGTGAGGGAGTCAGTAGGAATCAAGGCCACGAGAGAAAAGAACCAAGCCAGCAGAGCTAGAGAGGTCGGGGAAGAAAACCGGACAGGAATCCAGAACACTCTTCTAAGTACTGGGCCTGTGACTCACTGCTTGAAGGGTTCTGGAGCTATAATCTGGTGACATGCAGCAAAGGGGCCCTGGGGGTCCACCAGCACCCTACAGGCCTGGGTACTGCCGATGAGTGCTGTCTGCTCTGGGCTGCATTCTGATTGCAGAAGGTCAGGTTCTTCCTCTCTTCCCCCTTCTTCTGGTAGGGCCCTGAAGTAAGGAGGGGAAGGGGCTGCGTGAGGCTCAGGAAGGAGAAAGGACAAGTCCAGAGAAAGGTAGAGGGAGGGACAAGGCACCATGGGTATTTCCAATGAGCAGTTGTTCCCAATGGTCACTAAATAGACCAAGTGGCAGAAGGTGCCTCAGTGCTGAGGGTAAAGGGAACGGAAAAGACTTGCTGGCTAGGAGATATCCAGCTTAGAGGGTGGTTACCTGAAGAGAATCCCCCAGTGGGATTCTGGGGCTGGGGGCGTGGCTCAGTGGTAGAGCCCCTGCCTAGAATCCCCCAGTGAGGGGCTGGGGGCGTGGCTCAGTAATGAGTACTTTTATTCCCAGTAATGGGTGAGGAGTGTGGCTCAGTGGTTGCATGCACAAGGTCCTATGCTCAACCCTTTATGCCTCCCGTGAAAGAGAGTCTTGCTCATCTCCTTGATCCCCAGCCCTCACCTTGGGAATCGGAAGAAGGCATGCATCACCTTCACCTCCCAACTGTTGCCAAAGACATGGACGTTTGAGGTGACCTCTCCACTGGGCAACATGAAGTCATTGGTTTGGTCCTTGTCATAGTTTCCACACAGGCCCCGTATCAGCCCACGGTATGTGGTAGGCAAGGAGATCACTGCAGGAAGAAGGAGTGCCCTGTAGTGAGCTCGACGCTGTCCTCTGTCATAACGAGAGCCCCTCTGAAGCTGAGGGCTCTATTCCCGAGTTTGACCCTTCTCCCCACAACCTGTGTGAGCTGCACCTTTCCACTCTCCATCCCAGGAATGGGGCTCCTATTTCCTGTGGCAATTAGTTTTATTGTTTTATTTCCATCTTTTGATTGCTGTTGTTTCTGTTGGTTGGTTTTTGTTTTCATTTTTAAGACAGGGTCTCAGATAGCCCAAGCTGGACTCAAACCTGCTATGCAGCTGAGGCTAGCCTCGAACTCCTGATATTCCTATATCTACCTCCTAAGTGCTAAGATTAGATGTGCTCCACAGCACCCTGCACTGTCTGTTCTTTTTTGGCTCGGGTTTGATTGGTTTCTTTGAGACAGGCTATAAGCCCTGGGTAGCATGGAAAACTGTCCTGCCTCCGTTCCTGACGGCTGGGGTTACAGGTGGGAGCCAGCACCCCTGGCACAGAGAGAGCCTTCTGCCGTCGGCGTCCCTGTCTGTTACCTGCGCTGTGCTTTCCGTCAAAGTCCAGCACCATTTCAAAGTCAGTGGCGAGAAGCAGCCGTTGAGCCCGCAAGATGACCCGCAGGTGCTCATTAGGATTATAGGGCACCGACACCTTCTGATTGTTGACCTTAAACGGAAGACCGCGGCTGCAGAGCGTGTTTGGTGGGCCACACCTTCTCTTGCTCCTGTCTGTACCTGCCCCTACCCAACTCTCCTCACCACAGCATGATGTCATTCCAGAGTCTTCACTACCCAAGTGCTAGAGACCTCCCTTTCCTACCCCAGTTCCTCCCTTGGGAAAATTCAAAAGATGGCTCAGTGGGTAGAGCGGTCCTTGACACTAACCCAGAGGGCCCGAGTCTGATTTCTAGGACCTACACGGTGCAAGGAGAGAACAGACTCCTCCAAGTTGTCCTCTGACCTCCACACGTGCACTACGGCACATGCACGCCCATTCCTATACACACGTGATATAGGTAAGTGTAGGTGCTAGAGGGATGGCTCGTTGGTGAACAGGGCTTGCTGTTCTGCTGGAGGACTGCATCTGCTTCCCAGAATCCTCGTGGAGCTGCTCACAACTATCTGAGAGTTGGCCTGCAGAGTACACGGTACCTTCTCCTGGCCTCTGTGGGTACTCATACATGTATGGCACACACACACACACACACACACACACACACATGCACACGCACACACACACACACACACACACATGCTCCATTTTCAACATGTGCACCACCCCTCCCCCATCTCTCCTCTCGGCCCTCTCAGCCCTGTGTTTAGCCTTACTGCCCTATGCCACCTTTCTCCATGACATAAGGCCAACTCTGACGTCTATCGAACTTCCTGACAGTGGCGTACTCAGGCTTTGCCAGACCCAGGTGGCCTACAGTAGTCTCCTTGGGTTCCTTCAGGCCCAGTCCTGCCTCTTACTCACCAAAACCCCCAGGCCTTCTTGGAGCTGGATTTTATAGCCGTAGACGATGGTGGTCACTTCGTGCAAGGTTGAGCTCCCCTTGGGGGATATTTTGTTGCGCCCCTCCATGATCAGCGGCTCAATCCCTCTTGGGAGCTTGTCCAGTGTCTTTATGAGATAGTAGTTCATACGACCCAGGAAGCGGTAGGTGAAGCCATCAAACGTGTGGTAATAGGGGTCCCCAAAGATGGTACATTTTTCCAGCTCTGTCAAGAAGTGTGACTGTTGAAAAGGACCTCAGCCCTGTTACTGGTCTTCTGGAACCTTCCCCACTGGGGTGCTCTGATCACCCTCACCCAGCCCTGTTTCTGACTCTTTCAGCTATGGGGCACCATACCCACCTTCCCGCTCCCCCATGGCTCCCTTACTGTTGGCTGCACAGTCACTGCTGCCATCATCATTGTGCTGACAGTGGGACCCTGACGGGCAGATGAAATTCTGGCACTGAATGACCCCATCCGTGCAAGCACAGCTCTGGGTGCAGCCGCTGGAGATCCAGGTCTTGCCTGCCTGCAGAAGTGAAGACAGAGATGGCCATTCTAAAGAGAAGGCTTAGCTTCCTGTGTGAAGGGTTTATCGTTGCCCTCCCGCCCTACAGGTTCCAACTTGATTAAGTCAACCAACTACTGGAGGAAAATGCTTGAAGAGATTTGCATCTGTGGTTAGGTGTGTGGCTCAGTGGTAGAGCCCCTGCCTGGAATTCCCCAGTAAGGGGCTGGGGGCGTGGCTCAGTGGTAGAGCCCCTGCCTAGAATCCCCCAGTGAGGGGCTGGGGGCGTGGCTCAGTGGTAGAGCCCCTGCCTAGAATCCCCCAGTGAGGGGCTGGGGGCGTGGCTCAGTGGTAGAGCCCCTGCCTAGAATCCCCCAGTGAGGGGCTGGGGCCGTGGCTCCATGGTAGAGCCCCTGACTAGAATCCCCCAGTGAGGGGCTGGGGCATGGCTCAGGGGTAGAGCACCTGTCTAGAATCCCCCAGTGAGGAGCTCAGTGGTAGAGTTAGTGCCTAGCATGGATTAGGCCCTAGGTTCTAGAAAGAAAAGAATCTATCTGTATTTTATGTCATTATTACCCCCAAATAATACAATAGAACTATTTGTATAACATTTACCTAGTCCTGGTCATTATAACTCCTGTAGAATTATGTAAAACCTATAGAAAGCTATACAAGCACTATGGTATAGTTCGGTGGATGTATGTGTGCATGTGTTCATGTGTGTGTGTTTTCACATATATACGTATGCATGTTGTGGAGGCCAAAGGGCAAGCTTATTCCTCGGGAGTTCTGTCTGGTTCCTGGAGGCAGGGTCTCATTACGTTTTGAGACTATGTTGAGGGGCCGGTGAACCTCAGGAACCCTCCAGTCTCCATCTCTTCAGTTCTGGTATTACAATAAACACAACTACACCTGACTTTAGACAAGAAAAAGCCCACACACTGACTGTGCACGTGGATGCCACAGCGTGTGTGTGTGGAAGGCAGAGGACATCTCTTTCAGGAGTCCATTTTGTTTTCCCACTATGTGGGTATCTGGGGCCAAAGGGCTTTGTGGGATAATGTGCATTTATCTGCCGAGGCATCCCCTTGGCCCACGCCTGGCTTTCTCTACAGGGTTCTAGGAATCAAACCGACACCCTGCAAGGCAAACACTGACTGAGCTGTCTGCCCAGTTCTGATTGGGAGGTTAGAAGGTTCTCAGCAGGGAAGCCCAGGTATAGGATACCCTCGACCAAAACACAGTGCTTCTCAACCGACTGGGCAGCTTTGGAGGGACACATATGGAGTGGCAAGGGAGGAAGGAGAGAAACAACCCTGAGACCAAGGGGGACCGGGTGCCAGATGGCCTGAACATTGCTTCTTGTTTTTTGAAACAGAGTCCCTTGTAGACCAGGCTGACCTCCAGTTGCCTCTGTAGTCAGAGAGGGTTTTGAACTTGGATCCTTCTGCTTCTTTTTTTTTTTGGTTCTTTTTTTCGGAGCTGGGGACCGAACCCAGGGCCTTGCACTTCCTAGGTAAGCGCTCTACCACTGAGCTAAATCCCCAGCCCCTGATCCTTCTGCTTCTTATCTTCCCGACACTAGGGTGACAGGTGTGCATCACCACGCTGGTTTATGTGGTGCTGGGGGTCGAACCCAGAACTCTGTGTGCTAGACCAATCTTCTGCCCGCTATGCTGCACGCCCAGGACTACTACCTCACTTTATACGGGGCTTGAACGTCTTTGTTTTTTGTTTGTTTGTTTGTTTTGTTTTGTTTTTTTGTTTTTCTTTTCTTTTTTTCGGAGCTGGGGACCGAACCCAGGGCCTACCACTGAGCTAAATCCCCAACCCTTGAACGTCTTTGTATTTGGGTATCTCTAGGGTGTCCTGGAACCAAGAATATCCATTCCCGTGCATGCCCAGGAGCTGATGGAACAGGCTTTCTCCAGAAAACAGTTGCAAGTGCCGTTTGCATCTTGGTACCGTGGAGCCCTTCTCAAGACACTGTTCTTGGCCTTTTGCTGGCTTTAGTTGAGAAAAGGTCTTAAGTAGTGCAGGCCAGTCTCGAAGTCACTATATAGCTGAGCGTTTTTCTTCCACTTCTGACCTTCCTGCTCCCACCTCCCCAGCAGCAGGACCCAAGGTGTCTGCTACGACGTGCAATGTGTTCCCATTGTTTTATTTTTATTTTTTCTTTTTTTCTGGAGCTGGGGACCGAACCCAGGGCCTTGCGCTTGCTAGGCAAGTGCTCTACCACTGAGCTAAATCCCCAACTCCTCCCATTGTTTTAAATACACTGCTCAGGAGGGGTTAGTGGATTCGTTTGCAGAGGGGGAGAGGAAGCACCAGGTTTCTGTCTGTTTTGTGCACCTCCACCCTGGTGTGTCAGCTGTGGGAAGTCTCTGACACGATTCCCAGTCTGTGAGGGCTGGGTTGCTCAATGGATAGGGTGCTTGCCTATGATGCACTGAGCCCTGAGTACCACACAACCTAGGGGTGCTAGAACAGCCCCTAGCACTCAGGACTCGAAAGCAGGAGGATCAGGAACTCAAAGTCATCTTTGGCGATCCAGTCAGTCTGAGACCAGCCTGACCTGTATGAGTTCTTGTCTTTAAAAAGGAAAAAAAAATATCCAGTCTACATCCTAACAGCCTTCATAGTCCGGGGCCTTATAAACATAGGGGCATCCAAGACTGACAAAGCTAGTGAGTGCCCCAACCCCACGGTCCACGTCTGCACCAACTCACCGGGATGATGTCGCCCTTGATATCTTTGCAGTCACACCGGTCTTTGCGCACACACGTGTCCTTATCAAGCAGGTAGCCAGGTCGACAGACACAGCCCTCCCTGCAGGTGGAGGGGGTTTTGTGGCTGGCGCCCTCACAGTGGCCATCAGGGTTGGAGCAGGAACGTAGACAGGAAGGGAGGCAGTTGGTGCGGAGGCTGTTGGCGGGGCACTTCATAGCTATGGGGTGGAGGGAGAACAGGGCTCACGCCATGCCTCGGCTCCTCCAGTCAGGAGCTGGCCCCGTCCCTCCCTTCCCACAGGCTCCCTTACTGCTGGAGACACAGTTATGGCTGCCGTCTTCGTTCTCCTCACACTGGGTCCCTGAGGGGCACTTAAAACTTTGGCACTGAAAGGATCCTTTCTTGCATTCACAAATCTGGGAACACCCAGAGGAGATCCGTGTCTGGCCGACCTGCAGAAGCCACAGGAAGGAAGAGAACAGAAGGGCTGGTTCTAGGAGATGAGCTTAGTTTTCTATCCCAGGGTCTGTTTGGAAATTTTATTTTACATCCCAACCACAGTTGTCCCTCTTTTCCTTCCAACCACCCTCACTCCCATGTCAGTTTCTCCTCAGAAAAAGGCCAGGCTCCATGGGTAGATATCAATCAGTCATCAATGTCAAGTTTCAGTAAGACTGGGCACCTTCTCTTCTATTGAGGAAAGATAAGGCGACCCAGTGGTGGAAAGGGTCCCAAAGGTCCCAACAGTCAGACACAGCTCCTGCTCCCATTGCTAAGGGTCCCACAGGAAGACCAAGCTGCACAACTGTAACGTGTGCAGAGGACCTAGGTTAGTTCCCTGCAGGCTCCCTGGTTGGAAGGTCCTGCTCGAAGGTCTTGCATTAGTCCTCTGAATCTGTAGGTTCCATATCTATTGAGTCAACCAACTAGAGATGGGAAAGAGTTTTTAAAATTGCCACTGGGACTGTGGGCATAATTCAGCCTTACTAGAATGCCCTGTGTGTGTGTGTGTGTGTGTGTGTGTGTGTGTGTGTGTGTGTGTGTACGCGCGCGCGCGCACATCCAGCCATGTTGAGGGTAGACCTTAGTTAAGTGTTGGTCCTTGCCTCTCAGTTCCATTATTTACTGCTTGTGTATACCACCAGAGTTAGTACCTACATTTCTTGGGACTTTTCCTAGCTTCACTTTCTATATCACAGTAGGACAACTGGTGCCCCAGTCAGCTGTGCCCAGCTTCTATGGGTCATGGGGATTCAAACTCGGGTCTTCACACTTGTGCAGCAAGCATTTTATCCACTGAGCCAGCTCCCACGCCCCCTTGCGGTCTCCATGCCCGCTCACCTGGATGAGGCTACCCTGGCTGTCTTTGCAGTTACAGTGAATTCTAAGCATACACTTGTTGTTATGCAGCACGTAGCCGGATCGACAGAAGCAGCCCTCCTTGCAGGTGGAGGGGACTTCAGGGCTGGTGCCCCCACAGAGGCCCTCTGGGTCCGAGCAGGAAGGCAGGCAGGAGGGAAGGCAGTGGGTGTAGAGGCTGTGGGCTGGGCACTTCAGAGCTGTGGGGCGGAAGGAGATTAGCAAGAATGTGGAGCCCAAGAAAGCAGAAACCATGTTAAAAAGGGTGCACAGAACAACCAAAAAAGGTTACGGTTTCCCCTGCCCCCTTTTTTTATTCATCAGCAAACATTTACTCAGCATTGACTCTGTGTGTGTGTGTGTGTGTGTGTGTGTGTGTGTGCTGTGTGTGTGTGCCTGTGTGTGTGTGTCTGTATGTCTGTATGTTCCTGTGTCTGTTTGTGTGTGTGTGCCTGTGTCTGTGTGTCTGTGTGTGTGTCTGTGTGTCTCTGTGTGTCTGTGTGTGTGCCTGTGTCTGTGTGTGTCTGTGTGTCTGTGTGTGTGTCTGTGTGTGCCTGTGTGTCTGTGTGTATGTCTGTGTGTGTGTGTCTGTGTGTCTCTGTGTATGTTCCTGTGTCTGTTTGTGTGTGCGTGCGCCTGTGTCTGTGTGTCTCTGTGTGTCTGTGTGTGTGTCTGTGTGTACATGTCTGTGTGTGTGCCTGTGTGTCTGTGTGTGTGTCTGTGTGTCTGTGTGTATGTTCCTGTGTCTGTTTGTGTGTGTGTGCCTGTGTCTGTGTGTCTCTGTGTGTCTGTGTGTGTGTCTGTGTGTATGTGTCTGTGTGTATGCCTGTGTCTGTGTGTGTGCCTGTGTCTGTGTGTCTGTGTCTGTGTGTGTGTGTGTCTGTGTGTCTGTGTGTATCTTCTTGTGTCTGTTTGTGTGTGCGCGCGCCTGTGTCTGTGTGTCTCTGTGTGTCTGTGGTGTCTGTGTGTGTGTCTGTGTGTCTGTGTGTGTGTCTGTATGTCTGTGTGTGTGTGTCTGTACATGTGTGTCTGTGTGTGTGCCTGTGTCTGTGTGTGTGTCTGTACATGTGTGTCTGTGTGTGTGCCTGTGTCTGTGTGTCTGTGTCTGTGTGTGTGCCTGTGTGTGTGTGCCTGTGTGTGTGTGTGTCTGTGTGTCTGTGTGTATGTTCCTGTGTCTGTTTGTATATGTGTGCCTGTGTCTGTGTGTCTCTGTGTGTCTGTGTGTATGTTCCTGTGTCTGTTTGTATATGTGTGCCTGTGTCTGTGTGTCTCTGTGTGTCTGTGTGTGTGTGTGTGTATGTGTCTGTGTGTATGCCTGTGTCTGTGTGTGTGCCTGTGTCTGTGTGTCTGTGTCTGTGTGTGTGTGTCTGTGTGTCTCTGTGTATGTTCCTGTGTCTGTTTGTGTGTGCGCGCGCCTGTGTCTGTGTGTCTCTGTGTGTCTGTGTGTGTGTATGTGTGTGTGTCTGTATGTGTCTATATGTGTGTCTCTGTGTGTGTGCCTGTGTCTGTGTGTCTGTGTGTGTTCCTGTGTCTGTGTCTGTGTGTGTGCCTGTGTCTATGTGTCTGGGTATGTGCTGTGTGTGTGTGTCTCTGTGTGTGTGTATACCTGTGTCTGTGTCTGTGTGTGTCTGTGTGTGTGTCTGTGTGTGTGTCTGTATGTGTCTATATGTGTGTCTCTGTGTGTGTGCCTGTGTCTGTGTGTCTGGTGTGTCTGTGTGTGTGCTTGTGTCTGTGTGTGTCTGTGCGTGTGTCTGTATGTGTCTATATGTGTGTCTGTACATGTGTGTCTGTGTGTGTGCCTGTGTCTGTCTGTGTGTGTGCCTGTGTCTGTGTCTGTGTGTGTCTGTGTGTGTGCCTGTGTCTATGTGCTGTGTGTGTGTCTCTGTGTGTGTGTATACCTGTGTCTGTGTCTGTGTGTGTCTATATGTGTGCCTGTGTCTGTGTGTCTGTGTGTGTGCCTGTGTCTGTGTCTGTGTGTGTCCGTGTGTGTGTCTGTATGTGTCTATATGTGTGTCTGTACATGTGTGTCTGTGTGTGTGCCTGTGTCTGTGTGTCTGTGTGTGTGCCTGTGTCTATGTCTGTGTGTGTGCCTGTGTCTATGTGCTGTGTGTGTGTCTCTGTGTGTGTGTATACCTGTGTCTGTGTCTGTGTGTCTGTATGTGTCAATATGTGTGTCTGTATGTGTGTCTGTGTGTGTCTGTATGTGTGTCTGTACATGTGTGTCTGTATGTGTGTCTGTGTGTGTGTCTGTGTGTGTCTGTATGTGTGTCTGTATGTGTCAATATGTGTGTCTGTATGTGTGTCTGTGTGTGTCTGTATGTGTGTCTGTACATGTGTGTCTGTATGTGTGTCTGTGTGTGTGTCTGTGTGTGTCTGTGTGTGAGTCTGTGTATGTGTGTCTGTATGTGTGTCTGTGTATGTCTCCAGAGAACTAATTTCCTTCTTGTCCTTTCTTTGATTCTCCCATCCATGAGCCCATATCCCTAACCTACAGTTTCCTTACCGTAGGTGACACAGTTACTGTTGCCATCTTTATTGTCTATGCAACGGGACCCTGTTGGGCAGCCGAAGTCTTGACACTGGACAGTCCCTCCCTTGCAGGTGCAGTTCTTGGTACATCCCCTGGAGACCCATGTCTTGCCTTCCTGTAGAAGCAGCAAGACGAGAGTGGGAGTGAGGACCTCAGCCCTGTACATAGCAGCTGTCCGAGGACTCGCATTTGCTGTCTCTGTCTGCAGACTCTATGTCTATTGAGTCAATCGGTGGGTGGGAAATATTTTTAAAACAGCTGCCCCTCTGGCTATGGACATTCCTTAGCTTGACTACCATCCCCAGTAAGTAGCAGAGAGCATGGCTCAGTGACAGAGCACTTGCCTAGAGCCCTTTAGAGCAGGGCTGGGGATGTGGTTCAGGGATTGAGCAACTGCCTAGAATCCCCAAGCCAGGAGATGGGAGTATGGCTCAGCAGTACACACTGGTCTAGCATATACCAAGAGCTGCCAACCTTCAGCTACAGGGCAAGCCACATAGATAGGAAAAATCACACGGCAAGACAGAGAAAAGGAGAAAACGGCTCTCAAGCCCACTTTAAAAAAAAAAAACCACACATTTGTGTTTGAGTATGTGTGTGAACGGGGCATGTACTCCTGAAGGTCAGAGGACATTTTCATGTGTTGGTTCTTGCATTTCACCTTGCACTGAAACAGTCTCTCGTTCTGTCTCTTGTCTATCTGTCCCCCCGTCTCTCCCATCTTGGATCTCGTGATGCTCACCACTATGATGTACCAGAATGTCTAGCCTGCAAGTCCCTGAGGGTGGTCCTGTTTGCACCTCCTGTATTTCAGTAGGAGCTCTGGGATTAGAGATGTAGAATACCACGCCTAGCTTAAGTGGATTACGGGACTTGACCTGAGGTCCTCACCCAGGAAGCAATGTCCTTTAGCCCTCACCAAGCCCTCTCTCCATGCTCACTCACGGGGATGAGAACACCATGGGTGTTCTTGCAGGTACACGCACTGCTGCGTATACATGTGTCGTTACTCAGCACATAGCCGGACTGACAGACACAGCCCTCCTCGCAGGTGGAGGAGGCTTTGGGGCGCGTGCCCTTGCAGAGGCCATCTGGGTCGGAGCAGGAAGGCAGGCATGAAGGAAGGCATTTGGAGTAGTGACTGTGGGCCGGGCACTGCACAGCTAGGCAAGGAGGGAAAGCAAGGTTAGTGGAGACTTCTAGAGGGCCCCCAAGGACACGGGGACTACAGAAACAAGACAGGGCAGAAGAGCTAACGGAAGCCAGGGGTTTCCTCCTTTTGTTATTCATTCAGCAAACATTGACTGAGCAGGACTTTGTGACAAGTCCAGATGGAAAAAGAGAATGTTTTTTCTCAACTCATTGTGAGAAACTGACACCAAGAAGCAACTGTTGGGCAAGCCTTTACTGACAAGGTCTGTGTGGGAACCCCGGAGAGAAGAAAGTGAGAAAAGGTGGATCTCCCAAGATAACATGGGACACTGATTCTCATGGTTAGCTTTAGCTCTCAACTTGATGCAATGTAGAATCATCTAGAAGAGAGTCTTAGTCAGGTATCGTCTTGGTCAGATCGGTGCAGGGAAATGCTGGTGGGGAAGTGTCTTGACCACTTTAAGTGGCATAGACAGACCAGGTACACTGTGGAAGGCCCAGGACTGTACAGTAGAGGAAGCAGGCAGAGTACTACTGCAAGCATTGCCCAGCATTCTCAACCGTGCCTGTGTAACTCTCTAAGTTCCTGACACCTCGACTTCCCCACAGTGACAGACTAGTACTGCAACTGTGAGCGGCGGGCAAGAAGCCCTTTGTCCCCAAGTGGCTTTGGGCTGCAGTATTTTATCACAGCCTCAGAAATGAACTAAGATGCTGACCACTGAGAGACTAACACTGTAAAGGGACGCAGCCTAGCCATAGTCCCCAGGATCCCTTCCCACCATGTTACATCCTATCCCTGGCCTCTTAGGCCCAGGGGACTAAGCTCCTTGCCCCGGCCCCTGATTCCTCAGTCTAGGGACAGTCTCTCCACCTCCCCTCATGGCTGCCTTACTGATTTCAGCACAGTTACTGTTGCCGTCCTCGATGTCCTGGCACTCGGTCCCTGAGGGGCACTCGAAGTCGTGGCACTGAACAAGTCCTGCCGTGCAAGTACATCTCTGGGAACAGCCCGTGGTAATCCAGTTCTTACCTGCCTACAGAAGCCACAGGAGGATGCAGGATGCAGGAAGTAAGGACAAAGGGGCCAGCTCTAAGGAGACAGGCTTAGCCTCCTGTCTGAAGGTTCCTTAGCTACTGAGCCAACTGCAGACGGGCAGGGAGCATGGGGAAAAGATTGAATTCAGAGCTATCGAGTGTAGAGGGCCTATGCAGACTCCACTAGGAAGAAGATGGGATAGGCCATTGCCTTAAGAGTGCCTAGAATCCCCCAGGGGTGGGGTGGAATGTGGTTCAGCAGTAGAGCATGTCCCCAGCCTGCTGCAGGAGCTAAACCACTCCAAGGACCAATGCTATAGTGGTTTACATCCCAGGCTCACAGGACAGAGGGAAGAAGGAAGGGGCCCCCCGGTCCCAAATTCTATGTCCACTCACCGGAATGAGGGTGCCCTGGGAGTCTTTGCAGCCACACTGAGTTCTGTGGACACACTTGTCCTTATTGAACACAAAGCCAGACTGGCAGAGGCAGCCTTCTATGCAGGTAGAGGGGTTTTTGAGGCTGGTAAACTCACAGCGGCCATTCACGTTGGAGCAGGATGGGATACAGGAGGGAAGGCAGTTGGTGTGGTAGCTGTGGGCTGGGCATTGCAGAACTGTGGGGTACAAGGATATGAGATTCACGTATAGGGCTTGAGAGTGCCTAAGGAAAGAGGGGATAAAGAAACTAGGATAGGCAGAATGGCAAGTTTATTCATATAGTGAGCACGAACAGTGTCCTGAGTCCTAAGAGAAGGAAGAAGGAAGAGTGTGTCTCTAGAGTCAGTGTGGGAACCCAACCATCAGGAAATAGAGACAGAGTCAATGCCCTGTTACAGGTCCCCAGACCCCTCTCCACTGTGGTCCCTAGTATCCTGACCCCTTAGGCCCAGAAGACTAAGTTCCTTCCTGCCCTGTTCCTGATAGATCTATCCATGATCATACCCCTCCATTTTCTCATGGCTTCCTTACCAATTTTGGCACAGTTACTGTTTCCATCAACACTGTCCTTGCATTCGGTCCCCAAGGGACACTTGAAATTCAAGCAATGAATGTCCCCTCCTTTGCACGTACAGTTTTGGATACAGCCTCTGGTGAGCCAGGACTTGTCTGCCTACAGATACAGAAATCATGGAGAGAGGAAGATAGAGATGGCAGTTCTGGGGAGACAGCTTCACGTCCTGTCTGAAGGACTCACATCGTTCTCTCTGTTAACAGGTTTCACTCTGTAGAGCCAAGCAATCATAAGTGGAAAGAAACTGGAAAAACTATTACAAACGGGAGTTTTGGTCTATCTCAGTAGGCTTGTGACTACCTAGAATCCCCCAGTGAGGGGTTGGGGGTGTGGCTCAGTGGTAGAGCCCCTGCCTAGAATCCCCCAGTGAGGGGCTGGGGGTGTGGCTCAGTGGTAGAGCCCCTGCCTAGAATCCCCCAGTGAGGGGCTGGGGGCGTGGCTCAGTGGTAGAGCACCTGCCTAGAATCCCCCAGTGAGGGACTGGGAGCGAGGCTCAGTGGTAGAGCCCCTGCTTAGAATCCCCCAGTGAGGGGCTGGGGGAGTGGCTCAGTGGTAGAGCCCCTGCCTAGAATCCCCCAGTGAGGGACTGGGAGCGTGGCTCAGTGGTAGAGCCCCTGCCTAGAATCCCCCAGTGAGGGACTGGGAGTGTGGCTCAGTGGTAGAGCCCCTGCCTAGAATCCCCCAGTGAGGGGCTGGGGGCGTGGCTCAGTGGTAGAGCCCCTGCTTAGAATCCCCCAGTGAGGGGCTGGGGGTGTGGCTCAGTGGTAGAACTGTGGCTTAGGAATTTCCTGTAGGGGTCTACCTGTGAACATAGCTTAGTTACAGAGCAAAGCTGCCTAGTACTTGCCTTGAATTCCCAAGAGATAAACTTGTAAGGGAGATGTGCGGTTAGATGGTAGAGCATTTGCCTAGGCCAGACCTAGCTTCATATTGCCAGGCTAGTGGTAAAGACGGGGCAGGGGTGGGAGGCGCTTAGATGAACAAAAGCAGAAGAAAGAAGAAATGGCTGCCAATCTCACTTTGAAAGAATTCTTATTCATTTGTGTGTGTGTGTGTGTGTGTGTGTGTGTGTGTGTGTGTGTGTGTGTGCTCGTGCGTGCACATACGTGTGATAGGCCATGGCACATGTGTGGAGGTCAGAGGACAACTTGTGGGAGTCGACTCTCTCCTTCAACCACATCAGTTCCAGAAATTCTCTTGGCCTTTAGGCAAACACCTTTACCTTCAGAGCCATGTTCCAGGAATGCTACTTCTTTCCAAACTAACCTCTGTGTGTGTGTGTGTGTGTGTGTGTGTGTGTGTGTGTGTGTGTGTGTGTGTGTGTGTGTGTGCATGTTCTGTGTTTATTCATGGCACACATACATGTGGAGGTCAGAGGACAAATCTTGGGTGTTGGTACTCACATATTCAGACATTTTGACAGCACCAGACTATCAAGCCCCTAAATTTTGGGGCATTACCTGTGTCTGCCTCCCTTGTCACATAGAAGCCTGGGATGTCATGAAGGCTTCTGCAAACAGTTCTCTGAATGGTGGAGATTCCAAACATGTCCTCATACTTGTGCTGAATCAGGTCCTTACTCGCTGAGCCATCCGCCCCGCCCACCACATCCTGCACAGACTCACCGGGATGAGGACACCCTGGTTATTCTTGCAGACACAGTGACTCCTGAGCACACACTTGTCTTCGTTCAGCACATAGCCAGGTTGGCAGACACAACCCTCCTTGCAGGTGGAGGGGGTTCTTGGACTGGTGCCCCAACAGAGGCCTTCTGGGTCAAAGCAGGATGGTGGACAGGAGGGGAGGCAGGCGGTGTAATGGCTGTGGACTGGGCACTGTACTGATGGAGGGGAAGAGAGAGTAGTGTCAGCAGAGAGCGACAGAGCGGCCCAAAAGTCACAGAGGCTGCGGAAACCAAACTGGGATGAATGACCAACACAACTTGTGTTTCCATTTTCTTTTCCTTTTATCTTTCCTTCTGTTAGTCATTCAGCAATAATTCGCTGGGCATGGGCTGGGTACCAGCCTTAAACAGAGAATAAAAGAATGCATCTTCCAAGTCTATGTGGGAGCCTAGCCATTGAGAGAGTGATACTGAAAAGGGGTGCAGTCCAGAGAGGGCCCCCCAAATTTCTCTGTATTGTGGTATTTATTGTCAACGTCCAAGGCCAGGGGACTAAGCTCTTTCTTGCCCTGTGGACCCCTTCAGTCATAAGCACACACTTCCCACTTCCCCCACTGCCCTCTTACTGATTTTGGAACAGACACTGTTCTGGCACTGAGTCCCTGGGGGGCAGGTGAAGTTGTGACACTGGACAGTCCCTCCCACGCAGGCACAGCTCTGGGTGCAGTCACTGGAGATCCAGGTCTTGCCTGCCTGCAGAAGCCATGGGAAGCAAAAGAAAGTGAGGACAGAGAGGTCCTAGGGACCCAGGCTGTCTGTCCTCCTGTCTGTCCTTCTGTCTGCCCCCTCTATCTGTCCACATGCTCTACATCTAGTGAGTTAGCCAACCACAGGCAGAGACTATTTGAAAAGGAACTGGGTGTGGAAAGGGGGCTTATCAGCTCGTGCTCTTAAATCCTCAGCAGAGACCTCTGAGCCTGTCTCAGTCACACAAGTCACCTGCCTAGAATCCTGCAGTGAGAGGCTCGGGTGTGGCTTAGTGGTACAGCATTTGCCTAGCCTGTTCCAGAACCTGACCAACTTTCAAACTCAAGGGCCAGCCAGCGAGAGAGGAGCATTCCAGGCAGACAGAATTAGAAAGGAGGGAGGAGAAAGTGGCCCCCAGTTCAACTTTTAAAATGTTTTATATGACTACAAGGATGACCTAGATGTTAAGAGCACTTGCTGCCTTGGAGAAGACCCAGGTTCAATTCCCAGCACCCGTACGGCAACTCACAATTCCTGTAACTCCAGTCCCAGGGGATCCAGTGCCCTCTTTCAGCCTCTGTGGGCACCAGGTTCACGAATAGAATACACGCAAGCCCGCACACACATGAAAAGAAATCTTTATAGAGATTTACAATGTGTGTGTGTGTGTGTGTGTGTGTGTGTGATGGTGGTGGTATGTTCATGTGTGTGAGTGCTCGCCCACAGATAACATGCCTATCTACAGTGGGTCGTGGAGATTCAGACTCAGCTCCTCATACTTGCACAAAAAAAGCAACGGTCCCACTGACCTGGCACCCCCGATCCCATGTAACACCCACTCACCGGAATGAAGCCACCGTGGGCGTCTCTGCAGTCACAGTGAATCTGGAGCACACACTTGTGATTATGCATCACATAGCCAGGTTGGCAGAGGCAGCCCTCTGTGCAGGGAGACGGGACTTTGGGACTGATGCCCTCACACTGGCCATCCAGAGCAGTACAGGAAGGCGGACATGCGGGAAGGCAGTCTGTGAAGCGGCTGTGGGGGGGACATTGTAGAGCTATGGGGTGGAAGGAGATCAGGGTTACTGGATGGGGCCCAATAAACCACAGAGCTTCAGACTTTTTTCCTGGTTACTCATTTTGAGAAAATTTACTGAGCCTGGGATGCGTGTCAAGCCCTTAGCAAAGTAGTAAGAGTGTTTTCTCGGGGTTGGGGATTTGGCTCAGTGGTAGAGCGCTTGCCTAGCAAGCGCAAGGCCCTGGGTTCGGTCCCCAGCTCTGAAAAAAAAAGAAAGAAAAAAAAAGTGTTCTCTCAGCTAAATGAAGAAGGCTAATGAGCGAGAGATTAAGAGATCAGTGTCGAGAAATGTCTCAGCAGAGCCAAAGGCCCACAGAATCTCTCCCCACTGTGGTGCCTAGTCTCCCAACCTCTGAGCCCAGGACTAAGCTCCTTCTTGTCCTGCCTTTGATCCCTACAGCCATGCACACCCTCCCCACCTTCCCCCTCGGCCCCCTTACTGATTTTGACACAGGAACCGCTGCCATCACTGCTGTCTTTGCAGTAAGTCCCCGGGGGACACTGGAAATTCCTGCACCGGATGTTCCCTCCCACGCAGGTACAACTCTCAGTGCAGCCAGCGGAGATCCAGGTCCTGCTTGCCTGCAGAAGCCATGGGAAGAGAAAGGAGGTAAGAAGGGAGCCAGGGCTAAGGAGACAGCCTCACTGTTCCTGGGTACGCAGGTTTTTCCTCACTGCCTGCAGATCTGCATTTACTGAGTCAAAACCCTGTGGATGGACTTGGGATCCAGGGCTTTGAGTTGGCCCAGCCCGAACTCTATCTCATCTATGAACAGCTAGAGCATGCGAAAGGTCCAGTCCCGCAGGTCCAAAGCTGCAGGATCTCCATGATCCAGGTAACAACAGGATAACAGAGAAAGGTCCTGGTGGGGACCCAGCAGACGCCAGAGGACTCAAACCAGACCAGTGAGTCATGGTAATGAGTATTTGTGAGTAAAGCTGTATGGACAGAGGGGCATACTGTAGGACAGACACACTGACACACTACGGCTCCCACGACGAGATGTTTTATGTGCTTTGTCCTGTGTCATTAATTCTCGTTTATATTTTCTTTTGGTGGGGAGGGTGTAAGGGCTGAGGGTGGCTATGAAGGGACAGGGAGATGAGTGGGATGAGATGTGTGGTGTCAAACTCACAGAGAGTCAATAAACAGTTAAAAACACTATGGGTGGAAAATACTTGAAGAAATAAGGGCATTCAGGGCTGTGGGCATAACACCTAACCAGGAACTGGAGATTTGGTTCAGTTATGGATGCCTGCCTAGAGTTCTCTCTCACTGAGGGTTTGTGGGGGGCGCGTGGCTCAGTGGTAGAGCACTTGTCTCTCCTGTGCCAGGCCACAAGCGTCCTTCACACTCCAGGGTCGGCTGGAGTGCGTGTGGCAGTGCACACCTTTAATTAATCCTAGCGTTCAGGAAACAAAGTTAGACAGACCTCTGTGAGTTCAAGACCAGACCTCTCTGTGTACATAGTGAGTTCCAGGACAGTCGGGGCTATGTCGGGAGAGGAGCTGACACTAAAATCTGGTTCCCTAGTTGTTTCTTGATTATGTCAATAAAGGCAGCGGAAGCTAATTGCTGGGCGAAGAGAAAATGGTGGGATTTCTAGGTCCCAGGAGGAAGAGGAGGAAAAGAGACAGAGAGTAGGGCTTTTCTGCCAGGCTTTGGAGGGAGGAGCATGAACCAAGGCCTGGGGGTGACTGAATCGGTGGCAGTCTCTACCTCTGGCAGATCTCTAACGTAGGATCGCTGATACGTTTAGAGCGATAGAGCATGGCCCTGCCGTTGTGCTATCTGGCTGGTTTTAAAGTGTTAGAACTGTCTGGTGTTTTCCATCCGCGGTGACTCAGGTGGACAGGAGAAAAGGCACAGCCTGAGTGGTTTGGTGGAGCTGAGGGAGACCAGAGCAGCTTGGCGAAGCTCGCCGTGGGGGCTGAGTGAGATGGCTGTTGCCAGCACTGAGCTAGGAGTAAGCATGGTTTCTTAAAATTACACGCAACAGGGCTATAGAGAGAGAGGCTGTCTTCAAAAACAGAAACAGAACAAAAACAAAACCACAGTCGCATCCAGGGCTAACAAAAGCTGAGGGAAGAAGTGGTATTTTACTTTTATTTTAAATCTTTGTGTGTGCACCTTCCCGTGTATGTTCACATGTGTGGGAGTGTTTGTACATGTGTGTATGAAGGTCAGAAAATAACCCAGAATGTAGGTCCTCACCCCTCTCGTATATTGTGAGGGTGTCTGTTTTTGTCTCTGTCTAATCACAAAACTAGCTAGTCCAGGGATTCTCTTGTCTCCAAGTAGAAGCTCGAGGCTACCATGTCCAGCTTACTGAGTTTGAGGTTCAAACTCAGATGCTCACACTTGCAAGGCAAACATTTTACCCAGTAAGCCATCTCCTCAGCCACCCACCAATCCCACTTTCCACGCCCACTCACGGGGATGAGGCCGCCCTGGGCGTCTTTGCAGCCGCACTGAATTCGGAGCACACACTTGTCATTATTTAAGAAGTAGCCGGGTTGACAGATACAGCCCTCCTTGCAGATAAAGGGGGCTTTGAAGTTGGACTCCACACAGCTGCCATCCAAATTGGAACAGGAAGCGGGACAGGAGGGAAGGCAGGTGGTGAAGTAGCTGTGAGCAGGGCACTGCAGAGCTGTGGGGTAGAGAGGGTGGAGTAAATGAGGGGACCCAAGGCAGCCCAGGTTATAGAAACCAAACACAGCACGATGAACAACAGATCTTTGGGCCTTGTCTGTCTTTTCACTCATTTAGAAAACATCTACTGAGCGTGGGCTTTTTGCCAAGCCCTGGGGAAGAAGGACATGGGGGAGTCTAAAAAACAATGCATCTCTCAAGTTAGCATGCGACTAACCATGGGAGATTTAAAGCGGAGAATGGCCCAGCCCAGCCCAGCACTGGGTGTCCAGAATCCCTCCCCACTGTGGGACCTCCTATCCCCAACCCCCAAGGCCAGAGGACTAAGCTCCTTCATGCCCTATCTCTGATCCCTCCAGTCATGAGTGCACCGTTCCTTTCTTCCCTGTGGATCCCTTACTGATTTCGGTGCAGTTACTGCTGCCATCGATACTGTCCTTGCAGTAAGTCCCTGGGGGACACTGGGAATTCTGGCACTGAACGGCCCCTCCCATACAGGCACAGCTTTGGGTACAACCCTTGGAGATCCAGGTCTCGCCTGCCTGCAGAAGTCACAGGAAGAGAAAGGGAGGGTGGAGGAGCTTGTCCTAGGAGACAGACACACCTCCTGTCTGAAGTATTTACATTTGCCCTCTGTCTAAAAGTTTCACAACTATTGAATCAAATAATTAGAGATGGGAAATAGTGAAAAAAAGAGATTATGTCTAGGGCAAGTGGGTTAGCTCAGTGGTAGAGCACCTACCTAGAATCCCCCAGGGAGGGGTGGGGTGTGGCTCAGTGGTAGAGCCCCTGCCTAGAATCCCCCATTGAGCAGCTGGGGGTGTGGCTCCGTGGTAGAGCCCCTGCCTAGAATCCCCCAGTGAGGGGCTGGGGGCGTGGCTCAGTGGTAGAGCCCCTGCCTAGAATCCCCCAGTGAGGGGCTGGAGGCGTGGCTCAGTGGTAGAGCCCCTGCTTAGAATCCCCCAGTGAGGGGCTGGGGGTGTGGCTCAGTGGTAGAGCCCCTGCTTAGAATCCCCCAGTGAGGGGCTGGGGGTGTGGCTCAGTGGTAGAGTTCTTGCCCAGCAAGTGCCAGGCCCTAACCAACTTTCAGACTCAAGAACCAGCCAGAGACACAAGGACACATGTGGAGGAGGTCAGAAGACAACTTGTGTGAGTCAGTTCTTTCCTTCCACCATGTGAGTCTTGGTGATCAAACTTGGGTGTTCAAGCTTGAGAGCAAGTGTCTTTTTGGAGTCATTCCCTGGCCCCCAGCTTTGTAAAAAAAAAAAAAAAAAGGAATCTTTACTTAAAAATTAATTAAACTTGAAAAGATTAATTTTTAAAAAGTGGGGGCCAATGAATGGCTTGGTGTGTGTGTGTGTGTGTGTGTGTGTGTGTGTGTGTGTGTGTGTGTGTGATATTTCCATGCTCACTCACCGGAATGACAGCACCCTGGTTGTCTCTGCAGCTACACTCAACTTTAAGGACACACTTGTCTTTATCCAGCATGTAGCCAGGTTGACAGACGCAGCCCTCCTTGCAAGTAGAGGGGTCTTTAGGGCTGGGCTCCCCACAGTGGGCACTGGGGTCCAAGCAGGAAGGGAGACAGGTGGGAAGGCAATCGGTGTAGTTGCTGTGGGCGGGGCACTGCAGAGCTACAGGGTTAGTGGAGAGGGCACAAGGAAACAGAGGCCGTCAACATCAGACTAGGCAGAATGACCAGCCAAGTCTGGGGCTTTTTCCTTCTTCTTATTGTTCAAATCGTAAACATTTGCTGAGGATGCGCTATGTCTCCAATAGGGAGAACAGAAGGAAAGAATAATCTAGTAAGGGAAACTTGTCATTGAGATAACTAACACCAGAAGGGACTCAGCCATGCCCTGTGACCCCCAAATCCTTCCCTCCTTATCTTCAACCTCTTAAGTTGGGGTTAAGTTTCTTCTTGCCCTGCCTCAGGCTCTCCCAGCCATGAGCACCCCCACCCCACCCTCCCCCTGTGGCCCCCTTACTGATTTTGACACAAGTTCCACTGCCATCAATGTTGTCCTTGCAGTAAGTCCCTGGGGGACACTCGGAATTCTGGCACTGAACGGCCCCTCCTATGCAGGTACAGCTCTGGGTACAGCCTCTAGGAATCCAGGTCTTGCCTGCCTGCAGACACCATGGGAAGAGAAAGGGAATAGAGGAGCCGGTTTTCATTTTTTCTCCCATTCTCTGGGACCACAGCTGTTGGGTCAACCATTAGTACATGGAAGATATGTTTTAAAGAAACTGCATCCGTGAATATCACTTGACTAGAATCTGGAGGCTGTTTCAACAGACCACATCTGTGTGGAATTACCAGCAAGGGACTAGGGCATGCCCACAATGGTACAACAAGAATTCCACAACAAGGAGCTAGGAATGGTTCTCGGGGAAAGAGCACTTGCCTAGTCTATGCCAGGACATACCTTCCTTCACATTCCAAGGCCAGCTATACAGACACGAACATCGCGTGTGAGCTCACAGACTAAGAGGTGCAGAATAAAGAAGAAAAAAGCCATTCCCATTCCCCGCCTCCACTCACCGGAATGAGAGCACCCTGCGTGTCTTTGCAGCCACACTCAATTCTGGGCACGCACTTGTCCCAATCAAGTACAAAGCCAGGGTGGCAGAGACAGCCTTCCTTGCAAATGGAGGGGACTGTGGGGCCAGGGCCTTCGCAGCGGCCCTCTGGGTCCGAGCAAGAAGGGGGACAGAGGGGGACGCAGTCAGTGTAGCGACTGTTGGCTGGACATTGCAGACCTGTGGAGGGGAGGGAGGGTGCGGTTAACGGAGCGGAGCGGACGAAGCGCATGGAAGTAGAGGCCTCTGTGCAGAAGGCAGACCTCACAGAAGGCCAAGGAGATGCTGCTCCACCCCATTCCCATTATTCATTCAGCAAGCATTCACCCAGCATGCCCTGTTGGCCAATCCAAGAGTAAATAAAATATGGGGCAGGGCCCCACAAGTCCTTGCGGGAGAATAACAATGAGAAGAGACTCAGCTGACCCATGGCTCCCACAGTCTCTCTACTATGATACCTTCCACCCCCAACCTCTAAAGCCCACCAGGGGACTAAGCTCCTACTTGCCCTGCCTCTGGTTCCTCCAGCCAGCAGGACAGCTTCCCCATCTTCCCCCATGGCCCCCTTACTGATTTTGACACAGGTACCGCTGCCATCACCACTGTCCCTGCAGTAAGTCCCAGGGGGACACTGGAAAACCAGGCACTGGATGCTCCCTTCTGTACAGACACAGCTCTGGGTACAGTCTCTGGAGATCAAGGTCTTGTCTTCCTGCAGAAGGCACAGAAAGAGACAGGAAGTGGAGGGAGGAGAGGCTGGCTAAGAGACAGCCTCATCTCGGCAGGTAGAAAATATTTGAGAACAAATCCTTCTGTTGCTCATATGCATAACTCAGCAGAATAGAACCTGTCTAGAATCTCCCAGTGAGGAGGTGGGGGCTTGGGACAGGGCACTGGGGGATGGGCCAGTGGTAGAATGGTGGCCTCAAATCCTATAGGCGGCATAGCTCAGCCTGTGGAGCACCTGACTAGAATCCTCAGTAATAGACGTTGTGTGGCTCTCGATAGACTAACACCCCGCGCCCTTCTCTCAGTGGTTCAGTGGTTAAGCACTTGCCTCCCCTGTGCCTGGACCTGAACAACCTTCACATTCCAGCCAGAGAGACTGGAGAATCCCAGGGCACAGAAGCAGAAGAAATGAGCCAGTGGGGTTCCAGTCTGTGTGGGGTTCCTTTTCATGTTCTCATATATTATTGGTTGGTTTGTCTGATTTGAGACAGGTTCTCAGTATGGAGTCCTGGGGAGTCTAGAACTTGCTATGTAGAGCAGGTTGGCCTCGAACTTTAGGGATCCACCTGACTCTGCTTTCCAAGTACTGGGATTAAAGACATCAGCTACTCTCTCCCTCCTTCCCTCACCCCCCTGTGTGTGTGTGTGTCTGTCTTTGTCTGTCTGTGTGGGACACTCTTTTTTTGTACATGGCAAAAACTGAGGATCAACACCTAAGACTGTCCTCTTCTGTGAGCACTTAAGTCAGCCTACACACACACACACACACACACACACACACACACACACACACACACAGAGAGAGAGAGAGGGAGAGAGAGAGAGAGGCAGAGACACAGAGACACAGAGACACAGAGAAACAGGCAGAGACAGAGACAGACAGACTATGTGTGTGTCTGTCTATGTGTGTCTATGTCTATGTGAGAGTATGTGTCTGTCTGTGTGTCTATGTCTGTGTATGTGTCTGTCTATGTGTGTGTGTGTCTGTGTGTCTATGTCTATGTGTGTATTTGTGTGTGTCTATGTGTGTCTGTCTCTCTCTGTGTGTATCTATGTGTGTGTGTATGTCTGTCTATATCTATGTGAGTGTGTGTGTCTGTGTGTCTATGTCTAGTGTGTATGTGTCTCTTTCTCTGTGTGTATCTCTGTGTGTGTGCGTGCACACACAGACATGGAGGTCAGAGGGTAATTTTCCTTTCTATCTCTCTATCTTTTTTGTTGATCGTCACCACGGCACACATGAGACTAGCTTTCAAGTGTCTGAGGACTCTGCTGTCTTCCTTTCCCATATCCCAGTAGAAGCAGTGGAATTTTAGACCTAGGCTCTGTGTGTCTTACACACAATGTTGGTTGTGGGAATTCAAACCTAGGTCCAAACACTTGCAGGACAAATACTTCATAATGGAGGGATTTCCCCAGCCTCCACCAAGCCTACCATCTGCTCCCACTCACTGGGATGAGAACGCCGTGGGCGTCTTTGCAGCCACACTGATTTCTGAGTATACACTTGTTATTACTCAGCACATAGCCAGATTGACAGACGCAGCCCTCCTTGCAAGTGGAAGGGACTGTGGGACTGACTCCTTTACAGAGGCCATCCGGGTGCAAGCAGGAAGGCAGACAGGAGGGAAGGCAGTCAGTGAACAGGCTGTGGGTGGGGCACTGCAGAGCTATGGGGGTAAAAAGAATGGGGTTAGTGGAGAGGTCCACAAGGGGCCTGAAAAAGCAGAGGTTGCAGAAACCAGGCTGGGCAGAATGACCAAGAGGTCTTGGGGTTCTCCCATTTTTTTGTTATTCATTCAGTGAACATTTATTGGGCTTGGCCTATGTGCCAAGCCCTTAGAGAAGAAACTTAGAATGGACGACCCACGTCATTGTCAGATAGTATTGAGAGACTAATCCAGAGAAGGGTCTCGGCAGAGCTATGGATTACCAGAACCCCCCCTCTCCTGAGGGACCTCAGGACCTTGACCTCTTAGGGCAAAGAACCGAGCCCCTTTTTGCTCTGCCTCCAGTTCACCCAGCCATGAGCACACACACCACCTCTGCCCGCCCCCACGGCCCCCTTACTGATTTCGACACAGGAACCGCTGCCATCACTGCTGTCCTTGCAGTAAGTCCCAGGGGGACACTGGGAATTCTGGCACTGGATGGCCCCTTCTATGCAGGTACAGCTCTGGGTACAGCCCTTGGAGGTCCAAGTGTTGCCTGCCTGCAGGAACCATGGGAAGAGGTAGAACGTCACGATGGGGGGACTGGTTAGAAAGTGCATCACATCCTGTTTCATGGACTTAGGTCTGCTATCTATTCAGAGCAATCAGGACTACCTATCTGTGTCGGAAGTGTTTAAGGAAAGACTGCTTCTGTTGCTGTGTGCAGAGGTCCACAGTAGCACCTGCCTAGACTCTTCCACTGGGGATCTGGGGAGATGCTCAGTGTTATAATGGGGACTCGGGAAGACAGTTCAGCTATAGGGCACCTGATCAGATCCTCAGTCATCAGAGGACTGGTGTGACTGGTATAGACTTGCCTGTCTCCCCTCCATGAGGGCTGGGGGTGTAGGCTCTGTGGTAGAGCCCTCACCCAGCCTGTGCCAGGACACGACCTTCACACTCCAGAGGCAGCCACACAGACAAGAGCATTCCAGGTAAGATTACAAGCGGTGATAAGAACGTGGCCTTCTCCAGCCTATGCTGGTTTTCAAACCATTCTCTGCTGTTTCCTGACTCCCATATCTGTCTGTCTGTCTCTGTCTGTCTGTCTCTGCCTCTGTTTCTCTGTGTTTGTTTCTCTGTTTCTCTCTGTGTCCCTCTGCCCCCCCCCTGTGTGTGTGTGTGTGTGTGTGTGTATGTGTGTGTGTGTATGTGTGTAGGCTGACTTAAATGCCCACAGAAGAGGACAGTCTTGGGTGTTGATCCTCATTTTTCGCCGTGTACAAAAACAGGGTGTCCCAGCATCACCGTCTCTGTCTGTCTCTGTCTCTCTCCTACTCCCATTCTCCCCCTTTCCTTCCTCCCCTCAGTTCCTAGATGTTGTCCACTACTGTCTCACAAGTTTCTGGGGATTCTTCTCTTCCTCTCAGAACTCCCAGGGGGAGCCCTGCAGTTAAAGACCCAGGCTACTGTGGCCAGTTTACAAGGGTTGTGTAGATTCAAACTCAGGTCGTCACGCTCACTTCACACAAATTATTTGCCCAGTGATTCATCTCTGCATCCCTTAGCAGCCCCCCCCCCCCGCCCCGTGGGTACTCACTCACCAGGATGAGGGCACCCTGTGTGTCTCTACAGTCACACTCAACTCTGAGGACACACTTGTCACTGTTCAGCACGTAGCCAGACTGGCAGACACATCCCTCCTTGCAGGTGGAGGGGACTTCAGGGCTGGTGCCCCCACAGAGGCCCTCTGGGTCCGAGCAGGAAGGCAGGCAGGAGGGAAGGCAGCTGGCAAAGAGGCTGTGGGCGGGGCATTGAAGAGCTATGGGGTAGAAGGAGAGCGGTTAGTGGAGATGAACAGAGGGGGCCTAGTAAGTCAGATGCTGTTAAAAAAAAAATCGAGCTGGACAAATCAACAGCAGAGCCTCCTGTCCAATTCTGTCCCTCATTCAGCCAACATTTATGGAGGGTGCCGGTATTCTGAGCACTGAGGCTCGAACTAGGAAGCCTCCAACTCTCAGTCAATGTGGAAATCTCCTCGGAGACGAGCATTGAGAAGAGACCCAGCCCGGCAGGGAGACCTCAGAGTTCCAAGCTCTTCGGACACAGCACCGAGTTCCTTCTCGCCCCTCCCCCTCTCTCTGACTTTTTTAACCACCCCAGCCTCCACCACCACCCCAGCCCCAGGGATAGCCCTTACTGATTTTGGTGCAGTTACTGCTGCCATCACCATTGTCCTTGCAGTAGGTCTCTGGGGGACACTGGGAATTCTGGCACTGGATGGTCCCTTCTATGCAGGTACAGGTCTGGGTACAGTCTTTGGAGGTCCAGGTCTTGCCTGCCTGCAGAAGGCAGGCAGTGAGAAAGGACGTGGAGTCTGAGGGATGCTCCAGAGAGACCAGCCAAGCTCAGGCCTGGAGGGTTTATGTATGCTCTCCCTAACCAGTTTCCACATGAGGGTGTACAGCTGTGCTGCTGTGACCAGACACTGAGGAGCTAATGGGCAGGCAGAATTTTACTTCCTTAGAGCCCCACTCTGACCCTCTCCACTAACCCTAATTATTTGCTAAAACACTGAGTCTATGGCTGGGGTTAAATTAGGTTGTAGAGAGCATATGCAGAAAGAATCTTTTAATAGGCACCACTGTATGACTCTCATAGAGTCCTGGCCTACTGTGTGTCTGGCCTACTATGTGTCAGGCCCCGAGCAGTCTTCTCATTCCACGGCCAGCCTTTGAGAACGGGGCATCCCAGGCTGAGCAAAGCAGAGAAAAGATAAAACTGGCCCTCGGTCCCACTCCCCACACCCACTCACCGGAATGATGCCACCGTGGGCATCTTTACAGCCACACTGAGTTCTGGGCACACATGCGTCCTCACTGAACACAAAGCCATGGTTGCAGAGACATCCCTCCTTGCAGATGGAGGGGACGTTGGGGCTGGTGACCTCACAGTGGTTGGAGCAAGAAGGTAGACAGGAGGGAAGGCAGTCGGTGAACTGGCTGTCCACTGGGCACTGCAGAGCTGCAGTGTGAAGAGAGAGTGGTTAGTGGAAAGGGGCAGAGGGGACCCAAAGAAAGAGGAGTGAAGAAATGAGGGTAGGCTGAAATTCAGGGGAGTCTGACCTCATTTCTCCCTTTTTGTTATTCACGCAGCAAATGATTTCTAAGCTGTGGTGCCAAGCCATGAGGAAATAAGAAGATGGAGCTCCCAGGCCAATGTAGGAGACTAACTGAGAAGCTAACACTGAGACTCAACCCAGCCATGGGTGTCCAGAGTCCCTCCTAGCTGTGGTACTTCTGATCCCCTACATCTAAGACCCAGGGACCACGGTCCTTCTTGCTCTGCCTCTGACCCCACCCACCCACCAGCGCACCCTGCCTGCTCTCTCTCTTACTGATTTTGGTGCAGTTAGGGCTGCCATTATCACTGTCCTTGCAGTAGGTCCCTGAGGGACACTGGAAATTCCTGCACTGGATGACCCCTTCTGTGCAGGTACAGCTCTTGGTGCAGCCTCTGGAGATCCAGGTCTTGTCTGCCTGCAGATGCCATGGGGAGAGAAAACGCCTGACAACCACGGACCACTTCTAAAGAGGCAGCTTCACATCCTGTTTGAAGGACTGCCATCTGCCTTTCCTATCTGAAGCTTCCTCCTCCATTGACTCAACACTACAGATTAGAAATACAAATACATTTTTAATTGCAGCTGGTGCGGTGCTTATAGTCTAGCAGTGCAGTGACTACCTAGAATTTCCGAATGAAGTAATGGGGGGATGGGGAAACAGCAGAGGTCATGTCTAGGGCTCCCATGGCATGTGGCTGGGGCTAGACCATTTCCCTAGTCCGTACCCATCTTCTTAGGATCATCTCAGTCAGGGAGGAGCAGAAAGAAGAGGCCTCCAACCCCATTTTGTATTTACATATGATTCATGTGCATATGCGAGAACACATATGGTTTGAGAACAGAACACCATCAAGGTGTCGGTCCTCACATTCCAACTTGTGTGGAGGCAAAGTCCATCTCTTTGATGTTACACACTGCTCTCTACCTATACAGAACTAGATGCAATTTCAGGGGTTCTCTGTCTCCAACTCCCGTTTCCTAATAGGAGCCCTGGGATTAGAGACACAGGCTACCACGCCCAGTTTACATGGATTGTGGGGATTAAAGCTCAAGTCCTCATACTTTCTGAGCAAATATTTTACCCAGTTAGTCATCCCTCTGGCCCCACCAAGCGCATTTCACTCTCTCTCTCTCTCTCACACACACACACACACACACACACACACACACACACACACACACTCACCGAGATGAAAGCACCTTGGGTGTCTTTGCAGCCACAGTGACTCCTGAGCACACACTTGTCCATATGTATCACATAGCCAGGCTGGCAGATGCAGCCCTCCTTGCAGGTGGAGGGGACTTTAGGGCTGGTGCCCCCACAGAGGCCCTCTGGGTCCGAGCATGAGGGTGGACAGGAGGGGAGGCAGTGGGTGTAACGGCTGTGGGCCGGGCACTTCAGAGCTGTAGCATAGAGGGAAATTGCAGTGAGTAGAGAGGACCAGAGGGCCAGAGGAAGCAGAGGTTACGGGAACCATGTTGGGCTGAAAGATAACAGAGTTTGTCTGTCTGTTTGATTTCCCTTTTGCTATTGATTTAACAAATATTTATTGTTCATGAACTGTGTGTCGGGGCCAGAGAGAATTGTGTAGAACGTGGCTGTGGGGCTGGAGAGGTGCTCAGAGGTTAAGAGCACTTACTTGGCTTGTCCTCCGGAGGAACTGTGTTTGGTTCCCAATACCCATGACCATCAGCTCCAAATCTAACAGCCTCTTCTGACCCCTGCCAGCCTTCATCTGCACACGCGTGGAATATACACATATAGGCATATGCAATTAAACGTAAATAAAAAGAAATACGTTTATTAATTTAAAAAGAGATGTATCTTTAAATTTAAATGAGGCTTATCATTGAGAAACTAGAACTGACTAGTCTGGTGTGGGTGCTCAGAATTCCTCTCCACCATGATACCTCCTTAGCCCTAACTTCTTATGCTACCAGACTTATTGCCTTGCCTCTTGTCTCTCCAGCCACGAGCACACCCTCCCCACCCCCCTACCCCACCATGGCTCCCTTACGGATATTAGTGCAGTTGCTGTTGCCATCCGCGATGTCCTTGCAGTAGGTCCCTAAGGGACACTGAAATTTCCTGCAGTGGATGGTCCCTGTCACACAGGTACAGATTTGTGTGCAGCCTTTGTTGATCCACGTCTCGCCTGTCTACAGAAGCCACAGGGAGAGAAAGCGAGTAACGAGACTGGTGCTGGTTCTGGGTCAGTCTAGCCTCCTATGAGGAGCTTGGTATGTGCTGTCAGCAGCTTCCACACCATTCACGGATGCAGAGTATTCGAAGGGGAAAGGCATCGTGGGCTGTGAGCATACCTCAGTCCAGCAAGGGGCTGGTCTGTTGCTCACTGGTGGGGCGGAGGTCTAGAATCTTCCATTGGGTACCTGGGAGTATAGCTCAGAGGCAGAATCTCCGTCTAGAACCCTTCGGTAAAGGGCTAGTAGTGGCCCATGGGTAGAGATGAGGCCTAGAACCCTTCAGTGGAAACCTGGGACTGTAGCTCAAATACAGAGCCTTTAACCTAGATTCCTTTAAGAGTATCTGGGGGCACGGCTTAGCGGTAGAGCAATTGCCTAGCATCCGTTCCTGTGGAACTGAGAGCATGGGTCAGTTTTAGAGCATCTTCTAGGGAGGGGCTTAGGGCATGGCTCAGGCGTAGAGCACTTGCCTAGCAAGTTCCAGGAAAGACCGACTTTCATTTTATGGGACCAACCACGTAGTTAGGCACATCTCACGTCCCACTTAAGAAAAGTCTTTGTAAGTGTGTATCTGTGCAACTGTGTGAGTACGGATGCATTTAAAGGACGGTCTCACGGGCTGGTCCTCATTTTGTGTTCCTGTATTGAGCAGTCTCCCCTCAACCCCTGCCGCATCACTGTTACTCACATAGAAATAGCTAGTTCACAAAGTTTCAGGGAATTATCCTGTCCCCTACCTCTTATCTCCTAGCAGGAGCCCTGGGATTACAAACACACCCCACCCAGGCTGACATTCAGGTCCTCACACTGTGGTGAAGGGCAAACATTTTATCCACTGAGCTCCCTCCAGCCCCTTACCAATCCCCACCGGAAATGCCCACTCACTGGGACGACAGCACCCTGGCCATCTTTGCAGCCACACCGATTTCTGCGTATACACTCCTCATTATACAGCACGTAGCCAGAATGACAGACGCAGCCCTCTTTGCAAGTGGAGAGGGCTTTGGGCCTGGATTCCTCACAGTGGACATTCATGTTAGAGCAGGAAGGGAGGCAGGAAGGGAGGCAGTTGGTGAAGCTGCTGTGGGCGGGGCACTGCAGAGCTGTGGTCGGGGAGAGAGTGAGGTTAGGGGAGAGGAACCCAGGTCAGAGCTATCGAGACAATACTAGAATGCCCAAGCGAGTATAGGGCTTCCTGCCTTTTGTTATTCATTCATCAAACGTTCCGTCATTGGGCACACATTCCCTCCCCTCCCCCATGGCTCCCTTACGGATATTGGTGCAGTTACTGTTGCCATCCTCGATGCCCTTGCAGTAAGTCCCTGAGGGACACTGAAATTTCCTGCACTGGATGGCCCCTCCCATGCAGGTGCAGGTCTGGGTGCAGCCCCTGTTGATCCAGATCTTGTCTACCTGCAGAAGCCAAGGGGAGAGGAAAGGAGTCAGGGCAGAGGGACTGGTTAGAGAGAAACAGCCTCGACTTCCACCTCAAGGGCTGACCTCGGCCCTCCCTATCGGTGGTTCCACATCTACCGAGGAAACCAAACATGGTTGGGAAAGATTTGGAGAGAAAAGGATGCCTCTGGGATGGCGGACATAGCTCAATAGTATTTAAGTGGCTGATGTGTGCCTCACTGTGGGGCCGAGGACTCCCCCTCGGTGCTTGGAAGCACAGCTCAGATGCAGAACCTCTGACTAGAATGGCCATCGACGAGTGGTAGGTATTTGAGAGGGGCTGAGGAGGCTGTAGCTGAGAGGGCCAGGGAGTATATCGAAGTGTTAGAGCCCCTGACCAGATCTCCAGAGAGGAGATCAGTCTCAGCAGTACAGCATCGGTGTAGCATGCTCTAGGATATCACCAACCCTCACATCACACGACCGGCCATACAGACAGACAGAAGAGAGCAGAGGAAAGGAGAAAGTAGTCTCTGATTGCACTGGCTGTGTCAACGTGACACAAGCCAGAGTCATCAGAGAGGAAGGGGCCTCTGTTGAGGAAATGCCTCCATGAAATCCAGCTGTGAGGCATTTTCTCAATTAGTGATCAGTGGGGGAGGCCTTGGCCCATGGTGGGTGGGCTGATGGGCCTGGGTTCTATAAGAAAGCAGGCTGAGCAAACCATGGGAGGCAAGTCAGTGAGCAGCACCCTTCATGGTTTCTGCATCAGCTCCTGCCTCCAAGTTCCTGCCTTGACTTCTCCCAATGGTGGTCTATGATCTGGAAGTGTAGGCTGCAAAGAAAAAGCCCTTTCCTCCCTAACTTGCTTGTTGGTCATGATGGTTCATTGCATCAGTAGACACCCTAAGACACCAATCCTGCCTTTTTGAAAAAAAAAAAAAGGCTTTAGGCAGGGGTGAGGGACACACACGTATGTGTGGCGCTCAGAGGACAGTCTCTAGGGTTGGTCCTCATCTTCCGCCTTGAATTGAGACAGTCTCTTTCTTCCCTTCCTCCATTCCCCGCTCTGTCATCGTGATTTTTGTCTCTTCTCTTTGCTGTTGTCCTTAACCCCTGCCTACACACTAGCTAGCTCTCATGTTTCTCGGGCTCTCCTGTCCCCGCCTCCCACCTCCTAGTAGGATATCCCTGGAATAACAGACACACCACCGAGGCTTACGTTGGTTGTACCAATTCAAACTCATGTCCTCACACTCGGGCAGGCAAACATTTTACCCACTGAACTCTCTCTCCAGCCCCCACCCCCGCATCCCACTCTCCCACTCACGGGGATGAGGACACCCTGGGCGTCTTTGCAGCCGCCACACTCTATTCTGGGCACACACTTGTCGTCAAGCAGCACATAGCCAGGTTCACAGACACAGCCCTCCTTGCAGGCGAAGGGGCCTTTGGTGGTGGAGCCCTCACAGTGGCCTTCTGGGTCCGAGCAGGAAGGCAGGCAGGAAGGGAGGCAGTTGGTGAAGCTGCTGTGGGCGGGGCACTGCAGAGCTGTGAGGGGAAGAGAGTGAGGTTAGGGGAGAGGATACTGGGCAAAGCCTGCTACAGAGAGCAGAGTAGGCAGCAAGTTCCAGAGTGTGGAGCTTCTTCTCCCCTTTGTTATTCATTCATCCAACATTTACTGAATGTGGACTTTTTGTGCCCAGCCATAAGGAAAGAAAGAAAGACTGGATCTCTTGGGGCTGGAGAGGAGGCTCAGCAGTTAAGCAGACTTGCTGTTCTCGTGGTAGATCTGAGTTAAGTTTGGCCTGCTCAAGTCTCCCGTAACTCCAGCTCCTGAACATCTCTCTGATATCCTCTGTGGCTCCTGCATGCCCTGACTCAGGTGCACACACCTATATACTGACATACATGGAACTAAAAATAAAATCTTTCAAAGGAAGCATGCACCTTCCAAGTTAACGCGGAGACTGCCAGCTGAGGACCCAGAGTGAGAAGGAACCCAGCCCAGCCATGGATCCCAGAAGCCATTCCCACTATGATGCCTCTTCTCCCAGATCTCATAGGCCAAGGGGTCTCATCTCCTTCTTGCCCTGCCCCTGGTTGGTCTCTTGAGCCATGAGCACACCCTCTCCACACCCCCGAGGCTCCCTTACTGATTGGAGCGCAGCTACTGCTGTCCCCCTCCGCGTCTTTGCAGTAAGTCCCTGAGGGGCAGTGATGTTTCTGGCACTGGATGGCCCCTCCCACGCAGGTGCAGCTCCGAGTACAACCTCTGTTGATCCAGGTCGTGTCTTCCTGCAGATGTCAAGCGGAAGGAAGTGGGGGCACAGGGTTTGTTAGAGAAGGACAAGGTTGCCTCCTTTCTTAGGGAGTACTTTGTCCTCCTTGTCTCCAGGTTCTGTGTGTACTCATTTACCAACTCTGGATGGAAGGTATTTGGGGACGGGGCAGAAAATGCATTGAAGGTTGTGGGCATAGCTCAGCGGTATAGTACGTGCCTAGAATCCTCCAGTTTCACACACTGGCCCCTTCCCAGCCCCACCCCCACCCCCAAATCCCACTCTCCACACCCACTCACGAGGATGAGGACACCCTGGGTGTCTTTGCAGCCACACTCTATTCTGAGCACACACTTGTTGCCATTCAGCACATAGTCAGGTTCACAGACACAGCCCTCCCTGCAGGTGGAGGGGGCTTTGGTACTGGAACCCTCACAGTGGCCATCAGGGTCCGAGCAGGAAGGCTGACAGTGTGGAAGGCAGTTGCTGTAGTGGCTGTGAGCCGGGCAATGGAGCTCTAGGGGGTGGAGGGAGACTAGAATTAGTAGAGGTGACCTAAAAGGTCCAAGTGAGCAAACTACAGAAACCAGACGGGGAGCAGAGAGGTGGTTCAGCCTTTAAGATTGCTTGCTGCTGTTAGATGGGACTTGAATTCAGCCTCCATGTAAGGTGGCTCGATACCTCATATAATTCCTCCTTCAGGGACTCAGTGTTCCTTTTGGCCTCCACATGTACTACACTCACTACACTCATGTGCGCGCGCGCACACACACACACACACACACACACACACACACACACACACACACACACGCATACAGCACTATACGTGTATTAAAAGCATCCTTTAAGAGAATGTGGACCTTCTAGCTCAGTTTGGAGATGAACAATCTAAAGACAGTGATGAGAGGGTGCTCACGCTCCCTCCCCAGAGTGGTACCCCCCCCAACCCCAGATCTTAAAGCCCAGAGGGCTGAACTCCTCCTTCCCCTCCCGATGCTTCCAGCCATGAGCACACCCTCCCCCACCCCCCACCCCCGCCATGGCTCCCTTACCGATATTGGTGCAGTTACTGTTGCCATCCTCGATGTCCTTGCAGTAAGTGTCTAAGGGACACTTGAAATTCTGGCACTGGATGGCCCCTCCCATGCAGGTGCAGGTCTGGGTGCAGCCCCTATTGATCCAGATCGTGTCTGTCTGCAGAAGCCAATGGGGAGAGGCAGGGAGTCGGGGCAGAGGGACTGGTTAGAGAGAAACAGCCTTGACTCTTGTTTGAAGGGCTGACCTTTGCCCTCTGTATTAACTCATGTCATGTCTATCCTAAACATGGAAGGAAGAGATTTGGGGGGAATGCATCTCGGGCTGTGTACATAGCTTACTGGTACAGAACATGCCTAGAACCCTGAGGATTTGAAGGTTTCGTTTGGTGTTAGAGCTTAAGCCTATACTCCGCAATTGGTGGCTTTGGGAGCATAGCTCAGAAACAGAAGTCTGTAGAACACTTAACCTGGCATCCTCTAAAGGGAATAGGAGATTGGTTGAGAGGTAGAGCAATTGCCCAGAATTTTCCAGTGAGGGGCTAGGGACCAGGCTCATAGAGAATCTGCTAGGATCCCCAGTGAGGGTGGGGTATGGTTTAGTGGCAGACCTCAGTCCTCAAATGCATGTTAGGTAATGTATAACTCATTCTTATATCCCTGAGAGGGGACAGGAGCCTGGATCAGCAGAGGAACACTGGCCTAACATTCTAGGACTTCCTTTTTTTTTTTTTTTTTTTTTTTTTTTTTTTTTTTTTATAGACGTGATTTCTCTGTGTAGCCCTGGTTGTACTGGAACTCACTGTGTAGACCAGGCTGGCCTCAAACTCAGATATCCCCCTGCTTCTGACTTCCGAGTGCTGGGATTAAAGGTGTCCTTCACTTTCTAATCTTTATCCATTCAGATAGGGAGCATCCCAAGCAGAGAGAAGCAGAAGAGAGGAGGCAGTGACCCCAATCCCAGCTGGATTTTTGTTTGTTTTTGTTTTGAGACAGGATCTCATTTGGTAACCCTGTCTGTCCTAGAACTCACTTTGTACACCTAGCTGGTCTTGAACTCATAGAGATCTACCTGCCTCTACCTGTGCCTGTGCCTGTGCCTGTGCCTGTGCCTGTGCCTGTGCCCGTGCCCCTGCCCCTGCCCCTGCCCCTGCCCCTGCTCCTGCCCCTGCCCCTGCCCCTGCCCCTGCCCCTGCCCCTGCCTCTCTGCTCCTGCCTCTGCCTCTGCCTCCTGAGTGCTGGGCTTACAGAAATGTGCCTCCATATGTAACAGTTGTATAGCTTGGCCTTCAAGTATGACTCCTAACAGTAGAAACAGGGACTGTCCTGTGACTCTGTCGCCTGCCTTTGGATTCCTTTCCTCTCACTGGGCTGCCTCACCTAGCCTCAATAGAAGATGCACCTAGTACTACTGCAACTTGATATGCCAAGGCTGGTTGATCCATTGGAGGCGTCCCCTTTTACTAAAGAGAAAGGGAGGAGGACTGGATAGGGAGAGGGGGAAAGAATTGGGAGAGGAAGGAGGGGAAACTATGGTATGGATGTAAAGGAAATAAAATAAATGAATTTAAAAAAGAAAAAAAATGTGTCACCATATTCAGTACAATGCTAGTTTTTAGAACAAATGTGTGTGTACATGTATATGCATGTGTACATGTATGTGTGTGCACATGTGTGTGAACACAGGTATGTATATGTGTGCATGTATGTTTGTGTTTTCTTTGGCATGCCTGTAAATAGGAGTGCATATATCTGTAGAAGCCAGAGAAAATCTCAGGTGTTGGTCCTCACATTCTACAGCTCTCTCTCTCTCTCTCTCTCTCTCTCTCTCTCTCTCTCTCTCTCTCCACCTCCTTCCTTGCCTCCTTCCCTCCCTATCCCTATCCTTCTCCCTCTCCCTCCCCCTTCTCTCCTTTAGGTTTCTGGGAATTCTCCTGCCCCTGTACCCCATATGCCAATAGGACCCCCTGGAATTAGAGCCAGGCTAACACAGTTTCCACAGGTTGTAGGGGTTCAAGGTCAGGTTCTCACACTTGCAGAACAAATGTTTCATACGCCGGGCCACTTCCCAGCCCCAAGCATCCCACTCTCCACGCCCACTCACGGGGATGAGGACACCATGGGCATCTTCACAGTCACACTCAATTTTGAGCACACACTTGTCGTTCCTCAGCACATAGCCGGGTTCACAGACACAGCCCTCCCTGCAGGTGGAGGCCGCTTTCTGGCTGGTGCCCCCACAGAGGCCCTCTGGGTCCGAGCAGGAAGGCAGGCAGGAGGGAAGGCAGTGGGTGTAGAGGCTGTGAGGGGGGCACTGCAGAGCTGTGGGGGGAAGAGAGAGCAGGGTAAGTGGAGAGGCCCAGAGGCGGCTTATGGAAGCAGATGCTGTAGAAACGGGAGAAGGTAAAGTGTTCACGAGAACTTGAAGGTAGTTTTTTTTATTTTTTCCCCTCAAAAACATTTATTGAACAGGCTATATGCCAATCCCCTAGGAAAGAAAGTAATAAGAATGGACCTTCTAAGTTATTATGGGGTAGTAACCATGAGGAAACCAAGACTAGGAAAGTACTTAGCCCAAAAACTGGTCCCTAGAATCTCTCCTCACTGTGTCACCTCCTACCCCAACCTTTAAGGCCCAGGGGACTAAGTCCCTTCTTGCCGTGCCCCCAGTCTCCCCAGTCATGAACAGCACCCTCCCCCTTTCCTGTGGTCCTCTTACAGATTTTGGTGCAGTTAGTGTTGCCATCCTCAATGTCCTTGCAGTAAGTCCCCAAGGGACACTGGAAATTCGTGCAGTGGATGGTCCCTGTCACACAGGTACAGATTTCTGTGCAGCCTTTGTTGATCCATGTCTTGTCTGCCTACAGAAGCCACAGGGATTAAAAACGGAGCCGGGGCAGAAGGTCTGGTTCCAGGGCCACAGCCTCATCTCTCTGAAGTGTTGACCTTTGCCCTTCGTAGCTGCAGACTTCTATTCAGTCAACCAACTATTGATGGAAAGTGGGGGTGGGGGAAGCCCTGTGCGATTGGCAGAGCACCTGCCTGGAAGCCCTCATCAGAATGCTTACAGAGGGACTCCGAGGTAGAGGTATCGGTCAAGCCTCCAATCTCTCCTTGGTGGCCTGGGGCAGTTCACACAGCTTCTGACTACATAAGATTTGACTGTTAGGCTCAGCTACAGAGAGCACACTCATCTAATATCTGCCAGAACCTGATTAACCTTCACACTCCGGAGGCAGCCATGTACATAGACAGGCTCATCCCAGGCACACAAGTCGGAAGGAAAGAGAAAGTTTGCCCAACTGCACTTTTCAAAACGATCTTTGTGTGTGGTGGGTATGTTTATGTGTGGGGACTGCAGCACATGAATCTGCAGAAGTCAGAGGGTAATAATCCTCGCCTTTCATTTCATATTGAGACAGTGCGCTCTCTCTCTCTCTCTCTCTCTCTCTCTCTCTCTCTGTCTCTCTCTCTGTCTCTCTCTCTGTCTCTCTCTGTCTCTCTCTCTGTGTCTCTTCTCTCTCTGTCTCTGTCTCTCTCTCTGTCACTGTCTCTCTCTCTGTTTCTTCTCTCTGTCTCTCTGTCTCTGTCTCTCTCCGTCTCTCTGTCTGTCTCTCTCTGTCTCTCTCTGTCACTGTCTCTCTCTGTCTCTCTCTGTCTGTTTTTGTATCTCTCTGTCTCTGTCTCTCTGTCTCTCTGTCTCTCTGTCTCTGTCTCTGTCTCTCTCTCTCTCTCCTCCTTCCTTCCCTTCCCTCCCTCCCCTCTTTGTCCTTCTCCACTAAGCACACAGCACTCGGGTAGCCCTCAAGTTTCTAGGGATTCTCCTGTCTCTACCTCCCATCTCCCAGTAGGAGCTCTAGATTACAGGCATAGGCTACCCACCCAGTTACTTGCATGGCAGAGATTCACATGTGTTCCAGAGATTCAAACGCAGGTCCACATTCTTCTGATGCATATACCTTACTCTCTGAGCCATTTCCCCAGCCACCCCTACTCCTACCCCCGCATCCCACTCTCCACGGCCACTCACAGAGATGAGGACACCCTGGGCGTCTTTGCAACCACCACACTCTAATCTGGGCACACACTTGTCGTCAAGCAGCACATAGCCAGGTTCACAGACACAGCCCTCCTTGCAGGCGAAGGGGCCTTTGGTAGTGAAGCCCTCACAGTGACCTTCTGGGTCCAAGCAGGAAGGCAGGCAGGAAGGGAGGCAGTTGGTGAAGCTGCTGTGGGCAGGGCACTGCAGAGCTGTGGGGTAGAGGGAGAGTTGGGTTAGTAGAGAAGATTAGAGAGGCTCAGGGAGCAGTGACTATGGAAACCAGGCATGGCCGGATGACCAACCCATTGCCTTATTCATCCAGCAAACATTTACTGAGCATGAGTGCTAAGCTCCAAGGAAGCAATGAAGTGGGGTACTAACCAAGGAAAGACAAATGCTGAGAAAGAACCAGATGAGTTGTGGTGTCCCAGAATCTCTCTCCTCTATCCCTGATCTCGAAGGCCTGGGGAACCAATCTCCCTCTCCCCTGAGCCCTTTAGTCAGGGGCACAGCAGCTCCACCTCCCACCATGGCTCCCTTACTGGCGCAGTTACTGGTGCCATCCGCAATGTCCTGGCAGTAAGTCCCTGAGGGACACTGGAAATGCTGGCATCGAACGACCCCCTCCATGCAGTTACAGCTCTGGGTACAGCCTCTGGAGGTCCAGTTCTTGCCTGCCTGCAGAAGCCATAAAAGGAAATGAGGAAGAGCAGGCTGGTTCGAGGGACACAGATGCACCCAGGTCCGAAGGGCTTCAATCTGCCCTCCCTATTTGTAGATTCTCCACCTAGTGTGCCAATCACCCGCAGGTGGGAAAAAAAAAAGGAAAACCATTATATCTTGTCAGGATGTGGTGGCACACACCTTTGGTCCAAGCACTCGGGAATCAAAAGCAGGTGGATGTCAGTAAGTTCTAGGTCAGCCAGAGCTACACAATGGGATCCTGTCTCAAAATCAAGACCAAACAAAGGACCCAATGCTGCACCTGCGGCTGGGGGTACAGTGCTTGCCTGGGATCCTCCTGTGAGAGCGCCTCCATATGGAAGGGAATGGCTCACTGTTAGAGCCACCAAACCTATTTAAAGAAATACATACATACATGCATACATACATGCATACAACATGCATGTATACACACATGCATGCATACACGCGCACATACATACATGCACACATACATAATACACATGCATGCATACACACATAGCACATGCATGCATGCACACACATAATACATGCATGCATGCATACACACATAATACATGCATGCATGCATACATATACACATGCGCTGCTCTCCACAAGACTAGCACTGTGAGTACCGAACCACTACAATAGTTTTTGTGGGTTGTGGTAATTTGAACCCCAGGTCTTCTTAGGTGCACTATAGTTGATGGCTATTCTTGGTTGCCAACCTGATTACATCTGGAATGAACTAAAAACCAAAAGGCTGGACACACCTATGAGTGATTTCCTTTCTTAATCAAATCATTTGAAGAGGGAAGACCGACTTCTAATCTGGATCTTTGAGGTAAGAAGATTCACCTTTTTTTTTTCTTTTTTTCAGAGCTGGGGACCGAACCCAGGGCCTTGCGCTTGCTAGGCAAGCGCTCTACCACTGAGCTAAATCCCCAACCCCGAAGATTCACCTTTAATAGGCACCATACCTTGTACTGGCAGTCTACATAAGGGCACTGCAGAGTTTTCTCTCTCTTTGTATGCGTGCTCTCTCTAGCAAATCCATTCCTTCACTGGTATTAAAGCCTACTTCTTTGAGATTCTGGAATATATTAAAGCCCAGTATATGCCCAAGAGATCTAGCTTCATGGACTGAACAACTACTAGATTCTTGGACCTCCCATTTGTAGACAGCCATTGCTGGATTAGCTGGACCACAGTGTGTAAGTCACTCTAATAAATCCCCTTTCTATACATAGTCATTCCACCCGCTGTCACTTAGAGAACCCTGATCAATACGCACAAGAGAGTGACCCACCAAGCACTCTCAAACCCACTTTCTACACCAACTCACAAGAATGAAGCCACCCTGCGTGTCTCGGCAGCCACACTCGATTTTGAGCACACACTTGTCGTCTTGTAGCACATAGCCAGATTGACACACGCAGCCCTCTTTGCAGTGAGAGGGGCCTTTGGTGTTGATGCCCTCACAGTGGCCTTCGGGATCAGAGCAGGAAGGATGACAGGGGGGAAGGCAGTCTGTGAACTGGCTGTGGGCCGGGCACTGCAGAACTATGGGGTTCAAGGAGAAGGTGGTTAGTGGAGAGAGTAGAGGTGCCCTGTAGAATACAGAAACCAAGCTGGGTAGAATAACAGATCTTGGGGCTTCTCCCCTTTCACTGTGCATTCAGCAAACACTTACTGACAGTGGATTCTGTGCCAAGACATAGGGAAGAAAGGAGAAAGAATGTGGGAGAGTAACCATTTAGAGTCTAGCGTTGGGAACAGATTTAGCTAAACATGAGTCACTAGAGGGTTTCCTAACTAGGGTATCTCTTAGCCCTCAGCTTTAGGCCCAGAGGGCCCAGATCCTCTTGCCCTGCCTCTGACTTTTCCTGCCTTGAGCACACCCTCCCCACCCTGCCCACAGCTCCCTTACAGATTTTGACACAGGTACTGTTCCTGCAGTAAGTCCCTGAGGGACAGTGAAAATCCCGGCACCTCAAGGTCCCTTTCACGCAGGTACAGCTCTGCGTACAGTCTTCGGAGATCCAAGTCTTGCCTGCCTACAGAAGTCAGGGGATAAGAAAGGAGGTGTAGACTGAGGGGATGCTCTCAAGAATCGGGCTAGCCTCATGTCTCAAGGGTTTCTGTATGCTCCCTGCCTTTGAGTTCCATATCTACTCAGCCAACCAAGTACCAGTACAAAATATCTGTTGTTTTTTAAAAAGATTGATTTATGTATGTGAGCACACTGTCGCTGTCTTCAGACACACCAGAAGGAAGCATCAGATCCCGTTACAGATGGTTGTGAGCCACCATGTGGTTGCTGGGAATTGAACTCGGGACCTCTGGAAGAGCAGCCGGTGCTCTTAACCCCTGAGCCATCCCTCCAGCTCCGTATCTGTTGTTTTTTAATGGGGCCGTAGACAAAAAGCCTTTATGGAGCATCATGGGGTGTGGCTAAGAAGTACATTGTTAGCCCAGAATCACATCAGACAGAGAGTGCTGCATGGTTCAGGGTTAGAAGGCTTGCCTAGAATCCCATAGTGATATACTGGGCTAAAGCTCATCCCCAGAGCATGTGTCTGCTGTGTACCAGGCCCTAAGCTGTCCTCACATTCCAGAGATAGCCATAAGGACAGGAGCATCCCAAGCAGAGACAAGCAGAGGGAAGGAGGAAGGGGACCCAAAACCTACTCTCCACGCCCACTCACCAAGATGAAGCCACGCTGGGTGTCTTTGCAGGCACACTCAGTTGCGGGCACACACTTGTCGTTATCAGATACAAAGCCAGTCTGGCAGAGGCAGCCTTCTCTGCAAATGGCAGGGATGTCGGGGCTTGTGGCCTCACAGTGGCCATCTGGGTTGGAGCAGGTAGGAGGACAGGGGGGAAGGCATTTGGTGTAGATGCTGTGGACCGGGCACTGAACACCTACAGGGAGGAGGAGAGGCAGGTTACTGGAGAGGTTCAGAAGGGCTGGACAAAGCAGAAACTACAGAAATCAGGCTGGGCTTGAGTGACAAGAAGCCAAGACTACGTTCATTCTGTTACTGCCAGCAGCTGTTAACCGAGTGTGCACTTGGTGCCACAACCTTAGAAAAGAAGAAGATGGATCTCCCAAGGGAACGTGGGAGACTAACTTGAATTAAAAGACTTAAATTGCAAAGGAACACAGCCCAGCCATGCTTTCCCAGAACCCCTCTGCACTGTGGTACCTCCTATCCTCCACCTCTTAGGCCAGGGGACTAAAGGACCTTCTTGTCTTGCCACCGGTCCCTCCAGAAATAAGCACACCCTCTCCACCTTCTCCATGGCCCCTTACTGATTTTGACACAGGTACTGCTGCCATCTTCATTGTCCCTGCACTGAGCCCCCAAGGGACACTGGAAATTCTGGCACTCAATGGTCCCTCCAATGCAGACACAGTTCTGGGTACAGCTATTGGAGATCCAGTTCTTCCCTTCCTGCAGAAGCCATGTGAAGGGAAATATAGTAAGTGGGAGGGAGATACTTCTGGAAAGACAGCCTTCCTGTCTGTATGCAGGTTTCACCTCCACTGAGTCAATAAACCAAGATGGGAGGTGGGGGCTGGAGGTGGTGTTCAGAAAAGAGCTCCTGTGTACAGTCCCCCATCAAGTGACTGGGGACATAGTTCAGAGGTAGTGCACTAATCGGAGCCTGTGCCAGGCTCTGACCAATTTTCATACTCCAAAGCCATTGGTCCAGACAAGTTCATTCCAGATTGAGAGAAGCAATGGAAAGGAAAAAGTGACCCCCAATCCCACTTTCTCCTCCCACTCACCGGGGTGAAGACACCTTTACCATCTCTGCAGCCACATTGAGATTTGAGCACACACTTGTCATTATTCAGCACATAGTCAGGTTGACAGATGCAACCCTCCTTGCAGGTGGCAGGGACTTTGTGGCCAGAGCCCTCACAGCGGCTGTCTGGGTCCAAGCAGGAAGGTAGACAGGAAGGGAGGCAGTTTGTGTAGTGACTGTGAGCTGGGCACTCCAGAGCTATGGATTAGAGGGAGACTGGCATAAGTTACAGGGGTCAGAAGGGGCCCGAGGAAGCAAAGGCTGCAGAAATCAGGGCAGGTTCAATCAACATAACTTGACTCCCATTTTATTATTATTCATTCAACTTTGGCTGAGTATGGGCTGTGGGTATAGCCCCGAAGAAATAAATGAGAAAGTAAACAAACAAACAAACAAACAACATTCTTTTAAATTTATGTGGGAAACCTATCCAGGTTAGCCCATATAGCAAAATGCCCTTCATGTCTTCAGTCGATAAGTATAGGACATACAGTTGAGCACTAGGTATAATGTGGCCACATGGCAGTGAGGGAAACTGTTGAGAATTTAAAATGGTCTTTAAGGGAAAGAGCTAAACTCCAACACTCAGGGGACAGAGCAGAAGGATCCAAGAACCAAGGCTATCCTTGGCTATACAAGTAAGTTTTAACAATGTAGAGAGACAGGGCTCAACAGATGTCCCAGCAGGTAAAGGTGTTTGCTGTCAAGTCTGATGACCTGAATTGAATTTCTGAGATCCACACAGCGAAAAGAGCGAACTAACTCTCCAAAGCTGTCTTCTGATTGCTGCATGCCTGTGGCTACACGCTTGCACGTATGTACGCATGCTCTCGCATGCACGTGCACAGATAATAAACAAATAGATGTAATAACGCAAAATAGAGAGTGGGCAAATGCAGTACACGCTGCACTCAATGGAGTACACACTGCATTCATGGGCGGGCAGAGCGAGCCATACGCTGTTCGCATCGGTTATCCCTCAGTTAACTAACTGGCTCTTTCCCCAGCCCATCATGAGGGATTCTAGGCAGTCATTCTACCACTGTGCTATCCTCCTGGCCTGGCTGACTTAGCATGCACACCCTGTTATATATCAGAAGCCATCGAGGTGGTTGGAAGTATATTGGAGGTTGTACATGGGTACTGAAAAGACTCTATGTCACTTTATGAAAGGGACATAGACATCCTCGGATGTTGCTACCTTTGTGGTTCCTGGACCCAGTCAGAACCCCGCTGATATGAAGGGACAACTAAATTAACAACAACAGCAACAACAACAACAACAATAATAACAATAATAATGCAAAAAAGTTTTCATTATTCCTTGTTTTACATTATGTGTATATGTGTGTGCATGTGTGTGCATGCATACTTGTGTGTGGGTTTGCTGTGTCATGTGTGTAAGGGAGCCCACGGAGGCCAGAAGAAGGGATTAGATCCCCTGGAGGTGGAGTTACAGGGGTTTGGGAGCCATCTGATGTGGATGTTGGGACCTCTGCAAAAAGTGCTGAGTCATCTTTCCAGTCCCCCCTTTAAAAATTTAAAGGCTCTTGGTTTATGGTGAGGGTCACACAACCGTAAAGATCCTAACAGTGCCTACTGAGCCATCTCTCCAGCCCCCCCCCCCTCTTTTTTTTAAAGTTATACAACTTAAAAAAGACCCACTGGTATTTGGAGGATCAGAAGTGCAAGGTCATGTTTGGCTCCCATGGAAGTCTGAGGCCAGTCTGGGTGGATGGCTATAAGGAAACAGTATTTTTCCAGACGCAACAAGGCATTCGCATACATCGACTCACAGTGGTTGTGACAACACGCACGAGACTTGCACAAGTTCAAGTTCAACAAAATCTCAGCATGGAGAAGGGAACCATGAATGAGCTCCTACCCTAGCTGAAGAACTATTAGCACCTGGTACCTGACAGGAGCAGAGCCAGCTTTGGGGACGTAGAATACACACCAAAGGATGCCTACACCTCCACAAATACCCCAAAATACCACCACCACCACCAACAACAACAACAACAACAAGCCAGCCAGGCAGTGGTAGGACATGCCTTTGATCCCAACACTTGGGAAGCAGAGGCAGGTGGATTTCTATGAGTTTGCGGCTAGTCCGGTCTACAGAGTGAGTTCCAGGACAGCCAAAGCCACACAGGGAGACTTTGTTTTGAAAGAAGAAGAAGAAGAAGAAGAAGAAGAAGAAGAAGAAGAAGAAGAAGAAGAAGAAGAAGAAGAAGAAGAAGAAGAAGAAGAAGAAGAAGAAGAAGAAGAAGAAGAAGAAATATTACATATAATGCATGTAAGTGTATGTGCATACATATGCAGTTTAAATGAAGTGATGTCACCTAGGTTGGCAAAGCACCTACAGAGCAAGACTAACAAAACCCTCAGTATCAGGTGTGAGAAACCCCTTTGGAGTTGTTGGTCAGTGTGGTGGTTTATATATGCCTGGCCCATGGGAAATGGCACTATTAGGAGGTGTGGCCTTGTTGGAAGAGGTGTGGCCTTGTTGGAGGAGGTGTGGCCTCGTTAGGTGTTACTGTGGAGGTGGGGCTTTGAGGTCCCATTCATATGCTCAAGTCTGCCCAGTGGGATCAGAGCCTCCTCCACAGGTGTCTGAGGAAGAGTCTCCTCCTGGCTGCCTTTGGCTTAAGATGTAGAACTCTTGGCTCCTCTAGCACTAAGTCTGTCGGCCATGACTCCTTGCTTCTCACCGTGATGATGGACTGAACCTATGAAACTGTAAGCCAGGCTCAATGAAATGTTTTCCTTTATAGGTGTTGCCTTGGCCATGGTGTCTCTTCGCAGCAATAAAACCCAAACGTAGATGGTCATGGAAGTCCAAAAAAATGCCCAACACAATGGAGCCGTGAGTGCCCTCCAAACGTGAAGGTAGATTCCGTTTGCTGAGGACACAGACACTGAAGGATCTGAGCTGGATCCTATCTGAAAGCCTTGCCCCGAGGACTGGTTTTCATGGTTCCAGGAGGTGCTGTGCAGATTTCAAAGGAAGGAAAGAAACAACCACTTGTCCTACCCAGCTGGGACCCCTATGCGTCACAACAGCAAGCGTGGTAAGATAGCCCCTCGGGTCCGATGCTGGTACTCATATCTTGGCAATAACCAAAAGCTGTCTAGTTGCACGTAAGGCCCGCTCAGCAAGAGGGAACGAGCGCCTGGTACGGGGAACCTAACCCGGGGTCATGGATCTTAATGAAGACTCCACCACTTCACTAAACCGGAATAATTTTGAGCTGCATTCTAACTACGTATCCTTTATCCACAGATAAGTATAGCTCTCTTGGGGCTGAGGATTTAGCTCAGTGGTAGAGCGCTTACCTAGGAAGCGCAAGGCCCTGGGTTCGGTCCCCAGCTCCGAAAAAAAAAAGAACCAAAAAAAAAAAAAAAAAAGTATAGCTCTCACCCTCAGCCTAGAAACTTCTCTTTGCAACAGATGGAGACCATCACAAATAATCAAGAGAGGTCCAAGTGTAAAACAACTGCTTAGACCCCCTCTAATAAATCTGCGTCGAAACGCCTACAACCAAGGCTCGGGAACACTGCAGAAGAGGGGACGGAAGGAGCCTAAGAGTCCGAGCGCCAGGGAATCTGCTGTGAGATTGTATCTCCTGGAAACAACGGGGAGGCTGCAGTCATGATGCTTATCCCCATGATAATGATAATTAGCTCCACAAATGAACCCCCAACTGATGATCCGTTACCAATTGGTCAGCCCTGAAATCATATATGAATCATATATAATGGAGATGGCTGTACTGAAGAATAGCACATTGACATTGGCTTCTAGTCTCCATATGCACAGACACATGCATATGCGCCCTCCCCTCCCCCTCTTCCCTCCCTCCCTCTCTCCTCTTCCTTCCCTCCCTCCCCTCCTCTTCCCTCCCTCTCCCTCTCTCTCTCTCTTTCTTTCTCTCTCTCTCACAAACACACACACCCCTTTCTCTCTCTCACACACACACACTCACACTTACCTCTCTCTCTCACACACAACACATTTCTCTCTCTCTCACAAACACACACACACACCCCTTTCTCTCTCTCTCACACACACACACTCACACACACACCTTTCTCTCTCTCTCTCACACACACACCTCTCTCCCTCTCACACACACACACACCTCTCTTTCTCTCTCTCTCACACACACACATCTCTCTCCCTCTCTCTCTCTCCTCTCTCTCTCTCACACACACACACTCACACCTACCTCTCTCTCACACACACACACCTCTCTTTCTCTCTCTCACACCCACATTTCTCTCTCTTTCTCTCTCTCTCACAAACACACACACACCCCTTTCTCTCTCTCTCTCTCTCACACACACACACACTCACACACCTTTCTCTCTCTCTCTTTCACACACATCTCTCACACACACACACCTCTCTTTCTCACACACACATCTCTCTCTCTCACACACACACACACCTCTCTTTTCTCTCTCCACACACACACATCTCTCTCTCTCTCACACACACACACACACCTCTCTTTCTCTCTCCACACACACACCCCTCTCTCTCACACACATACACACACACCTCTCTTTCTCTCTCTCTCTCTCTCTCTCTCTCTCACACACACACACACACACACACACACACCCCTCTCTCTCTCTCTCTCTCTCTCTCACACACACACACACACACACACACACACCTTTTTAGGGTATAGCGGAACACACCTATTACCCCAGTGTTCAGGAGGCAGAGGCAGGAAGACCACGCTTTTGAAGCCAGCTTAAACTAGAGAGAAATTGAGGAACAGTGTGGTTTCAGCGTAGCTATGGGGTAACCTCAAGGCACTCACGGCAAAAGCTGCTGTTCCTCCAGATAGGTGGCTCGAGCCCCTGGTTCCGGCAGGAATCTTCGAAAGACTGCAGAGAATCACAAAGAGCACGGAAGAGTTCTCCGAATTCACAGAAGCTGTTCATGCACTTCAGCAAGAAGGGCTTGGTGGGTACCCGGGAAGAACAGTGGGCCCAGGCGGGACTCTGGAGGGCGGTTTGACAGTTTGCCTGGGCTTGCTCAAAGTCTATGGGCCTGCACTTCCCATGCATGACCTCCTGCTGTTCCACATGGACGCTCTGTTCTTCTATTTTCTGGCAGCTGGAATGGGAGAGCAATGGTTCAGCAGAGCTGGGTTGGCGGTACATGCCTGCTGTCCCTGCCCGCTGTCCCAGTGCTTGCCAGTGGGAGGCTGGGGGATCAGAAGTTCAAAGTTGGGGCTGGTGAGATAGGCCAGCAAGTAAAGCACGTGCCACTAAGTCTCAGGACCTGAATTTGACCTGGAACCTACATAATGAAGAGGGAGAGAACAGACCCATGCAAATTGTCCTCTGACCTACACACACACACACACACACACACACACACACACACACACACACACGCACACACACCAAAGGTGATGGTGAATAGCTCAGCAGGTGTAAGTACAAGACTCCCCATGAGCATCATGGCACTTTTGAGCCCATACTCACACATACACCATATGTACACGATAACGATGAATAAAATAAAATGGAAGTTGGGAATATAGTTGCAGGTTAGGGCCCTCGCCTGGAATGTTTGAGGTCCACTATCCTACAAAAAGAAGAGGAGGAGGAGGAGGAGGAGGAGGAGGAGGAGGAGGAGGAGGAGGAGGAGGAAGAGGGGGAGGAGGAGGAGGAAGAGGAAGAGGAGGAGGAGGAAGAAGAAGAGGAGGAGGAGGAAGGGAGGGATGGAGGGAGGGAAGGAAGGAAGAAAGAGAGAAAGGAAGGAAGGAGAAAAGAAATAAGGAAGGCACTAGGTGTGGTGCTGCATACTTGCAATCCCAGACCGCAGAGGTAAACAAGAGGACATTGGTGAGTTCAAGGATAACCTGGTGAATCTATTAGGTTCCGGGCCAGCCAGAGATACACAGTGACAGTGTCCTGGAAGAGTGGATGTGAAGAAGGGAGGGAGAAAGGAACAGAAGGAAAGGAGGAGGGAAAGGGAGAAGGGGAGGAGGGAAGGATGGACGGACTTAGAGGGCCATTACTTTGGGTCAATGTTCTTATCTTTCCAGCTCTCCATGAACTCCTGCTCATTCTCAGCCAACTCATCACTGGGTGTCATGAGTTCATCCTCTTCTTCACCGTTGAAATTGCCACACACACCGCAGACCTAGGCGGGCAGACGGGAGTGGCTTTTCAGTGCCATGGAACACTTTTTTGGAACACACTTCTTGGTGTTCAGGAGAAACCTAGGGCCTCAGACAGGTGCCTGAGGTAACTAGGCTATGACCTTCTCTGCCTTTTTAATTTTTTTCTTTGGAAACAGGGTTTTCTGTAGTTGGCCCCAAACTTGATGTGTAGCTGAGGATGACCTTAAATTATTGATCTTTCTGCCTCCAGCTCCTAAGGGCAGGGATCATAGGCTTGCACCACTACACACAGTTTATGCACTGCCAGGGATGGAACCCAGGCTTCCTGGGTAGTAGGTAGGCACTCTTGAAAGCAATCGAACCTAAGCCATTAGTTTCTGAGACACCATCTCTCTCGGCAGCCTGGAGCTTGCCAGATCAGAGGCAGGTACCAGCATACCAAGTTCTAAGGCATTTTTCATCCATACATGTTTGCCATCCTTACATAGAATGAACATTCTGTTTCCTTCCTCTATGCTAGGGAATGAATCTTCGATATGTTAAGAATGGTATGCCTTTCTACACCCCAAACCCACCTCCCCAGCCCACAGCCTTCTAACCTTCCCATTAGAGGTTGCAGGAATTTTGATAACTAAGAAATTATTGCTCTCAAACTTGACTAGAATTTCATCCTTAATTGTGACAATGGTATAGACGCCTTCAGTCATGACACTGAGTCCTGGGATCTGGGTGGTGGCAGGAAGGGTGATCATTGAGTCATTGATCTGAAGAGGAAGATAGAACCATGAATAGATGTGGGAACCAGAGGCCCTCCTCCCAGCGTTCACTCTTCTTTCCCCTCCAGGATTAGTACCAAGCTTATGAGGACTAAATGGTTTTTCTGAAGAGTGATGTGGAAGTTGAAGATGTCAATATACAGCTGATAGGCACGGAAAGTCTCGTGGCTGTTGGCGATCATGTCAATCTTGGCACTGATCGTGAAGAAAGGCAGGTTCATGCTGGGGTGGCACACTTTGACCAAGATGTAAGTACACGCCTCTTGGATAGGATGGCTATGATCATCAAAGCTCACGATCTGGGAATCCTCTGAGATGTGACACTCTCCCACCTCTGTGGAGAAAGAGGTGGCTGAGCAATCATGCCAAGGCCCATAGGAACACAGTCCAACCTTCTCTCTGCCTAGTCCAGGCCAGAGAGACCCAAGAAAGAGAAGGACACATTTAAGCCAAGTGGTGGTTGTGTGGTGGTGGTGCACAACTTTGATCTCAACACTCAGGAGGTAGAGGCAGAGGCAGGCGATCACTGAGTTCAAGGCCAGCCTGGTCTATAGAGTGAGTTCCAGAACAGCCAGGGCTACACAGAAACCCTGTCTTGAAAAACAAAAACAAATGAAGGAAGGAAGGAAGGAAGGAAGAGAGGGAGGGAAGGAAGGTAGGAAAGAAGGAAGAGAGGGAGGAAGGGAAGGAAGGGAGGGAGGGAAGGAAGGAAGGAAAGAAGGAAGGAAGGAAGGAAGAGAGGGAGGGAAGGAAGAGAGGGAGGGAGGGAAGGAAGGAAGGAAGGGGGAGGGAAGGAAGGAAAGAAGGAAGAGAGGGAGGGAGGGAAGGAAGGAAGGAAGGGGGAGGGAAGGAAGGAAAGAAGGAAGAGAGGGAGGGAGGGAAGGAAGGAAGGGAGGGAGGGAGGGGAGGAAGGAAGAGAGGGAGGGAAGGAAAGAAGGAAGAGAGGGAGGGAGGGAAGGAAAGAAGGAGAGAAGAGAGGGAGGGAGGGAAGGAAGGGAGGGAGGGAGGGAAGGAAGAGAGGGAGGGAGGGGAGGAAGGAAGGGAGGGAAGGAAGGAAGGAAAGAAGGAAGAGAGGGAGGGAGGGAAGGAAAGAAGGAAAGAAGAGAGGGAGGGAGGGAAGGAAGGGAGGGAGGGAGGGAAGGAAGAGAGGGAGGGAGGGGAGGAAGGGAGGGAGGGAGGGAGGGAAGGAAGAGAGGGAGGGAGGGGAGGAAGGAAAGAAGGAAGAGAGGGAGGGAAGGAAGGAAGGAAAGAAGGAAGAGAGGGAGGAAGGAAGGGAGGGAAGAAGGAAGAGAGGGAGGGAGGGAAGGGCAGAAGGGAAGGAGGGAGGAAGGGAGGGAGGGAAGAAAGAAGGGAGGGAGGGGAGGAGGGAGGGAGGGAGGAATCAAAGTCCAAGGATCTTTTGGCATAAGGCTTGAGGGCAGGATAGGGTGTGACTCACCCATCTAGGAATTAAAACATACTGTGGAAGAGCAGGGGCAAGGCCAGTGAGACTGGTGAACGGGTAAGGGAACTTACAGCCAAGCCTGAAGACCTGAGTTTGATTCCCAGATCTCACTTGGTGGAAGAAGAGAACTGACTCCCGTAAGTTGTCCTTTGGCTCCCATACATGCCCACCTCCCCACACAAAATAAATAACTAAATATACTTTTTAAAACATTAAAGAAAGAGCTACGTGTGGTGATACATGCCTGTGATCCCAATTTAGGAACGAGACACACGAAGATCAGAAGTTCAAGACCAGGCTAGGGTGGGAGGTAAGGGCATGGTAATTTGAGTTCTGCCACAAGTCCTTCAGGTAAGGCCAGACTCCAGCACAACAGGGCGTGTCAGGGGGAGGTGAGAGGACTTGGAGGGCTGCTCCTCAGGACTGAAGGGACATTCCTGGCAGCATGGCCCCGCTTACCTGCAGCACAGCGCAGCAGCCCATCCTGGCGCAAACACACGTGGTTGGCCTTACAGGATGTTGGGCTGCAGGTGATGTTGCTGGGAACGGAGCACGTGCAGAGGGTGGTGCAGGTCTTCTCCGTGTACCAGCTCTCCCCCAACTGTGGGGCATGGCCATCATCAGCAGAGCCAATAGGAAACTTGGAAACTGGAGATGGGTGGAGCCCTCCCCAACCCAGAAGGGTAACTGCATTTGGTCCCTTCCCTTCCCCCATCTTTCTCCCGTCCTCCCCTCCCTCCTTCCCTTCTCCTTTCTCTTTCCTCCCCTCCCTTCCCTTCCTTTCTCCCCCATGGCCATTTTCCCCCATCCATCCATCCATCCATCTTTTCTTTGAGACAGGCTCTTACTATGTAGCCCAGGCTGCCCGTGAGCTCATGGCCCTTCTGCCTCAGTCTTCCAAGGGCTGAGATTATTAACAGGCACCATCACACCCGGGTCTTGATCTTGAATTTTTCTCAGCTTCTCAGCATCTAGCCTTTGTCCTCACCCCCAAGTCCCACCCTGGGCTCTGGCCTGCCCCACCGCTTCTTGAATTCCAAGCCCACCCTCCCCCCATCCAGCCTACATGAAGCCAGAAAGGAAGAACATCCCCTGCCACCAGGCCTCTCACCAGGTGATAGGAGCCATCCTGGTCACTGCAGCCACACTCTCTGAGGGGCACACAGGTGGTTCCACTCAGGATGTGGCCTCTCTCGCATTCACAGCCCTCGACACAGGGCAGTGTTGGACAGTCCTTTGGGATGCTTAGGGTAAGGCAGGTGGCTGGGCAGGAGTTGGCACATGGGCTGTAGTTGCTCCTGGGTGGGCACCTCAGAGCTAAAAAGGACACAAATGTTAAGGAAGGCAGAAAGTTCCTGGGAAGGTCTCAGGTAGCCCAGGCTAGACTTGAGTTTGTTATGTAGTCAAGTATGACCTTGAACTGGGACTATAGGCATGTGCCGCCATACTCTAGTTCATTTATTGATTAGCTACTTGATCAGTACAGGGTTTTACCCTGTAGCCCAAGATGGCCTCAAACTCAATCCTCCTCACACAGCCTCCTGATTGCTGGGCTTACAAGTACAAACTACCACACTCGGCTGTCATGGCTCTACAGTGAATTATTGTATAGCCTAGCAAGGTACACCTATAATCCCAGAGCTCAGGAGGCCGGTGCAGGAAGACATGAGTTCAAGGCCAGCGTGAGATTTATGAAACCCTGTCTAAAATCCCATGCTCCTTCTCCAAAATGAAGAATGACCTGGTATGGACTCCAACATGGATGAACCTGGGAAGTCATGCTATGTGAAAGCAGCTGGTTATCGCAGGACGAATTCTATATGATTCTTTGTGTGCACATCTTCACATGTGTGTGGATACATGTAGGGATGCATGTACGTATGTGCAAGGAGATTAAAGTCGCACCTATATTAAAAGTATCATTGTTTAAAAAAGTATCATTGTTTTAAAAATATTAAAATGACACTTAACCTCAGGTGTCGATTTCTTAGGTGCTGTCCACTTTTTTTTTTGAGAGAGAGAGAGAGAGAGAGAGAGAGAGAGGAAAGAGAGGCAGAGACACACACAGAGAGACAGATACAGACACAAACACACAGATACAGATACAGACACAGTCACAGATACAGACACAGACACACAGACACAGACACAGACAGACACAGACACAGACACAGTCACAGACAGACACAGACACAGTCACAGTCACAGACACAGACAGACACAGACATAGACAAACACAGACACAGACACAGACACAGACACAGACAGACACAGTCACAGTCACAGTCACAGTCACAGACACAGACACACACACAGACACACACAGACACAGACAAACACACACACACACACACACAGACACAGACACAGTCACAGACACAGTCACAGACACAGACACAGACACACACACACAGACACAGACACACACACACAGACACAGACACAGACACACACACACACACACAGACACAGACACAGACTATGCAGTCCTGGATGGCCTGGAACCCCTTATGTACCCAGTTTGACCTTGAATTCCTGATCCTCCTGCCTCCCAAGGGCTAGGATTTCAGGTATCACTCACTATGCCAATTCTTACAGGAAGTTGAGTTCATAGAGTCAGGACTGAGGAGGGGGTGTGTGTGGGATGGAGAGTTAATAGGTCAGAGTTTCCGCTGGGGAAGAAGAAGTTCAGGTGACAGATGGTCATAGGGGTTTGGTGGTTGTAGAGTAAAGTGAATGGCCTTCTTACCACTTAATTTTTGTATACTTAAAAAATGTCCAAAATGGTTTATACAAATGGTATCACATATGATCCTTTGTGGCTTCCGAGTTTCTTTTCATAGTTGCTTAATTATGTGACTTTTGAATTGTTTCCAATCTTTTTTCTTCTTAGTGAGGCCTTGCAAGATCAGACAGCCAGGCCTCCAGCCGTCCTTCCTCCCACCAATGCCTCCCAAGTACAGGTTACAGGTTGGCCCTTGTAGCCCAGACTTCCATCCCCTGGTTGGCTGTGACGAAGGATGTTTGTGCAGACTTTTATGAAGTGGAAAGTTTTGGTTGTGTCATATGATGCAGACTCATGTAATGTTTTCCTAAAGCAAGGCCCATGAGAGGACCTGTGATGTTTGAAGAGGGTGTAAGTTGGACGCAATGAACAGTTACAGGGCACTTGCATAGCTAGCCATGCGACGTTTTGCTAGTCTCCTGTCTTCACAGACCATCATTTCATTGAGAGAGACATGGTAGAGAACGTCTCCTTGAATTTTGACTGGTTCTGCTCACTCCTGCTGACTCATGCCATTTCAGCAGAGACCTGCTGTTTCCTCCGATTTGTGCCATCGCTGCTGATTCATGTTTGATGACCTGATCGGTTGGTGGGTGACACTACTCAACTGGACTGCTGGTATTCTGGCCACGGAGATTAGAATCGCCACCAAGAGCTACTTCTAAGGTCCACATCCTCCTGTCCTATTCACCATCTTTTCTCCCCTACCTTTAGACAGTGGGCTAGAAGTGGGGGTTGAAGCACTTGAAAACTTTTATTACAGTAAGTTTTGGAAAGTGTATGGATTTCGGCGCAGGTGAGTTACTATTTTCTGCACGCATGCAGGACGGGATTGTAGGTCAGAAGATTAATCTACTTAATTATTTAGAAGCTGCCATACTGTCTTCCCCAGATGTCTAAAATGGGTTTTAACTACATGATGGTGGGTCTGCGCAGCATACACAGAGCCTTGGACTTGATCCTTATGACTACAGTGATGGAAAAGGAAGGGTGTAGGTCTCAAATCCCAGCAATCAAGATGCTGTTTGAGGACACCGTAGAGTGCGCAGAGAGGTCAAGACTGATTTTGGCTACTTAGTAAGGGTTTGCCTCAAAAACCAAACAAACATGATCGGGGAGGTGGCCAAACAGGTAGTTTGCCAAGTGACTGTGAGGACCAGAATTCAGATCCCCAGATCCTACATAAAAGCTCCTGGTCGTCTACCTGTAATCCCACAACTCAGGAGGCTGAGACGGGGTTCTCAAGGGCAAGCTGGCTAGCTAGGCTAGTCCGCCAAAGAGCTTCAGGTGTACAGAGAGATCCCACCTCAGCAAATAAAGTGGAAAGAAATCAAAGAAGATACCCGAGGGTCAACCACACACATGAAAATGAATACGCAGGAATGGATCACAGGGTAAATATGCTCGCTGATAATCTGTTCACCTGAGTTTGCTCCCGAGGACCCTCATGGTGGAAGGAGAGAAGCAACTCCTGCAAGTTGCCCTCTGACCTCCACGGGCACTCCCTGGCTTATACATACATGCACACATGTCAAAAAGAGAAAAGGGTGGCATAGCCACATACATGCACACCGCACACGAATTCACATGCAGCAAAAAACAAGCAATCCAAACAGAAAACAAAATACATTTAAAACTGTTTAAGGCCTGCTTCTGGCCAGGAAGGTGGCTCATAACGTTAATCCCAGCACTCAGGAGGCAGAGGCAGGCCGACCTCTTCGAATTTGAGTCCAACCAGTTCCAGGCGGCCAGGATTACATCGTGAGACACTGTCTTAAGATTAATTAATTGATTGAAAATAATTTTTAAGTGGCCTGGGGGAAAGGGGACAATAACTAGACACTAGGGCAAATTTTTGATGAGATAAAAATGAGATGGAATCCTGTAATCCTGCTTTCCTGACCTACACAGCAAGTTTGAGGCCAGCCTGGGTTACAGGAGAGCCTGAGATCCTGCCCCAAAACAACAGCAGCAACCAGAACAGGAGCAAAAGAGGCTCCGGCCACTCTCAAGCAAACCGAGGACAGCGGCAAGAGGGAAGAAGCAGGATGAGGAAGGGGAGAGCGAGCTCTCGGAGGGGTGGGTGTGCAGACTGAGGAACTTAGCTTTGGGACGGGGAGGATGGGGTTCTCAGGGTTCCCCGAAGGCTGGAGGAGCTATGGGGAGGATCACTCACGGCAGAAGCTGCTGTTGCGCCAGGTAATCACCTGGCCAGCCTGGGCACACAGAGATGCGTAGGCCTGCAGGGAGCGGCAGAAGGTTAGGTCGTCTCCGTTGGTCCCACACTGGTCATACACACAGCTGGAGAAGCTGGCCTGCGGGGGCACCACCTCGTGGCAATTGGAGAAAGGCCCTGGAGGACAAGATAAAGTGGGAGAGAAGAGGGTGAGCCCAGTGAACGAGCTGGGCTCTTTCTGTACAGCTAATTTAGGGGCTATGTGTATATTCTATATGTGTGTGCAGGTAGGTGCGTGCGCGCGCGTGTGTGTATATGTCTATGAGTGTATCTGTGTCTGTGTGGCTGTGTGTATCTGTCTGTGTATGTCTATGTGTGTGTGTGTCTCTGTGTGTGTGTGTGTGTGTGTGTGTGCATGCGTGTATATGTCTATGAGTGTGTCTGTGTGTATCTGTCTGTGTATGTCTGTGTGTGTGTGTACCACTGGAGACTGGAGGACAATTTTAAGTGTCATTCCTCAGGAATCATCCACCTTGAGTTTAATTTATTATAATAATAATAATTATTATAATTATAATAATTATTATTTTGTATATAATGTGTATGTATGTATGTATGGGCACATGCGCTATGGCATTAATGTGTGTGTATAACCTGTACGTACAGGCACCTATGCTATGGCATGTAGAGATCAGAGAATCACTATGTAGAGTTCTTTTCATCCAAATGTGCATAAATGTGGGGATTCAACTTAGGTTGAACAAGCAGTTTTACATGCTAAGCCCTACTCTATATATACTAGTGTGTGTGTGTGTGTGTGTGTGTGTGTGTGTCTGTCTGTCTGTCTGTCTGTGTGTCTGTGTCTCTGTGTGTGGGTGTCTTTGTGTGTGAGTCTCTGTCTGTCTGTATATATCTGTGTGTGTATGTCTGTGTCTCTGTGTCTCTGTGTGTATGTTTGTCTCTGTGTGGGTGTGTGTCTGTGTGTGTCTCCATGTGCGTGTCTCTCTGTGTGTCTCTGTGTGTGTGTCTGTGTGTGTGTGTGCGCACGCACACACGTGTCTGTGTCTGTGTGTATCTGTGTGTGTGTCTGTGTGTGTGTCTCTGTGTGTGTTTGTCTGTGTGTGTATCTGTGTGTGTGTTTGTGTGTGTCTGTGTGTATCTGTGTGTGTGTTTGTGTGTGGGTGTCTGTGTGTGTGTCTGTGTGTGTCTGTGTGTATCTGTGTGTGTCTGTGTGTGGGTGTCTGTGTGTGTCTGTGTGTAACTGTGTGTCTGTGTGTATCTGTGTGTGTGTCTGTGTGTGTGTCTCTGTGTGTGTTTGTCTGTGTGTGTATCTGTGTGTGTGTTTGTGTGTGTCTGTGTGTATCTGTGTGTGTGTTTGTGTGTGGGTGTCTGTGTGTGTGTCTGTGTGTGTCTGTGTGTATCTGTGTGTGTCTGTGTGTGGGTGTCTGTGTGTGTCTGTGTGTAACTGTGTGTTTGTATGTCTATGTCTCTGTGTCTCTGTGTGTATGTTTGTCTCTGTGTGTCTGTGTGTCTCCGTGTGTGTCTCTCTGTGTGTCTCTCTCTGTGTGTTTCTGTGTGTTTGTCTGTGTGTGTGTGTATGTGCGCACACGTGTGTCTGTGTCTGTGTGTCTCTGTGTGTGTGTGGGGTGTCTGTGTATGTGCCTGTGTGTGTCTGTGTGTATCTGTGTGTGTGTGTCTGTGTGTGTCTCTGTGTGTGGGTGTCTGTGTGTGTCTGTGTGTATCTGTGTGTGTGTGTGTCTGTGTGTGTCTGTGTCTCTGTGTGTGTGTCTGTGTGTGTCTCTGTGTGTCTGTGTGTAACTGTGTGTGTGTATGTCTATGTCTCTGTGTCTCTGTGTGTATGTTTGTCTCTGTGTGTGTCTGTGTGTCTCTGTGTGTGTCTGTGTGTGTTTCCATGTGTGTGTCTCTCTGTGTGTCCCTGTGTGTGTGTCTCTGTGTGTGTTTGTGTATCTGTCTGTATGTGCGTGTGAGTGTGTCTATGTGTATGTGTGTGTCTGGTGTCTCTGTGTGTGTGTATGTGTGTGTGTGTGTCTGTGTGTTTCTGTGTGTGGGTGTCTGTCTCTGTGTGTGTGTGTGTCTGTGTGTGTCTCCATGTGTGTGTCTCTCTGTGTGTCTCTCTGTGTGTGCATGTGTGTATGTGTGTGTGTGTGTGTCTGTGTCTCTGTGTGTTTTGTGTGTGTGTGTGTGTGTGTGTGTGTGTGTGTGTGTAGGCACGTGTCACAGCACACATGCAAAGGTCAAAAGACAACTCATAGGACTCGGTCTCCCTCCTTCCACCTTCTGAGTCCTAGGGATCAGACTTGGGTTGTTAGACTTGATGGCAGGAGGCACTTGTGTCCTCTGAACCATCTTTCCAGGCCTCCATCTTGCTTTGTGAGACACAGTTTCTCATTGACCAAGCTGGAGCCCAGGGCCTCAGCTAAGCTTGTTAACCAGTGAGCTTCAAGGATTCACCTGTCTCTGTTCTCTCAGCATTTGGGATTGCAACGTGTGCCACCATGCCTGGATGGTTGGTTTGTTTGTTTATTATTATTATTATTATTATTATTATTATTATTATTATTATTATTATTATTATTATGATGTGGGGACAGATGCGCGCACGCCACAGCACACCTGCGGAAGTCAGAGTACAACTGGCTGAAGTTGGTTGTGTGTGGGCCCCCAGGATTGAAATCAGGTCTTCACCTTGCTGGTAAGTGCAGTTCCTCTCTCAGCCTCACATTCAGGTTATTAGGGCTCAAACTCAAGCCCTCTGCTTTCATGACAGGCACTTCCCTACTGAACTATCTCCTCAGCTCCTGCACAGCTAACTTAACACCCACTTGCATCAAAGCCTGGATGTAGTCAGGCATGGTATCACTGGCCCATAACCCCAGCAATTTGGGAGAATGAGGCAGGAGGATCACGGTGATTTTAAGGCCAGCCTGGGCTACACAAAACACCCTGGGCTAAAACTAAGACCTTATCTGAAAAAGCAAGCAGAAACCGGGGATGTGACTCAGTTGTACTTGTATGGCATGCCCCGGATTCAATCCCCAGATCCTCAGATACCGGATGTGGTGGTGACCATCTGTAACTCCAAGCATTCAAGAGACAGAGGCAGGAAGATCAGAAGTTCAACGTCATCCTTCGCTACACAGTAGGTTCAAGGCCAGCTTGAGATACATGGATCAAGTCTCAAAAACAAAACAACATTGACAAAACCAGATGCATTGTCTATGTCTAAGAGGGCCTATCAGTCAAGGCTCCTAAAACGATAACCACTTGGCTATTCTGTACTCCTGTTGGCCTCCCTGCCTTGCTATCTGCTTCTACTCTGACCCTTTCTCCCATCATAACCTGCACAGGGTCAGGCTCAGGTATAAGGACAAAGAGCCCTGGCTGGAGATGTCTCTTACCAACAGGGTTCATCAAGACGGCACATTTTCTAGTCCAGGTGTCGTCCACGTTGCTCTCTTGGCAGCTGGAGGCCTTGACTCCAACTATGAAGCAGCTGGATAAGGAGGAGGGGAAAGGTTAGAAACTTAGGTTGGAAAAATCCACCAAACTGAAGCTACGTCCCAGAGAGGAAGATGGGGAGGGCACAGGGCACCCTCAAGTGGCCAGGGGACAGCTTAGGAAGGAAGAAGGCTAGAGGGTCAGCAGGACTTCTCAAGTGGCTATGTCAAAGGCAAGTACAAAAGCAGTCAGTTGGCATAGGCCTGAGAAGTTAGAACAATTTAACTGTTTGCATATTTTTTTTTGAGACAGAGTCTCTCTACATAGCCCTGGCTCTCTTGAAACTCACTCTGTAGACCAGGCTGGCCTTGAACTCAGAGACCCATCTGCCTCTGCCTCCTGAGTGCTGGGATGAAAAACATGAGTCACCATGCCTGGCTTGTTGACATTTGATTACGTGTTTTTTAATGTCAGTTTACTGTGTTTGATTACATGACTGTGAATGTCCGAGTGTGGGTAGATGCATATGAGTGGTCATAAAGAGGTCAGAAGAGGGCATCAGATCCCTTTAAACTGTAGTTACAGGTGGTTGTGAGCCATCATGTGGGTGCTGGGAACCAAACCTGGGTCCTCTGCAAAGCAGCTAGCATTCTTAAAGGTTAAGTCACCTCCCCAGCCCCAATATACTTATACATGTGCATTATACACACACACACACACACACACACACACACACACACACACACACACACACACACATATATATATATATATATATATATATATATATATATATATATATATATATATATATGGAGATAAATATATCTTTCATATAGCCCAAACTAGCGTTGAATTCACTATATGGCCCAGAATGACTTGGAAATACTGATCCCCCTGCCTCCACCTCCCATCTGTTGGTATTACAGGCATGCACCATCATGCTTGATTTATGTGGTACTGGAGATAGGACGCAGGGCTTCACGAATGCTAGTAGAGCACGTCACCTACTGGGTTACACCCCCAGTCCTGTCGAGACAACTTTTCCAACCTCCTGCCTCAGGTCAGGGACGGAACCCCAGCCAGTGGTTGAGCGTGTTGTGTATCTGCCATGGGCAAAGCCCTGAGTTCCATCTCAGTACTGGAAACTCAAGAAAGGATGATGAGCAGACTGGACTGGATTCCTTCCCTGAGTTGGGATCCAGTACATGGGAGCCCAGGCTCACAAGGGACAGTCGCTTGCAGACTTCCTCCAGGAACCAGTTTCCCTAGGCCTAACTTATCAGATGCCCAACTCCCCCATGCTCAGACCGCACCATGTCCATCTCTGTCTGTCCATTCCTCCTAGGCCTAGTTCCCTAAGGCTCGGCCCTCACCAGGCCTAGCTCACCCAAGTGCAGTTCACCCAGGCTCAGCTCACCTAGGCCAAGATCCTATACCCAACTCACCCAGGATCAGAGGCTTCAAGGATTTTCCAAGCAGCTCCCAGCAGAAGTGAGTTGACCGCTGGCTTCATGTCTGCGCGCAGATTATCATCCAAGCTGTTATTGTTGTAGTTCCCTAAGGGCGGCACGGGAGCTTTGACTCCACTCGGCTCTGAGGCCACGTCAAGGCTGACCCTTTGGCTGTTTCATTTTTCCGTTTTGTTTTGTACTGTTCCCTGTTTAATGACAAGGTCTTGCACACACCAGTCTAGCCTTGAACTATGTAGCCAAGGATGGCCTTGGACTTTTCATCCTTTTATTGTCCCCTCCCAAGTCCTGGTACTATAGGCAAGTCCTGCCACAACCAGTTTATGCAGTGCTGGGGACAAAACCCAAGACTCCCTAGGTAACATCTTTCACCTTTGTTGGGTTTTTTTTGGAGCAGGTTTTTATGCAGTCCAGGTTGCCCTTGAGCTTTCTACATAACAGAGAATGACCTTGAACTCCTGATCCTCCTGCCTCTACCTCCCAAGTACCGTGATTTCCGGCACCATCACTTTTGGCAACCCTTTTCTTATCACCTCAGTTGACAAGCCCTGAGGACACCTAATAGAGACATGGTGGGGGCACTGCTTTCCCACAGGGTGCTTACCACACAGCCCACAGAGTGAGCCAGTGTACGAGGACGGCACCGTCACCTCCACCAGATGCCTTCCGTCATATCGAACTTGAAGGCCAAAGTTTGTGTAGAGCAGGACAAAGATGCCACTCATCCTAATGGTCACCCGTCCTTTCGAAGGCCACACAGGTAGCACCACCCTTTGGTTGTTTACCTGCAGAAGTAGGCAGGATACGAGGAGAGCGAGAGCGAGAGAGCAAGAGAGCGAGAGAGCAAGAGAGAGAGAGAGAGAGCACACACTTTGGGACAAAGACGTAATGGGGCGGGGGTTTACAAAAATAAACAGGATGGAGTTGACTTGGAGCTCATTTCTTGGAGGCGGAGGCAGGGGGATTGGTAGTTCAAAGTTATCCTCAGCTACATAGCAAGTTCCAGGTCAACCTGGACACACGAAACCCTACCTCAAAAATTACGACAATAAAAAAAGAAGAAAGGACAAAGAGCTTGGGTGGTGTGGGGTCTAGGAGGCAATAGAGGACACATACCATAACCTTTTGACCTTTGAACAGGGAGATTTTGAGGTCAAAGACTTGCACATGGACAGCTTTGACATAGGAGACTTCCATGTTGCCACCACGTATCTCATTGGTGGCACTCACGACAAAGTTGTTGTCTTGAGATTTGGGCCAGCAAGGCTGGGTCAGTACATAAGTGCAGGTGCCCATAAAATGGTGCAGAGCTCCGTCGAAGGTCAGGTAGTGGGGGTCACCAGAGGCGATGCAGGTGGCTGTACCTGAAGGAGAGCACAGGCTTCGGCGTCTCATTGCCCCACACCCCAGAAGCCTCAAGCTAAGGCCACCATCTTGGAGAGGCTGGTTTGAGTCAGTACCCATGGTATATCCTCAGACTCCGGTTTCCTCTAGAAAGACCCGTTGGCTTGCCTCAGGGAGGTCAAGAAAGGAGTCTGCTTTCCTCAACATCATTTCCTGAGACCTCGAAGATGCTCCTACTTTTAAAGTTTGGATCTAGAATCCCAAAGACCCACGTGCCAGAATCCTGATCCCCCAGCTCAATCTTTTTGGGACGTGGTGGAAACTTCAGGTGTAACTAGCTAAAGATTTGAGGTCACTGGGAGAATGTTTTTGAAGGGGATTATGAGATTCTTTCTTTCCTTCATGCCTAAGCCATGAGGTAAGAAATTTTTGTTCTGCCATATTTCTCGACAGGCTGGGCTGCCTCACCAAGGGCCCCAAATCAGTAAGATCAAATGATCACAGACTGGCACCTCCCAAACTGGGAGGTCAAAGAAAACTTCCTCATTGTCCTCTTCTCATTCTTCTTCCCCCTCCTTTTTTTCTCCTCTCCCTCGTCTTCCTTTTCCCTCATTTTATTAAATAACAAAACACCGATGGATTTTTCACAGCCCAAGCACTTCTACACCAATGGCTTTGAGGTTGTGTAAGGCCTCAAAATTGTGGCCTGATGCTCTAGTCCACAGACGTCCAGACATTTGCACCTCTGCTCTCATCTATTCCCGCCACCTCCCCCATCACTCTTTGAACTCTTATGGGCCCTAGAAAACAAGGTCCATGTTCGTGGGACCTTGAGTAGCTTCGACATAAGCTCAAATGACAAAAGTAGTAATATACTCAAACTGACAAAAAAAAAAAAAAAGCCTTGGGGAAATGGAACTGAGCACTACATAGCCCAGCAGGCGGTTCTAAATTTTGAGTTCTTAATGCCATGAGATGACAACCTGATACACTTGGAAAGAAGGGACCTCAGCTGCAGAATTGCCTCTATCAAGATTGGCCTGTGCGCCCCTCCGGGGGCCACTTCCTGGATTCCTAGTTGATGCAGGACTGTAAGCTGCAAGTTGGGCCTATTCCTCCGAAGTTTCGCTTTTGGCCACGGTGTTTCTCACAGCACCGAAAACAAACTAGAACACACGCACTGCCTTCATGAGATCTTTAAGCAAAGCATAAAATTATCCTGCCACCTTAGAGTTTTCCAGCTAAGTCTTGCTCTTAACAGCTGCCCCTTCCAGTTACGGATCGATAGATATGGGAACTGATTTCCTATGTTATCTGAGAGCTCTAAAAGCTCAGCCTGCTGACAGAATACGTGTCACACATACAGCATTCACAACATTAATAACCCCTGTGGAGGCAAAGATTAGTGACTTTAAGGCCAGAGAAAATGTCAACTTGACCTTAAAAATATGAACTCGCCACAGAATAATCAAACACACACACACGCACGCACACGCACACACACGCACGCACACACACGCACACACACGCGCACACATGCACGCGCACGCACACACACGTGCACACACGCGCACACACGCACACGCACACACATGCACACACACACACACGCACGCGCACGCATGAACACGCACACACACACGAAAATTCTTTTGACTGCAAATTGCTGCATTAGTCTCATTTCTAAAGACAATATATCAGCAAACTCCTTCAACCAAAGTCTCTTCAATGGCTTATTTCTTGTTTGCTTTTTTTTTTGTTTGATGTTTTGGTTTGTTGGGGTTTGTTTGTTTGTTTGTATTCTTGTTTTGTGAGGTAGGGTTTCCTCTGTATAATAGCCTTGGCTGTCATGGACCTCTGTAGACGAGGCTGGCCTGAACTCAGAGAGATCTGCCTGCCGAATGCTGGGATGAAAGTTGTGAGCACTCGGAAAAATGGCTTACTTCTGACAGTGTACATCACATCTGCTCCAAAGAGTAGACACCTTACAACAAAGAATGGATACAAGAGCTCTAATCGATGAACGGGGAGTAGTTTGAGGTTATGGAAAGAAACACATCCTAAGATCAGCATTTCCCTACAGCCAGAAGCACGAGAGTTACCACTTGATACCCAGGGTTTCTCATTTTCTTTCTTGAAACTTTGGTGGGTGTCTGGCAGCGGCCATATTGAGACCTCTGCTCACATACTCAGAGAGGGCTGGAATGGACTGGAACTTTGGCAGGATACCCGGCTCCAGGACCTGCAGATAACACATCTTGGAATCCCCTCTCCTGCTCCTGGCGACACCTCTCTGGTCCTCTTTTCTTTCCTGCTTGAGTGTTGACTCTCAAGGTATCTCCCTGGCACTCCTGAGAAAAGGGTTGCCCGGGAGTATCTGTCGGCTGCTCCTCCCCGAACTACCTGTCTTGTTCCCACAACTGCTCTTCAGGAAGTGCCTATCACATTTCCCACAGCTGCTCCTGGGTGACCTATCTGTTCCTATCTGAGTTCCTCAACAGGCAGCTATGTTTCCAGCTCGAGTTTCCTGAATTTCCTTGTCTCGCTTTAGGCTCCTCACAGCACAGCAGTTACTCTTTCGTTCCTGGTGCAGCTGTCCTTCCTTCCAGAACATTCTGCCAAGCTCCTGGTTTCTGCAGACGCATTTCTTCCCCGGGTCTACCTTCTGTTACCTTTTTGTTCTTCTACCAGTAAATTAACTAACTGTTTAATTGTGTTTTCAAATAATCTCCAGACTGGAGAGATGGTATAGGAACTTGCTGCTTTTGCAACCAGAATTCAGCTCCCAGCACCTACGACATGGGGTTAGGGTGGCTTCGACTGCTCTGTAACTGCATGCACTCCAGGGAATGAAGCGCTCTGTCCTGGGTTCTTCAGGTGTTTGTATTCAACGTGTACATCCACACAGAGAGATGCATACACATAATTAAAAGTTAAAATTAAACACGAGACAGCCCCATGAAACTTGGACAGGGCTCAGGCTCTGTGTAACCGAGAATGACCTCAAACTAATGATCCTCTTGTCTCTGTCTCTCAAATGCTGGGATTACAGGCAGGCACCACCACAGCTTGCTAAACCTACGGGTCTTTCTCAAGTATTTGTTCTAGACTCAGTGAGATGACACAATCTGTAATCAAAACCCTATTTCGATTGCATCTGGGAGATCTGTTTTTGGTGATGCCTTCTGTTTTGCTTGTATTGCTCTGACAAAAGCAATGTAAGGTGTATTCTGGCATACAGTTTGTAGGGAAGACTATCATGGTGGGAAGGCACGGTGAAGGGGGTGTGAGACAGCTCCCATGGCATCCACAGTCAGGAAGCAGAGAGAGACGGAAGCTGGATGACACGAGCTACATTTAGTGTGAGTCTCCCCACATCAGCTCTATCAAGTCCAGAAATGTCCTAACAGGCACAACCACAGGCTTGTTTCCTAGGTGTTTCTACAGCCTGTCAAATGAGGCCCCCCTTCCATGGTGACTTGACTGCTCACCTTGGGCATGACAGCCTAATATGCCATTCTTGTGTCCACAGGTTTCCTGAGCCTTACACTTCCAGGGCTTGCAGCGAATATTGTTGTGGCTTTCACAAATGCAGATCTCCTTGCAGTCTGGATTAAACCACTGCTCCTGTACCTGGGGTGAAGTAGGGAAGACGATAAGAGCCAGCTTCCTTGTTGGGTATCTTGTCTTCCTGCACAAAACGCTTAGTTTTTGAATGGGCCTTGTAGTGTGCCAAGTGTAATGGGAGACCCTGTTCCAAAGGAACAGGACAGAAAGTGATAAAGCACCGGGCATCCTCCACTGGCCTCCACACTATGCACATACCACACGTGCAGATTAAAAAGTTAAAATAAAAGAGGACCAGCAGGGTGGCTCAGTAGGCAGGAACACCTCGTGCCAAGCTTGAGGGCTTGAGTCCAATCATGAGACCCACATGCTAAAAAGAAAGAGTCATCTCCTGCAGATTTCCCTCTGACTGTGATGAGCAGAAACACATCAAGTAAATAAATGCAATAAAGAATTTAACTTGAATACCAATAGGGAAGATGTCCCCAAAGACCTTGCAAACCAGTAATGGAAGGGCAGTAAGTTACTACATTACCCATCAGTTCCCTCATGATATGCACCCTGGTAAAGCAGACAGGCACCCAAGGACAGCTTCCCACCATGAGCACTTTGGTGGTTTGAATACGCTTGACCCAGGGAGGGGCACTATTAGGAGGTGTGGCCTTGTAGGAAGAAGTGTGTCGCTCTGAGGGTGGGCTTTGAGACCCTTCTCTGAGCTCTTTCAGTCTTCTCCTGTCTGCCTTTGAATCAAGATGGAAATCTTTTGGCTCCTCCAGCCCCGTGCCTGCCTGGATGCTGCTATGCTCCTGCCTCGATGATAATGGACTGAAACTCTAAACCTGTAAGCCAGCCCCAATTAAATGTTGTCCTTATGGGAGTTGCCTTGGTCATGGTGTCTGTTCACAGAAGTAATACCCTAACTAAAACAAGCACCTACTACCAATTCTTGCTATTCTTGAGAGATAAATTCTCTTTTTGTTTGTTTGTTTGTCTATCTGTCTGTCTGAGACAGGGTGGCCCAACTGGCCTGGAACTCCAGATCCTCTTGCTTCAGTGTCCTCAGAACTGTAGTTACAGATAAGGGCCACCACACATCTGAGAGATGTCCCCAACTTAGTTATCAGAAAATCTCCAAGCAGAAAGAAGTGCTTCAAGGGAGGTAAGGGACTCCAACAAGGACAGCAACGATGGGAAGAGACTAACAAGACGTGTGGTGGTTACCTGTAACCCTAACACTGGGGAGGCAGAGGCAGGACTGAGTTTGAGGCAGCAAGAAGTACATAGCAAGATCTTGTCTTAAAAATTTGAAGTTAAAACAAAACAAAAAGACCCAACAAAAACAAAAAACAAAACAACAATAAAAAGAAAAGAACAAAAAAAAAGAAAAGCCAGGGTAGTGGCAGCATGCCTTTAATCCTAGCACTCAGGCAGTCAGATTTCTGAGTTCGAGGCCAGCCTAGTCTACAAAGTAAATTCCAAGAGAGCCAGGACTATTACACAGAGAAACCCTATTTCAGAAAATGAAAATAAAAACAAAACAAGAGAGAGAGAGAGAGAGAGAGAGAGAGAGAGAGAGAGAGAGAGGGAGAGGGAGAGGGAGAGGGAGAGAGAGAGAGAGAGAGAGAGAGAGAGAGAGAGAGAGAGAGAGAGAAGAAAGGAAAAGAAGAACAAATAAAAAGCTAGACCTTAGGGGCTGGGGATTTAGCTCAGTGGTAGAGCGCTTACCTAGGAAGCGCAAGGCCCTGGGTTCGGTCCCCAGCTCCGAAAAAAAAGAACCAAAAAACAAAAAGCTAGACCTTGGGCGCATTATCCGGTACTACAAAAGTCAGTGGTAGAGCACCTGCCTAGAATCCCCCAGGGAGGGACTGGGAGTGTGGTTCAGTGGTAGGGCACCTTCCCAGAATCCCCAGCAAGAGAGTTTGGGGCACAGATAAGTGGTGGAGCATTTGTATAGAAACCCCGGTTAGGAGCAGTGGTAGACACCTGCCTCTCAATCTTCCAGTGAGGACCTGAGGGTGTGGCTCAGTGGCAGAGCTCTTGCAAACATGCACAAGGCCCTGGGTTTCATCTTCAGCAAAATCAAAAGACAGAAAAGCAGGAAGGAAATTTGAATAGAGCCAGGAAATACAGGAGATGCGGGAGACTCGCTATGCCAGCCTTAGCTAGTCTTGTTTTTTTCCCTGGCCTTTTCTTCTCTGCCCATCTGCCCTTCCCCACCTCAGCCTCAGAGCAAGTTCTTTCTGTCTGTAAGGCTAAGGGGTTCATATCAGTGGCTCACCTTGAAGTAGCGCCCCTGGAGGCTGATGCACCCGCACTCGGATGCAGGGACGCACTCAAAACCACTGAGGATGAAGCCAGGGCTACACTCACAGGCTTCCACACAATCGTCTGAGCAGGTCTGGGTAGCAGATCCAGGATGGCAGGTGTCCGGGCATGGGTTGGCACAGAGGGAGTACCTGCTATTTTTAGGGCACACCAAAGCTGTGGAGGAAGCAGCTTAGGTCAGGAAAAGGGCAAACTGGATGTAGAGCTGCAAACCTGTAACTCCAGGACGCAGGAGGCTGTGGGATAAGGATTGGGAGTTCCAGGACAGCCTGGGCTACAAAGTGAGAACCTGCGTCAGAAAATAATCTCAAAAGGCAAGTGATGAGACCAAGGTACAAAAGGAGAGAACATGCAAGGGGTTGGGGGAAAGGTCCCAGCTAGAGATGCTGTGACCCCTGTGAGAAATATAGCTTTGAGAAGACAAGCCAAGGAATAGCGCTGACTGTAAGAGCTGCTGCCAGGAGCTAACCCATCTGAAGATGCAGCTCAGTTGAAACAATGCTTGCCTAGCAAGCATGAAGCCCTGGGTTCTGTTCCCGGTACCACATAAACCAGTCGTGGTGCTGCATGCCTGTTATCTAAGTACTGGAGATAGAGAGGCAAGAGAATCGAGAGTTCAGTATCATCTTAAGCTCTATGCTGAGTTCAAGGCTAGCCTGGGCTACAAAAAAAAAAAAAAGCAAAGCAAAACATGAACAGCTGCCTAAAGCAAGCCCATTGTGGGTGCTACCAAGGCCCCCATGCTTGAAGGCATATTAGCTACAAATCAGAAGAGACACCCACTCTGATAGGTAGACATTCTCAGTAAGCAGGTGTGGTGCCCAGAAGGCCAGCAACAGCCTGATCCTGAGGGTGGGTGTCTGCTAATGCAGCTACCTCAGAGGACTGAGAGCTCCACACAAGAGCTTCAACGCAGCCACAAACATCCAGCCTGTACTGAATTTGGTGGAGCACATCTATACACTATCGTCCTCCTTCCAGAACCACGTGATTGTGGGGAGTTACTGTTCTCTTTCCTCTTCTTCCTCCTCCTCTTCATCCTTTTCCTCTTCTTCCTCTTTTCCTCATCCTTTTCCTCTACCTATTCCTCCTCTCCTATTTCTTCTCGTCTTCTTCTCCCTCCCGCCTGCCCCCACAACCTCCACCAGTACTGAGAACCGACTCCAGGGCCTTAGGCACATCAGGAAAGTATTCTACATTTGAGCCATGCCCCCAACTCCTTACTGACAGATTCTAGGCAAGGACCCTATTACTAAGCCCCCAAGTTACTGATGCATTCTAGGCACATGCTCTACTCCTGAGCTACCTGTCTAGCCCTCTTTTTGACTTTTTTGTTGTTGTTGTTTTGAAAAAAAAGCCTCCCTGAATTGCTCAGCATGGTCTTGAACTTGAGATCCCCCTGCCTCAGTCACCCAAGTAGTTGAGGGATGTTTCTAGCTCTGCCCACTGCCCTGTCCTCTTATGGTAGCAAAATGAGGTTCATCAGAGTATGCCCTGTCTGTATCTGTAGGAAGCTGTACCAGACTTTCCCCCACGCTTTCCGTCCCAACTCACGGCACATCTCGGGTCCCCTCCAGGCCTTCACAGGATAGCCAGCATCCTGGCAGGTGGCCGTCATGGCCGACATGTGAGCACAGAGCTTCTGCTGGAGACCCTGGAAGCTACACATGTCAGTCACACAGTTATCCAGGAAGGATGAGGCCTTCAGGTGAAGCAGGCACGCTCTGGGGAGAAAGGCTCAATCAGGCGGCAGGAGAGGGCAGAGCCTCTATGCTCCACCTCAGAGACATGCCAGTACCTAGCAAACCCTCGCAACCCATCTGCCTTCCTCCATACTCAAAGGGTCCACTTGGGTTGACAAGCTGTCCACATAACTCGGGTCCCAACATAGTGGTCACCAAAGCAGGGTCACAAGATGGGGGAATCTTCTTCTTTAGACACCTGGAAGAAACCCAACCGAAGAAGTCAGCAAGACTGGAAGAGCCCAAATGAGGTGGAAAACTGGAGTCTCCAAGTAGGGAAAAAGAAAATGCTGGTCAGTTTATATTTTGTTCTATTTGAGACAATCTCACTACATTAGCCCAGGCTTGGTCTTGAGCCTTCTATACTCCTGTAAACCTAAAGCTCACAGGCAAGAACTGCCAGACTTTTCCCCTTGTAGTTTTTGTTTCAATTTTTATACTGCTGGGGATCAAATACAGCACCTGGTGAATGCTAGACAAGGGTTCCGCTAAAGAGTCGCACCCCCAGTCCCTCACTGGGGGATTCTAGGCAGGGACTCTACCACTGAGCCACGCCCCCAGCCCCTCACTGGGGGATTCTAGGCAGGGGCTCTACCACTGAGCCACGCCCACAGCCCCTCACTGGGGGATTCTAGGCAGGGGCTCTACCACTGAGCCACGCCCCCAGCCCCTCCCTGGAGGATTCTAGGCAGGGACTCTACCACTGAGCCACGCCCCCAGCCCCTCCCTGGGGGATTCTAGGCAGGGGCTCTACCACTGAGCCACGTCCCCAGCCCCTCACTGGGGATTCTAGGCAGGGGCTCTACCACTGAGCCACGCCCCCAGCCCCTCCCTGGGGGATTCTAGGCAGGGGCTCTACCACTGAGCCACGCCCCCAGCCCCTCACTGGGGATTCTAGGCAGGGGCTCTACCACTGAGCCACGCCCCCAGCCCCTCCCTGGGGGATTCTAGGCAGGGGCTCTACCACTGAGCCACGCCCCCAGCCCCTCACTGGGGGATTCTAGGCAGGGGCTCTACCACTGAGCCACGCCCCCAGCCCCTCACTGGGGATTCTAGGCAGGGGCTCTACCACTGAGCCACGCCCCCAGCCCCTCCCTGGGGGATTCTAGGCAGGGGCTCTACCACTGAGTTATAGTCCCAACTCTTAGATTTTAGAAATCAGATCTTGATATGTCTGTAGCTCCAGACATTCCTGCATCTTCTGGAATGACAGACAGGAACAACTAAGCCTAGCCCTAGTAGATCTTAAAATGATCAAAAGTCAAGAGGGCTGAGACAAGGAAGGCCAGCGCCAGGCCCCAGTGGGGATCCTCACTCACTCCTCGTCCTCTTCCTTTTCCACTTGCCAGCTCTGCCCCAACTCCTCCGAATCGTACGCCATCATGCCATCTGACTTCAGGTTGTCATTGCTGCTGTCCCCATCATAGTTCCCACAGAAACCACAGAGTTTGCCTGAGTAGGTACTGTGGGTCCAGGAGAGGGGCAAGTCATGACTGAGAAAAAGGGTCTCAGTCTTCAGAGATCACAACAAAGGAGAGTGAGTGTGTGCCCTGAGGGTAAGAGTCAGGAGGGGGTTGAGAACATCTACTCTTAGCAGATTCTGGGACCGGCTTCAGATAGATAAGATGGCCTCAGCCTGAGTCAGCTGTAGGGGATCTCCTCCGTTCATCCCTTGCTACCTTCTACTCTCTCTTGGCTTTAAATATAATTGTTTGTCTCTCTCTCTCCCTCCCCCTCTGTCTCTCTGTCTCTCTTCTCTCTCCCTCTGTCTGACTGTCTGTCCATCTGCCCATCTGTCTGTCTCTCCCACCTGTGTGTGTGTGTATGTGTGTGGGTGTGTGAGTGTGTGAGAGTGTGTGTGTGAGTTTGTATGTGAGAGCATGTGTGAGTGTGTGTATGTGAGTGTGAGTGTGTGTGTGTGAGAGTGTGTGTGTGTGAGTGTGTGTGTGAGAGTGTGTGTGTGAGTGTGTGTGTGAGAGAGTTTGTGTGTGAGAGTATGTGAGTGTGTGTGAGTGAGTGTGTGTGAGTGTGTGTGAGTGTGTGTGAGTGTGTATGAGTGTGTGTGAGAGAGTTTGTGTGTGAGAGTATGTGAGTGTGTGAGTGTGTGTGAGTGTGTGTGAGTGTGTGTGAGTGTGTATGAGTGTGTGTGTGAGAGAGAGTTTGTGTGTGAGAGTATGTGAGTGTGTGTGAGTGTGTATGAGTGTGTGTGAGTGTGTGTGAGTGTGTGTGTGTGTGTGTGTGTGTGTGTGTGTGTGTTTTCCGGGGATGGAATATCTCTCTTTACCAGATGAGCCACCTCCCTAGTCCCTATGTCACCTTTTCCACAAAACCTAATCTATCCTTGCCACCCATCTGGGGAGCCACTATTCCCTGAAGAATGATGTCTTCTGACAGCTCTTCAGAGTCCCTGCCTGAGTGACTGTTTGTAGCACATTCCTCAGGCATTGTGTACACATCCTGCTATTATCCCACTGCCCTGACCCCACTTCCTACTGTTTCCCTTCTGCCACTTGGGTTAGACGCTTCCCGGCTTTAAGGACACATGTAAATGATTAACCCCAAATGACTAAAGTGGTGGGGGTGAGGGCTGAGGGCGTGGAGGGTTCTGGGAGATGAATGTCAGCTCCCTGACTAGGCTGTCTGCCTTACCTGGACACAGTCACAAAAAGCTGCTGGTCACCGTCCCATCTCACACGCAAACCAAATGTTGTCTTCAGCTCCACAAATCGCCCACTCAGACCCACATAGATGCCATCAGAAGGTATGGCTGGAAGGGTGACTTCCTGATCCCCAATCTGGGACAGAGAGGAGACAGAGAGACTGATCCAGGGGTCAAGAGGGACCCTAAAACTCTAACATCACATCCAAGGTCAAAAGACATCTCCGTTCCACAGCATCCCCCCGACTGTTCTTCTTGAGACTGACTTGAAGCATCACTATTTTGCTTCATCCCAACCGTAACAGGGTCTCCAAACAGGTGGGGCTGACGATGGCCTGGTCTGGTGGTGTGAGCAAAGGGTCAGACTCACCAATGTGTGTCTGCCCCTGTCCATGGTAATGGTCATCTCTTGCAGAGTGATGAAAACTTTGCCCAGGCTGGACACACCATCTACTCCACGTTCTTGGGTGCTTGCTGTTATCCTAAAGAATGGGTCTAGATGGAGAAAGGAAGAGTGCTGAGAGGCTAAGTCACAAGCAGTTATTTGTTTGTTTGTTCGGTTGTTTGTTTGTTTAGCTGATTGGTTGGTTGGTTATTTGATTTTTGTTTGTTTCTTTGGTTGGCTGGTTGTTTGGTTGTTTGTTTAATGGGTTGTTTGTTTGGTTGATTGATTGATTGGTTGTTTGGTTGATTGGTTGGTTCTTTGATTTTTGTTTGTTTGGTGGTTGTTTGTTTGGTTGTTTGGTTGGTTGGTTGGTTGATTGGTTGGCTGGTTGATTAATTGGTTGGTTATTTGATTTTTGTTTGCTTGTTTGGTTGATCAGTTGTTTGTTTGTTTGTTTGGTTGTTTGGTTGCCTGGTTGGTTATTTGTTTGGTTGGTTGGTTGATTGGTTGTCTGGTTGTTTGATTGTTTGTTTGTTTGTTTATTTGGTTGGTTGGTTGGTTGGTTGGTTGGCTGGTTGGTTATTTGGTTGGTTGATTGATTGATTGGTTGATTGGTTGGTTGGTTGGTTATTTGATTTTTGTTTGTTCATTTGGTTGGTTGTCTGGTTGTTTGATTGGTTGTTTGCTTGGTTGGTTGTTTGGTTGATTAGTTGGTTATTTGATATTTGTTTGTTTGGTTGTTTGGTTGGCTGGTTGGCTGGTTGGTTGATTGATTGGTTAACTATTTGATTTTTGTTTGTTTGGTGGTTGATTGGTTGTTTGTTTGTTTGGTTATTTGATTTTTATTTGTTTGGTGGTTGTTTGTTTGGTTGTTTTGTTGGTTGGTTGATTGGTTGTTTGGTTGTTTGTTTGGTTGGTTGATTAGTTGGTTATTTGATTTTTGTTTGGTTGTTTGGCTGGTTGGCTGGTTGTTGTTTGGTTGTTTGGTTGTTTAGTTATTTGGTTGATCCGTTGGTTATTTGATTTTTGTTTGTTTGGTTGGTTGGTTTCAGACAGGGTCACATTCTATCTTAGGCTAGCTACAAACTTCATGTTTCTGAGGATGACCTTAAACTCTTGAGAGTACCACCTCCTCTCCCCCATGCTTGGACATACACGTGTGCTACCAGGTTTGGTTTAGGTGGTGCTGGGAATGGAAGCCAGGGCTTTGTCTAAACTGGCACCCAACCAACAGAGCCCCATCCCTGGTCCCTGTTGGTTTTGAGACAATCTTAGTATACATCTCAAGCTGAAACTCACAATCTTCCTGCTTCAGCCTCCAAAATGCTGGGATTAAAAGCATGTACCACCCATTCTCTGCTTCCTGAGATACTTGGGGTGGTGGTGGTGCCGAATTTGGCACTACAGAGCAAAGGGCTCAGTGATATATCTGTGAGACTTGGTAAAAAGACTCAGAATCCAAACAGAAAAGACCATAGCCTGATTGTCTGCTTTCGAGATGTTTGCCTCCCCTCCATGGATGGGGACATCTCTGGCAATCATGATCTCTATCTCACCCCTTTTGTGAGACAAGGTTCCCAAGTAGCCCAGGCTCGCCTCAAACTCTCTGTAGCTGAGCTGACCTTGTAATGCTGATCCTTTTGTCTCCACCTGCCCAGTGCTGGGAAGAGAAGCGTGCACTGCACATCTGGTTAATGAGGCTCTAGGGGTAGGAAGCAGGGCTTCATGGCTGATAAGCACACACTCTACTAACTGGCCCACATCCCCAAAACAAGAGTCCTCTTTACAGTAACTGTCACTTCCAGGGGAAGCTCCCACAGCAGCAGGTAGCTGATGTCCTCAACTGCCTTTCGCCAGGATCGAGGGCCTGACAGCGCTCCCTGTGTGTGTGTGTGTGTGTGTGTGTGTGTGTGTGTGTGTCTGTGTGCGCATATTCCAACCTTGCTCCCATCCAGCCCCTTTCTGCCATCTATCACCAACCCTGTTCAACCACATACTATGTCACCATGCCAGACACCGCTATAATATCAACCCCCACCTCTCCCAACCCCAGCACGAAGTTGTGGAATCTCCTACCTGTGGAATTGCTGCAGGTTTCGGTCAAGATATAGGTACAGGTCCCTGTGAAGCCAATGTGCCTCTCATCAAAGGTGACGAAATGAAGGTCCCCATAGACCAGGCAGGTAGCCCCACCTGCCAGAGAAGGGACAGAGATGTAGGAAGCTGCTTCCAGTGTCCCACTTGGTTAGACCTTACACCCAACTCTGCTACTCAGATATACTCCCAGCTCCACGGCCCAAGGGAGATCTGGGGACTATGGGGTCTCACCCACTCTGTCTTTAGAAAAACAGGAGGGATGACTTTCTGGGTTCAGAACAGAACAGATGCAAGTGTGGCACTGTGTCCTGATGTTGAGGGACAAAGGACACATGCCAGGTGGTTCTTCTTCTCCTTCTCTTTCTGCCCCCTCTTCTTCTATTTATTTATTATGTATATGAATACACTGTCACTGTCTTCAGACACACCAGAAAAGGGCATCAGATCCCATCACAGATGGCTGTGAGCCACCATGTGGTTGCTGGGATTTGAACTCAGGACCTCTGGAAGAGCAGTCAGTGCTCTTAACCTCTGAGCCATCTCTCCAGCCCCCCCCCCCCAGGAAGTGTATTTTAATAAGTCCTACCTACCCTCCCATTCTGACAGCACAAGGGGCAGCGCTTACCGTAGGGCTCACACTGGTACTGGCCACTCTTCAGCTGGCATATAGTGTGCGTCCCACACTGAGAGATCTGGCACTCCATCAGGCTACCCGGCAAGCAGCGGCACCGCTCTGTGCAATTGGGACTGAACCATTCTTCTCCAGGCTGAGAGCGACAGATCAAGAGTCATAAAGTCAGGGTTGGGGATTTAGCTCAGTGGTAGAGCACTTGCCTAGCAAGCGCAAGGCCCTGGGTTCGGTCCCCAGCTCCGAAAAAAAAAAAAAGAGTCATAAGGTCATTGTTCTAGGTGTATGTGTGTGCGCATGTGCGCACATGTGTGTGCATGTGTGTCCGTGCCTGGGTGCATGTGTGCGCGTGCATGGGTATGAGTGTGCGAGTGTGTATGTGAGCGTGTGTGTGCACGCACGTGTACATACATGCACATGTCCACTCACCACAACACACCCTGAGTGTCCCAAGGATAAACTCAGATCAATCAAACTTGGCATTGTGTGTGTGCTCACACTCACGTGTGTGCATGTGTGTTTTCATGGGCAATGGAACGGTACGAAAGATCTGAGGACAACTTTCTTTGGGATTCTGTTCTCTCCTTCAACCACGTGGGTCCCAGGGATCAAGGATCTAGGCTCAGGGGAAAGCACCTTTGCCTAAGCCATTCCAGTGGCCCTTGCCCTTTCTCATTCATTTCATTCCTGAGACAAAAATCTCACTACACTAAACTCAGGCAACTTTCCTTTCTCTACCTCCCAAGTCCTGGAGTTATAATTACACGTAGTTTGCTTAAAGCCCTTTTTTGTTTTGTTTTGTTTTGTTTTGTTTTTGGATTTGCTGTTGTCTCCATGAGATAGGGTATCACTATGTAGACCTGGTTGGCCTGGAGTTCAGCATGTGGACCAACCTGGCCTTGAACTCACAGATATGCCCCTGCCTCTGCCTCTCCAGTGCTGAGGTTAAAGCATGTGCCACCACACCCAGGCCAGTGTAAGCATTTCTGATTAGTAGATGCATGTGTTTATCGTGGACTGTTGATAGCAGCCATGAGCATGTATTCAGTAATTGATATGTGGCAGGATCTCATTTTAGTTGGCAGCTAGACTCACGCAGGAAGAGTCTCATGGAGGTGTCGTCTAGATTAAGTTGGCCTGTAGACATGTCTGGGGGATTGTCCTATTACCTATGATATGGGACAACCCAGCCTGAACACACATGATCTCATTCTCTGGTTTGGGGCCCTGGACTGTGTAAGAGCAAAGAAAGTTGGCTGAGCACAAGGCATGCACGCACTGATTTCTCTGTGTTCCTGACTGTGGATAGAATATAAGAGTAAAGCCAAACTATCTTACATTCCTGCTGCCTTGATTTCCCTCAACAATAGACTATAACTTGGAATCCTAAGCTAAAGTAATTTCCCATCCACCTAAAGTTTGTTTGTTTGTTTTTTGTTTGTTTGTTTTTGGATTGTGTATTTTTTCAGAGCAACAGAAATTAAACCAAAAATGCATTTGGCTTCGGTTCTGTCATTTTACGACAGTGTTTCATGTAGCTCAGGCTAGCCTTGAATTCCTGTAACTGGCTGATCTTAAGCTGCTGCTCCTGGTGTCTCCACCCCTCCAGTGTTATGATTACAGGTGTGTGCCCACATCTAACATGTACATATAATCATATTCTAAGGCAAGAAAAGCAAACTGAGAGCGGGAGTGCCCACCTGTAACCCCGGCATTTGGACAACTGAGGCAGGAACATTACACAAGCTTGTGACTAGCCTGGGTTACAAAGTGAGCTCCAGGCTATCACGGATTAGGGAGTAACACTCTGCTCAGAACAACCACAACAAAATGAAGTAATTATAACTCTTCTTGCTGGAACTGAAATATGGGGTGGGGGGAGTGGAGTGGGGAGGGAGAGAGAAGAGGGAGAAGGAGAAGAAGGGGAGGAAGAGGGAGAATATGGAAAGTGGTAGAGGAGGAGGGGAGGAGGGGGAGGGGAAGGAAGGAGGGCTATGTGTAGCTCAGTTACTAGAAGGCATGTCAAACTTGCACAAAATCCTAAGTACTGCATGACTGGACACCTGCTAGCCCAGCACATGGAGGGTAGAGGCAGAAGGATCACAAGTTTAGGGTCATCCATCGTCAGCTACATTATCAGCTGAAGATCCATCTGAGACATGAAACTATATCTCAAATCTAAACAAATATGAAAAGGTATTTCTCAAAGAAAACAAATATGCTGCTGCTTCCTCCTCCTCCTCCTCCTCCTCCTCCTCTTCCTCCTCCTCCTCCTCCTCTTCCTCTTCTTCCTCCTCTTCCTCCTCCTCCTCCTCCTCCTCCTCCCCACTCTGGTTTTTGTTTTTCAGCTTTTCAAGACAGGATTTCTCTATGTATCCCTGGCCATCTTTGGAACTCACTCTCTAGACTAAGTAGCCTCGAACTCAGAGATTTGCCTGTCTCTGCCTAGGGAATGCTGGGATCAAAGGTGTGCGCCACCACTGCCTACCATTATTGTGCACTTTCTTATAGCCATGGAAAGAGATTTAACAAGATAAACTTTCCCAAAGACATGTGTGAATGAATGCTGCATCTCCCAGTGAGAGTCTGGAGGCGTGGCTCAGTGGTAGAGCCCCTGCCTAGAATCCCCCAGGGAGGGGCTGGGGGCGTGGCTCAGTGGTAGAGCCCCTGCCTAGAATCCCCCAGTGAGGGGCTGGGGGCGTGGCTCAGTGGTAGAGCCCCTGCCTAGAAACCCCCAGTGAGGGGCTGGGGGAGTGGCTCAGTGGTAGAGCCCCTGCCTAGAATCCCCCAGTGAGGGGCTGGGGGCATGGCTCAGTGGTAGAGCCCCTGCCTAGAATCCCCCAGTGAGGGGCTGGAATGTGGCTCAGTGGTAGAGCCCCTGCCTAGAATCCCCCAGTGAGGGGCTGGGGGCGTGGCTCAGTGGTAGAGCATCTGCCTAGAATCCCTTAAGGAAGAGTTAGATATGCGCGTGTCTTCGGTCGAGCACTTCCCTAGCATGCACAGGGTCCTTGACTCCATCTCTGGAACTGCAAAACCAAAGCCAGTGCTAACTGAATGGCTCTACCATTGTATAACCAGTCCTTTGTGCCTGTCCCTTGAGACTCTCTAAGCTCCTCTCACACAGAGAGCACCAGGACCCAGGTGTTCTGGCATGATTCTCCTCTGGGAAGCTGGGTACCCCTGGAGGCTTACCTTATAGTACTTGTGGTCGTAGGGACAATTACAGGAAGACTCGTTGATACATTGATTGTTACTAAACAAAAACCCAGGATTGCAGATACAGCCAGGGATGCAGGGGTACTGGCAGCTGGGCTTGGGGTTCTCACAGGATGCAGGGCATGCACACAATTCAAAGTGGGCATTTGGAGGGCAGTTCACTGAAAGGAAAAACAGCTTCTGTCAGGCCTCTATTGCACAGCTGCCCACCTCTCCCAGAAGCCTCCCTGCCTTTCTCTTACCCTGGACTCAAGTTCTCTTCTAAATAAGCTTGCACTTATTCTGCCATAAAAAGAAGTAGGAGGAGGAGGGGGAGGGAAGGGGGAAGGTGAGGGAGAGGGAAGGAGGGGGAAGAGGGGGAGGGGAGGGGAGAAAGGAGGAGGAGAGGGAGGGGAAGAAATCTGGGCATGGTGGTATAAGTGGGAGGCTGAGATAGAAAGACTATTAAGAGTTCAAGGCCATCTTCACAGTCATTTGAGGCTAGGACCTTGTCTCAAAACCTAAACCAACCAAACAAAACAACAAAAAAATTGATCAATGTTATAATGACGAATCTTGAAAATATTGTGCTCGTGAACACCCATGTATGACTTACTCTGGTCAAGGTTACATGTGGTGGTTCTTGCCTGTGACCCTAGTATTCTGGAGACCCAGACAAGGAGATGATCAATTTGAGGCTAGCCTGAGCTATGTAGGAAGAAGACACAAGGGAAAGAACAGAGGGAAATAGAACAGGGATGGAGGGGCATCAGGAGAAGGAAGAGGAGGGAAGGGACTGCAGATGTGATGTGGTCCATTTGCAGATGGTGTATCTGCCCTCTGATAGAAATTGCAGATTTTTCTAGAATCTTTTTCCCCACAGTCCCATCCCTCTTCAGCAGGAGTTCCTGAACTCCTTTGGATGTTGTAGGTCTCTGCATCCATTCCCATAGTTACTGGATGAAGCTTCTCTGATGACAATTGGGTTAGGCACCGATCTATGAGCCAGGGGTGGTCAAAGGCAACACACGCACACACACACACACACACACACACACACACACACACACACACACACACACCACAGATCAACTAACCTGGGATCAGAGGAGCTCACTGAGACTCAACCAACCACCAGGGAGCCTGCGTGGGTCTAATCTAGGCCCTCTGCGTAAATGTCATAGCTTGGTGTTTTTGTGGGACTCCTAACAGAGGGTGCATGGCCTGTTTCTGACCCTTTTGTCTGCTTTGGGGACCCTTATCCTCCCACTAGGTTGCCTATTCTTACTGTGAGGAGAGGTACCTAATCTTAATGCAACTTGATATGCCATGTTTGGTGGATATCCCAGGAGGCCTGCCCGTTTTTGAAGGCAAATGGAGGAGAAGATAGGGAGGGAGGTATGTCATATATGAAAGATTTAAAAAACAAAAAAACAAAAAAACAAAAAAACAACAAAAAAAAAAAACCCTCCTTCCCTAACTTCCTCCTTCTTGTCCTCTACTTGTTCCAAGGACCCTGTGGTAGAAACACCTGTAGTTGGGGCCATGCCGATCACTGAGACAACTGGTGGCTTCAAAAGGCTTGGTCCAATGGGCATGAGTGTAGGACTTGGGCAGGGTGGTCTACAAGCTGTGGATGTTTGAATAACAGTAGATTGCTTTGTAAGGAAAATGGTCTCTGGAGTGGAGACAGTGGTCTCTTCTGAAGGAATAGTGGTCTTTTCAGGAGGGACAGTGGTTCCTTCTGTTGGGACAGTAGTTACTTCTGTATGGACCGTGGTCTCCTCAGGGGGGACGCTGACAGGAGGAACAGTGGTCACTTCTGTAGGGATAGTGGTCTCTTCAGGAGGAGGAGTGGTCACTTCTGTCGGGGTGGTGGTCTCCTCAGGAGAGATGCTGACAGGAAGAAGAGTGGTCACTTCTGTAGGGATGGTGGTCTCTTCAGGAGGGGTAGTGCTCACTTCTGTAGGGATGGTGGTCTCCTCAGGAGGGATGCTGACAGGAGGAACAGTGGTCACTTCTGTAGGGATGGTGGTCTCCTCAGGAGAGATGCTGACAGGAAGAAGAGTGGTCACTTCTGTAGGGATGGTGGTCTCCTCAGGAGGGATGCTGACAGGAGGAACAGTGGTCACTTCTGTAAGGATGGTGGTCTCTTCAGGAGGGGTAGTGCTCACTTCTGTTGGGGTAGTGGTCTCCTCAGGAGGGATGCTGACAGGAGGAACAATGGTCACTTCTGTAGGGATGGTGGTCTCTTCAGAAGGAGGAGTGGTCACTTCTGTATGAACACCTGCCACTTCTGTGGAGACAGTGGGCACTTCTGTGGGGAACATGGTCTCTTCAAGAGAAAAAGTGATAACTTCTGTAGGAATAATCTCCTCAGGAGGGATGCTGGTCTCTTCAGGAGAGACATTGGTCATGTCTGTGTGAACACCTGTCACTTCTGTGGAGACAATGGTTATGTCTGTGGGGATGGTGATCTTCCCAGTGAGGACAGTGAGTACTTCTGTGGGGACAGTGGTCACTTCTATGGGGACAGTGGTCACCTCTGTGGGGAGAACCATCTCTTCAGGAGAAACAGTAGTTATTTCTGTAGGGATGGTCTCCTCATGGGGGACACTGGTCTCTTCAGGAGAGACATTAGTTACTTCTGTGGAGACAGTAGGCATTGCTGTAGGGAAAGTGGTCTCTTTTGTGAGGACAGTAGTCACTTCTGTGGGGACAGTGGTCACTTCTGTGAGGACAGTAGGCACTTCTGTGGGGAACATGGTCTCTTCAGGAGAAAGAGTCGTAACTTCTGTAGGAATAATCTCCTCAGGAGGGACACTGGTCTCTTCAGGAGAGATATTGGTCACTTCTGTGTGAACACCTGTCACTTCTGTGAGGACAGTGGGCACTTCTGTCGGGAGAGCGGTTTTTCCAGTGGTGACAGTGGTTACTTCTGTTGGGAGAGTGGTTTCTCCAGTGGGGACAGTGGTCACTTCTGTGGGGACGGTGGTCACTTTTGTGAGGACAGTAGGCACTTCTGTGGGGAGAGTGGTCTCTCCAATGGGGACTGTGGTCACTTCTGTGAAGACAGTAGGCACTTCTATGGGGACAGTGGCCACTCCTGTGAGGAGAATGGTCACTTCAGGATAAACAGTGGTAACATCTGTAGCGATGGTCTCTTCAGGAGAAACAGTGGTAACATCTGTAGCGATGGTCTCCTCAGGGTGGATGGTCTCTTCAGGAGAGACATTGGTTGCTTCCATGTGGACAGCTGTTACTTCTGTGGGGACAGTGGCCACTTCAGTGGGGAGAGTGGTAACATCTGTAGCGATGGTCTCCTCAGGGTGGATTGTCTCTTCAGGAGAGACATTGGTTGCTTCCATGTGGACAGCTGTTACTTCTGTGGGGACAGTGGCCACTTCAGTGGGGAGAGTGGTAACATCTGTAGCGATGGTCTCCTCAGGGTGGATGGTCTCTTCAGGAGAGACATTGGTTGCTTCCATGTGGACAGCTGTTACTTCTGTGGGGACAGTGGCCACTTCAGTGGGAAGAGTGGTAACATCTGTAGCGATGGTCTCCTCAGGGTGGATGGTCTCTTCAGGAGAGACATTGGTTGCTTCCATGTGGACAGCTGTTACTTCTGTGGGGACAGTGGCCACTTCAGTGGGAAGAGTGGTAACATCTGTAGCGATGGTCTCCTCAGGGTGGATGGTCTCTTCAGGAGAGACATTGGTTGTTTCCATGTGGACAGCTGTTACTTCTGTGGGGACAGTGGCCACTTCAGTGGGGAGAGTGGTAACATCTGTAGCGATGGTCTCCTCAGGGTGGATGGTCTCTTCAGGAGAGACATTGGTTGCTTCCATGTGGACAGCTGTTACTTCTGTGGGGACAGTGGCCACTTCAGTGGGGAGAGTGGTAACATCTGTAGCGATGGTCTCCTCAGGGTGGATGGTCTCTTCAGGAGAGACATTGGTTGCTTCCATGTGGACAGCTGTTACTTCTGTGGGGACAGTGGCCACTTCAGTGGGGAGAGTGGTAACATCTGTAGCGATGGTCTCCTCAGGGTGGATGGTCTCTTCAGGAGAGACATTGGTTGCTTCCATGTGGACAGCTGTTACTTCTGTGGGGACAGTGGCCACTTCAGTGGGAAGAGTGGTAACATCTGTAGCGATGGTCTCCTCAGGGTGGATGGTCTCTTCAGGAGAGACATTGGTTGCTTCCATGTGGACAGCTGTTACTTCTGTGGGGACAGTGGCCACTTCAGTGGGGAGAGTGGTAACATCTGTAGCGATGGTCTCCTCAGGGTGGATGGTCTCTTCAGGAGAGACATTGGTTGCTTCCATGTGGACAGCTGTTACTTCTGTGGGGACAGTGGCCACTTCAGTGGGGAGAGTGGTCTCTCCAGTGGGGACTATGGTCACTTCTGTGGGGACAATGGTCACTTCTGTGGGGACAGCGATCTCTTCTATGGGGAGAATGATCACTTTTGTGGGGAGAATGGCCTCTTCAGGAGAAATAGTGGTAACTTCGGTAGCAGTAGTCTCCTCAGGGGAGACACTGATCTCTCCAGGAGAGACATTGGTCGCTTCCATGTGGACAGTTGTTACTTCTGTAGGAACAGTGGTATCTTCAGGGAGAACATTAGTCACTTCTGTGGGGACAGTAGTCACCTCTGTGGGAAGAATGAACTCTTCAGGAGGTACAGTGGTAACTTCTGTAGGGATGGTCTCCTCAGGGGGGACACTGGTCTCTTGGGGAGAGACACTGGTTGCTTCCATGTGGACAGCTGTTGCTTCTGTGGGGACAGTGGTCTCTTCAGGGAGGACAGTAGTCACTTCTGTGAGGAGAGCAGTCTCTTCAGGAGAAACAGTGGTAACTTCTGTAGGAATGGTCTCCTCAGGGGGGACACTGGTCTCTTGGGGAGAGACACTGGTTGCTTCCATGTGGACAGCTGTTGCTTCTGTGGGGACAGTGGTCTCTTCAGGGAGGACAGTAGTCACTTCTGTGAGGAGAGCAGTCTCTTCAGGAGAAACAGTGGTAACTTCTGTAGGAATGGTCTCCGCGGGGGGGATATTGGTCACTACTATGGTGACTCCACCCAATTCTATGGAGACAATGACCATTTCTGTAGGGACAGTGATAGCTTCTGTGGCAAGAGTGATCTCTTCAGAAGAAACAGTGGTAGCTTCTGCAGGTATGATCATCGTAGTGGGGATACTGGTCTCTTCAGGAGAGACGTAGGTCACTCCCATGTGGTCAGTGACCACTTCTCCGGTGGGAGTGGTCACCTCTGTGGGAATAGCAGTCACTTCTGTGGGAATAATGGTCTCTCTGATGGGAACAGTGGCAGCTTCTGTGGGGATGGTGATCTCTTCCATAGGAGTGGTGGCTATTTCTATGGGAACAGTGGTTGCTTCTGTAGGGGTGGTGTGCTCCTCCGTGGGGAGCACAGGGACAGTAAGTACAGCAGGGCCAGCAGGTGGAAACAGAGGACTGGGAGGAATCTCTGTCTGCAGCAATACTGCAAAGAAAAACAAAACCCTGTAATTTAGCCAAAATTCTACCACTTTCTTTTCACTCACATCTAAATAGGAGTGGGTGAGCTCAGGAATGAGGGCTATTTGGTCATCTCTATTTCTGCTTCCAATATCCAACCTTCACTCACTTACTCAATAGGCAGGGCTCCCCACACACATCTGACACTGCCAGGGACAGGGATCACAAAACTGAATAGGAGATGGGGCATGACTTCAGCATCACTGGAGAAGGGTTCTGAGTCCTGCCACAGAAACTCAAGACACCATCACAGCTGAGTATGGTGTACCCATCTGTCATCATAGTCACCAGTATAGTGAAGGCAAGAGGATCACAAGTTTGAGGCCCACTGGGCTACGTTGTGAACTCCGTAAGGCTGGGAATAGCGTTCAGTGGTAGAGAATGCCTGTGATTCCCCAGAGAGGGGCTGGGGCCATGGTTCAGTAACAGGGCATTTGCCTGGAGTTCTCGAGCTAGAAGCTAGGAGTGAGACTCAGTCATAGTGCGCTTGCTTGGCAGCTGTGAGGAACTGGGTTCTACTCCTCGTCCTTCCATTCCACTCAGGGATGGAAGAAGCGGAGTCCTTAAACGTTATTCTTACCCCGACATGGTCCATGAGAGATCAAGATGAAATTCAGAGCGACGACAAAGGCAGTGCTGGTGCCACGGGTGGCCTCAATAAACAGCTGAAGGCAATGGAGGTCGAGAAGGGAAGAGAAACAGAATAAATCCCTGGGAACTCAGAAACCCTGCTGTGCATGCCCTCCACCCACACGTCACTTTGTTAGAGCTACGACAGGCCAGCACACCCCCAGCCTCCTGAACCTTGAGTCCAACTCTTCCCTGTGCTTTCTCCACCTTTACGATCTGAATCTGGAATTTTCCATAGAGGCCCATGCGTTGGAATACTTGGTCCTTGCCTAACAGCACTGTTTTTGGAAGGTTGTAGAACCTTCAGGATACAGGCCACTAAGAGGCAGGCATCAGATGGGAATAACGTGGCCCTGCTTTTAGTACTGTTCCTTGCTTTGTGGTCTTTGTGAGTGTGGTGGTTTGAATAAGCTTGGCCCAGGGAGTGAGCGGCACTGTTAGGAGCTGTGGCCTTGTTGGAGGAAGTGTGTCACTTTAGGGGTGGGCTTTGAGACCCCCTCCTGGCTGCCCGGAAGGCAGTCTGCTCCTGTTTGCCTTCAGAACAAGATGTAAAACTCTCAGCTCCTTCTCCAACACCCTTCCTAACTGGACACTGCCATGCTTCCCGCCTTGATGCTAATGGACTAAACCTCAGAACCTGTAAGCCAGCCCCAGTTAAATGTTGTCCTTTAAAAGAGTTGCCTTGGTCATGGCGTCTCTTCATAGCAATGGAAACCCAAACCCTAACTAAGACCGTGAGCCACCCAGCAAGCCCATGCCATGCTGCCATGATGGGCTGTATCCCCCTCAAGACTGCAGGTCAAAATAAACCTCTTCTTGCATAAGCTACTCGTGTCTGATATCCCGTCACGGCACCTAAGCACTAGCATACCCCGTGTCTACCTCTTCCGTTCATCATCCACCCTGGGCCTCCTCGTCACTCCCCACGTAAATACAAATAAAGCGTTATTCTCCGGATCTCACCTGCATGGGCTGCTGATGTCCCTTAGGGATGGTGACAGAGCTGTTCAGCCAGCCAGAGCTCTGAGACCCGACACGGTTCCACAGAGGGATGGGAGAACTACCCGCGGGACTCCCCAACAGGAGCTTGAGTGTGGTACCTTTTCCAAGGCCGTACATGTGGTAAGAAAACTCCACACAGATGTCCCCAGGGGCACAGAAGGGTGGACTCACCAATCTGGCAGACTGCCCCTCCTGGGATAACTTGACCGAATCAAAGAAAATGTAATGCCCCCCTGGGTGAAGGAAGAGAACAGAACAGTAAGACGCCAGACCCAAATGAGTGTGCAAGACAAGTCTAGCTGCCTGCCGCAGTCGTGTCCAGCTTTCCAAGTGAACACACAACCAAATTTCCTTGGCTGGCTTTGTTTTGTTGTTTTTGTTTTGTTTTGTTTTTCAAGACAGGGTTTCTCTGTGTAACAACTCCAGCTGTCCTGGAACTCACTTTGTAGACCAGGCTGGCCTTGAATTCACAGAGATCCTCCTGCCTCCGCCCTCCAAGGTGTGCACCATCATGCCCACCTGTTTTCTTTAGTTCTTGAGTTACATCTCTCAGGCTGGTCCAGAACTTACAGTGTTCCTGCCTGACCCTCCACACTATGGGTCTGCATTGCTACATTCTGCGCACTTAGGACTCTTAACTGAAGAAGGCCAAAAGATGCAGGAAACCCAGTCCACAGTCCAGATTTCATTGGCATTACCCACAGCTGAAAATAAGTGGATTTTGAAGCAAGGCCTTGATTGCTCTCCCCAACCTCACCTCCAGAGCTAGGGATAGAACTCACAGAGATGCACACACCAAGCAAGCACTCTATTGTGTACACACACACACACCACTACCACCACCACCACCACCACCACCACCACCACCACCACCACCACCACCACCACCACCAGCCCCTCCCCAGGGGATTCTAAGCAAGTGTCCTACCATTAAACTGTACCCATTTGGCAAAGCCTGGCTTTTCTGCTGGGTCGCAATGATCCCACTACTCGGACCAACCTAAGCATAGTCTACTTTCTGGTTCTTGAATTCCCATTGGTAAACACATCGTCTGCTAGCCGAAGTGACACCATCAAGTCCCTGACCAGATGCAAACGCTATGACTCATAACCACAAGAAGGTCTTCAGTCTCCTCACCTCCATATGGGAACTCTCTTGGGGACCCTGAGATGGGGGTGGGTACGCTTTTACTTCCCCAGCTCCAGTGTCCAATGTCTCCATACATCTGGCTCCAATCACAGAAAGGATGATTTCTGTCTTCGAAGTCACACTGGGGAAAGCTCTCTAGCAGATTCCAAGAGGAAAGTCTGAGACACTCAGTCCATGAGCCCACTCCCACCCCCAAATCCCTCCAACCCCTAATTCTTCAGGGGGTTCCCAAGTCTCTGTTCTCACCCCCACAGGGAGCAATGCTGATGGCATCCACAGCTATTGCTGGCTCTGGGTTATTTCCAAACACACCCACCACCATGAACTGAAAAGGAAAGGAAAGGAAGCCTGGAGCGAGCAGGCGAACCAATCCACACCCCATGCCCCCTCCTCACAATCCTCTAGGCCCCTTATGGAAGGCTAGTGTTGTCATCAGCCTGTCACATCTAAAGTCACCTGGAAGATAAGCCTCTGGGCATGCCTATGAAGGGGGGTGTGGCTTGTGGGGAGAGCCGGGGTTGGGGGGAGGATTAGTTTGGTTTTGTTAATTCGGTGGGAAAACCCTCCCACTGTGGGCAGCATCATTCCCTATCTGGGACCCTGGGTTCAGAAAAAGAGTCGAATAGCAATAAGCCTGTATTTATTGTTCTCTGCTTCCTGACTGTGGGTGGGGTGTGACCAGCTTCCTCAAGCTCCGGCTCTAGTGAATTCCTCACTGGGGTGGGCTTTACCCTTGCACTGTCACCCAGAATGAAGCCTTTCTCCCTTAAGTTGCTTTGGTTGCTTTTGAGTATTTTTGTCACCTGGACAGCAAAAGAAATGAAGACACTTCCTTTCTGGCATTTCCATTCAAAGGTCCAGCTCCTGCTCCTGATTCCCAGGTCCTCAACTCACCTACCATACACAGGGACTCCTAATAAGACCCTCGTTCCTCTGTACCTGTATCTGTCCCTGTCCTGTGTAATTGACGGACACAGCCTGCCAGTCAGGTCCAGGATGTCCTGAGAAGAGAGAGTGTTTCCGGATGTTGCCTACAATAGAGAAAAAATAGAAAAGGAAGTTTATGGGAACTTGAGGACAAATTGCACAGGGAACGCTAAAGCAATATTCCTCCAGATGCAAGCAAACTTCTCTCATCTTCTCTTTCTCCTCCTCCTGTTTCCTCCCCTTCCCTCCCTCCGTCTCCGAGTGCCTCTCTGTTTCTCCTCCTACTTTATATGTGTGTATACGTACAAGAGCACATGAATGAATGCACTTATAAGTGTATGTGCATGCAGGTCTTTATGTAGATGTGCACACAGGTGTATGAAGGCCAGAAGTCAACCTCAAGTGTCATTGGTCAGAAGCTATCCACCTTGGTTTTTGAAAGAGTCGTATGCTAGCTGAACAGGGAACTATAGGGATCCACCCACTTACCTGTGCCTCCCCAGTGCTAGGATAACAAGTGAGGTTCTGCTTAGCTTTCTACATGGGTGTTGGGGTGGTAGTCAGGTTCTCAAACTGGTGTGGCAAACCCTTTCCTGAGCTATCCCCCTGGCTGGTTTGCTTTTGTTTGTTACTGATTTTTAGACAGTCTCCTGTAGTCTAAGCTGGCTTTAAACTCACTTTGTAACAGAAACTGGCCTTGAATTTCTTAATCTTCCTGCCCAAACCTTCCAAGTGCTATTATTCCAGGCATCATCCACGGTGACTGGCAGTGCCTTTATTTTTCTAGAGTCCAATATTCTATTTCTAACACATCAGGGTTTCCCTAAACCCTGAGGAGATATTCCCTCTCAATTCCCTGTCAACTCAACCCTCCTAGATGGCGCTAGTGGTCAGTAAACTCTTCTAACCCAAAAATGTAGCATAGACAAAAAGGCCTTCATCGTGTCCTTGGCCGTGCATTATGTAGTAGAAAGACAGGGTCAGACATCCACTGGAGTGGCTCAGGGGACTCAGAAGTACGGCTTTCTGCCCTGGCCTTGCATTTGTAGAGTCCAGGAGCATGTAATATCCACCTGTGAAAGAAAGGGCCAATGAAGTAAACAGCTGGGATGGAGGTGAGTCGGTAACGAAGACGTAGGCACCTGGGGGAAGATAGAGATCTGGCCGTGGAGAGCTCCAACAGCCGCCTAGAATGAGGCACAGGTCAGGGGGTTACACCCACACCACGACTGGCAGAGTGCTTGAACTGGGTAAAGACCGGTTGTCACTAGAGTAAATAAAGACATCCTCTCTCAGTAACAGCCATTACAATCTTGTCCCCTGGGTGCTGACTCTTCAAGTCCAGTAGTTAAAGTCTCTTTCTTTCCTTGCTACACTCCCCCGCACTCCCATCCAGGACAGAGCTGAGTGAGTCACTCAAGTTGATGACAGATGTCCACTCTGACCCTGACAAGTAGGCAGCGCTCACCCAGCTTTTCCTTCGCTTTTAAACCAGACAGCCAATCAATCTGAGCTCTGCTTAGTGACGCAACTAGTAACCAAGGAAAGAGGGCACTGATTTGCGGTGGAGAGCGCACACGCATGCGTACTCATGCCCAACCGCCTTCGGATTCCTGCAAACCTCAAGCTGAGAGAGGTCAGCAAGCCAAGAGAACGAACCAATGGTTTCAAATGAAAGGGAAGGGGCTATTGAAAAACTCTCTAGAAGGTAAGCCTCCCGGAACAGGAAGCCGAATGATCAGAACAAGTAAACTGGGAACGGAAATCAAACATCACTTCGTGTTTGACCTCCAAATTTTGCTAGATGCAAGGACTGTGTAGAGATGAAGAAAAGATGGGCACTGTGACAGAGAGAGAAGAAAGGCGTGGATGGCAGGAACAGGAAGAGAAAGCCCGAGCAGGAGTACAGGGAGAAGGGGAGGAAGGGATCACCGTGAATGGAATGAATAGAAAGAAACATTGTTTGGCTTAACTGATGGCAAATCTTCCTCAGTAGTTCTCATCTGCTTTGGCTGTTCCAAACAGTGGCTTCTTAGCAAGAAGCACTCAAGTGGCATCAAGTCAGGATCTTGCCAGCTAGTCCAGGCTGTCCTGAACTCAAGATCTTTCTCCCTCAGTCTCCCAGGTACTTGGATTTACAGGCGTGCCCCACCTCCTCTCCCTCTCTGCTTGCTTGCCCCTTCCCTCTCTTGCTGTTCCTTTTACGGGCTGAGAACGGAACCCAGGACTGTGTGCATGCTACACAAGTACTTTGCCACTGACCTACATCCCCAGCCTTTATTTTTTGTTTCTGAAACAGAATCAGAGCCCAGGCTGCACTTGAAATCACTATGTAACCTAGGCAGTTACTGAACCTCACATCCTCCTGCCTCAGCCTCCTGAGTGCTGGAGTTACAGGCTTATGCCACCATACCTGGCTCCTTGCAGGTTTTACATACCAAGTCTTAATTTTCTGGGATATTGTACAGGGTGGCTACTAAGTAAATACCAGATGAAGGATGAACGAATGAATGAATGAGTGAGTGAATGAATGAATGATGACAAGGAATGATTGTGAGAAGCAGGCAGTGCTGGATCTGCTTGGCAGCCATTACTGTAGCGATGGCAGTGGAGGGAGCTGGAGAATACTTGAAATCATGCCTCCATGCCATGATCCCTGAGCTGAAGGAAGCTTGAGTCTCCTGGGTTTCTGGCCTGACCTTATGCTATTGTAGGAGCTGTAGAGGTCACCAGAACCCAGAGATTCTAGGGATATATATAATACTCACTACTAGGGTTAGAGAAGTCTTCATCAGGCCCCACACCCAACGTCCCCGTTGCTCCCTTCTTTTGGGTCCACTTAGCCCCGGTGGCAGTTGGGACCCAGCTCCAGCCGCAGAGATCATTTAGAGTATCAAAGGTGCACATCTGGGACATGCAGACTGGGAGGAGAGAAAAAAAAGAGATGGAGCTGTGGGCGTGGCTCAGTGGTAGAACCCCTGCCTAGAATCCCCCAGTGAGGGGCTGGGGGCGTGGCTCAGTGGTAGAGCCCCTGCCTAGAATCCCCCAGTGAGGGGCTGGGGGCGTGGCTCAGTGGTAGAGCCCCTGCCTAGAATCCCCAGTGAGGGGCTGTGGGTGTGGCTCAGTGGTAGAGCCCCTGCCTAGAATCCCCCAGTGAGGGGCTGGGGGCGTGGCTCAGTGGTAGAGCCCCTGCCTAGAATCCCCCAGTGAGGGGCTGGGGGCGTGGCTCAGTGGTAGAGCCCCTGCCTAGAATCCCCAGTGAGGGGCTGGGGGTGTGGCTCAGTGGTAGAGCCCCTGCCTAGAATCCCCCAGTGAGGGGCTGGGGGCGTGGCTCAGTGGTAGAGCCCCTGCCTAGAATCCCCCAGTGAGGGGCTGGGGGCGTGGCTCAGTGGTAGAGCCCCTGCCTAGAATCCCCCAATCAAAAGGCTGAAAGTACAGTGTAGCCACAGAGCCCTTATCTAAAATCCTCCAATATGGGACTTAGGACAGCACTCTGCAGTAAAGCATTCTCCTAAAACCTACCAATGAAAAACTGGAGCCAAGGTTCAGTGGTAGGGCCCTTGTCCGGTGAGAATTTGGGGGTGTGGCTCAGTGGTAGAGCATTTGCCCAGGGTATACAAAACCCTGGTTAAGCCCAATATCAAAAGGAAGGGGCTGTGAGCTTTCTGTCATAGAAGGAAGCTTGGGGTCAAAACCCCGAGGCTCTCTCAAGGCTGTAGTGTATGTTAACAAGCTTTGAGGCCAACCTATTTCCTGCTGCTCAAGAGTTCTGCTCTTGGTACAAGTTACATAGCCTGCCCAGTCTTATTAGACTTCTCGTCTGTAAACTGGGTGTTGTCTCTGTGTAAAGTTGTAAATTAAATTCTTTGTGGAGCATCTAGCCCATGTTCAGCGAGTATAAGTTCCTTTCATAGCGCTGGATTTTCCCTTTCCGGTCAGCCTAAAAGGAACATGCTGCATATAGCAGAGATGTAGTATGTGGTAACCCCCACAGTGACTTTACAGTCCGATTTTCATGGAACCAAAGCCTCCTTTCGTTTTAGAGACAGCATGGAATGTAGCCCAGGCTTGCTTCAAATTTGCCATGATGCCTAGGATAACTTTGAATTTAGGATCCTCCTGCCTCTGCCCCCAGAACGCTGGGATTAAAGGTGTCTGCCATCACGAGGGAACTGCGCATGCTAGCTAATCAAATGCTTTCCCGACTAAGACATCTCCCAACCTTCCAAGGGTTTACGGACACACACAGGCTAAGACAGGCCAGCCTGTGGCCATGGGTCCTGGCCAGTCACTGTAGACCAGATATCCCCCACAACTCTATGTTGAAAGGGGACCTCTTACATAGTGACTGCTTTGGGAGCCAGGAGTATGGGGTGAAGTAGCACCAAGAAATCAGATTCGTGGGAAAACAGAGTCCTGTACGCTGAGCTGTCTCTCCCCTATTTTGGAAAGTTGACCGGGGGAAGGGAGTCTGGAGAGAAAGAGGTACACAAGAAGGACGGGAACTCACTCCGATTGCAGGTACCGCGCTGGATAGAGAGGCCATCCAGAGAAATGTCCAGGTATGCGGTGTTTCCTCTCACGCCTTCGAACATCAGCTGCGGATTAGAGACAAAGAGACCCTGACCCTGCGGGCCACGTGATTGGCCCTCCTTTCTCTGTGGTTGCTGGTTTCCATCCTTCAGATGGCTGGGGATCTAGGTCTCCTCTTTTTAAAAATTCCATTCATTTATAACACATAACATAAACGTGAGTCAGAGGACAACTTTTGGGGTTGGTTCTAGCCTTTTCCCACATGAGTCCTGGAGACTGATCCCAGGTCACCAGGCTTGATGTAGGAAAACCCTGACTGCCCTCTGGGTGCCCCCCTTTGCCACAGCCTACCTTCCTAAGCCCCTTCCTTTAGATCCCTTCCCTACCAGACCTCTAGGTCTGCTCTTGACCTCACCCAGCTTGGTATATCATGATCTGCTGGCACAGTGACAGTGGTGGGCATCCAAGAGGGACTCTGGGTGTTCACGTGTTTCCAGAGCATGTAGGGCCGGTGGTGCTTCCGGCCCCTGATCAGCAGCAGTCTGAGCTGGGCACCCCATGACAGCCCAAACATGTGGAAGGCAAAATGGACGCAAAGTGGGCCTTGCTCCCATATGTCAGGGCTACGCAGGCGTGCCACTCCGCCCCGAGGGAAGGTCTTGGGATCCATGTGCAGGTAATACCCCTCTGTGGGGAGACAGAGTGAAAAGGGCTGAGGCCTTGCCGTCCCCAGGGGCGGTCCCATCCACCTCCTGTTCAGCTCTGCTTCCAACTTTATCCCTTCTCCACTGTCCTCCACCAAACTTTAGGCTTCCCTCAGACTCCTCACCTCCATTGGGGTACCCCCCGGGGGGGCCAGAAGTGCCAGTCAGGGAGGGCCCAGTAGTCCGAACCCAGTCCCCATCATCCTGAGACATTTGAGACCAGTCACAGAAAGGTCTGGAATTGTCTTCAAAGTCACACTTGGAGAGAATATCTGGGAAGAAAGAGTCTCTGTGAGGCCTCGGAAAGGGCAGAGGGCAAAGGTCAGGTCACAGAGCCACACTGGGAGGTGGGGGGTCGGCAGGGTCATGAAGTATAGAGAAGGCCCCTGCTAAGAGTTCAGATCCAGAGGAGAGACACGGGAGACACAGAATTGGGGGAAATGTGGAGCTGGTGAGGAGAGAGGGTAGATGACAAAATTGGGGAGCACAAACTGGGGTCCAGGCTGATTCAGACAGACAGGCTTTGTCTTGGCAGCATATGTTTTGTTGTGGATATTATTACTGTTACCTTGGTGTATGTGTGCATGAGTGTGTGCATGTGTGCTTGTATGTGGTGCATGAGTGTGTGTGTGTGCATGTGCATTTATGGGTGGATGTGTGTGTGTATGTGTGTGTGCATAAGCATACACGTGCATGGGTGCACGTGTGTGTGTGTATGTGCATGTGTGTGTGTGTGCGTTTATGGGTGGATGTGTGTGTGTGTATGTGTGTGTATATATACAAGTGTGCATGCGTAAGCATACACGTGCATGGGTGCATGTGTGTGTGTGTGTGTGTGTGTGTGTGTGTGTACGCGCGCGCCTGCGTGCAAATGTGCATGCATGTAGAGACCAGAGGTCGACATCAGGTGTCTTCCTCAATCTCTCTCCTCTTTATCTTTTGAGACAGGGTCTCTCAATGAACCCACACGTCACTGATTCAACTATACTGTCTGGCCAAGGGACCCAAGAGATCCTCCTGTGTCTGCCTCTCCAGTGCAGGGACTACAGCATGCGCTACGACAGCAAGCTCTTCACATGGACGCTAGGGCTGGAACTCAGGTCCTTAACATTTGTGCAGCAAGGATGCTACTGAGTCATCTCCCAGTACTCCCGCCTCACGTTCTCACGTAGCCCAGGGTGTCCTTGAACTCCAGATCCTCCTGCCTCAGCATCCTGAGAGCTAGGATTACAGGTGTGCATGACAAGACCTAGCCTACCGTTTTGTTATTTTGAAACAAGGCCATGTTACTCTGTAGCCCAGGCTAGCCTGGAGCTTGTGCTCCTCCTGCTTTGGCCTCTCCAGTGCTGGGTTGGCAAACCTATGCCATCATTTCCAGTGCTGGTCATAGCTAATGTGAACAGGAATCTTTGAGGTGCGGTTAGGCTGTGTTTTCCCAGTTCCCTCCACACTGGGCTGCTCAGGAACTGCCCTGTTCCTATGTATCCCGTGTTTATGATTGCTGCACCCTGACCACGAGCCCTGTACTAGGGACTGGAGTTCACGGTTAGAGCAGAGGGAGGGGAAGGAGGCCTGGGCAGGTCTGGTTCCAACTCACAATCCTCCCTCGGAGTGTGCACCATCAGCTCCGGGTCTGGAGAGTTCGGTCTCCTTGGGATTAGTTTAGAGAAAGCAAAGAATGTTAGCTCTGACATTATTCAAATTATCATTAAGGCTCTGATGATGATGTGTCTTTCTCTCTTTCTTTCTTTCATGTAACCCAGGCTAGCCTCAAACGTCCCTAAGTAACCAAGCTTGACCATAATTCAGCTCATGAGTCTCCTGCCTCCACCTTCTAGGTATCGGGTTTACAGGACTTCAGCACCACATCTAGCTTTTCTCTTTTAGAGACAAAGTCTTTTGACGAGGCCCAGGCTAGCCCAGGCTAGCCTCAAGCATTCACTCCTCCGGCCCCACTCACCCCCTAGGGCTAGGATTTTAGGTTTGCCCCACCACACCCAGCCCTCCTCCCCACCTTACAAACTCAATAAAGAAGCTCGACTTGGGTCAGAATTTCCCACAATTCAACTGCTACTTGTCTAGAGCCCTGCACCCATGTTCAAAGGACCTAAACTACCTTTCATTCCTTGCCACCTTCTAACTTGAACTCGGGCCTATCAGCTCAGCCCTCCGTGGGGTTTTGGAGAGTGTGAATTCTGTGTCTTTCCCTCTCAGCCTGGAATGTCACCTCAATTTCAGGTCCTGGGGATGTGAGGCTCCCTCATCCCGGTTAATAGGCTATCTTCTTCCCAATCCCACGAACCTCTTTACATTCCTCCCTAGTCTCCTGACTTTTCATTTTTGAGTCAGGGTCCCATGTAGACCAGGTTTGCCTAGAACATATATATTTATGTTTGAGAGAGAGAGAGAGAGAGAGAGAGAGAGAGAGAGAGAGAGAGAGAGAGAGAGAGACCTTGAACTCCTGGTCCTCCTGTCTCCACCTCATGAACTAGTAATACATCCTGAGACACCACAGCAAGTTAATGTGGTGCTGGGGTTTGAAACCAGGGCTTTGTGCGGGTCAAGCAAGCCCTCTGTCAGCCGAGTTCCATCCACAGCTGTTTTCTTTATAATTCCCTCTCTCCTCTGGCTTCCCCAGACACAACCTGGTAAACCCTTGACCCATTCATCACTGCTGTCCCCCAGTCCAGCTTACCACACAGGGGAAGGCACTTGGTCCTGGCCCCAGGCAGCCCCCACCAGCAGCAGCATCAGGGTCCAAACTGGAGGAGCCATGGGGGACCTAAGAGGTGGCCCTCAGGGAGAGAAGAAGATGACAATGAGGATCCCAGGCCACTTTATAAACACCTGGCCCTCCTCGTCACCCTTCTGAAGAGGCCATTGAAAAAAGAAAATCACAGAATTCGGGAAGACCCTGGGAATATAAAGTTACCAGAGTTGAAACTGAAAACCCAATATGAGTTATACACAGAAAGGAAGGGAAAATAAGAAAAAGGGAGACAGAAATCGATTCAGGAAGTCTAACATCAAGCAAAAGGTAATTTGATAAGAAACAACAAAGGAACTAAAGACCAAGAGATAGAGCCTCAAAGAGCCCGGGCTGGCCTCAGATTCATGATGTAGGCAAGGAAATCCCAAATCTTCTACCTCCAAATGCTGGGATTAGAACCATGGCTAAGAAAGCACGAGTGACCTCTCCCAGAACAGAAACACTCAAGTCTCTTAATTAAAAGAGATTCAGAGACCCACAGAAACTACTTAGTGAAATTTCAGAATATCAGGGCTAAAAGGAAGATCTTTTAGATAGTAAGGAACAGGTCACATACTAAGGACCAGGGATCCTCATGGCTCAGTCTCCTTGGTAGCAGCCACAGGTTCTAAAGGCAGAACACTAGCTGCAGAATTCTGATAGAAAATCATTCAAACTTAACATTCTACAGCTGAGGGCGTGGCAGACGCTGCTGAGGGCCATGTGAATGGCTGGAAATAATGAGGGGCAGAGAACTGCAGGACATAGAAGAAGAAATGCAAGTCGCCAGGAAGAGTTTCAAAGTGTGTATGTGTGTCTGTGTGTGTATCTGTCTCTCTGTCTGTCTGCATCTGTCTGTGTCTCTGTGTGTGTTTCTGTGTATGTATGTGTATGTGTGTGCATGTCTGTTTGCATGTGTCTGTATATATGTCTCTCTGTATGTATCTGTGTGTCTCTGTGTGTGTGTTTGTGTCTGTGTGTGTCTGCGTCTGTATGTGTGTCTGTGTGTCTGTGTATCTCTATGTATGTGTCTGTGCATGTATCTGTCTCTCTGTATGTATCTCTGTATGTATGTGTGTGTCTGTGTCTATATGTGTGTCTGTATGTCTGTATCTCTCAGTGTGTGCCTACATGTGTATCTGTGTGTCTGTCTGTATGTATCTGTGTGTGTCTGTGTCTCTGCCTGTCTGTGTGTCTGTCTATGCTTATCTGTGTGTCTTTGTCTATGTATGTGTCTTGTGTGTCTATGTGTGTGTCAGTGTGTGTGTCTGAATATGTGTGTGTGTCTGTGTGTGTCCATATGTGTGTGTCTCTCTATGTGTATGTGTGTCTCTGTGTGTCCACATATGTGTATGTGTCTCTGTGTGTGTTCATATGTGTGTCTCTATGTGTTTGTATGTGTCCATGTTTGTGTGTCTGTGTATAACCATATGTGTGTTTCTCTATGTGTGTCTGTGTGTGTCCACGTATGTGTATGTGTCTCTGTGTGTGTCCATATGTGTGCCTCTATGTGTGTCTCTGTGTGTGTCCATGTTTGTGTGTCTGTGTGTGTCCTTGTGAGTGTGTCTGTGTGTCTCTGTGTGTCCATATATGTGTGTGTGTCCGTGTGTCTCTGTGTGTGTCTGTGTGTGTGTCCATGTGTGTGTCTGTGTGTGTCCATGTGTGTGTGTCTGTGAGTGTGTCCGTGTGTGTGTCAGTCAGAGGACACCTTGTAGGAGCTGTTCTGTCCTTCACTATATGTGTTCTGAGAATCAAATTCAAACTGTTAGACTTGGCAGCAAGTTGAACCATCTTGTCAACCCTACTTCATTTTTCTAAGACAGAGTCTTGTAGCCCAAGTTGACCTCCAATTGAGTCTGGAGTGCCACCATGCCAATTGATGTCGTATTGAGAATCGAACCCTAGGTATCGTGCTACTAGGCAAGCTCCCCACCACCTGGGCTACATCTCCAGCCTTTTATTTTGTTTTTTGTTTTTCAAACAGGGTCTGCGTAGTCCAAGGTGGACCTTGTCTAGCCCCAAGCTGGCTGCAAACACGTGGCAGTTCTCCCTCTCAAGTACTGTGGTTCCAGCTACTCAGCAGGCTGAGGCAAGAAAAGGATTGTAAGTTCAAAGGCAGCCGGGGCAACCTAGTGAGACTGTGTCATGAATGAAAAAGGAAGAAGAAGCCTGGGCGTGGAGGTCAGCAGTAGAGAGTGCACAGCTCGTGTGGATGAGGCTCAGCGATTCAATCCCAGCACCGCCCATGCTCGCAAACACACACAGGGCACACCCTTTAAAGATTTATGATTTTGTTTATGTGCACTATGTGTACGTGTGAGTGGAAGTGACCAGAGAGGCCAGAGGAGGTCATCAGAGCCCTAGCAACTGGAGTTTCAGGTGGCTGTGAGCTGCTTCACCTGGAGACTGGGGCACAACATCTAGTCCTCTGCAAGACTAGCAAGAGCTTAACCACCAAGCCATCTCCCCAACCCCCTGTGGTTTTGTAATATTTATAATGTTTAATATTTTGTTAAAATCAATTTTCAAATTAAAAAGCACCTAGACGGGGTTGGGGATTTAGCTCAGTGGTAGAGCGCTTGCCTCGGAAGCGCAAGGCCCTGGGTTCGGTCCCCAGCTCCGAAAAAAAAGAAAAGAAAAAAAAAAAAAAAGCACCTAGACTACATATTATGTCTATAGCCTAGTGACTACATACATAGTCACAATTATACCAAATATATACATGTCATATGCATATATGACATAGGCAGTGTGTGTGTGTGTGTGTGTGTGTGTGTGTGTGTGTGTGTGTGTGTACAACTCTGCTTTCATCATGGAAAATCAAGCCTGACTGAAAAGTTAAAATGGAACTTTAAGGTTAAATTAAAACCTACACGTGACTGGGTGTGGTAGCGTGCACACGCCTGTAGTTCCTGCACTCAGGGGGTTGACGCGGATGGATCTGTGAGAGTTTGAGGACAGCCTGGTCTACAAAGTGAGTTCTAGGACAGCCTGGGCTATTACGCAGAGAAATCCTGTCTCAAAAAAGAAAAAAGAAAACAGGAAGAAAGAAAGAAAGAAAGAAAGAGAAGGAAGAAAAGACCTACATGTGTCATAGTTGGACAGGAGGCTGATTGACAGAATCACAGTAGTTGGTTCTCTCCTTCCAACATGTGGGTCCCAGGGATTGAACTCAGATAGTCTGGCTTGGCACCAAGCCCCTACTGCTCAACTATCTTTTGATCTTTTGTTTTTTTGTTTGGATTTTTGAGATAGGAACTTGTACCATGGGCTCTGAATGGCTTCTGTTGGAATTAATCCTCCTTCATTAGCCTCTTCGTTTCTGGGGTCACAGGCGTGTGCCACCAACAGCCAGACGGTTTGGGGTTTTAAATAGGATCTCACTGTGAAGCCCAGGCAGACCTGGGAGATCTTCCTACTTGGATCCTGGTAGTGAGATTACAGATGCATGCCCTCATGCACCTGTACGAGAGAGAGAGAGAGAGAGAGAGAGAGAGAGAGAGAGAGAGAGAGAGAAGGGGAGAAGGGGAGAAAGGGGAGAGGGAGAGGGAGAGAGAGAAGGGGAGAAGGGGAGAAAGGGGAGAGGGAGAGGGAGAGGGAGAAGAGAGGGAGAGAGAGAGAGAGAGAGAGAGAGAGAAGGAGAGAGGGGGAGATGGAGAAGAGAAGAGGAGGAGGTGAAAGAAAAGAAAGAAAGAGAGAGAGAGAGAAAGAAAGAAAGAAAGAAAGAAAGAAAGAAAGAAAGAAAGAAAGAAAACTTTGCCAGACTTCATGGCACAGGCCTGTCTTCACAGTTGCTCAGATGGCTGAGGTAAAACGATTTCAAGTTCAGACCAACTCAGGCAACTGAGGAAGACCTTATCCCAAAATGAAAAATGGTATGTTGTTGTTGTTGTTTCACGGCTTTGATTATGTATTTCTTTTTGCCTCCTCTCCCCCTTCCCTCCCCCCCCGTGTGTGTGTGTGTGTGTGTGTGTGTGTGTGTGTGTGTGTGTGTGTGTGTTATGCAGGGCCTCTGATTGACCTGGAGCTCTCCTAGTAGTCTAGGCTAGCAGGCCAGCGAAGCCCAGGGACCCACTCTCTCCTCCTCTTCTTGCCATCACTGGGATTACAAGAATGCACCACCACGTCCATCTTTTTCCATCGTGCTGGACACTATACACACACATATATAAATACATATACACACATATGCACGTATACTCACATATACGTACACATAAATTCATATATATATATATGTATACATATACATATATATATGAATTATTAGATTGGTTTACAAAATAGCCGGCAGTGGCTGGCTTATTTCAGAAATCCTTCTGGAATAAGCGTCCAGTACTGAGCGTGGAGGAGAGAGGATGTCACCAGTGGACCAAAGCCAGGGCAGGGCCATTTATATTCTCATCGTATACTCCAAAACCACTAGGTGGGGCAAGCGAGATCTTATTGAAGCCTAAGTGGCCAACAGCAGGTTGTTAAGGGCAACAACCTTGGCAGGGAAGAGAGAGGCAAAGATTAAAACAGAGACTGAAGGAACACCCATTCAGAGCCTGCCCCACATGTGGCCCATACACATACAGCCACCCAATTAGACAAGATGGATGAAGCAAAGAAGTGCAGACCGACAGGAGCCGGATGTAGATCGCTCCTGAGAGACACAGCCAGAATACAGCAAATACAGAGGCGAATGCCAGCAGCAAACCACTGAACTGAGAATAGGACCCCCATTGAAGGAATCAGAGAAAGAACTGGAAGATCTTGAAGGGGCTCGAGACCCCATATGTACAACAATGTCAAGCAACCAGAGCTTCCAGGGACTAAGCCACTACCCAAAGACTATACATGGACTGACCCTGGACTCTGACCCCATAGGTAGCAATGAATATCCTAGTAAGAGCACCAGTGGAAGGGGAAGCCCTGGGTCCTGCTAAGACTGAAACCCCAGTGAACTAGACTGGTGGGGGGAGGGCGGCAATGGGGGGAGGGTCGGGAGGGGAACACCCATAAGGAAGGGGAGGGGGGAGGGGGATGTTTGCCCGGATACCGGGAAAGGGAATAACACTCGAAATGTATATAAGAAATACTCAAGTTAATTAAAAAAAAAAAAAAAAAAGGGCAACAACCCATTGTTTTAGCTGCTCCTCCAGGTCGTTCTGTTCCTGACAGCAAGTGATGTCACTGTTGGCAAATAGGCAGCACTTTAAGTAAGTCACCCAATAAATCAATAAATCAGTATCTAATAATTGCTCTTTTCTACCGAATTCTACTTTCAGTCTCACACTAGAGAGACCAAGAACCTAGCAATCATTCAGCGCACGAGAACAGTGTCTCAATGATCCTAATCTGACACCAAAGGCCTGGCCCTCAGTCCATGTTGGAGTCCCAAGGAAGGTGTGTCTAACATTGGTGAAGGGTTGCCGCAGCAACAGAAACACAGACTGGTCAGCAAGCAGGCAGAAAAGCAGTTTTCTTCTTCCATGTCCTAGTCTGTGGGCTGCCAAGACACTGAAGCCAGGCCGTGGTGGCTCATGCCTTTAGTCCAGCACTTGTGGAGCAGATGCAGGTGGATCTGTGGGAGTTGGGGCCAGCCTGGTCTACAGAGCAAGTTCCAGGACAGCCAGAGCTACACAGAGAAACCTTGTCTCAAAAAAAAAAAAAAAAAAAGAAGAAAAAGAAAAAAAGAAAGAAAGAAAAGAAAAAGAAAAAGAGAACAAAGAAAGGAAGGAAGAAAGAAAGAGGGGGAAAGGAAAGAGCAAGCTTAGTACCAGCGTCCATCTGTCTCTGCCCACTGGCTGTGGATGCCATAGGACCAGCTACCTCATGCCCCTGCTGCGCCACCTTCCCCACCATGATGGACTGTGCTCCCCGGAAGTGTAAGCTAAAATAAACCCTTCTCCTCTGAGAGGCTTCTTGTCTGTATTTGGTTATGGCAAAGAGAGAAGGGGACAGGATGTTGGTTGACAAATGGTCAGGTGCCGACTGTTTTCACTGTTCTTCCTTGTACTAAAAAGCAAGGCTGGGGCTGGGGATTTAGCTCAGTGGTAGAGCGCTTACCTAGGAAGTGCAAGGCCCTGGGTTCAGTCCCCAGCTCCGAAAAAAAGAACCAAAAAAAAAAAAAAAAAAAAAAAAGCAAGGCTGAAGCCCAGTGGATTAGTGCACACCTTTTATCCCAGCAGTCAGAGGCAGAGGAGAGCAGCTCTCTGTGTGTTCAAGGCCAGCCTGGTCTACAGAATGAATTCCAAGACAGCCAGGGCTACATAGTGAAACGCTGTCTCAAAAGACAAAAACAAATGAAGCAACGAGTGGCTAAAAGTGCAGACAACCAGAGACCAGTTCCTGATACCCACATGGGTAGCTCACATCTGCTCATAAATCCAGTTCGAGGGAATCTGACACCTCCTTCTGGCCTACACACACACAATAGAATGAAATAAATCTTTTTAAGAAAAAAAAACAGCAAAAGTAAGCCAGATGTAATGGCCCAGGCCTGTATGCCCAGCACCTGGGAAACTGAGGCACGAAAATTCTAAGTTCCAGGCTTGCCTGGGCAATTTAACCCGTTTCAAAAATAGACAAACAACAAAATAAACTTCCCCCTCAAGTCTTAATAGATTTGATATAGAATTAATATCCCATCTCCAACAACCCCAGAAAGATACTTCACCCTTGTCTTTTCATAGCAATGGAGGCAGATGTCTGTTGTGGAAGCCTCAAATCAGCATAGAGGTTCCCAGAGCAAGGAGATTGCTGGTAAGGTTCTCTAGCAGTTCCCAATCGCGCCTGAAGAGGGCACTGTAGTCCAGGAGCTAAGTTCACCTCCCCCAAAATTCTTTTCCCCTTTGCTGACTCCTCCCATCTTGAGTATAGACGCGTGAAAACACACACACACACACACACACACACACACACACACACACACACACTCCTAGACAATTCCCTCCAGCCCCCAACTCCCCAGCCTACATGTAATTTCCTGCAGTGGACTACAAAGGCTTTCAGGCTGGATTCCAAATGTCTTGTTTTTGGAAACAATGAACGGCAGCCACACAGAATCAGAGCCGGGACGGGGTCCTGGTACTACGTGTGACATCTGTGACTGGTTGCCTGCGTGGGTCTCTCCCCTAAGCATACTTTCCCACATGAAGCACTATGGGGAAGGAATCTGAGGAACAATTTGGAGTCACCCTTGTCCTCTGGCTGTGATACCTATCACTTCCCGGTCTGTTGACTCTCCTTCCAGTTGCAAGGAGAAGTCCTCAGAGCGACACCCATCATGGCATGGAAAGGTGGTTGGACTCATAAGGGGTTTATGTCCTGAGGTAAGTGACTAATGCTACGGGGTACGGACAAACTGATCCACTAACCAGGGTTGCTCATTGCCACCAACCCCTAATGGGGAACCCCTCCATACTAGCTCCTGTTTCCTCAGTGGTGGCCCCAGCTCACTCAGTGCTTGTCCTGTTGGTTGGCAGCTGCCCACTAAGAGACAGCCTTGAATGGAGCCTGCTTATTGACCAGCGTGGGCAGGCATTGTGGCCTCAAGCCCAGAGGGGTCAAGAGGTCAGACAGGCCATGCGAGGCAGCACGTAGGGCCCAACCCCCTCCACCTCTGGTTTCCCAGATCTGATGCCTTGCTACCAGAATGGGGGGGGGGAGGTAGAGCCAGAAAAGTTGGGGGTGCACACTCATGAAGATAGACAAGCCGGGAGTCTGGTTGGTGATTTCGGCTGTTGCCAGTGGTATTTTTTAAAAGACACAAAACCTCAAACCCCTTCCCTCCCATGAAAGCTGAGAGTCAGTGGCCATTCTGTCTTCATGGCTTCGTGACCCTCTGTTGTCCAGTGCAGGGCCCGTGCTGTCTGGGGAAACCCTATGAGACCTAAAGAATCCATGTCTTGCCCCCTACATTCTCCAGGCCCTGTGTTCTTCGTAGATGCCACAAAGATTGGAGCCCAAAGCTTGCCCTGTGTGGGGGGGGGGGGGGGGAGGTGGCTGGCGTGGATTACAGTTCCGGCAGGGCACTAGATGAGTTTGGCTGTCTCTGCCCCTGAGTTCTAAGTCAGCCTCTGGAAGCTCACTCACGTTGCATCAGGAAGCCCCAGCTTCCACGTCCAGCACCCCGTAAATAGGGCCAGGGCATTTGTAATCTCAGCACTCAAGAAATGGAAGCAGAAAGGTCATGAGTTCAACGACGTCGTCCTTGACTACATAGCGAGTTCCAGGCCAGCCTGGGCTATGTGAGACCTTCCTGTCTCAACGAAAACTAAACAAATCCGAGCTGGTTCTCTCAGTCTCTCCTGCTCTGGGGCCTCAGGCTCAGAATGGAGCTCTGGGAAGTTCTTCTGGCCCCCAGAATATCACTGCTGGAGTGTCCGTAGGACAGGCCGGTAAGAAGGTAACAAACAACCCCGTTTGATGAGGGTTGGGAGTGGTGGAGGGTTGGCGTGACACAGTGACGGTGAGCGAGTTGGCGGGTACACGGCAGTGGCAGGTCACCTGTCCCCTCTCCTGCAGGCCTCCCCCGTGTACAGCTTCAGTTTCCCCCGGAGGAAGTTGGAGTAGACCCGGAAGAGCTTGCAGAAAGTATCCGCTGTGAGTGTTCGGAGTGGAGCGGCTTGGGTGGCGTCTGGAGGCGACATCAATTCCTTCTGTCAAGAGAAAATAGGATGTCACTGGACTGCTGAGGACTACAGATAAAACAGAATGGGAGGGGTGTGCAAAGAGAGACCTCAGTATTATGGCAGGGGTCACTCTCCACAATATTTATGATAATGTGGGTGTGAATGTATGCAGGTGCCCAGGGCATCCACAATACACCCTCCAGATTCCCTGGGGGAGGGGTGTGAAGGCAGCTATGAGCCACCTGATATGGGTCCTGGGTATTAAACTCTGCAAGAGCAGCAAGCTCTCTTAAGCACCGAGCCATTTCTCAGCCCTGCCACCTGAAGTTTCTGAGACAGCGTCTCTCCTAGAACCTGGAGCTCACAGACTGAGCAAGACTGGCGGACCAGTGAGTCCCCAGGAATCCTTATGCTTGTCTCCCCCAGCTCTGGGATTACGTGTACGTTCAACCTCACCTCACTTTTTTTTAACAGAAATTCTGGAGATCAAACTTGTCTCCTTACACTTGCGCAGAGAGCCGTCCTCTGATTCATCTCCCCAGCCTGAGCTGTCAGTATTCTTTGTTTTAAACTTGATATTACATTAATTCACTATTATATGGGTGGAAGTCAAAGGACTTTCAGCTTGTGGGTCCCAGGGATCGAACTCAGGGCATCAGGCTTAGCAGCAAGTTCCTTTCCCCACTGAGCGACCTCCCTGGCTCAGACCTCAATATTCTTTAACCTTCTTGGCGCGTCCTGTAGAAGGGCAAGTAGCAGGGTTCACACAGACACTCACACTCACCTGAGCTCCCAGCACCCGAAGCAGTGAAGTGAGGCTACGTAGCCCACTGATGGCTTTGTCTATATGAAGCTGAAGACTCTCTGGTGGCTGGGAGGAATTGGCCTGCAGAGCCTGGGCCTGCAGGATGGCTTCTGAGAGCAGAGACAGGCCTTGCCAAACTTCTACAGCCTGTTCTTCCACCTAGGGGAGGCAAAGACTTAGAAACAGCCAGCCAGGGTCATCCTCAAGCAGTAAGGTTTGTTGAATGAGTGAATGAATGAATGAATGAATAAGAGCTACTCTATCCCCTCAACTATTGCCTCTAACGTTCTTTCTCCCACATTATCAAGATCTGAGAATGAGACCCACCAACCTCTAGGAACCAGGGGTGGAGGGGGGTGTGGATGGACAGTCAGACAGACAGACAGATGGAGATGAGAACGGGGAGCAGACACAGTGCAGCTCACCTTCATTCTTTTCCAAGCGTAGAAGTTGACTTTGGTATCTGGGACGGTAATATTCTCACTCAGTCTGGGACCTTCTGCACAGCCCATCTAAAAGACACAGCCCTGGGTCAAGATGTCCAAGGGTTTCATTCCACCAAAAGCCACCAGACACCGTCTTTGAACTTTACCAGCAGGGTTTGGGGGCTACTAGCTTTGCCATTCTTTATTTTAGATAGTTTCATGTAGCCCAGGTTGGCCTCACTACTTGATATGTAGCTGAGGATCACCTTGAATTTCTGACCCTCCTGCCTCCACCTCCCAAATACTGGGATTGTAGGTTTGTGCCACCTAAATGGTTCGTGCGGCACTGGGAATCGAACCTAGGCTTCTTGCACAATAAAGCAAGCGCTCTACCAACTGGGCCACATCCCCTGCCCAGTTTTTTTCATTCCTGTGGGAGGACAGAAAGGGGTGTAAGGCTAAACATCTCATCTTGACCCTAAAGGCAGTTCCGGGAGGGAACCCAGATTTCCAGATCCCCTAGAACCAGTTTCTTTCTTTTGTGGGGCCAGAGCACTTACTGTGACATTTTCTGCCTCCTTGGCCTCCAAGATGTACCTCTCCAGAACGCGACTGTCGCAAATGAGGCGTGGGGGAGCGCAGAGGACTGGGAGGCCCAGAGGAATCAGTAGCAAGGATAGTAAAAGCAGCAGGGTGGGACGTTCTGTAAGAAAGGCAGGCTGAGTGTGAGGAGGGAGGGGAGGGGAGGGGGCCGTGGGACTGCAGGGGCCGGTTTGCTCAGCGAGACCCCTCTGCCCTTCTAGTCTCTGCTGACCCCGACCTTGCAATTGCTTAGGCTCTGCCTGAGTGGCCTTCATTCAATCCCTCGGCGCTGCACACCCCACCCCCCAACCGACCGGCATCCAGTTCTCGGCCAAACTTCACTGTGGGTGCACGCCAGAGGCTGGCAGATCCAGGGAAGCTGGGACTCCTGAACCCAGGTAATTCTTTTAGCAGCTTTCCACCCGCAGAGCAGCGCCTCATCTCCCTAAAATCCTAAACTTTGTCCCTGTTCTGGATCCCCCCGCCTTTTTGTCATTCACAGGGGGGCTCCCCAAACCCCTTCGTGCACGTGGAGGCTGCCCCAACCCCCCTCTCTTCCTTGATCCTTGGAGAGTCGCAGGTCCTTGAATACGGCCGGCCGTTTCCTGGCCAATAGCTTTAGATGTAAATCCCTGCTCAAACAGGAGCCCTGGAGGTCACAGGTCCCTAGCCTGTGAGTACTCACCGGGCACCCCCATCTCCGCGCCTGGCTGCTGCGGCTCCTTAGCGACCCGGGGCTGGGCCAGTGTCCACGCTGTGAGTCTTCATCCTTAGAAGTTCTGTGGGGCCAGATCACCCCAGTAGCCTGGAAGAAGGTGGTCACCGTCCAGGGGGCGCGGGCAGAGTGGGGACGCGGTGGCCCTGGCCAAGGGTCTGTTCGGGAACACAGTGAGACACAGCCACCGGCCGGGGTTGGTCCGGGGACACTGTGGCTCCGGCCGGGGGTCGGGGATGTTATCAGCATGTGTGCGTGCGCGGGTGGGGGTGGGGGTGAAGCTGTGTGTGCGTGAGGGGTCGCCAGAGGTGGGGGCCACCTGGGGTCAGAGCAAGGGGCAGGACGCCTGGGTCGGGTCCTTGCTGGGGTAGAGCAGGCTGTTCCAGGCACACACGCTGTCAGGGGGGTCTTGGGAGGGGGGTGGTTCTGAGTTACAGGAGGGTAGACCAGTGGGGTGCGCATCTGTGAGATGTGCGGGAAGGGAAGCGTGAGGCTGAGGTGAGGATAATTGAAAAGCTGGGCACCAGAACACCTCCCCTGGGGGGCGTCCTTGTCTTGGGGCAGGGATTTAGATCAGAAACAGCTAGAGCTGGAGTCTAGAAGCAGCTCAGATGCTTTTTCTTCTTACAATCTTAGACTTGTTCTAAGGGTCAGGGTTGACCCTGTTGAGGAATCGGACTCAGACAAGTGGAGTAATGAATATGGGCCTCCTCCCCTCCCTCTCCTCATTTTCTAGAACCCTAAAAACCCAGGAAGGTAACTTTCAGAACAGGGAGCCTGTGGTGCATTACAGAGGACACGTGGGCAGGTTGACAGTAGGTTCTTGCTTTTTGTCTTTTCAGTGCTGAGACGGGAACCCAGTGCTTTCTATTAGGCAAACACTGTAGCTAAACTCCCATTGAGCTGTGGGATTCTAGGCAGGGGCTCTACCACTGAGCCACGCCCCCAGCCCCTCACTGGGGGATTCTAGGCAGGGGCTCTACCACTGAGCCACGCCCCCAGCCCCTCCCTGGGGGATTCTAGGCAGGGGCTCTACCACTGAGCCACGCCCCCAGCCCCTCCCTGGGGGATTCTAGGCAGGGGCTCTACCACTGAGCCACGCCCCCAGCCCCTCCCTGGGGGATTCTAGGCAGGGGCTCTACCACTGAGCCACGCCCCCAGCCCCTCCCTGGGGGATTCTAGGCAGGGGTTCTACAGATGAGTTTGGTCTCCAGGACCAATGTCTATTTTGTGCAGGATAAAACAAGATATGTTTTAATCTTCTTCAAGATCATACACAGCAAGACAGGTTCTGAACATGGCAGGCAATGTATCAGAACTGGAGTGTGCAGATCCGAGGTGTAAGAGCTGAGGGTGAACAAGCTCATATCCAACCAGGGAAGTTAAGGCAGATGGGATGGCAGAAATCACTGAGCTCAGACTTGAGGATTGAGCAGTTTGGGTGGAACACAATTCTATGGGATGTGGAGTGGGGTGGGGGGCTGGGGGGAGTGTGGAATGAGGGGATCAGACCAGAGTGCTCTTAGGGAGGAACCAGGTTGTAAAATAGCCGTGAATGCTATTCTAAATAACTTGGATTTAAGAGAGAGGGAGAGGGAGAGAGAGAGCTCCAGTCATCTCAGCACTTAGGAGGCTGGGGGCAGCCAGTGCTACATAGTGAAACTATCTCAAAAGATAAAAGAAGGGCTGAAGAGATGGCTCAGTGGTTAAGAGCACATGTTACTCTTGTTGAGGACCCAGGTTCGAGTCCCAGCACCCAAATGGTGGTTCACAACCATCCATAACTCCAGTTCTAAGAAATCTGATGCCCTCTTCTGACCTCTTTGAGCACTGGGAATATGCCCTCTTCTGGACTCCAAAGAGACTGTACACATGTGCTGCACAGATGTCTGGGTAAAAATGCATACGTACAAAATCAAAATAAGTAATCTTTCATTTATAATATGTATGTATACTATAGACATATTACATGTTATACAAATATACATAAGAAGAAGGGGAAGGAGCTGAGGAGATGATTAGTGAATGTTTGCTTCATATGTACAGGGATCTGATCTAGATTCCCCAGCCCACACACTAAAGCTGGGCATAAATCAGGAGGCGATGGTGCACACCTTTAATACCAATACTCGGGAGGCAGGGGCAGGTGGCTCTCTAGGAGTTCGAGGCCAGCCTGGTCTACAGAGAGAGTTACAAGATGGCTGGAGCTACACCGAGAAACCCTATCTCCAAAAAACCAAAATCAAAGCAACAATAAAAAGCATGCTGGAAGGCGCTGATAGCAATCCCAGTGTTTGGTGGGTAGAGGCAGGAGGATTCCTGGAGCTCACTGGACAGCTTATATAACCAAATCAGTAACTTCCGGGTTCACTAAGATCCTGTCTCAAAAACCAAGTGGAGAGCCAGCGAGGCGCTTGCCTGAGACCTGGTGGCCTGAGACCCACGCAGTGGACGAAGAGACTCAACCACGGCAAGCTGGTCCTGACCTCCACATGTGTGCCGTGTAGAACTCACACATGCAGATGCATGTGGAATTAATTAATAATTAATTAATTAATGCAAGAAAAATGAAATGGAGAAGCAACTGAGTAAAATGTCTGAAAGTCAAACTCTGGCCTCCACTCTTGCACCACATGCATATATACACACTCACATACACACACATACATACACACACATACACACATGCATACACATACATATAGACATACACACATACACATATACACATATGTACATACATACATACACACATACACACACATACATACACACATATACATACAGACATACACACATATAGACAGACACACATACATATACATACAGACACACACATAAACACATAAATACAAGCGCAAGGCCCTGGGTTTGGTCCCCAGCTCCAAAAAAAACCAAAAACCACATAAATACACACACATATATACACACATACATACAGATATAACATACACACATATGTATACATACATAAATACACATATACACATACATATACATACACATTCATACACACATACACACATACACATATATACACATACAGACATAACATACACACATACATATATATATACACATAAACACACACATACACATACTCATACATACATACACACATACACATTCATACACACACACACACACACACACACACACACACACACCCCGACTAAGGAGGTGTGCCCAGAAGTGGCAGCTGCCTCTTCCGTCGATGGGCAGTCGGGGTTGCCAGTCCATCATTTCTGACGTTCTGACGTGCTGGAGGAAGAAGGGAGCCATGGGATTCATCTGGGGAGGGGCACAATCAGGACAAGCTGTAGAACCATGAAGAGGGAGACAGGAGGCCAAGCCAGCTGGTGAGCTAACTGGAAGTCAGATGAACCTTAACCTGACTCTTCTGACACTGCACGGTCGTCTGTCACCTTGGGTCTTTTCGGGGTGTCTTCCTGAAACTGCTGTCCAGGCCTGGCCCCAACTCTGTTCTCCAACTGTGGCCCAGCTGTGAGGGATGCAAAACGAACACACGTACACACACGTCCGCATGTGAGCTCAGCCCCGACCACCGCACCCCTCCCAACAGGCTGCTCTTTCCAGGGCCCCTGACTCCTGCGTCACAGCTCTGACCTATCCACTGGAGAGAGGGCCAGGGACAGATGGGGGCAGGGACAACATGGCCTGACATGGCCTGAATCTTAGAAGGAGGAGCCTTTTGGGCTGTAGAACCTGTCCCTTCTCTGTCACTAACTTCAGAGAACCCTGGGAGAGGGCCAGGCCCAGCAGCTTCTATATGCTGGAGGCAGGAGGATTGGGCAGCCTGTCCCCTGAGGCCTTGGAGAGAGAGCTGCCATTGTATTTGTGGGGAGTGAGGCAGTGAGCAAGTCTAAGCCCCCTGAGTGCTAAGGGGCTCTGGGGACCTAACATCAGGGTCTGGGAGAGGCAAGAAGGATGAGGAGTTCAGGGCTATCTTCTGATACATAGCGAATTGGAGGCTAGCCTGGGCTACCTGAGTCCCTCTCTCAAAAAGAGAAAGAATGTTTGTTTCCCCATGTATATTCTCACATACGTCATGACCCCAAGCCAGAGTCTTTTACTTTCTTTCTGGTTGTTGTTGTTTCTTGAGTGATAAGGTCTCGTATATCTCAGGCTGGGCCTGAACTCTTTATGTACCTGAGGACGACCTTGAACTTATGGCCATCCCTGCCTTCTCCTCCTAAATCCTAGCATTCTAGTCCTGCACTGCCCCACCTGCTTTCTACCTCGACAAGGATCAAACCTGGGATACAATCCAGGCAAGCACTCTCAACTGAGTCACATCCCCAGATCCCTTGAGCAGGAACCTGCGAGGATTCTCCACTCCCCAGAAGTGAGACCTGCTGTATCCAGTCGTGCTCTTTCCTTTTTATTAAACTTATTTATTCAGTACGTGTGCATGTGCATGGGCATGCTCATGTGTGCCACAGCATAGGTGTGGAGGTCAGAGGACAAGACCTCCAAGTACAAGAGTGGGACCCAAGAATTGAACACGGGTCATTAGGCTTAGCAGCAAGCACCCTCACCAGCTGAACTATCTCGCCAGCCGCACACTATGGCCTCCCATCTACTTTGTGGGGTCTTTTTAGCTGCTGCTTCTACCTGGCTTGCCCTCCCCACTCTGACTCCCTCTTTTCTTCGAATCTCAAGCCCAAGTGCTCTCTCCTCCACCAAACCTTTCCCGACACCCCAGCAGGAAGTTGCCATTGCTGTGTGCTGGTGTTAACTGTTGCTATCTCAGGGCCAGTGGCTATGGCGAAGTTGAGAATCTGTCAAAGTTGAACACTGCTCAGCTCCAGGAGTTGCTTACTCATAAAATGTCCCTGCTGGGGGTAGACCCCTCTGCGTATGCCCTGATACAGAGAAGAGAATAAGGGATGGTACGGGGAAGGTCTCATGCATCTCTGTGCCTGCCCCCACACCAGCGCGGGTCTTAGCGAAAGTCACTACTGTTGGGGGTTGTGTTCTATGATCCCTGCCAGGCCCTTTGAACAGATGGTGGGAGACCGAGAGAGAGAGAGAGAGAGAGAGAGAGAGAGGGGGGGGGGGGGGAGACAGAGAGAGAGAGAGAGAGAGAGAGAGAGAGAGAGAGAGAGAGAGAAGTTGCTATTAATTTCAGAGCAGGTGACCTGTGAACTGGGCTCTATAGATATCACAGAGATGAAACCCACGGTGGAGCTGGAAGCAGGCTGTACTCTATGGGTCCCAAACGAGGGGAGCAAATTTACAACCCCCATGAGCTGTTGCAAACCTCAGGCAGCACGGAGCCCCAGCTGCCTAAAGCTGGGCTGAGGGGGTTGGGGGAGGGCTCTGGGCTGTCCGTAACCAGTTTCCAAGCAGTGGCTTCTCAACTTTGGGAGTCAAGCCAACGGCCTGGGAGACCTTCTGTGCTGGAAAGTGAGCTGGCCGGGCGGGGAGAGGGCTGGAAGAGTGTTTTGAGGAGAGACTTTTGGCCTTTGGAGACCTGGAAGGAAGTAAGAATGCTGGAGAAGGGATTTCTGTCCGTTGACAGCCCGGGATAGTGGCGCACATCTGTAATTTTAGCTATTCGGGAGGCTAAAGAGAATTGAGTCCCAGGCCAGCCTGTACTTATAGCAAGACCCATCTCAAATAGAAAAGAAAGGTTAGCCAGTTGGTAGTGGCTTATGCCTTTAGTCTCAGCACTCGGGAGGCAGAGGCAGGTAGATCTCTGAGAGTTCAAGTCCAGCCTAGTCTACAAAGCAAGTTCCAAGACAACCAGGGCTATACAGAGAACCCCTGTCTTGAAAGAAAGGGGAGGGGGACAGAGAAAAAGAGAAAAGAGTCTGGGGAGACGGCTCAGTGGGTGAAGCGTTGCTGCAGAAGTATGAGGCCCTGATTTTAAGCCCCAGCATACAACACACTGGATGCAGGAGCCTGTCCTTGCAGCCTCAGTATTAGGAAGCTAGAGGCAGGCCGATTGCTGGAGTTCACTGACCAGCTAGCCTAGCCCAGCCCAGGTCCCAGTGACAGACTCTCGCAAAACACACACAGTGGACAGTTCCTGAGGAATGACGCCTGAAGTTGACCTCTGTCCTCCATGCATAGGTGCACATACCCCCTTCCCCCACACACAAAAAGAAATAAGAAGGAAAAAAAAAAAACAGGTATAGTCGTAGCCTGAACTACATGAGGGCCTGTCTTCAAGGTAGGGTAAGTAAGAAATTAAATCTACATTTTTCCCCCTTCCTATTAGAGGTCACCCAACCAAGTGTAACTCTTTTGGCAGACCTGGTACCTAATCCTCTTACCTACAACAAGCAGAATTTCGATAAGGGTTATAAGTGCTAAAAGGTGTCCAGTGGCTAGCAAGATGGCTCAGTGGGTAGAGACGCTTGCTGCCAAGGCTGACAACCTAAGTTCAATCTCCAATCCCCAGGACCCACACCGTGGAGAGAGAGAACAGAGTCCCTCAAATTGTTCTCTGACCTCTACAACACGTGTGTGTGTGTGTGTGTGTGTGTGTGTGTGTGTGTGTGTGTGTGTATACAAATGTGCAATTATAGATAAATTTTTAACAATGAATTGGTTGAAGAATACATGTTTATCCTGACACACAGTCTTTTCAAATTTTTGAGACAGGGTCTCTAAAATGCTCAAGCTGTCTCGTAATTTACTATGTAGCCCAGGTTAGACTTGAACTTGTAACAAACAGTGCTCCTGCTTCAGCCTCCTGAGTAGCTGGGACTGTGAGCTTGAGTCTTGGGGATATGTCTCTACAGGAAGAAATCATCCTTGTTCACCGCGGGCCCTGTGGTTGTTCAACGAAAGGAGGAGACACTGCTGTGCTGAGACAGACTTTCTACTCCTGGGCCATGCTGATTGCTTAAGCTTTGATGGAAGTCAAAGGGAACAGAGAAGGTGTCGGCCTCCCTGAAGACGCCTGTGAAAGCCGCCGATCCCCCGGGCTTCCTGGCCTCATACTCCATACAGACCACCATAGACACGGAAACCTTGCTCATGGCTGTCTGTTGTGCCCCACCCCCCACCCCACACCTCCCCAGCCAAGTTCTCAAACAGGAAATCCCCAGGGTCTGGTCTGCCTTCAGTAGCATCATCGAAGGCTACATCTGCGGACAGTGACCCAGGGAAGCCCTAACTGCGAGCAGTGTGGAAACACGGACTAGAAACAACAAACGGAGGCTGTGTGAGACTGAGCACTGCCAAGACAAACCGAACCGGCGTACGAGGGATTCGAGAACGGCTGCCTGCCACCAGCCCCGCTGGGCTCTAGCCAGGAGAGCAGAGTCAAGAACACATACGTGCAGGGAGACACAGCTGCAGCCCAGCTTCCTAAGGGCTCTACATCTGCTCCTGGGAGCTTCCGAGGCAAGGAAGCCCTGAAGAAGTTGATGGAGAGCCAGTCAACCAAGCATGGTGGCACAGGCCTATGGTCCTAGCACTTACGAAGTGAAGGCAGGGGGATGGTATGTCTGAGACCAGTCACCCTGGATAATGTATTGAGAAACCCTGTCTCCAAAGGGCAGCGAAAGAGGTGGAGAGATGGCCCAGCAGTTAAGAGCGCGTACTGCTGCTGGGAAGAGATGGTGCACACCTTTGATCCCAGCACTCAGGAGGCAGAGGTAGGCAGATCTCTGAGTTTGAGGCTAGTCTGGTATACAGAGTGAGCTCCAGGGCAGCCAGGGCTACACAGAGAGACCCTGTCCTGAAAATCAAAACAAAAAGCAAAGTATACAAACTGCTTTTACCGAATTCGGTTAACATCCTGACATCAGCTGGCTCACCACCACCCATGATTCCAGTTCCAGGGGACGTAACAGCTCTAGCCTCTGAGGGCACTTGAACTCGTGTGCATAAACCCACATAAAGACATATACAATATTAAAAATAAAATAGAGTCTTTTTTAAAAAAAATAATAAAACCAAGTGATATGGTGCATACTTGCAAGCCCAGCACTTGGAAAGGTGAGGCAGGAGGATTTACATGTGTTCAGGACTAGCCTGGACTGCATAATGAGTTTCAGGCCAGCCTGTATTACATCCTGAGATCCTGTCAGAAAAGAAGGAAGGAAGGACGGAAGGAAGAAAGGAAGGAATAGAGGTCTGAGAAAATGGCCCAGTCAGTAAAGTGCTTGCTACCTAATGTGGGAAACCGAGTTCTACCTCTAGTACTCACATCAAAGAGCTGGGCATAGAGGTGTGTGTGTGTGTGTGTGTGTGTGTGTGTGTGTGTGTGTGTGTGTGTGTGTGTAAAACCCAATTGCTGAGGTGGCTGAAGCAGGAGACCCTCTGGGCTTGCTGTCTGTCAACATAGCCAAGTCAGTGAGTCCCAAGTAAAATGGAGAGGCCCTGTCTGAAAAAGCAAAGTGGTCAGCACTTGGGAGAAACAGACAAGCAGAGTTCTGTGAGTTCGAGGACAGCCTGGTGAATGAAGAGAGTTCAAGCCGGGGAGGCTGGTGAGACCTTGTCCCAGAAAGAAACAAAGGCAGAAAGGAAGGAAGGGATGGAGAGAAGGAGGGAGGAAAGAGAGAGAGGGAGAGGAAAGAAAGGAGGGTCTGTGGTGTCTTGTTGAGAAACACTCTCTGGCCTTCATATGCACTGAAACACATGTTCATGTAACTTTCACATACATGACCAGGAACACACAGATACTACTATGAACAACAATAAACAAGGTTAATGGAGAGGGCTGTCACAATAGAAATGACATCAGCCTGTTTCCTTCATCTCCACAGTCACCCTATGTCCCTCTTGGCCCACAATGTACCTTGCCTGTTCATAGATCCCTCTCTTGTACCTCTGCCCAGGAGATCTTCTCTCCTTTCTTCTGCCCATGAAACTCCTATTCATCCTTCAGTACCCAAGTCAAAGGTTAAAGCATGTTGGTCCCACAGAGAACTTAATCTTTCCATTCCCTCAGGATCACATTGTGGTGGCTGACATCCCTTACATATCTCATCTGTCCACAAGAGATGCATTCGGTGTACACCTTCCCAGCTACAGAGTGAGCTATGTCATAAGCAGAAGCTGTGGGAAGGGATTTTGGCCAACTAGGACTGAGTTTTCGATGCCACACCATGATAATTGAAGTAAGATTCCGTTCCCGACTTTTAGGAGCTATTAAACTCTTGTGACCTCAAACAATAATAAAAGATGCCGTCTACAGCCTGAACTGCGTCATGATTTCAGGCCAGCCTGGATGACATATCTCTTTGTGTACATAGTGGTCCTTGGTATCTGAAAGGAATGGATGTGGGGATCCCGAGAATCCCAAACACGGGATACTCAAGTCCCTGATATAAAACTGTACAAGTGTGAGCATGTACTTTGCAGTCCCAGTACCCATGACGCTAAGGCAGGAGGATCTTGATGTGAAGCCAGCCTGATCTACCAACAAGACTCTGTCTCAATTAAAACTCTAAGCAATCAATTAACTAATTAATTAAATTCAGGTGTGGAAGTATATTTCTAGCACTTGGGAGGCAAAGGTTTAAGGAGAGTCCGCAAGTCTGGGGTTGGCCTGCGCTAACATAGTTTATTCCAGGCCAAGCCAGGGCTACATCACAGGACCGAACACAAACAAGCAAACAGGCTGGGAAGCTGATTCAGTAGATGCACCACTTACTGTGTGAGTATGGAGACCAGAGATTGGGGCGTCAGAACCCACATAAATGTCAGGCAGGTGAGGTTGCCCACTGGCAATCCCAGTACTCAGACAGAGACAGGGGTGCCTGGGAACAAGGTGGCCATCTTTACTAGCTGGAATTAGCAAGCTCTGGGTAGAGAGACAAAGCCTCAATAATAAAGTGGAGAGTAAGTAAGGAAAATATCCAGTGTCAACCTCAGGCCTCCACACTGATGCACACCTCCCACACATGTGCCTACGTTCATTCAAATGTGCATGCACACTGCCCACATTCACACAAACCCCCATAAACCCATATGTACATGACCAAATGAGTTCGTACAGGGATCTCCTGGAACCTATGGCCACCCTCTCACCTCTAGACTTCTTAAAATACAGACCACTATGTAGCTGATAGATGTGCTGTTTTGCTTAGGGGATAATGGTAAGAAAACAACAGGCGGATAGGTTTGCTTGGACAGCGTTTTGCTATGCAGTCCTGGCTGGGCTGGAAACAGTCTATGTAGAGCAGGCCGGTCTTCAACTCACAGAAGTCTACCTGCTTCTGCCTCCTGAGTGTAGGGATGAAGATTCTGTAGTACCACAGCTGGAAGGTTGGTTCGTTTTTGAAGATTGGTTTTGTTTTAAATTATGTGTATGTCTGTGTACGGGTATTCGAGAGTAGGTGCAAGTTCTATGGAGGTATGGGAGGGCCTCAGATCCCTGGGAACTGGAGTCACAGACAGTTGTGAGCCACTCAACACGGGCGCTGGGTAGTACTCGAGTCACCTGCAAGAACAGTGCCGCTGCCAGTCACTGGGCCATCCCTCCAGCACATCGCCACATTAGGTATTGAGCCAAGAGTTCCAGGAATGAACTGCACGCACTATGCTCCCCCTGTTGTTGTCTGCGTACAAATAGATGGGTTTCACTGCGGCAGTTTCTTTATAGCTTATCAATAGATATCGAGACGGGATCTCATTTATCCCAGCCTAGCCTTAAACTCACCGTGGAACCCAGGATAAGCTTTAGGTCCTGATCTCCTGCTCCCACGTTCCAAGGGTTGCTATTACAGATTGTGATACCATATTCCATTGATGAGATGCTGGGGATAAAACCTAGGGCTTTGCATGTGGTAGACCAGAACTCCAGCACTGAGCTCCGTCTCCAGCCTTTTCCTGTGATGGTTTTATACATACATACCTATGCTGTCTTCTCATCCACCCTCCCCCATTGCCCTCCCTGATGCTCCCTCTCTTCTTGCTGACTCCTTCCTCACCAAACAACTTCATGTATGTATGTATGTGTATATACATATATTCCTTATTAATTTAATATATTAATATTCATATATTTATTTATGTTCTCTCCTTTTATTCCCCTTTCGCCTTCCTAGCACCCACAGGAGGGCTGAGGGAGCAGAGACAGGGGGATGCCTGAAGCTTGATGGCCAGCTCAACGGCATTGATAAGTTATTAGTTTAGTGAGACCCTGTCTCAAAAGTAAGATAAAGAGTGATTGAAGAAGATACAGAACATCAACCTCTGTCCTTCACACACACAAACACGTACACACACACACACATGCACGCACACATCCACGCACACATGTACATATGCGCGCACACACTAATAAATAAATAAATCTGCACTCTATATATGGAGGGAAAACACATGCTTTTTTTTTCTGAGTCTGGCTTTTTCCACTCACTGATCTCTTGCTCCCTCCACCTTCCTGCAAATGTCATAATTTCATTTTTCTTTACAGTAAAGTAAAATCCCATTTTGTATGTGAGTCATATTCTCCCTCTTCGTAAAACATGTTTAAATCTCAGTTTGTGTGTGCGTTCATGCATGGGCTCATAGCCTCTGATCAAAGAGGTCAACTTGTAGGAGTCAGTTCTGTCCTTCTCTATCTGGGTCCTGGCGATCAGCCTTTCAAGCTTGGAGGCGAGAGCCTTTGCCATCTGACCTACCCTGGACCACGTTTTCTTTATCCCCTCAGTTATGGCTACACACCTATGCTGGTGTTGTGTCTTGGCTACTGTGCGTAGCGCGGCGACAGACATGGATGGGTAGGAGTTCCTGGTGGATACTGATTACAGCCCTTTGATTATATGCCAAGGCCGGGTCACGTGGTAGTTGTGGTTGTTCCTTCAGCTTTTGAAGAACTCTCCATACTGATTCCCATCGTGGCTGTGCCAGTTCACCCCCACCCCCCGCCCTCACCAACCATGTTTTAGGGTTCCTCTTTCCCCTACATCCTTCCCAGTATTTAAGTTTGTTTGCTTGACAGCCATCCTGACTAGAATGTAATGCATTTTTAATTAGCATTTCCTGATAGCTAAGGGTGTTTTTTTTTTTTTCAAATATTTATTGTCCAAGCTATTACTTTGCACTCGCTCCCCGCCCCTCTTGGTGAGATAGTGGTGTACATCTCCAGAGGCAGGCTGAGCTCTATGAGTTTAAGGCCAGCCTGGTCTTACAGAGCGAGTTCCAAGACACCTAGGGCTGCACAAAGAAACCCTGTCTCCGAAAAAAAAATTATATCTGTATGTGGTTTTTTTGTGAGTATTACCTGTGCATCATGAGAGTGCCTGGAGCCCACGGAGGCCAAAAGAGGATGCTGGATGCCCTGGCACTGCAGGAGCCATGTGGGTTCTGGGAATTGAACTGGAGTCTGGAAAAACAGCTGGTGTTTTTGACCACCGAACCCATCTCTCCAGTTCCTGCTTTGAGTACTTTCTATTCAGCTTTTTAGTTCTTTTTTTTTTTTTTTTTTTTTGGTTCTTTTTTTCGGAGCTGGGGACCGAACCCAGGGCCTTGCGCTTCCTAGGTAAGCGCTCTACCACTGAGCTAAATCCCCAGCCCCAGCTTATTAGTTCTTTAATTAATGATTTATCTTCTGTGATCTGCGGAGATCTTTGTAATTCTAGGCATTAATCTCCTGTCCGATGCATGGGTGGCAAAGGTTTTCTCCAAGTGTATAAGCGTCTCTTCACTCTGCCGGTTTGCTTTTGAAACAGAGTCTCGCTCTGGAGCTCAAACTGACCTTAAATTAACTATGTAGCCCAGGTTGGTCTCAAACTCGCAACCCTCCTGCCTAAGTGTTGAGATAATATGTGTATGTGATCAGACCCGGACCCGCTGGTTTTTCAGAAACACACCTGTGAGCCACTGTGTAGCTCCTAGAGCCATCCAACATGTCTCCAGAGAAAGCTTTCAGAGTTGGTTTTCTTCCATTATGTGGGCTCTGAAGGATTAAACTCAGGCTGTCAGCTTTGCCTTTACCCACCCCTGGAGCCATCTTGGCAGCCCCTCCAATTCCTCTTTTTGTATTTCGTCTGGGCCCCTAGCCCATGGAATGGTGCCATCCACAGAAAGAGCAGACTCTTCCTCAGTTAAACACATGCCCAGAGGTGTGTCTGCTAGGCGATTTTTAGATCGCAGCAAGCTGGCGAGAAAGATTACACAGCTGAACCAGGTCGATCTCAGACTCTACACTACAGAGGCCAGAAACGTACAGGCTCTTCAGAAGCAGGAAGTGTGACAGTCAAGACTGTCCGTTCAAGAGCTGAGGTGCAGTTCAGCAACAATAGACTTAGTGTACAAGGGCCCTAGGTTTAACTCCAGCAAAAAAAAAAAAAAAAAGCTGTCAGTTCAGGGAAGCTTAATCCTTAGAAGGCTAGGCTTCATCTTAAAAGGAAAAAAAAAACAAGTTTTGATGTGTTTGTGAGTACGGGTACATGTGTTAACAGTACACATGTAAGTCGCCTTCCACTTTGAGACGGGGTTTTTTGTTAATGTTTATGCCGGAGCAGCCAGCCCACAAGCTAGAGAGGACTCTCCTGTCTCTGCCGCCCATCTCACTGTAGAACCATGGTAATTAGATTCACGTGCTACAGTGCCTAGAATAAAATGAGTTCTGGGTATCAAATACTCATGGTTGTTTGACAAGTAAGTGCCTTTCCTATTGAGCCATCTCCCCAATCCTCCCCCGTCATAATTCTTGGGGTTCCTAGGGATCGAACCTGGGGCCTAAATTGATGCTAGGCAACTAGGTAACACAATTTCCTCGCTGAATTAGATCCACAGTCCTTCACCTTGAAAACTTCTCTTTTCCCAAGCCTGGTAACTATGAGAGCCTGAGACAAACCAGCTGGAGCTGGCTCAGTAGGTGAGTCTGCTCTCTAACCTTCCTGAGTGCACACTGTAACAAGTTAAGCTTCTGTGTTACACTCAACAAACTCCTTATTTGTCATATTGTGGTCTAAGGTGGGTTCCTTTCCTGTGGCCTAAATATTTGCAAAGTTTCCTACCCCATTCAAGTACACAGAGGAAGTACCATTCCTATTCAAGCACACTAGGAAGAAGAGACCATTCGAAGCCCGGTACCAACACAACTTAACATTTTATTATATGGGACAAGGAAGATTCGCTTCTCGGGCTCTCCGTTTCCAGTTCTCTACGCTGAGATAACAAGCTCTGAGAAGCGGTCCATGACAGAACTCAGAACAAGAGCCATACGAACCCCTAGAAACCTCAACCACATGAAGCCTGGATGTGTGTGCACAAAGGACTTGGTGGATGAAAAGTCAGCTTGATTTCAGTTACTTGGGCGTGACCCTGAAGACTCGGATGTGGATGGCTGAGTTGTTCCTGATCCTAGTCAGTGGCTCTCGAGAGTCAGTCTCTGGCTCCAACTCATCCACCAGCTCCACCGTGGAGGTATTAGCAGCCACCTGTAGGGACCCAAAGCTGCCTGCCTGCAGCTGCAGGGCGATGTTGATGGCACGGTTGATGGCCAGGCCCAAGCCATGAATGTAGATTTCAGTGCATGCGTTCTGCCCCCTAGTGCCTCCGTCCAGCAGCTTTTGGCAGCGAGCTAGCTGAGCCTTAAAATCAGTCTTCATGTTGACATAAATATCATTGGGCCTCCGCGGCAAGCGGTGGGGAAGTCGTTTCCGAAGGGTGTACTCCACGGGGTCCAGCTCAGCCTCGATGGCACCGCGGGGTTCTCTGTTTTCTGCCATGCTCTAAGTCCTGGCATGGAGAAGGAACGAGATTCAGGAAGAATGACAGAATCCTTTTCTGCCCAGCTTTCTAAGGGTGCAACCAGAAGGGGGCGCCCTCAACGCCCTCTTCCTTCCTAGCGTCTCAATCCCTTCCACTTCCGCTTTCTCCACTCCCAGTTTTAATTCATTCATCACGTGGCTCCCATTCCCGGCGTTTCCACGCCTACCTTCTTCCCTCCACAGTGCCCTTCACTCGTGTGAACCTCGCCGACCGATCCAAGTGGACCCCGCTGCCCACGATATGCAGAATAAAGAATCCGAACAGGAACGCCAGGCAGTCTCTTCAGCAAGGGCTACACACTGCGCACGCGTGTCCCCGCTCCAAGCCGGAATCCATAAGCTTGTGGCCTTCTGGGCCTCCGTTCTCTCCGCCCCTTTTCTCGTGCGCGTGTGCGAGGGAATTAAGTCTCGCGAGATTTGTGAATTCGAAGCGTTCTATTCTTGAGCGCTTGGAAGGGCGGGACTAGCTAGCAGAGGCGGGATTTATTGACAGAGGCGGGCCCAAGAGAGGCGTGGTGTGGATCACCCAGTTTTCCCCTCCCCTGGAGGGGCGGGACTCATGGATCTAGGCGGGAAGCAGGGTTGGTAGAAAGGGTTCGGAACTTCAGCCCGGGGTCAGCCTTGGAGCTGGGATCGCCCAGGGGCCGGAAGTCTGTAATCACTTCAGAGCAGTGGAATTGACAGCTGACCTCCCGCCCGAGGTCCTGGGAGATCCGGAAGCCGACAAATCGAAGGGATCGAGTTAAGGCCGGATGTCCACAATGGGCTCCTCCCTCTGCAAGGGACCCACATTAGGTGCCAAGCGTTTGCAGCTTCCCGCCACACCTCTTAACTGTCTTCTCCCGCCGCACTCAAGCTGCTCCTCCATGACCGGCAATCATGACCAGCCGCTCCCTGGTGGAAGGGACAAGAACTGCAGTACTTGGGTTCCTAACCCCTTAAAGTTAGTGAGGACTGGATCTCTGCCCAGATTGTTAAAGCCTTTGGACAGTTCCCTGCAGATGTGAGTGAGACCTGTATTTAGGACCTCGTCCTATAGCTCCAGACCACTTACGTAGGTAGAATCTGATTGAAGGCTGGAAAGAGAACTGTGCACCCTGCTGTATAGCCAACCTTGAAGTTGATTCCCCTGCCTCCACCTTGTGAGTGTCAAGATTATCGAGCACTCACTCAACTGAGCTACAACCCATAACTCTTGGGATTTCGGTTAAAGTGGAAGGTTTAACATTTTAGACCTTAGTTCGCTCCAAGTTGATCTATATATTTAATGAACATTTTAGGGGAACCTCAGGAAGAGTTGCACATATAAACCAAAATATCTTTTTTGTGGTGGGGAGGATAGGGTTTAACTATGTAGCTCAGGCTAACCTAAAACTCATGCTCCTGCCTTGGCCTGCTAGTGTTGCAGGTGTGCATGACTGCACCATATTAATGTGTTTATCCTAAAACTTGTGGCAAATAAATAGACTGAATTTAATAATTTTGTATTGTTGTTGGACTCATAGTCATCTCAGCAATTAAGAGCACTTGCTGCTCTTCAAGATGACTCCCAAAGGATCTAGGTTTGGTTCCCAGTACCCATGTTGGGTGGCTAACAGTCATCTGTAACTCCAGCTTCAGGAGAGCTGATGCCCTCTTCTGCCCAGACACAACAGGGCACATATATAAAAATTTAAATATATATTTACTTTTACAGCTATGGGTATTGTGTGTAGAGTGATTCGATGCAGGGAACATACTATGGCACGTTGTGGAGTCGATTCCTCAACCTTTACATGGGTTCTGAGGATCAAAGGCTCTCACGGTAAGCACTTGACACTCTGAACCATCTTGCCAGCCCCTTAAGACTTACCATGTAAATACAGTCATTAAGAAAAGTGTGCTGTTGGCAGATGTCTAGATACGAAAAATCAATAAAATAGAGAAGTCAGAACCACACAAGTACAACCAAGCCACTGGAGAAAGGGTCTCACAGCCAGGCTGGCATCGAATCAGTGAGAGTGCCCTTGAAGGTCTGATCGCCTACCTTCAGGTGCCAGGTATGGGAATCACAGGAGAGGCCAGCAGGGCTGATTTATGCAGTGCTGGGGAAGGAGCCCAGGGCTTCGTGCTTGCTACCATTTGAGTTATAGCTCCAGCCAATTCATTTTCTTGACAGAAATGCAAACATAGCACAATGCAAAAAGACTGTGTATCAAGTGCTTCTGAAACAGACCAGGAAAAGAAAAGGGCCTTAAGACCACAGTGTGGCGAGTGGCTCTGAATATGAAATTGTTAACTATAAACCAATTGGAGAAAATGTAAGGGAAATTTTCAGGAGGCTAGTCAGGCAACAAGTTCAGAGACAGGACCAGGGTGGAGTGGGAAATAAAGATAAACTGTCATTTATCAAAATTTCAAGGCTGGAGGGCCTACAGGTAAAACTACCCATTGTGAAGTCTAAGGATCTGAGGTAGGTCCTGGGGCCCACACAATAGAAGAGGAAAGTGTAGTCCCAGAAGCTGTCCTCTGACCTCCATGCACGAACACTCCCCAAACACACTCAAAATAAATACATTTAAAAATCTCAGAAACCTTTAAGGCTGGGCACGAAGACCCATACTGTAATACAAGCAAGCACTTAGGAGACTATGGCAGGAGGATTGTCATGGGTTTGAAGCCAGTTTAAGTTAGAGAGCTCCAGACTACACTGTAAGACCCTGTCTCAAAAATAAAACCTTTATGAAAGACCAAACTAGTATGAAAACAGGATGCACAAAGCTGCACATGGTGGTACACAAGAGGTCCAGGCACGCAGGAGGTGGAGGTCAGAGGGCAGGAGGCTGAGGCCAGCTTGGGTACAAAACCTGTCTAGAGAGAAGGGTTGGAGCGATGGCTCAATGGGTCAAGGGCATTCTGTACAAGCCTAATGACCTGAGGCTGGTCCCCAGGACCTAAAGAAGAGACATAACACCACAGTTGTCCTCTGACCTCCAAACAGTGATGTATGGAACATGTATGCTGCCACCCACCATACACCATACACACATGCACACATAATAATAGTAATATAATTATTATTATAAAGGGGGAGAAGGTAAAAGAAGCAATGGGATGGGAGAATATATTTAAATCATATTTAATAAAAGATTTGTATCTAAACTATGTAAAAACTTGGAACTGAAGAGTTGGAATCCAAGTGCCAAGGTACCTGTAAACCCAGCTTTCTGAAGGCTTAGGTACCAGGGACATGACTCGTGAAAGCAAAACACACATGTACATGCACATGCACACGTCTCAACAAGTAAAGAGAGAAAACAACCCAGCTGGAAATACTGACCCACGCCTGTAATCCCAGCGCTCCAGAAGCAGAGGCAGAGGCAGAGGCAGATGGATCTCTAAGTTTCAGGCCAGTCTGGTCTACACAGTGAGTTCCAGGACAGCCAAGGATGCACAGAAAAACCTTGTCCAGAAAAAGAAAGAAAAGAAGGAAGGAAAACAGAAAGACAGGAAGGAAGGAAGGAAGGAAGGAAGGAAGGAAGGAAGGACTCAATTACAAAATAGACGGACATTCGGGACATTTCAGCAGGGGCACAGGATGATAAGCACCTCACAAGGTGTTCAATATGATTATCCATTAGAGAAATGCACATTAAAACCACAGTGATGTGAGGAGCTGGAGATGTGACTCTGTTGATAGAGTGCCTGCCCAATGTACAGAAAACCCTGGATTTTACCCCTAGCGAGGCATAAACCAGAAACCTGGGCACCTGTAATCCCAGCACTCAGTTGGTAGAGGGAGGGGGGATACAAAGATGAAGGTCATTCTCACCTACACAGTAAGTTTGAGGCTCTGCTATGAAAAAAAAAATGAAATCAAGCAAGAAAGAAGTAAATAAGTCTTGACAATATCACATACAGATGAAAATGCAGAAAAATCAGGATCTCACTTGTTTGATTTCTAGAAATGTGAAATTGTTCAGGGATTTATTGTGAAACTTTTCCCTCCAAATTGAACAATCTTAGAAGGAGGCTTTTTAAGACTCAGGAACCATACAAGGCTCAGAAAGTTCCTGAAACTAACAGAATTCATAGGAGATGGATCTTGGAAAAGCTAATTCTCAGTCCTACCCCTAGTATACAGTAGATAGATAGATAGATAGATAGATAGATAGATAGATAGATAGATAGATAGATAGATAGATAGAGATAGAGATATATATTTCTCCACAAGTCCCACAAGGAGTTCCAAGGATGCAGCTTTTGTGAGTTAGCACCCATTGCAAGGTAGCCCTTCCAGTGTTACAGTTGCCTTTGAATCTTCCATGATCCTTCAAGTAACCCTAAGAGATTCATTGGTTCTCCAGGTTGAACTTTGGAAGAATTGTTTGCTTTGTGGGTGAATAGACATTTGTGTGTATCTCTATAGGAGAAGTTATCCAGTTATCATTCTAGAAAATACTCCTATAGTTTCCCCTAAATGACACAAGAAGAGCACTTCTGACCATTTAAATGATTTTACAGCATGGCGGTACACTCCTGTAATACCAGCATGCAGACAGGAGGATTTCAAGAGGTGGGCCAGCCTGGGCTGAGCAATAAGGCCCTGTCTCAAAACCAAAACAAACCAACAACAGAAAAACTGTACAAGGCTGGGGATTTAGCAAAGCATGCTGGAGGTCCTGTCCAAGCTCCAGGACTGCAAGACAACAGCAATACCTCAGACAAATAAAGGGTGATAGGGATGTCCACGGTAGTTCTGTATTGAAGAGCCCACAGTTGGAAAAGCCAGATGCCTTTCAGGTAATGAATGATAAAAGAACAGACTGTGAATTGTCCACCCACAATATTACTCAGCAACATGACTTGCACCAAGGAATCCTCTTGAGCTATGAGAACACCAGTTGTTAATGCGGCTGGGAGCATGGTTCAGTTGACACAGCACCGGCCGAGCACGCTAAGTCCTGAGTTTGATCCCTGGGATCCACATGAAATCTTAAACTGAGCATGGGAGTGTGTGCTTGTAATCCTGGTGATGGCAAGGTCCGAAGTGGAGACAGGAATTTCCCTGCACCTCAGGATCACACACCCAGGCTTAAACATGGCAATGGCTAGACTTGGTGGGCGAAGAACTTGAAGATCCGTTATATTCCATCGTTTGTAATGAACAGTTTTCAATGCAATGGTGCATGTGTAATGGCAGCATCGATAAGGCTGGAGCCGGGACTGCCACTAGTTCAAGGCCAGTCAGCGATACCTTACAGCACCCAGGCCCAAGGAACTAAGGCAGCCAACAAAAAACAAACAAACCAACCATACCAAACACGTCACCACCACCAAAAACAACCCCTCCCCCACAAAATAATAAGGACGGTTTGTAAATGAGCTCTCCATACCCCAGGCTGTGTGTGCCTTTGCAGGGTCTCTACAATCCTGTTTTACAAGCTGTTCTACAACCATAAGGTGGTTCGTGCCTGTAATCCCAAGACTCAGACAGTGGAGACAGAAGGGTTCCTGTGGATTTAGGGCCAGCCTCAGCTACATACAGAGACACCTTGACTCAAGAAAACTGAAAACCAATCAACCAACCTACCAATTATTGGGGACATATCTCAGTGGTACAGTCCTTGTTTAGTACACCTGAGGCCCTGGGTTCAATCCACACCACTGCCAAAAAGAAAACAAGTGTGTGTGTGTATACTCAGCATGTAAGCATATATATATGTATATATATATATATATAAAATATCCAGGGATGCCCACTCCTGCCAGTTGTCGTGTGACCTCTTCATGTGTATTGTAACCGGTTCATGCATGCACACCCACATATAACCACATATATGCACATATAAACATAACTAGCTCTACCATAGAAACAAAGATCTCAACCAAAGCTTGATTTTCATCCTTTTCCACTAGGTTTCTTCTCCCATCACTGGGCACAGCTGTATTCTACAGTCCATGTCTGTCCACTTTTTCCACGATCAATCCACTTTTCTTAAACTAACAACCCATCAGACATGTCTTTCCATCTCTAAGTCTGGCACCAACACTCTGTGTGTGTGGTGTTTTGTTGAATTCTTGCACGAGCTAGGCAAGCACTCTTGAGTTGCATCCCAGCCCCTCACGGGGTAATTGTTCTACCACTGAGCTACATCAGTGCCCCCAATGAAAGCTTTAGATAAAACTATCATGGCGCTAGCCCAGTGGTTCTTAACCTTCCCAATGATGAGACCCTTTAATACCACCTCCTGTTGTGGTGATCCCCCAACCATAGAGATTTTATTTCATTGCTACTTCATAACTGTAATTTTGCTACTGTCATAAATCATAATGTAAATAATGGGATTTTTCCCATGGTCTTTTGGGGTCCAGACCCACAAGTCTAGGACCACTGGGCTACAGGCTGGGTTAGCCATTAAGATTACATACTGTGCTGGGCAGAGGTGGCATAAGCCTTTGATCCCAGCACATGGGAAGCAGAGGCAGGTGGATCTCTGAGTTTCAACACAATCAGGGCTATACAGAGAAACCCTATCTCAAAGCAAAACAAAATAAAGAAGTGTGTACTGTAAACTGAGGACCTAAGTTTAGTTTCCAGCGCACTTGTCAGGAAGCTCATAACTGATTGTAACTCCAGGGGATGGGACGCCCTCTTTTGGCTTCCTTGGACACCTGTACTCATGTGCACAGACCCTTACACAGATACCCACGTTTGCAGAATTACATTTTTAAAAATTGTTTTTACGAAGAAGAAAAGGGACCCCTGTGTCGACTCCATCTTTTTTGCTTTGGTTTGGAGTAAAATTATATGAACTTTTTGCTTGTTTTTTTTTTTTTTTTTTGGCAAGGTCTTACGTTGCCTGGAACTCTCATACCCCTCCTCTCCTACCTGCCCCTCGTCTCCTACCTCCTAACCACCAAAGCTGCAGGAGTGCATCACCACACCTGGTGCCCTTCTTGCATGGAAAGTACTGGACACAGCAGCTAATGGCACTTCCCTGAAACAGTGGTCAAAACTGCGTGGGGGCAGGGTGGGTAGGTGGGGCAAGGAGTTACATACTGGTAGTGGAGTGGCAGGAAGGCAAGGGCAAGAAGGTGACCAACATTTACAGGCTAGTGAGTTCAAAGGCCACCCTGGCTACAGGGGCTGAGACTGTTTAAAAAACAAGGCACAGAGAGGCAGAGGCAGGCAGTTCTCTGAGTTCAAGGCCAGCCTCGGCTACATAGGCCAGCCAAGGCTAGTGAGTCTGAAAAGGAAAGGAAGAAAGAAAAAAAGAAAGGAAGGAAGGAAGAGAGAAGAAAAGAAGAAAAGAAAAAGAAAAACCCCACAACAGAATACAAGAAGGAAGAATGGAAGGTTGGGAGTGGGGGGCTGGGGGTGAGTACACAGACTTCCAAAGAAAACCGTGAAGGTTTTACATATTGAGTTCATCAGTCTTGAAGGGACGTCATTCTTAAATCTGCTTTTGAATTTCTTAAAAACACTTTCAGACGCAATAATTTGTAACCAAGGCTGCCCTTGAACTCCCGACCCTTCTGTCTCTACATCCCAAGTGCTGGGATTATAACACGCACCACCTTCAACTTTCTCTGATTTATATTTTGAGACCATGTCTCATTCAGGTAGCCCAGGCTACTCTAGAAACTGTTCCTAAGGGCTGGAGTGCAGATTGTACTTCTCTTGGCATGTTCATTTGCTCGGTTGGAGACGGTTTTACTCTGTAGCCCGGCTGGCTTTGAATAACTGATCCTCCTGCCTCTACTTCTCACCCTACCAGAAATTCTTACAGCCTAAAGAACCGCACGCTGTTCGGGGACAATTCTGGATTTGACTCTGTTCCGTCTAACCCGGGCGAGCTCCCTGGAAGAAGCGGGACTTGGCCAGGAGAGGGCGGGGAGCGGGGGAAGTGGGGGGACTCCCCCCACACCAAGCCTCAGGTTGCACAGGCACCCCGTCACGTGACGGGTTGTGGAGGGGGCTCCCGGGTCACGTGCCTGGGGGAAAACCTTGCATTAGGTTGCGGGCTGCAGTGGAGAGCGGTGGGAGGCGGGGGTCGCGGCGGGTCGCAGTCCAAGAGCGAGGTGGCAGTGGGAGCCGCGGCCGGCCGCGGTGGCGTTGGAGGGGGCGGCCCCGCGTCCGTGTCACGTGGTACAAGGCGGGCAGCCATCTTGCTACAAACACAAACAGAGAGGAGCGGCCGCCGCGGGAGCGCCAGCGCCCCCCCAGTCCCCCCCTTGCCGCCGCCGTCCCGGCCCGCCGCGCGCCACCCGCCCGTCACCGCCACCACCGCGCCCGGGTCACCAACGCCCCGGGGGACCGGGAACCTCGCGCCCCCGGTAAGCTCTGCGAGCACCGGAGCAGGCCCGCCCCCGACGCCAGCGGCGGCCGCCCGGGAGCCTTTGCGGGCAGAAGCCGGAGCCACCGCGCGCGGGCCCTCCTCCTTATACACCTCGGTTGCCGGCGCGCCAGCCCTCCCTCCGACCCGACCCTCCCCTCCCTCTCTGGAGCGGCCCCGCGGCCTCGGCTCGGGTCTCGTCGTCTCTGGTGGGGGTTGGGGGAGGCCCCTGCTTGCCCCACTCTGTTCCTCGGGGCGGGAGGACGGGGAGGGAGAGGGGGGACGGTGGCGGTCCGCGCGCGCCCCGCGCACCTGGCGCCCCTCCCTGAAGGGCACGGCGTCCTCCGGGCCCGTGCTTTCCCGCACCCCCCGCGCTCAGTCCGAAGTAACGGTCGCGTCTCTGGGGTCCCCTGCAAGCTGCCCGAAATGTCCCGCTCGGGCCCGGCCTCTCTGCTGTGTGGCGTGTGCGCACCCCGACCTCCCCTTTTGGCGGTGTCCCCTCTTTCTCCCCACCCCCACCCCGCTACGTGCCAAGCACGATTCTGGTCGCCGAACCGGGGCCTGGCGGGGGCTTGCAGGTCCAAGCGGTCCACCACTTTAGCCAACATGGTAGCTTTATTCTGCCCGAGCACCTCTTCTTGGGTCTTCACCTTCGGTTTCTTGCGTTTTAAGCGGCCACCTAAGTGCTTGGTCATCGATGTCCCTTTTCCCTCCTCAGTTGTCCGGCCGCGTGAGACACCTGTCTGTGTCTGAACTGGGGCTCTTGGGCATCCCTGACCAGGGCTCCTAGTCCATATGTCCCAGCTAATTGGGACAGCTGCAGGTCACTGCCTCTCACAGTTTGTCTAGAATTCTTGTTAATTTTTCAAGATGAAAGACCCTCTGTGTCCCCTCTTAGACCTAATAGTTACTACAGTTCCCAAGCAGCTTGCAGTGGTGAGCCTGGGAGATGCTAAATAAATAGTTGGTGGCCAAATCTCTCCTCCACCCACCCTTCATTCTCCTCCCGACTCCCTGCTCAAAACGCTCCCCTTCAGGAAAAGCCCAATCCCAGCAGTCACCGACCCTCTAAGCTGGCAAACCACTTTTCTATCCAAATCCCCAACTCTTCTAGGACCAGTGTCTGGTTGGCTGTAGCACCTACCCATTCCACTGCTCCCCTGCATACCCAGGCGAGCCACCCTCCAGCCCAGCTCAACTTTTATTTCATAGTTGTACATCAGTATCCCAAGTTTGGGGAGAATTTGAGGAAGAACTTGGCTTATCTTTCGTCTCCATTGATTGGGGATCCTGGGGGGGTGGGTGTGAGGGGCGGCTTGAATCCCACATGAGGATTCTAGTAAACTTTTATGGTATGTTGTTCACCCTTATTGACTGGCTTTGTCAGCTAGTGGATGCAAATTAGTGGTTTGTAGGGATAATGAGTAAGGGATCTCAAGTTTACCCTAGCCTTTGACCTCTGTTTTGGCATTGAGATAGCCCCAACGGTGAGATGGCCCAGCCAGACAAGGTACTTGGTTTGCAAGCCTGTTGACCAAGAACACACTTCAGGGTGGGAATAGAAAACAGACTCCACAGAGTTGCCCTCTGACCCTGCATGTGCCCCCCTCAGCACCATACAATTACAGTAAAGAGAAGATGAAAAACAGCTCAGCTTTAGCAGAGAGGGTGACCCCAAAGTTTGAAAAAAGGACTCTGGTGGTTAAAGCACTTCAGGAAGCATGAGGGACAGAATTTGAATCTCTAGAGCCACACAAGTGTTAGGTCACCACAGAGCCATCCCAGGAAGACAGGGAATCCCTCTTACAGGAGGGTTAGCTAGACCAGCCAATGGTATATCCCGCCTCCATAAATAAGGTGAGAAGCAACTGAAGACACTCGGCATCCACCTCAGGCCTCTGCATTCGTGCATATATGTGTGTGCATGTGAATCCACATACATACATGCACATCATACACACAAAACATAAAAGTTCTGAGAAAAGTCTTGGCTTGCAAGCCATGCCTACCCAAACATTGAGAAAGCAGAGGGCTGCTGTGTGTCTGAGGCCAGCCTCGGGTACAGCAGGAGATGCACAAACCCCAGCCCCAAGGCCTAAGAAGGAATCAGAAACAACTTGAGACTCAACATAGGAAGCCTGAACACTCAGGGTAACTCCTGCTGCCTTACACGTCTCTCCCGTCTTGGGTGGTGTCGAGGGTGTCAGGGTGCCCCGTCAGGGGAGCTGTAACTTTATTTTTTATGTACTGGAGTCCCCGGCTGGGCAAACTGGCAGAAGGGATCAAATGAAGGTAAGGCGTGAAAATACTTTGAAAACTGTGAAGTTGGTTCATAGTTGCCAGGCGCTGAGCTCGTCAGTGTGGCTCTGAGTTGAGCAGGGGTAGCTGCTGCCCCACAGCTGATGGGGGCCTGTAACCCTTCCTCCTGCCACTACACATGGAGAATATTTATATATGTGCATATGTCTGTATAAATGTACACACGTGTGTATCTGCTCGAGTTTGGGGCATTTGGGGTGTTGGCTCTGTTAACCATGGTACAGGAAGTCGCCAAGTTACATTGCTTTAGGTTGGAACAAAGTTTGGGAGGACAGAGCAAGGAGGTGTTGCCCCTAATTGTGGCCAGCTTGTGCTTGGAGTTCTGAGCACCACAGCAGCAGCCCAGGGCCCTCTAAGGAGGCTGCCAGCTCCCAGGTCCAGCCTGTGCCTCCAGCAGGGGTCAGTCTTTGAGTAGCAAGGGAACTCAGGTCCTAGGGAAGTTGAGGGGTAGGCTGAGGGGGAGAGGGGGTCTTGCAAAGCAGAGAGAAAGGCTGAGATACAAACTAGGGTTGGCCTGGAAGGGAAAGACTGGTACTTAGCCTAGGTAGTCAGTAAAAGGGGGTGTGGAGGCTGCGGCCCCCAACCCTGCTGCTGCCCATGGGTTTTCTTCATTGAGCCTCAGATGCTTAGCTTTGAGGAGCTGGGATGGGCAAACTTCGGCTTTGATTTTTTTTTCCCCCTCATTTTTAAATGACAGTGTGTGTGTACACAGGCACGTCCCATGATGTTTGGTGGGGGGACACAGGTTGGAGGAGTTGGTTCTCTCCTTCCACAGTGTGGGTCCTAAGGATCAAACTCAGGTCATTAGGCTTGGCCACAAGCATCCTTATCAGCTGAACCATTTCACCAGGATGATGCTGTGGGGTTTTTAATCTATTCTTTTCCCCAGGACTTCCTTTCTGGCAGGACTTTGACTTTTCTCACGGGACAGTGTGAGAGGGAACCCTTTCCTTGCTGCTGAGCCATGGGAGCTCGCGCATGGCTTCTCTACTTTGAGCACTGCAGTGTCTCCCCCTGGGCTTGTAGGTAGCGGGAGTTTCTCAGTTTTGTCACCATGGGCATCTCAGTTCACTGTCTGCACCTGGCCACATGCCTGCCGACAGGCGCTGCCCCTACTACCTGCCTCATTCAAAGTGCTGGGGACAGAGCCCAAGGCCTGTGCACACCAGGCAAGCACTCTTCAACTGAGCCAACCATGTGTATGCTTTGTGTGGGGCTGTCCTGTGGCTTGTGAGCTAGCCCACAGCATCCCTGGTCTCTGCCTGCTCCAAGCCAATAGCATCCTAACACTCAGCCAGATCTCTCGGCCGCCATTGTCCATACTCCTCAGGGAGCAGGGAGCATTATCCTCAGCCAAGAGCCCTTGGCTTCAGGCAGCCCACAGGTCAGAGATCTACTTGTGGCATGGGAGGAAACCACACAGTGGACTGCCTGCTGCTTTCTGGGTCCCTTCAGTGTGAGGAAGAAGCCCAGTGCTACCCAGGTCCTGGCATTGGGCCTTTTCTCTGGCTGGTTTGTAGCCTGGGAGCTTCCCCACATTCCCTTGGGCCTTGTCCTGCCTCTGCAGTGGCTCCATGTTGGGGCTGCCTACGCTTCTTTCCCCTTTTCTTTTTGTAAATTAAGGGTGTCATCACTGTCATCATTCTGTCCACCACTACCCCACCCCTGCTTAGTGCATTGGGGGGCACACATACGCCATGGCATGCATGTGGAGGTCTCAGGATAAGTGGGTTCTCTCCCTCCACCATGTGGATTCTAAGGGATCAAATCCAGGAGGTCAGGCTTGGCACCAAGTGTCCTCACCAGGCTGAGCCGTGTTGCCAACCCACCTTCCTTACTCTTTCCAACCAGGGCAGCTTCATGAAGGAGGGTACCCAAAGGTGAGGGTGGGACACCCCATTGATGGGTCCTACCGGGCAGCCTTTCCACATGGTCAGTGTCTGGTCCACTGGAAGAAATTAACTGAGAAGGTTCCAGATTGTCCCTTTGGAGGTTTGAGGGGCATGTGGGTTCTTTGTTTGGGATAGGGAAAGTGCAAGCATGAACTGTACCCCCACAGTGGCTTTTCCCCTAAAGTGTTGACATACTCACAAGTGCAGGTAACTGTGTAAAGACCACAGGTTGGTGTGATTTCTCTTTTGGTGTCTAACTTGCTGCCTTTTTAAATCTGTGTGAGTGCGCGCACGTGTGCATATGGTGGTCAGAGTTCAACCTTGGATGTTAGCCCTTCTACCTTGTTTGAGATGGGGTTTTTTGAAGGTTTCATTCATCTGATTGACTGGTCCATGAGCTCCTAGGGAACCTCCTGTCCCTGTCTCCCCTCTTCCTGTAGAAACACTGCCTGTCTTTACCTGGGGTCTGGGGATCTGAACTCTGGTCCTCACGGTTGTGCAGCATGTACTTTAGCCACTGAGCCATCTTCAGCCATCCACTTAAGCGTCCCCAGGATGCTCCTCTCTGCCTCCCTGGTGCTAGGGTTATAAGCAGGAAGGCTTGGCTTCTACCCGTGTTGGGGCTTGAACTCGGGTCCTTCTGTTTGTGCAGCAAGCACTTTTCTGACTGAGCCATCTACCCTGCCCTACAAAACTTTTTGTTGTGGTGGGGTTTTGTTGTTGTTGTTTTTTAAAATAAATGCTGAGAGTTGAAGCCCAGGGCTTGCACATGCTAAGTAAGCTTTGTTAAGTGATTGTTGGTGTGATGGCTCAGTGGTTAGGTGCATGTCATACTCCTGCGACTTCCTACTCCCATGCCAGGGACTCACAGCCACCCGTAACCCTAGCTCCAGGGGGTCCGACACACATCGTCATCAATGACCGCCACCTCCAAACGCATATATGTAATAAAGCTAAAATGGTCAGTGAAAGCCAGGCATGGTAATGCATGCCCATAATCCCAGCATGCAGGAGGCTGAGGCAGAAGGATTCTCTAGAAACAAGAAGTAAAATCTACCACTTTAGGCATTAAAATCTTTTTGATATTTCCTTTTTTAAAAAATAAAAGTGCCTTGGTGTTTTACCTGCATCTATGTCTGTGTGAGGGAGTTGGATTCCCTGGAACTGGAGTTACTGGACATTTGTGAGCTGCCATGTGGGTACTGGGAATTGAACCCGGATCCTCTGGAGGAGTAGCTAGTGCTCTTAACCACTGAGGCCTCTCTCCAGCCCCACTTTAGTCATTGTTTAGGTGTGTGGTTCTGTCATGTTAATACATCTGTAGTGTTACACAGCTAGTGCTGCGTGCGTGCATGTGCGTGTGCGTGTGTGTGTGTGTGTGTGTGTGTGTGTGTGTGTGTGGCCACACCCTTCTGGGCCCAGCTCAAAGCTAGACCCAGTCAGTGTTTGCAGGCAGCCCCATCCTCCTCAACTCCAGGTCTTTGACTCTGCCGTGTCCCAACCCCCAGCTACCCTATAAGAAACATTCTACAGGGGTTTTCTTTCTTGGGGTCCAGTCCTCTGTCCCCCTCCCTCCTGCTGGGAACTGAACACAGGTCGTTTAGACAAGCAGCAAGCGCTCTCATCTATTGAGCCATCTCTCCAGCCCCAGGTCCCTTTTTTTGCACAAGCCAGGGCCTTGTGCGTGCTAGACAGGTGTCTGGCTCCTGAGGGACATCTCCAGGTCCTTTAGGGTGTTTGGTTTGTTTGTCCTTGGGGCAGGGAGCTTAAACATCTGATCCTTGCACACGGCCACATGGAGTTTATGCAGTGGGAAGGTGAAACTCAGGGCTGTGTACATGCTAGGCAAGGCCCCTGGCTGCTTAGCCACTTCTCCAGCCCCAGACTTTGACTGTCCGTGCATGACTTGTTTCACTTAGAATTGTGTCCCCAAGGGCTGCCTGTCCCCAGATCCCCTCAGTGGTAGTAGGGAAATATGTGATTGTGGCGGCCTCCTGAACATAGTGCAGCTATGGGGGTCAGGGGAGGGCAGCTCTGTGCAACCTGGGCCAGTCCAGGCTCTTGTAGTTAAGACACTTACCTTGCTGTGCCTTTGGGATGCTGTGATTCTGGATTACCCCATTGTTCGCCATGGGGTCTTGGTTTAGTTACAGAGGAGACCCTCTTTCTGAGGCCCCTCTGGTGGACACTCTGTTCTTCTTTCCTCTAGACTCCTGGCATCCTGCAGCGGATGGGGACTGCAGAGGCACACTGGTCCAGCCTCCTGCTCAGCCAGTGATAAAAAAAACCCACGTACTACCCCTGGACACTGCCTGCCCTTCCTCCTCTCCTCTGCCCTTGCTGGATGAACCCCTACCTGAGAGTCTCCTACCCAGGCCCCTAGAGGAACCTTCCCGTGTTGCTGCCACTGCCGCCTCACTAGCCGCTGGAGACTGAACTTGCCTCTTCCCGTATGGTGAGGGAGCCTTCCCCCACCAGCCGCTGTCCGACCACTCTGGTGCCAACTTGACCTTTCTGTCTGAGGAGCAGTTCTAGGTGGAGGAGAAGGACTTTAGGACCTGGTTCCCATTTAGTAGATGAGCCTCGGACACTGGGGCCACACCCACCTGCTCTGAACCCGCCATGAGTGGAGTGCCCGGGACTGGGAGTCCTGTCTTCTCTCATTTGTTTTGTGTTTTGTCTGGTTTGGGCTGAGACCCAGTCCCCTGAGATAGATGCGTTAGGGAAGTCAGCTTGTTCCAAGACTTGTCACACTGCTCTGCAGAATGTACCATTCCTCTCCAGGACATAGGCGGCCCCAGTGCCTTCCTGTTTTATTTTTTGAGACGGGGTCTGATATAGCCCAGGCTGGCCCTGAACTCGTATGTAGCCAGAAACAACCTTAAATTTCTGAACCTTATTCCCCTATCTCCCAAGTGTTTGGGATCAAAGGTGGGTGCTACATTCCGTGTCGGTGTGGTGCTGGAGACTGAGTCTAGGGCTCGGGTTTGATGAGTAAGTGTCTCCCCAGCAGCCGAGCTATATCCCCGTCCACTTACTGTTTCTGAAACAAGGTCCTACTCTGTGTTGTTCCAGGTTGGCCATGAACTTGCAATCCTCCTGCCTCTGCCTCCTGAGTGCTGGGATTGCGAACATGGGCATTATAAAACAGGCGTTAAGTGCCTGTTTTGTGCTGAAAGTCCTCACTGTATTCTGGGCACAGGGTTACCTCAGCCAGCCCATGCGAGCACTACTGACCAGTGACCACCTTGTACCTCTCTCTGGAGGTCACCGTACTCAGCAGCTGTGGGCCAGAGGTTGGGAGGCCGTCTGACTCACTGGCATAACCACCCTCCTCCTCTTCTTCTCCCTAAGGATCTTTCCCAGATGTGAAGGTTTCTCCCAGGCACTTCTGAGGCTAGAGCTAGTTGCTTGGGGATTCTAGTTCCCCCAGCCCAGGCCCTGCTAGACAAGAGCCTTGTTTCACGGACAGGACTGTCAGGTGAGTGCTGGGCCACCAGAGGGCGTCCCACTGAGCTTCCTTGTTCCCTCACTTCTCTGACTCAGCTTTGCTTAACTCATGGTGTGAGTGAGTTCAATGCCAAAATGGCTCACCATCTAGATGGAGGGCTGTCACTGGCCCAGCAAAGTGCTGGCACCATGACTGATCTGCAACAGCTTACTCGTGACCCTGTCTGTGGTCCTACAGGTATTTGGACAGTACACGCCTGGTCCTCTCTCCTCCATTCATCCTTGACCTGTGAGAAGCATCCCATCTCCACAATGGCAGCGGAGACACTCAACTTTGGGCCTGAGTGGTGGGTCGCTTAAGCTCCAGCCCATGGGAAAAGCTGGTGTAGGGGGGAAGGACCACGTGATCTTTGTCTCCCCTTTTCCTTTCTGTGCCTGCTTTAGGCTGAGAGCCCTTTCCAGCGGTGGCAGCGTGGCCTCTCCACCCCCATCCCCTGCCATGCCCAAGTACAAGCTGGCAGATTACCGCTATGGGCGAGAGGAGATGCTGGCCCTCTATGTCAAGGAGAACAAGGTGAGGTTTGGGGATCGAGCGCAGTTCCCCCGCCCAGTGGCCTTATCTGAGAGTCGCCTCTGAGGGGCTGATGATTTGGGCCTCCTGCCCCATCCCAGGTTCCCGAGGAACTACAGGACAAGGAGTTTGCTGCAGTGTTACAGGAGGAGCCGCTGCAGCCCCTGGCTCTGGAGCCTCTCACTGAGGATGAGCAGGTGGAGCTGGGCCGAGGCTGGAGGAGCGAGGGGCTGGGCTTGGGAAGATGGGGCTGACTGCGATGGGTCCTCACTGCCATTCCTGGCTCCCTCCTCAGAGAAACTTCTCCCTGTCGGTGAACAGTGTGGCTGTGCTGAGGCTGATGGGAAAAGGGGCTGGGCCCCCTTTGGCTGCCACCTCCCGTGGCAGGGGCAGCACTCGGAGCCGAGGTAGAGGGTGAATCCTCATGTGCTTTAGGGGAGGAGGTGGCCAGAGTCACAGTGGGCGATACTAAGAATATAGAGGGACACTTGTGGGTTCCAAACCCACTGTGAACCCTCTTCCTTCAGGGCGAGGCCGTGGTGACAGCTGCTTTTACCAAAGAAGCATTGAGGAAGGCGATGGGGCCTTTGGACGCAATCCTCGGGAGATCCAGCGAAGCCAGAGCTGGGACGACAGGTGGGGATGGCAAGATGGAGGAAGACAGGCAGAACAAAGGGTACTAGAGGAGTGACTAGAGGGCCTAGAGACGTCCACCAGGCCAGCCCTGATTAGAGCCTCTGGGTCTTGTTTACCTTTTTTTAAAGATATATTTATTATATACACTGTCGCTGTCCTCAGACACACCAGAAGAGGGCATCAGATCCCATTACAGATGGTTGTGAGCCACCATGTGGTTGCTGGGATTTGAACTCAGGACCTCTGGAAGAGCACTTAACCACTGAGCCATCTCTCCAACCTCCCTGCCTACCCTTTTCATTCTGGTTGTTTGGAGCCCGATTGTTTTCTCTCTAGCCTAACAGCCCCTAGTCCCCTCAGGAGGGGATGATGATGTGTGTGTTTTGACCAGCGCCTTTCTTCCACAGAGGTGAGAGGCGGTTTGAGAAGTCTGCAAGGAGGGATGGAGGTATGAGAGTACTGGATGTGGTGGCCAGTAGGGTAGGGAGGCAGCCGAGATGGGGTTCCCAGGTAGAGTGTGGGAGAGAGACTGGAGTAAGCTATCTTGAGGCTCTTCCGTATTTACTGTTTGTCTCCCCTGTGCCAGTACGATCTGGCTTTGAGGAGGGAGGGGCTGGCCCGAGGAAGGAGCATGCGCGCTCAGACAGTGAGAATTGGCGCTCACTTCGAGAGGAGCAAGAGGATGATAGCAGCTGGAGACTTGGGGCAGGACCCCGGCGAGATGGTGATCGCTGGCGTTCCACCAGTCCTGGTAAGATGGGGGCAAGGTGGGGTTCAGGATATCTTGGTGATACTGGGGAAGAGGTGGCCCTGCACGGGAGGAATGAGAAAATTCCAGAGGAAGCCATGCTAGTTGGGAAGGCCTGGTGAGCCAGAGAAGGTGGGTCTTGATATGGCTGAACACTGGAGCTTTTCCCCCCTTTTCTAACTTTCTTTCAGACGGTGGTCCCCGCTCTGCTGGCTGGCGGGAGCATGGAGAGCGGAGGCGCAAGTTTGATTTTGATTTGCGAGGGGAACGCGGAGGTTGTGGTGAAGAAGATGGGCGAGTTGGGGGAGGCAACTCACACCTCCGAAGATGCCGGGGGCTGGATGGCTTTGAAGATGACAAGGATGGGCTCCCAGAGTGGTGCCTGGATGATGAGGATGAGGAGATGGGTACTTTTGATGCTTCTGGAGCCTTCCTGCCTCTTAAGGTACTGTCTTGGACCAGTTGGGGTTGGCAGAAGCTGTCCTCCAGCCACCCTCCCACTATGTCCACTCTGCCCTTTCCCACACAGAAGGGCCCCAAGGAACCTATTCCAGAGGAGCAAGAGCTTGATTTCCAGGGCCTGGAGGAAGAGGAAGAGGAACCATCAGATGGGGTGGATGAAGAGGGGCCTGAGGCCGGTGAGCCTTTAGAGCGTTGCAGGAATGAGCTCTGAGAATCTTGGGTTCGGGCAGGTTGGCAGAGAGATCTGTTACCAACCTGGCTACTGACTGCCCACCTGTCTGTCTGTAAGGTCAGGCCACTTAGAAGGGTTAAGGCAGGAGCAGTGAGACAGCTTGGCATGTAAAAGGGCTTGCCGCCAAGCCATGATCTGAGTTCAATCCCTGGAACCCACATGATCATAAGGGAGAAGAACCAAGTTGTCCTCTAACCTGCAGCACATGTCACATGTGCTGTGTGTGCCGGGGGTGGGAGGTGTTGGGGGTCTTAGGGTCCGGTGTAGGAGAGCAACCTTTGTCAGGTGCCCACAGAGCCCCTCCTTACATGTGGTTCCTCCCATCTCTCACAGCAGAGCCGGGAGTCAGTGTGTTTAATGAAGGCGGGTGTGTGGTTCTCGAGTCTGTGCTCATGCTCAGTTAGGGTGTTGACCAGGGTTAGAAGGATAGACTTACTGTCCAAGGCCATGGAGCCATGCACATGCTGACTCGTGTCCCCTGCGGTTTTACTCTGCCTGTGTATGTGGGCAGGTCAGGGGACACCGTGGGCATAGGTCCTTGCCTTTCACCTTGTTTAAGGTAGGGTCTGTGGGGGGTTTTGTCTGTTTGTTGTTTTGTTTGTTTGTTTGTTTTTTTGCTGAAGTAGGCTTACAAACTTGTGGCAGATCTCCGTCTCTTCCATGTTTCCATAGGAGAACTGGGATTACAGAGACATGGTAGCTAGCACATGGGGCTTTTATATGGGTTCTTGGGATTTCACCCAAGGTCCTTATGCCTGGGAAGCAAGCACTTTTATGCATCCAGCCAGCTCCGTGGCCCCAGCTCTTTTGCATCTGCGTTCTAGTAATCATCTGTTTCTTCCAGGAGGGAAGGAAGTGACCCCATTGCCTCCTTCAGAGAAGTCGAGCTCCCCATCCTCACTGCCTGCCTTGGGCCCTCTCTGGACAGCGAATGAAGATGGTGAGGCAGTGGAGAAAGAGCTGCCCCCGGCTGAAGGTAGGCTGGCCTGAGCTGTGCAGAAGGGAGTGACAGGGCGTGGCTGGTGAAGGGCAGTAGTAGCAACCGCCTGTTTTCCTAGAAGCTACAGGAGCCATCTTGTCCCTTCTCCACCCCTCCCTGCTTTCCCATTTCTTCCCAGGAGACGAGATGAGGGGACTGCCTCTAAGTCCAAGAATCAGTTCCCCTCCTGCAGGCCCGCCTGCAGACCTAGAAGATGAAGAAGGCTTGAAGCACTTGCAACAGGTTTGGGGGTGCCTGTGCATGCTCGGGGCCTCCCCTCCAGGGTTGCAGAGCACTTTGTCTTATGTGTCCCAGATTTCTTTGACAGGGTTTCTGGCCTGCCCTCAAGCCCAGCCTCCTGAGGCGGCTCAGACTTGCCTTTCTTCCTGGACTTATAGGAGGCAGAGAAGCTGGTGGCCTCCCTGCAGGACAGCTCCCTGGAGGAGGAGCAGTTCACTGCTGCCATGCAGACCCAGGGCCTACGCCACTCCACAGCCGCCACTGCCCTTCCCCTCAGCCATGGCGCTGCCCGAAAGTGGTTCTACAAGGACCCACAGGGAGAGATCCAAGGTAGCATCGGGTAGCAGACTGCTGGGACTCTCTGGTGCTCAGGCAGATCTCTGACCATGCCGCGGCCACCTCCTAACCCTCTTGACGCCCTTGTTCCAGGCCCTTTCACAACCCAGGAGATGGCTGAGTGGTTCCAGGCTGGCTACTTCTCCATGTCCCTCTTAGTGAAGAGGGGCTGCGATGAGGGTTTCCAGCCTCTGGGAGAGGTGATCAAGATGTGGGGCCGTGTGCCCTTTGCCCCAGGGCCCTCGCCACCCCCGCTGCTGGTGAGCACTGTCTGCCTGGCAGGCTGCAGGGAAGGCCAGTGGGGGCAGCAGCAGGACCGCAGGCTTCCCCACCACCTTGCTTGCTGGGCATGCTCCTGCTGGGCTCCCTCACAGGCATGCTCTGGCCTCCCACAGGGGAACATGGATCAGGAGCGGCTGAAGAAGCAGCAGGAGCTGGCTGCGGCAGCCCTGTACCAGCAGCTGCAGCACCAGCACTTTCTGCAGCTGGTTGGCAGGTATGGGGAGCCAGGGGCTTGCTGTGGACAAGGCAGTGGCCCTGTGGGGTCCACTGTCTGAGCCCAGTATGTCTGTAGCCGCCAGCTCCCGCAGTGTGCGACACTCCGGGAAAAGGCAGCTATGGGGGACCTGACGCCGCCGCAGCAGCAGCTCACTACGTTCCTGCAGCAGCTCCAGGCTCTCAAAACCCCCAGGTCTGTCACAGTCCCAGCCCGTGTCTGAAGTGGTGTGTGTAAGAGTGTAAATGCGTGTGCTGGTATGAGGTAGAGGAGGGCAGGCCACAAGAGAACGGTATCCTGAGGACCAGTGGTTTGTTTCTCAGAGGTGGGGACCAGAACCTGCTCCCGACAATGAGCCGGTCCTTGTCGGTGCCAGATTCAGGCCCCCTCTGGGACTTACATACCTCAGCTTCATCACAGTCAGGTGAGTGGCCACCCTGCCCCAGTCCACCTCTTGTTCCCTTGTCTCCTCAAGTCTCTGCTGCTGCCCCCACTCTTGTCTGGCCTGCCCCACAGTGGCCCAGCCTCAGACACCCAGAGGGGCAGTGCCCACGCGCGCACAAGCTGCTGCAAAGGGCAGGAAGTCAGGGGGCTCTAAAATGGGACCCTGGACACCTAGGCAGGGAGGCTCATTTGGGGGCAGCTTCCTATCTGGGTGGGCCTGCTGGGCCTGGGTCTCTGCAGTTGCCCTTTCTTTCCTGCCTGACACAGGTGGTGAGGCCAGTCTTTGGGACATACCAATTAACTCTTCGACTCAGGGTCCAATTCTAGAACAACTCCAGCTGCAACACAAAGTAAGTAGTAGCAGGCTGACCTGGCAAAGGCTGGCTGAGGCAGGGGCAGCCTCCCTGTTGCTTACGTCCCTGTCACCTCAGTTTCAAGAACGCAGAGAAGTGGAGCTCAGGGTGAAGCGGGAGGAGGAGGAGCGCAAACGCCGGGAGGAGAAGCGTCGCCAGCAGCAGCAGCAGGAGGAGCAGAAGCGGCGTCAGGAGGAGGAGGAGCTCTTTCGACGCAAGCAGGTTCAAGTCCTACCTGTCTCCTGGGCCTAGGCTGGGGCTGGAGCCAGTGGGCCACCCTCACCCACTGTCCCCACGCAGGTGCGGCAGCAGGAACTGTTGCTGAAGCTGCTACAGCAGCAGCAGGCGACGAATGTCCCTGTGCCCCCTGCACCCAGCTCCCCACCCCCACTCTGGGCTGGCCTAGCCAAGCAGGGCCTGTCCATGAAGACTCTGCTGGAGCTGCAGATGGAAAGTGAGCGCCAACTGCACAAGCAGCCGGCACCACGGGAGCCTCTGCGGGCCCAGGCCCCCAACCACCGAGTGGTGAGCACCTGCCCCAGGGAGCCCCTCTGCTGCAGCTCCAGGAGCACTGTGGTTGGGGGGAGGTGTCCCTGAGCTCAGACGCCTAGAGCTGAAGACCTCTTCCTTCCTTTCATTATTGGAAGGATGGCCCCTCTCCTAGTCTTCACCTCATCCCTCCCATTAGCCCCCAAATGAGCCTCCCTGCCTAGGTGTCCAGGGTCCCATTTTAGAGCCCCCTGACTTCCTGCCGTTTACAGCAACTTGGGGGCTTGGGCACTGCCCCTCTGAACCAGTGGGTGTCTGAGGCTGGGCCACTGTGGGGCGGGCCAGACAAGAGTGGGGGCAGCAGCAGTGGCAACCTGGGACTCTGGGAAGACACTCTCAAGAGTGGCGGGAGCCTGGCCCGAAGCCTGGGCCTAAAGAACAGTCGGAGCAGCCCGTCTCTCAGGTTGGTGAGACACCTGCTTAGCCCAGTTTGTCGGGGAATAAGGGATGCTAAGGTCTGGGCTCATCTGTGGCCTCCAATTCCCCACCTGCCTCAGTGACTCCTACAGCCACCTGTCAGGTCGACCTGTTCGCAAAAAGACCGAAGAGGAAGAGAAGTTGCTGAAGCTGCTACAGGGCATCCCTCGGCCCCAGGATGGCTTCACCCAATGGTGTGAGCAGATGCTGCACACTCTGAGCACCACAAGCAGCCTGGATGGTATGAGGTGCTCCTTGGCGGCCATGTTGGCACTAGGGACTCTAGACCTGTCCAGTACGCCTGACTGTCCCTTCTCCATAGTTCCCATGGCTGTAGCGATCCTCAAGGAGGTGGAGTCCCCTTATGATGTCCATGATTATATTCGTTCCTGCCTGGGGGACACGCTGGAAGCCAAAGAATTTGCCAAACAATTCCTGGAGCGGAGGGCCAAGCAGAAAGCCAGCCAACAGCGGCAGCAGCAACAGCAGCAGCAGCAGCAGCAGCAACAGCAGCAGCAGGTAGAGTCTCGTGGGACGTGGGAAGGCAGGACACCCCGGACTCTCCTGACTGTTCTCTCGTGCCTCAGGAGGCCTGGCTGAGCAGCAGCTCCCTACAGACAGCCTTTCAGGCCAACCACAGCACCAAACTGGGCCCTGGGGAGGGCAGCAAGGCCAAGAGGCGGGCGCTGATGCTTCACTCTGACCCCAGCATCTTGGGTAAGTGTCGGGTGGGACTGGGAAGCTGTACTTTCCCTGCACAGGTCAACAGGACCTGGTGAGCTCACCCTCACTCTCCCGGCTTCAGGGTACTCCCTGCACGGCCCTTCCGGTGAGATCGAGAGCGTGGATGACTACTGACCAGCCTGTCCCACCAGCCCCCTGGGCTCTACACTCGGGTGGCGGCAGCATAGACCTTTGGGTCTCCGGCCTGCAGGCTCCCAGCAAGGAGCAGAGGAGGAAGCAAGCGGGGCAGGGTCCCCAGCACTTGTTACAAACCACACGATGCACCTTAACTCACCCACCACGAGGCACTTTACAGATGGGGGAGGGGCTTTTTTTTCTCTTTAATTTTAAACCTTAGGAGAGACAAAAGTATCATTCAAAAGCTAGACGGTAGGCCCCTTCACCCCTTTGGGGATAATGGGTGTGACATTGGAAGGTCCACAGAGGTTTGGGGGTTCTTTTTGTTTTGTTTTGTTTTTATTTTTTATTTTTAGAAAAAAAGAAAAAATAATGAAAAAAAAGTTAGGCTGAAAGGAAAAAAAATCACACTGTTATTTTCGGCCAGTGGGTACCAGGCCCCATGGAACTGTCCTGGCTGGCTCCCCTGAGGCTGCACTTACTCTGCTGCCTGCCCCTAGAAGGTGGGTCATTGGGGTAACTGTCAGCTGGGTGCTGGCAGTCTGCACAGCGAGGCCCCTCCAGAAGCCCCACCCGCTGGACCAGCTGTGGTCCGCTTCCTGGGGCAGGTACCGTGGCAGGTGTCCTGGTCAGGGGCCATAGTCGCCCCTTGCCTCAGCTGCTTTGGGAGGAACGTTGCACAAATTGGATGAGCTGCCTCAGCTCCCTCTTCCCCAAGCCCCCTCAACAGCCCTCCCACACCGGCTGAGGGGAGCTGGGGAAAGACCTGTCAGTGCCAGCCTGTCAGGTAGGCTCTGAACTCAGGCCTGCTGAGGGGCTGCCCCCCACTGCTGCCATTCCGGGGGACAGCCGGGGTGACACTGAAAGCCCCAGCTCCCTGCCTTTGCCACATGAATGTATTCTCTGGCCCCCAAGCCTGTCTCACCCTCTCTGAGAAGGGACACAGCCCTTCCTCCAGGAGCTGGAGACCACCACCTCCTTTTATCATGGCTGAGGCCTTGCTTATGTGAGGGGAGGACCCTGAAGGAGTGGCTTGGGGCTGAACCTGTGGTGGAGGGCCTAGGTGGGAGCCCCCTGATGGGAGCCCCCTGATGTGCAGCCAGTGGTGTGGGAAGTAGACCACAGCTCTGTACCTGGACCCCTCCATTGACCAAATGGGAGAGGAGTTAGCAGCCCCTCTCCTTGATGTTTCCCATGCTGGGTGTAAGGCTGGAGGTTGAAAGCGCCTGTGTCCTGGGCTGGGGGCTGCCTTGCCTGTTGCTCACCGACTTCACTCCTAGTCCCCCCGCCTGGGCTTGTCTCCATCTTGTTTGGCTTTTCCCCTTTTCGTTTTAATGTACTGTGTTAGTGAGCTCTCCCATCGGCCTCATTGCTCAGAATGCAGTATTAGGGCGAGCCTGTCACTGCCTCCTCCATGAATGTATTTCTCTTTTCTGCCCTGGGGAAGTGGGGAGTGGCCCCAGGTTTCTTTCCCATCCATCCCCAGAGAGGTGACCTTCTGTTTTCCTTTCAACTTTTTTTTTTCTTTTTCCTTTTTTTTTAATTTTTTTTTAAATTTTTTTTTTTTGCACCAAAGTGGCAACTGGGTCAGTGTTGGGGATCAGGCTGGCTCTGGGTGGAAGTCCCCTCCACCTGCTTCTCCCTGGCTTTGACAGTGTTAGCGTCTGTGAAAAGACAATATTCTCTCTAAAGCAATAAGGGGGTGATGGGCCAGGGGGAAATGTCTTGCTGCTGCTGGCCCCCCAGCTCCCCTTCCCTCTTGCCACTGTGGTGGCATTGGAGGGGTGGGAGAGACTCCTGTTGTGACTGAATGTAACCTACCCTGCCCCTGCCACAGCCAATGCAGGGGGAGGGGAACACTTGTCTCTTCCTACCCCTTCCCCCAGCTAAAGAGACTTTGAACTTGGGGGCCCATGAGCCTGGAGAGGCCTTAACCCTGTGAGGAAGTGTAGGGGGAGCCCTCTCCCACCCCATCCCCTCTGAGAGTGGTCAATGTTTACAAGCCCTGAGCCCTAACCCAGGGACTCAGACGCTCCCCACCCCATCTTAATCCTTTCCCCATCCCAGTCTTACAGGGCCCTGCTGCTCCACCCTGGCCCCCTTGGGGTTCAGGGTAGTGTAGGTATCCTGTGTATCCCAGTTTACCCTACCTCTACCCTGTGTGACTTCCCTAATACCCACTCTTGTAAATACTCCCAATAAAACTCGGTGTGTTCTCCCAGTCTACCTTGTCTGCTGGCTTTTCCATGGTACTAAACTGGGGCAAGGGCAGTTGGGTGGGGTTGTATGCACCTGGGAAATGATGCTGGCCTTGGCCTTATGTAGAACAAGAATGGGGTACCCCCTGTCTAGCTTAGAAGAGCCTAACACTTGCCTGCCTGCTTTCTGGAGAGAAGGGGGACAGCAAGCAAGAAGACTAGGTACAGAGTTGGAAGTGGTTCCTTTATGGAAAAACTGAAAATATAATAAAAATTAAAATAAAACCAGTTAAAAAAGCCAGCCCCTGGAGTTTCCACCTCCTGCCTCTGGCCCTCCAGAGGGGTGAGGCCCTGGCCCCAGGGCAGCAAAGGGTGAGGGCTTTCCTGCCCTTCCTCTTCCCCCATTCCATCCCCGACTTTTATCTCCACAGTGGGGGCCCCCCCGAGAGGAACCAAACCTGGGTATGGGAGCAGGACCCAAGGCCCTGTAGCCCAGGGAGGGAGGCTTGGCATGTGTGCCCAGCCCCAAAGCTCCGGGCCTGTAGTGTGGGCATGGGCAGGGCTGCTCCCTGCCTGGGCCCATCTGGGGTTGGGGAGGTTAGTTCCAGATCTTGAGGAAGGAGTCCCAGGAGCCTGTAGCCACAGCCATCCCATCATCTGTGACCCCAAGGCAGCTCACACGGTTATCATGGCCAGCGAGGACACCTGGAGAAGAGAAGGACGGTGAACTAGTCTGGTCCATACTCCCCACCTCTACCTTCTGTGGGCCCCAAGTCCTCACCTGCACGGTCACCCTTCATGGCATCCCAGATGTTGCAGTTGAAGTCGTCATAGCCAGCGAGCAGCAGCCGGCCGCTGCGTGAGAAGGCAACCGAGGTGATGCCGCAGATGATGTTGTCGTGGGAATACATGAGCAGCTCCTGATCAGCCCGCAGGTCAAACAGGCGACATGTGGCATCATCTGATCCCGTGGTGAAGGCATAACCATTGGGGAAGAACTGCAAGATTTGGGCCAGAGATGAGGGTGTGGGGCAAGGCCAGGGCATGGGATAAGGGGGCAACACACCGTGTTCCTCCTGACTTACAGCCACAGCATTGATGTCCGATTCGTGACCTATGAATGTCTGTCGGCACATGGAATCCCGAACATCCCACAGCTTGATGGAGGCATCGCAGGCACCTGACACAAAGGTGCGGCCATCGGGGGCCAGGGACAGGGACATCACATCCCCACTGTGTCCAGCAAATCCCACTGTCTGCTGGCCTGTCTCAATGTCCCACAGGGCACTGGAGAGGCAACAGGAGGAAGGATCAGGGATGAACTGAAAGACAAAAGCCCTGGCTTTCCTACCACATGGAACCCAACCCTGACAGGGCCCTCTGGAAAGAGGGCCTGGAACCCGAAGAAGTGGGGGAGCCACTTAGCCACCACCCAGAGAGGAAGACTAGGACCTGCTGGGCCCTGGACCACCGGTAGGCAGGGAGCCCAGCCTGGCAGAGCCTCACCAGGTGGTGTCCCCAGAGCTGGTGATGATTTGGTTGTCGTCCAGGAAGCGGCAGCAGGAGAGGTACCCTTGGGAAAGGAGGCATGGTCAGGCGTGTTAGGGAAGACAGTGCGTCCCTTCCCTCTCCCCGACCATCTCGCCTCTTCTTCAGGCCCCACTCACCAGTATGGCCAGGCAGCTCTCTGCTGACCCTGACATTGCCCTCTCGGGTCTTGAGACTATAGATGGAGCAGATGTTGTCCAAACCCCCACAGGCCACGAAGTTCCCCGAGGGGGCGTAGGCACAGGTCATGACCCAGGAGGAGCGCAGAGGGATGGCGTGGACCTTGTTAGTGGTGTAGCTGTCCCAAATGATGAGCTTTCCGTCCTGGGAGGCGCTGACCAGCAGCCTGCTGGGCCAGTGGCGGGCAAGGCAGACAGCTCAGGGTGTGAAAGATAAGGCCCCTAACCCTTCCCAACTAGAGAAACTCTGTAGAAGTATTCCCCCAAATTCTCTCAGGACCCTGGATCCCTGGTCTTCTAGGATACTGGGAATCAGTCTTCCTAAACTACAAAGGGTCTTCCTACCAGACCTCAGGGTCCCCCCACACCCTGTTCCATCATTCTGCCCATTACATAAAATCAACCTAGAACCTAGGGACACTAAAGCAGAGGCCACCCACACACACCTTGAGTCTGTCCCCCAGTGCATGGCATAGATTTTTGCCAGGTGTCCACGGAGGGTCCTCCGTGTTCTCATCTGAATTCGCCCCACTGGGTCCAGCCCAGCTGTGATCTGGAACAACCGAGAGACTGGGGTGGTACAAGGAGACCAAGCAACAGAAGGCCATCCAACACCCGCCATTCTTCATTGCCCCAGGGTAGCTCTGTAGTCACCTCACCTGGGTCAGTGTGGAATCCCCGCATGCTTTTCTGGCGTCCTGTAAGTGATGGGCAGTGCAAGAGAGGGGGGAAGGAAAGAAGCGAGTGCAGAGGTGAGGAAAGAGTTAAAACAGGAGACAAGGGGGAAGATGAGCAGGAGACATTTGGAGACTAGGATCCCCTTTCTCCTCCCACCCTGCAACACACAAACACACACTGCCACAGGCAATTCACTCTGCTCAGGTCAAAGGGAAGCAGCACACTCAAGCCACGCCTGGCCGGCTCGGCCTCCCCATCACAGCCACCAGGCCCTCACCCGGATCTGGTTCCGGAGCTGCTCAGCCTCCTGTCTCAGTTGCTCCAGCTCACTCATGGCGCCGGGCCCGTGGGGCGGGGTTGGGGGCGGCTGGGGGCCGCGGGACGGGGGCTGGGGGAGGCAGCTCCTGGCCGCTGGCCCGAGGCCTGGGAGGGGGGGGAATGCAAGGCTGACGTCAGGCCACAAGACGGCCCGGGAAGCAGCAGGGAAAGGCGGGGTGGAAGCGCACGGCCAGGAAAGGGTCTGCTGGGCAGGGGGAGCAGAGGATGTGGTACCCGGGGAAGGTTCGGGGTCTCCGGCACCCGAAAGACGTTGCCAAGGAACAAATGACTTCCCCAATCTTCCTCCCGGGCCCCCGGAAACAAAGTGGGAAGTGCAAGAGGAAGAGCAGGGGAAACCCCTCCCTCGGACAGCAGCCCGGGCGGGACACTCGGGCGGCAGGAACTGGGGATGGGGTTGGGGGGAGTCCCTTCGAAAACAGACCTGGCGTCCGCCCCAGCCCGCACAAGGCGCCGCCCTCCCAGCACCTAATTTTAAAAAGGGGCGGTGCCTGTTTAAATTCACCCCCACACACCGCACACCCTCCACACACACCCCCAGCTAAGACAGAGGTGGTGATGGGGGGGGGGGGATGAGGGGAAAAGCTAGGCTGTTCGTGGGGTTGCCTAGGCAACCGTCACCCGAACTGAGAGCACCTCATTGGTGAAGTGCCCCCACCCTAGCCTCGTTTCCAAGGCAACCGCATCCGCGGCAGAGACCTGTAGGGTGGGTGACCCCACCCCCGGCCCCCATCGCCCCCGCCCGACCTAGTCTCCCGCCTCTTACCCAGAACCGGCCAGGGTGGCTGTTTACAGGATTTGGGAAAAGCCGATTGAGCACTAATAGGTTCGGGACGGCTCAACCCGGGATAATCCCCATTCCGGGCCGGCTGCACCCCATTAGCCGCTGGTCAGTGCGGGAGTAGCGGGGAAGGCAAACCCCCAAGCCGCCAGCTCCCTTCAGCAGCGAGGTCGCCCGCCCCGCCGCGCCCGCACAAAGCCCGTGGGAGCCTCTCAGAAGTAATTAGGGCTCCGAAGAGAGGCCCCTGGTCCCGGGGCGCGTAGCTGCTCTCTCCCAGGCGCCGGCGAGCAGCCCCAGGCGGCTCGGCCCGATGCCCCTAGGCACCCCTAGAGCCCAGCTCTGCGCCCAAGAGCCCCCGAGGCCTAGCTGGCACCACTCCAGCCTCCGACGTCCTGCCTTCCCGGGACACCTGTGCGATCTGGACGTGATTATTGCACTCTGGCGACCCAGACGTCCCCCACCCAGCTCCCACTTCCCCCAGCCACTGGGCGTTCCTCTTCCCCGAAGATGTTTCCCCTCCATAAGTTCAGCTTTCTGCGCCAGTGCCAGAGGATGCCCCTCCAAAATGAAGTGGGAGGGGGGGCAACGACACAGCTAGTACCCCACTCCAGCTGTGGACAAAAGCCCCTTTCTTCCAGCTGCCAGCAGCCCAGGTCTGGCCCCAATGACACAAGCAGAAGGAAAACAGGCCAGGAAGAAGACACTGGGTCGGGGACCACGCTCCCAGCCCTTGATCCCCATTACCCTCCAAGGTTCCCTCAGCAGCTCCTCGATTCTAGGGATAAAGCAACCATACCCCACAAACAAACAAAAAAGGTGCCACCGCCTCCGCAGGTGTGAGAGGAGACAAGAGAGGGTCCTCAGATCTAGCAGCTGGACGGCGCAGGCTGGTGCCGTGCTGCGAAGTGCAGTGGGCCAGGCCCTCCAGTTCGTAGGACCTCCATTTTGCCCAAAAGAAAGCTGGGTGAAGGGGACAGGCGACTAGGTGCCAGACCTGGGGTAGGGATTTATAAAAAGAATAAGGAGCTGAGATCTCCAGTTTAGGGTTCGGGACTGAGAAAACACTGCCAGAGCCTAAATCAAGGGACAGTAGGGTGGAGACGAAGACAAGGGTGGCCTTGAGGCCTTGGCCGTATCTCCTGGGATTCTGGAGTTCTGCAAGGCTAATGCAAGCAAGGGTGTGAAACGAGTGGGCACGAGGCTTGTAACCCAAGGGCAGGCAGCAGGGTGGTGGTGGGGGAAAGGGGGCGGGACAGGACCTAGAAGAAACCCGGAATTTAGCCCCCCAACTATTAAGGGAGTAAGAGGCAGGCGGGGCTGGGATGGGGGTCTAAATTAGAAAAAAATTGCCACTGATACTGCAGGGAGCGCATGCATTATTGAAGCCGAGGGTCCCCCCCAGTTCCCCTTCCGGGTTTGGAAACGACCGGGCCAGAGGAAGGGAGGGGAGGTCTGGGGAGTTACGTCCGTTTCCCAAGAGCCAAACCCGGGAGACGGAAGGAACCGAGGCTTCCCCCTGCCACACACACACCCGTGAGGATTTGGGGCTGGGGGAGATGAGGACTCCTTTTGTCAGCGGAGGTACCTGAGGTGGTGGGACTCTGCCAAGGGGTCGCTTGGAGGAGCGCGGGAGGTCCTGTCTTCCTCCGCGGCGGAGGCGGCAGCGGCGGCGACGCGGATGGATTTCCTCAGTCACCCCAACTCAACCGTCCAGCGCAGCTCTCCCCAGAGCGGAGGGATCCCGCCCGCCAGTGACGCGGCCGTCGCCGCCGCGCCCAGGGCCAGGCTGGACGAGACCAACTACCCAAGTTGTGGGGGGAAGCCTAGAGGCGAAAATACCACTCCAGAGGCAAAAACTGACTCAGTCACAGTAAAAGTACAATTTTACCTTTTTCTAACTCATCAAAGATCACAATACATGGTTTACTTCCTGAAAAGGAGCAAGACATCCTCCCTAGGGACAGCAGAAGTGGTATAGGCATAAGGGAGGGTGAAAAAAAAAACTCCCGGTCACGTGATCGACCTCCTTCAACCCCCCGGATTGGGCGGCTCCAGACTGGAGGCAAGAAGGCCCAATTCTCGGCTTGTACACGCCCCCTCTGGTGAGGCCACGCCCTTCCCCGGAGGCGGAGCTTGAGAAGTCTTAAACCAGTGCAGGACAGCGCGGCAGGAAAAGACAGGGAGTAGTTTGGTGACCACTAGAGTCCCATAAAATGCAACTCAGAGGGAATTACACCCAGACGATTCTTCAAGCGCAGCACTGTGAGGGTTTTAGGCTCCCTAGACTACGCCTCATACCACTGCAATAAGAGTTCCTAGTTATTGATTTGCATACTTAAAGGGTTTTTGGTTTGTGATAGAGTATCATGAGCCCAGGATAACCCTAAACTGATAATCTTCCTGCTTGCACCTACCGAGTGCTGGAATTACAGGTACACACCCCTGTGCCTGATATATGCAGGGTGGAACTAGGGCTTCATGTATGTTAGGCAAACACTCTACCAACCGAACCACATCTCCCGCCAAAATTTTTGTTTATTAATCTTCATGATACTGACTATAGACTCAGGCTGAAGAGTTGAGATACGATCTCAACTTTAATAACTTCAACCGTTGAAGGAAACTACACTGTGGAGCACCCCACCAAGGGGGTACCTGGATTTCCATGTCTCAAAAAGTGTGTTGGGAGAGGGGGTTGGACAGATGGCTAAGGCAACAGAGTGCTTACCATGCAAAAAGAAAGACCTGAGTCTGATCCCAGAAAACCAAGTGAAAGAAAAGAAATCCAGGCACAGTGGTCTCGCCTATGCCCCCAATGTGTGCAAGGGTGGAAAGGTCCCTGAAAGCTTGCTGGTCAGCCTGTCTGACTCAGTTAGGGAGTTCAGGTGAGAGGTCTTGTCTCAAATATTAAAGCAGGAGCAGCTGATTCAGCAGTTAAGAGAGGACCAGGGGGGGCTGGAGAGATGGCTCAGCGGTTAAGAGCACTGACTGCTCTTCCAGAGGTCCTGAGTTCAAATCCCAGCAACCACATGGTGGCTCACAACCATCTGTAATGAGATCTGATGCCCTCTTCTGGTGTGTCTGAAGACAACTACAGTGTACTTATATATAATAAATAAATTTAAAAAAAAAAAAAAAAGAGAGGACCAGGGGTCTGTTGCCAGGCCTGGCATGGTGGCTCATAACCTTCTGTAACTCCAGTTCCAGGGAATCAAATGCCTTCTTCTGATGCACCAGGTACGGACACATGCACACAAGCAGAAACGGAAAACATTCATACACGTAAACTAGACCTTGAAGGAATTAAGCCGCAAAGCAATTGAGGAAGATCCCAACCACCTCTGCCCACTTCAACCTCCTAGGCACCAGATGTGGTAGCCCACACTTGTAATGTCGGACCTCCATAACAGCACCCTGTCTAAAAAACACAGGACAGAAAGCAAAACGACACTAGCAATGCCACCTCGTTCACCTTCTCCTTTAATTGACATATCCCATGACTTATACAGATAACAGATTCAACATTACAATTTGGAAAAGATCTTCTGAGGGTTGTGGATTTGGCTCAGTGGTAGAGCGTTTACCTAGGAAGCGCAAGGCCCTGGGTTCGGTCCCCAGCTCCGAAAAAAAAAAAAAAAAAGAAACTGAGAAGAAAAGACCTTCTGCATAGTTTTACTCTAGTATCCTCAAGGTACACAGGGCCAAAGTGACTTTCTTAAAGCCACGTAAGTGAGCTAGCTGCCTAGAGCCAGTCTCTGCAGAGCTGTGTCCTCTCAAGCTTGTTTCGGTGTTAATGGGTTTCCCTGTTTTAGATCATCCAGCCAATGTTTACTGAGCCCCGGTAATGTATAGACTCTGTTTTTGGTTTTTTGTTTTTTTTTCTTTTTTCTTTTTTCTTCTTTTCCGGAGCTGGGGACCGAACCCAGGGCCTTGCGCTTCCTAGGCAAGCGCTCTACCACTGAGCTAAATTCCCAGCCCCCCCCTTTTTTTTAAATTCTTTTTTTTTTTCTTTTTTCTTTTTCTCGGAGCTGGGGACCGAACCCAGGGCCTTGTGCTTGCTAGGCAAGCGCTCTACCACTGAGCTAAATCCCCAACCCCCAATGTACAGACTCTGTCCTACTCACCGAGGGTGCAGCAGCTCACCTTGCAAAGAGCCTGTGGTCTACGGAGGAGAAAGAAAGAAGGCTGGCATGGAAATAAAACGAGTGCCAGTGCTCCGTTGCTTGGCTTTTATGACAGAAGCAACATAAGGAAGGGTTCGTCTGGGCTCGAAGTTTGAGGGGATACAGTCCACCGTGGTGGCAAGAGCTTAATGGCAGGGGCATGAGGAACGGGTCACAGTTGCTTCCACACAGTCAGAGAACAGAGAGATGAACACTGGTGCTCGGCTGGCTTTCTCCATTTTATTCAGTCCAGAGCCTCAGCCGTGGTGCCTCCCACACTCAAAGTGGGCCTTCCCATCCCCCACTGAATCCCTCTGGAAACACCTTTTCAGACACACAGAGCAGCTTGTCTCCTGTCAAGTTGGCAATCAAGATTAACGATCATGGGGCTGGAGAGGTTGGCTCAGTGGTTAAGAGCACTTGTTATTCTTGCAAAAGACCCAGGTTCAATTCCCGGTACCCTACACGGAGGCTAACCACTTATGTAGGCACCAGGTGTGCATCTGAGGCGCAGAAGTATATGCAGGAAAACAGCTCACACACAAAACAGTGGTGTGGTGACACACATCTTTGTTCCCAGCACTTGGGAGGCAGAGGCAGGTCAATCTCTCAGTCGGAGGCCTACATAGTGAGTTCCAGGACAGCCAAGGCTACACAGAGAGACCATGTCTCAAAAAAATATAAATAAGTAAATAAATAATCACACGGTCTGGAACTACATATATCTTGGTGGAGTTTGTTATGCCATCCTCATACATACGTACTATTGTGTTTGGTTTTTAATTCATTCTCTTTCTCCACTACATCAGGGAGTGCACTACATCTCAAAGAGGAGACACTTTAGGAAGAAGATAAGAGCTTTCGATTTGAGGTACCAAATGTTTACTGGGTTGTGTGGAAGCTAGTCTAGGACTCAGCACAGAAATCTGGCTTGGAATAGAGCCCCAAGAGTGAGTGGCACATTCAAGCCGATGAAGTCATTTAAAAAAAAAAAAAAAAGGTTCAGGGAAAAGACAAAATGGCCTAAGACCAAACTCTAAGGAACTCCAGCATTTAGAGGTCAGGCACTGTCCAAACTGCCAAAGCGGAAGCCAGGGAGCTGCGGAGAAAATCAGAAGAATGTGGAGTTCTGGAATCCAAAAATGTCCTCAGAGGAGAACAGGAAAAGGACAATGTTCAGCGCTGCAGACAGATGAACCAAGACTTCTCTGCGATGCGTGCATGGGGCTGAGCAACACAGAGGCCACCAGGAGCCTCGTCCATTGCCATTTGCAATGGGTTGAGAGGAGGTGTGGGGTGGAACTGGGTAATTCTGTCCTCCAAATGGAAGCTCTCCTTGCAGGAGGGAGGAGGGAGGCTCCTAAGACCAAGGAAGCTGAGGAAACCCTGCAAAGCTCAGGGCACTCAGGAAAATACGTCCCACAAGGCCCCTCCCTAAGCTTATCAAGCAACTCACGACTGCTGAGAGGAGAGACTGGGGAGGAGCTCCCCGAAAGCTGGGCAGGCAGCTCCAGAAGTGCCACTTTGTGTGTGCGGGGTGGTTGGCGGCAGGAGTGGGACAAGGTATCTCTGTACCGCACTGGCAGTCCTGGAACTCACTCTGTAGACGAGGCTGCCCTCAAACTCAGAGATCCGCTCAGCCTCCTGAGAGCTAGGACGAAAGGCGTGCGCCACCCCATCTGGCCCAGGTTGCTTTTTTGTGTGTGTCTGTGTGTATGAGGCTATAGGCAGGAGTGCACGTGTGTACACATTTGTGAAGACCTTGGTGTTGTTCCTTAGGAACATCGTCCACTTTAGCTTTATTCCTTTCTTTGTATGTGTGTCCTGGTGCTTGTGCACATGTCAAGGGTCCCTCGAGACAGGGTCTCTCACTGAACCTAGAGCGAGCTAGGCTGGCAGCCGCCAAACCCCAGCTCTTCGTGTCTTTACCTCCCACAGTGGGGTTGGGGTTTTAGCTCTTTGGTAGAGCGCTTGCCTAGCAAGCGCAAGGCCCTGGGTTCGGTCCCCAGCTCCGAAAAGAAAAGAAAAGAAAAGAAAAGAAAAAAAAAAACAAACCTCCCACAGTGCTAGAGTCGCAGGTGCATGTATGTGGACACCCCCGTTTGTTTGTTTGTTTGTTTTACAGGAGTGCTTACGTTTCAAATTCAGCTCTTGACACTTTCATAGCCAGCATTCTGACCCAATGGCTTTTCACAGAAGCCTCTCTCTTTGTATCTCATTGACTCACTGATTCAATACGGCTGACTATCCGCCCAAGGAGTCCGGGGACCCTCCTGCTTCCACCTCTCTGGTGCTGAGCTTTCTAAACACCATGCTCGGCTTTTCCACGGGGCTTTTAGGGATCCAACTGGAGTCCTCATGTTGCTGTTGAAGCTGTCTTCCCAGCCCCACCCCGGGGGGAGGAGCTTGTTTCCGTGTCTATCACTGGTCTCACATCCGGACAAATGGAAGTTTTGTTCACCTTTACCCAGGAAAAGTCACACAATTGAGATACATGTGCATGAGCAGTGAGCCAACTGGAGGGAAAACCTAAAGGACCAAGGCTTTGGAATCGAAGGCTCAGAGAAGGAGCGATGGGCAGGGCAGCATAGGATGATCCTGCAGATCCAAGCATCTCTACTGGTTTATTTGTTTGTTTTTGGTGGTGGTGGTGGTGGTGGTTGGCCAAGGGAATGGAGATCAAACACACAGGGCTTCATGTGCCCTACCACTGGTTAATATCCCAGGCTGAGATTTATTCACTGTGTAGCCCAGGCTGGCCTTGAACTCTTGATCCTCCTGCCTCAGCCTCCTGAACGTTGGCATTACAGACATATGCTACCATGCTTGAAATGATTTGTTTTTTCCTTCCTTTAACAGGTTTTAAGTTAATTCTTAAAGCCAACCTATGAAGTGACGAGTGTTGTTCTGACGTGCAGACAGGCCATCACTGCACTCTGCCCATGGCCCTCCCTGCCGCCCTTGCGCATCCTCTCTCCTCCCCTTCTGCTAGTTCCCTTCCTTCCCTCAAACGATTCTCCTTTCCGAGTCATGTCACATGAATTCCGTTACCCTCTTCCTCCCCTGACTCCCTCCATTAAGAGCTCTTCCTCCTTTGGGGATGTCAAGATGGCTCAGGGGATAAAGACACTTGGTGCCAAGCCTTCTTCTGATGCCTGGCACCCACATGGTAGAAGGAGAGAACCAAGTCTTGCAAGATGTCCTCTGGTCTTCACACACATGCTATGATACCTATATACACACACATACACACACAAATATACAGTACACACATACACAAACATACACACACATAAACACACACATACACACACAAATATACAGTACACACATACACAAACATACACACACATAAACACACATACGAACACACACAAATACAGACATACACACATGCACACACATATACACATACACACACATAAACACACAAATACAGACATACACACATGTACACACAAATACACACATATACACACACATATGCAAGCACACACATGCACAGACATACACACAAATACATACATACACACACATACACACATGCACACACCACATACATACACACATGAACACACACACACACAATCTCTCTTCTCTCATGGTCTGTTTCTATTTCCACTACTAACAACAACCCCCACACACACACACACTTCAGTTACTCTTCCATTTTGTTTATTCTTACTCTCATGTGTGTGTTTCTGAAGTGCAGGGTGTGAGCACAGGCACATGCTTGCCATGTGCACGTGTGGAAGTCAGAGGACACTTGCCGGAATCAGCTCTCTCCTACCAGGTAGGTCCCCGGGATGGAACTCGAGTTGTCTGAAGTGCCCGTGTCTTAAGCCCACTGGGTCAGCTTGCCAGCTGAACCCTACTTCTAAATTTTACTTTATTCGTTATTTTTAGTTAAGCACTAAACATTGTGATCATATTCACCCCAACTCCTGCTGTCCCCCTTCCTCAACCCTCAACACTCTCCCTTCATTCTCTTTCCTTTTTTTTCTGTACCCCACTGAGTACAATCAGTGTGGCTTATTGGAATATTTATTTATTTATTTTTGTCAAGTGCGTGTGCATGCGTGTGAAGGGGGCAGACAGACAGAAATAAAGACAAAGAGACAGAGATAGACAGAGACAGAAAGATAGAGACAGACAGAAATAGAGACAGGAAGACAGACAGACAGACAGATAAGAATGTGTCTCGGCGTGTATGTACATATGGGTATAGGTGACAGAGGTAACAGCTCAAAGTCACGTGTCTTCCTCTATTCCTGTCTACCCTATTTGTTGAGACGGGGTTCTCTCAATGAACCTGGAGTCTGCTAATTGGCTAGGCTGACTGGCCAGTGACTTTAGACACCTGCTGTTTCCCCTTGCCATTCCCTCTCCCAGTGCTGAGTCCAGACCCTGTGCCAGCACGCCTGGCATCTTGCCGTGGGTGCCAGAGATCGGAGCTCCAGTCCCTGCACTTGCGTATCAGGCATGTTCCAGACCGCACCACCTTCTCGGGCCCCTTACCCATTTGGCTCTCTAGTAGCTCTCAAAGCCCAGCTGAATCTTCCCAGTGTGCAGAACTGGCCTCTGTCCAACAGAAGGCTGAATATCCGCATTCGGATACTCACGAACAGTGGTGTGTTGGCGTCAGCTTGTGCCAGCTCATACCAGCTCGGGAGAACCCATTGTCCACCTCACTCCCTAACTGCTTATCCAGTGAATCTATGTGGATTGTAGGAACTTGAAACCAGCCTCCACAAGAGTATCTACATCATGGAAATCAACAAATGCTTCTAGTCAATCCTCCCCACCCCCCACATCTGAAGAGACACTCACTCCAGGAGCTGGCAAGATGGCTCCAGGTGTCAATGCTGGCTGTGCAAGCAGCAGGACTTAAGTTTGAATGATTAAACTCGTGTTTTGATTTTCTTTTGAAGTGAAATAAGGCAGTATATATATAACACCTACACAACAGTATATAACACCTATAACCCCAGCCCTGAGCAACAGAGGCAGACCGGTCCTAAGGACTGAAGCAGCGAGCTCCAAGTGGAATGAGAAACTCTTGTCTCAAAAGATAAGGTGGGGGCTGGAGAGATGGCTCAGTGGTTAAGAGCACTGACTGCTCTTCCAGAGGTCCTGAGTTCAAATCCCAACAACCACATGTTGGCTCACAACCATCTGTAATGGGATCTGATGCCCTCTTCTGGCGTGTCTGAAGACAACTACCGTGTACTCATATACATAAAATAAATCTTTAAAAAAAAAAAAAGATAAGGTGGATGTCATTAGAGGAAGCCACCCTTTGTGGACTTCAGGCCCTGAAATAAGCAAGCATACAAGTGTGCGTTCGAGTCACACACACACACACACACTGATTGCACACTGTTGTTCACAGACACCTCAACATCTTCTCAACAAATAGAAAATTTTTTCATTGTTTCATTGAAACAGGGCAGGTCAGGGTGACCTTGAACTTCTGCTCTTCCTGTGTCTGCATTATAGATCCTGGGGTGGCAGGCGTGCATCACCAGGCCCAGTTCTGTGTGGTTGCTAGGGACAGAGCTGAGGGTTCTGTTAAGTACGAGGCGAGAGTTCTGTCAACTGGGTCACTTTCCATACCTTGATCTTTTTCTTTTACATAGCTGACAGGGCCTCAACTATGTGGTCTACGTTGGCTTCAAACATGTCATCCACAACGCTGGAGAGTTGTCTCGGCAGTTAAGAAGCATTACTTGCGGGGTTGGGGATTTAGCTCAGTGGTAGAGGGTGCTTGCCTAGCAAGCGCAAGGCCCTGGGTTCGGTTCCCAGCTCCGAAAAAAAGAAAAAAAAAAAAAAGGAAAAAAGAAGCATTATTTGCTGTTCTTTCAGAGATAGGAGATCACTGTTAACACCCATGTTGAGTGACTCACAACCTCCTGTAACTCCAGCTCCAAGAGATACAACACCCTGGCTTCTCGGGCATTCGAACTCAAGTGCACAGGCAATGCACATAAATAATCAAAGTAAATCTTTTTTTTTTTTTTCGGAGCTGGGGACCGAACCCAGGGCCTTGTGCTTCCTAGGTAAGCACTCTACCACTGAGCCAAATCCCCAACCCTCAAAGTAAATCTTAAGAAGAGAAAAACTTGGGGCTGGGGATTTAGCTCAGTGGTAGAGCGCTTACCTAGGAAGCGCAAGGCCCTGGGTTCGGTCCCCAAAAAAAAGAAGAGAAAAACTTGCCAAGCAGAGGTGGTGCACACCTTTAATTCCGCACTCGGGAGGAAGAGGCAGGTGGATCTCTGAGTTTGAAGCCTGCCTGGTCTACAGAGTGAGTTCCAGGACAACCAGGGCTACACAGAGAAATCCCGGGGTGGGGGTGGGGAGAGACAGACAGACAGACAGACAGACAGACAGACAGACAGACAGACAGACAGACACACACTAGGTGTGCCGTCATATCCATCTTCCCCAGCAGTTTCTGCTGTCAGCCTTGGATTAACCGCCCCAGGAGCGCCTCATTCTCTCAGACCCAACGGTAACAAAGAGAGCAGCTGGGCATGGAAGCTCGTGCCTTTAATCATGGTTATTGGGAGATCAAAAACACAAGCGCTACCTTGAGTTCAAGGCCAGTCTGTGCTGTGCCAGGAGCTCCTGACTCTGAGAGCAAAGCAAAGCGAAACGAGTGCTGATTGGAGCAGTAACCCTCGTATGAGATGCTGGAGAGGAGGAAGCAGGAAGATGGATGCTTTGAAGCCACCGCCCTGGGTGGAGAGCGAGAGCGCGAGAGCGAGAGCGCGAGAGCGAGAGCGAGAGCGCGAGAGCGAGAGCGCGAGAGCGAGAGCGCGAGAGCGAGAGCGAGAGCGCGAGAGCGAGAGCGCGAGAGCGAGAGCGCGAGAGCGAGAGCGCGAGAGCGAGAGCGCGAGAGCGAGAGCGCGAGAGCGAGAGCGCGAGAGCGAGAGCGCGAGAGCGAGAGCGCGAGAGCGAGAGCGCGAGAGCGAGAGCGCGAGAGCGAGAGCGCGAGAGCGAGAGCGCGAGAGCGAGAGCGCGAGAGCGAGAGCGCGAGAGCGAGAGCGCGAGAGCGAGAGCGCGAGAGCGAGAGCGCGAGAGCGAGAGCGCGAGAGCGAGAGCGCGAGAGCGAGAGCGCGAGAGCGAGAGCGCGAGAGCGAGAGCGCGAGAGCGAGAGCGCGAGAGCGAGAGCGCGAGAGCGAGAGCACAGCAACCTAAGAAACAGGTCCAAAGAAACATTCTGATACAGTGGGACCGCAGGTCCTTCTCTTCTGCTTAGAAGCTGATCAGATACAAGGAGGGCTGGGATGTGCTGAACATGTATTAATCAGAACATTATTAGAAACACCCAGGATCGGTGGGCACGGTGTCATGTGACTGTAAACCCAGACTGCAGGAGCTGAAGGGCAGCTTGGACTACAAACCAGAGTCTGTCGGGGCCAGGGAGGATAGATTTCAGTGACAGGCTAGCAGTTCGCATCGCCGTCTCTTAAATACCGTGTAAGTCCACCACTCTACTTGACGCCAACTGCTGTTTCCTGAGCAGTTATTTTCCTATTTATTTTCTGGCTCTAGGGTGGCCCTCCTCTAACCAACTACTAATTAGCTGCCAGGTATCTTTCTCACTTGCAAATTGGATCATATAACTTCTCTGCTCCAAATCATGCAGCTGGGCCTGGAGCACAGCTGAGGGGTGGAGTAGCTGCCTAGGGTCCCCCACTGAGGAGCTGGGCTCCTGGCACAGTGGTAGAGAGCTTGCAAGCCGTGCACACCGTCCTAGGCTCAATCGCCATCCTGTAAAATAAACACTGATGTGGTCATTTCTCGTGGCTTCCTTCTGAAGACCCAGACTTAGCTGCAGGACACCCAGCTGTGTCACACCCCCTCCATCCAGATGCCTTCCACCCACACTCTATCATACACGCAAAAAGAAAATATTTTTTTCAGGTCATTTTCTGGGGCTCCTTTTAAAGCCGGTCCCGTCTCCAGTGCAGCTTTTACCAGACTGAGGACTTTTGGATTGCTGTCGCCTGTACTGGGCCAAGGACTTCCTGTGTAGCCAAAGCGTTTGGTTTAATCTGGCAGAAGGGTGGACGAGACCTGGGCCAGCAAAGACACTCACACGATGCCAAGTGTAGATAGAATACGATCCACTCAGCAAAACAGCGGCTATCTTGACCAGATCAGCAGTGCCCGTGTGCAAATTCATCACAACTGGGCCTGTGGGCTGTTGACATTCCTTCATGAGAGAGGGAACAGGGAAGGTCATTGGAACCTTAGGTTCCAACCCCTTTTCCCAGCTGCGTGTATGCAGTTCTGTCTGTAGATAAGTTAAATAGAGAAGTAGAAACGTAAGGGTTCTTTGGAAAGACAGTTATGTCGGATGGTGTTTTGCCGGGGCAAACACGTTTTTTGCTGAAGCGGCCACAAGTAAACAGATGTTTCGTTAAAGTAGACACCTGAAGGAACTTTCGCTGAAGTAGACATGGATGGAAGTCTAAGGCAGACTCACGAAGGAATATTGTGTTGATACAGACGCAGGTGAAAGGATGCTCTGCAAAAACAAGCACGTCAGAGGCCACGTGATGAAGGATTCTTCGCTAACAACACGCATGTATTGGTCTGCCTTACAGTGTGTAGCTGAGCTCCATTTGTGGGGACTCCACAGAGAGAAACACATCACAAAACTTCTGGGGGTGTGCTGAGGTTTTTCTTTTTTTTTTTCTCCCTACACTTATGTTTATTAAAAACTGACAAACAAAACCTGTACAAAAAATACCCCAAATTCCTTATCAATTTGAAACAGTAATCTTGAGAGACATTATCGCCTATGACCCCCCCTCATCCTCTGCCACGACCACGTCCTCTTCCTCTACCCCGGCCTCGGCCTCTTCCTGCAACAGCCTCTCTTTTCTTAGATCTCACTTTAGGCTCAATATCCACAAGTAGTGTATCTAGAGGTAAACTGATAGAATAAAATACTGAATGTTATTGCCTTGAATACCCAATGTTTCCAACTGTACAGGTTCTCTGTTCTTCAGGGTCATTGTCACAGCTTTAAGGTGCGTATTCATGCTGACATCTACACCTGTGACTGTCAATTCAATGGTTACAGTTTCATGACTCAATTTCATCAAAAAATCTCACGAGCTTCATCCTAGTGGTGCAGTCTCCCTTCTAATCCGACTGCTCATGGAATTCAGGCTCTAAAGACCCACAGACTAGGGGTATGAATGGCCGGAAGAGCTCGAGGAGGCCTGGGGACACGCTGAGGTTTCTTGCCACTCCCTCAGACTCGTGCTGATTATCAGAGCGATGCCAGCTGAGACAGACACAGGGCGAGACAAAACCCGAGAAGGACACGATAATACCTGGAGGCAGTATAAAAAGGATTCGATCTAGGCTCATTCATTCCAGGGGGATCTTTGGTGGAATCGTGTTTTGGTTTACAGGGACCAAATGAGGAGACAGGTAGATTTCACTTATGTCTCCCCGGGGAAGAAATGGTCACAACACCAAGTCATTTCCAAGGTAATGGTCGGAAGGCCTGGGCCCGACCCTTGGCTCTCGATACTATGTTTGAATTAGCCTGAATGTGGATATGGAATGTGGGGGGCTGTGGTAGCTTGGCTGAATTAATGAGTTAACCATCTGTCTTCCTGAATGGACATTAAAATCTGACAGTCTCATCGATATCTGTAAGCCATTTTATTCCCAGTGCTCCTTAGACACCTGCAGAATCAGCATCAGCTTGGTAAAGGCATTTGCTGCCAAGTCTCGCTAACCTGAGTTCAGTCCCCAGGACTTAGATTGTAGAAGGAGAAAATTGACTCCTACAAGTCCTGTGACCTCCACAGGCATACTACGGCACATGAGTGTGTATGTGTGTGTGTGTGTGTGTGTGTGTGTGTGTGTGTGCATATAGTTGCATTCATGTATGAGCACACACACACACACACACACACACACACACACACACACAAAATCAACCAGTCAATGTAATTTAAAAAATCAAGGGGTTGGGGTAGTGACTGGAATGGCCCAGTGGTTAGGAGCACTGGCTGATCTCCCAGAGGATCTGGGTTCAAATCTCAGCACCAAATGACAGCTCACATCTGTCTGTAACTCCAGTTCCAGTGGATTCTTCTTCTGGCCACTGCAGGTGCCAGGCATACAAAGGGTGCACAGATATCCATGCAGACAAAATACCAACACACACAAAATGAAATAAAAATACTTCGGAACACAAAAGATTAAAGTATGAATAAAATTGGCACTTTTATATATTTGAATTGGATTCAAATATCAGCTGCCAATGGCAGGTTCAGCAATCGCAGGTAACTTCATTAACTTTATCTTTTCTTTCACTTGGCTTGTTTTTTTTTTTTTTTTTTTTTTTCTTTTCTTTTTTTCAGAGCTGGGGACCGAACCCAGGGCCTTGCGCTTGCTAGGCAAGTGCTCTACCACTGAGCTAAATCCCCAACCCCCACTTGGCTTGTTTTTAAAAGGTTTCTTTATCATCAGTGTGTGTGCACACGCATGCACTATGGGTGTATGGTTTTGTGTGTGTATACATGTTTATGTGTGTGTGTGCTTGTGCTCATGAGCTATGGGCATGTTGAGTGTGTGCTGTGCATGTTGAGTGCATGTGTGTATGTGTATAGATGCACTTCTGGTGCCCAGGGAGGTCAAAAGAAGGGGTCAGATCCCCTGGAGTTCCAATTATGAATAGTTGTGAACCACATGTGGGTGCTGGGAATTGAACCCACGTCCTCTGCAAGAGCTGCAAGAACTCTGAAACACTGAGCCATCTCTCCAGTCTGCTTGCTTTGTGTCTTGACACAAGGTGCTGCTATATAGCTCAGGCTGACCTTGAACTTCCACACAGTGCTCCTGAGCTTCGTCATTTTAGATACGAGCTACCATTCTCAATTCATCAGTAAGCCTGCATTGCCTCTGGTGTTGTCACACAATTACATTCATAATTAGTTTGTTTTGAGCACTAAATGAATTTCTATTTGTAAAGCACTTATTGAAATGCTGGGCGTGCCATAGACATTTTTGTTCACTTTGTTGAGAAATCGAGTTCTGAGGACTGGCGAGCTGGCCCAGTGGTGGCGACAAGCGTCATAGAGAAAACCTAATGGCCTCAACTCAATGCTGAGAAACTACACAGAAGCCGGATGCCACAGTGTGCATGTGTGATCTCAGCCGTTCTGTGGTGAGACAGGAGAATTACCCAGAAGCTCACAGACCACCCAGCCCACAGCATAGCAACAGAAACAAAAGTGATCCGGTATCAACAGGTGGAAGGGGAGAATGGGCTACTGAAAGTTGTTCCCTGACCTCCACGTGTAAGCCGTGGTGTTCGCACACCTGCACTCAACATGCACACACACACACACACACACACACACACACACACAAACACGTGCACACACACAAAATCATACACCCATAGCGCATGCGTGCACAAGCACACCGATGATAATAACAACAGAAGGAAAAGAAACCAAGTTCCTAGCCCGATATGGTGATGCACACCACTGTAATCCTAGTAGTTGGGAATGAGAGACAGGAGGGTTAAGAGTTCAAGGCCATGGGGGTTGGGGATTTAGCTCAGCGGTAGAGCACTTGCCTAGCAAGCGCAAGGCCCTGGGTTCGGTCCCCAGTGAACTGCAGGCAGCATGGGGGCTGCGTGAGTTCCTGTCTCGGACAAATTAACAAGAACAAGAATGATAAAAATTGCAGAGAGGAGGGGCTGGAGAGATGGTTCAGAGGTTAAGAGCACTGACTGCTCTTCCAAAGGTCCTGAGTTCAATTCCCAGCAACCACACGGTGGCTCACAACCATCTGTAATGGGATCCGATGCCCTCTTCTGGTGTGTCTGAAGACAGTGACAGTGCACTCATATATACATAAAATAAATAAATAAATCTTAAAATAAACCACAGAGAGGGCTCTCTGGATACTTTTGTAGCCTCACCTGCCCTTGGCACGGCCATCAGTTCATGGCCCTTCTTCCGGGCTAAGCTCCTCTTTCCACAGATGCCAGCTGTTTTCACGTCTGTCAACATTTCCTCATGCTGTTCTGTGTGGGAGAGCCATTCACCTGTGAGCCCCTCTGCCTGTTAACAACTCACAGGAACTTTACTCACAGAGGTCGGCCTGGATCCCCAGACGCCACCACGCCTCACTTCCTGTTTGTAATTTTATTTGTTTTATGTAAATGAGTGCTCTGTCTTCATGCACACTAGGAGAGACTCAGACTCCATTACAGATGGGTGTGAGCCACCATGTGGTTGCTGGGAATAGAACTCAGGACCTCTGCAAGTGCAGCCGGTGCTCTAACCGCTGAGCCATCTCTTCAGAGTCCCCTTTTTGAAATTTTTAAAAAAATTATATTTATCGCTATGTGTGTGCTTGTGTGTGCATACGTGTGCACACACACGATACAGTGTGCATGTGGAAGTCACAGGACTCGTTGCATGAGTTGGTCCACCTCTTCCTCCCTGTGAGTCCTGGGGATTGAACTCATGCTCATCAGACTTGGCAAGCAGGCAGTTACCACTGAGCCACCTCACCTCACTTTCACACACAGGTCAGCTCCCCACTACATCAAATTCCTTTAGAGGAAGTGTGTATTTCCTTCTTTGCTTTTCTCTTGGGGGGGGGGATGGGGGTGGTTTTTTTCAGACAAGATTTCGCTGTGTAGCCTTGGCTGTCCTGGAACTCGTTCTGTAGATCAGGCAGACCTTGAAATCACAGAGATCCTCGTGCCTTTGCTTCCTGAATGCTGTGATTAAAGGTAGGCTCTCCCAGTGTCCAGCTGTATTGGTTACCCTTTTGCTGTGGTAAAGCGGTAAGGAACCAAGGCAGCTTTGAAAAGGCTCACATTAGGCTTTTGTTCCATGGGGTTAGAGGCCATGATGACTGAGCTGAGGCCAGGCATCAGGAATATCTGAGAGCTCACATCTGCAAACCTCAAAGCCCTCCTCCCAGCAACAGGCTTCCTCCTGAGCCACACCTCCTAATCCTCGACAAACAGCCATTAACTGCAGAGCATGGATTCGAACGCACAAATCTTATGGCAGACATACCATTCAACACTCCACAGTGAGAGAATCTGGTAAGTAGAGAAATTTTCAGAAGCCTGTGGCTGCCACAGTCCCCTCTCTCTTCTTGTGTCCCCTCTGGCAGTAGATGGGAGTGTCTCCAGTGTGCACATGCATTCGGTGTACCTATGTATACATAATACACACATATACTAGCACACTTAAACACACATGCATGGACACATGAGTCACCTAGAGTCTCTTGACCACTCCAGGCTATCAAAGCCATTCCTTAACCTTTACTGTCAAAATTCATATGTCAGTGGTGCCAGGGACCCACAAGAACCTAGGGACCTTTCAGAAAATGAACCGTGTGTGCATGTGTGATGTTCTGTATATATGTATGTTCAGTTGCATGTGCACATATGTGTATTGTGTATCAAGGACAGAGTTCAATATCAAGTGTTGTTCCTAGTCATTCTTTACCTTTTCTTTTTTTCTTTCTTTTTTTTGTCCCCTCCCCACCCTTTACCTTGTTTTTTGAGACAGGGTCGGTCACTGAATCTGGATCATACACACAGATTCAGTGCGGCCGGCAAGCCTGGAAATCCCAGGGGTCATCCTATCTTTACCTCCCCGCCCTGCGGTTACGAGCTGTCACACTTGGACGTTTACCTGAGAGTGGGGATCCAGACTCAGGTCTTCGTACTTTACCAATTGGGCCATCTCCTCCACATCTCTTTTCTCTTCTCTACTTCAGGTTTTGAGACAAGGTCTCTCTAAGTTCTACGTAGCACAGATCACTCCCTGCTTACTATCCTGCCGTAGCCTTCAAAATGCTGGGTAGATGGTACTCGCCACTACACTCAGCAAGGAGCAGGACTTCCTGGAGATCGACTTTAGACAACGGGTATCTGTGAAGAGACACGGATCAAGAAGGCTCACTAGAATGCCGAGAGCAGGAGAAATAGTCTTCCCCAGGGAAGAACAAACCAGTTATTCAGTACCAAATGGCCACCCCTGAAAACATAAAGACCCAACATGTTTTATTTAAGAATATATATGCATATTCATGCAAAAAATGGTCATGAATTTGAAAGAGAGCAAGGTGAAGTTTATGGGAGAATTTGGAGGGAGGGAAAAAAGGAGGAAATGATGTAATGTATTATAATCTCAGGACTGGAGAGATGGCTCAGCGGTTAAGAGCACTGGCCGCTCTTTTAGAGGTCCTGAGTTTAATTCCCAGCAACCACATAGTGGCTCACAACCATCTGTAATGAGATCTGATGCTCTCTCTCTCTCTCTCTCTCTCTCTCTCTCTCTCTCTCTCTCTCTTTTTTTTTTCTTTTTTCTTTTTTTCGGAGCTGGGGACCAAACCCAGGGCCTTGTGCTTGCTAGGCAAGCGCGTGATGCTCTCTTATAGTATGTCTAAAGACAGCAATAGTATATTCACATATATAAAATAAATTATATATATTTATATGTATATATACATATTATAATCTCTAAATAAAGAGATAATAAAAAAAATCTTTCTGGGTTAGCCAGGTGCCTACATATAACCACATGCACACACATGTATATTATATGTTATAGACACAGTCAAGAACCTGGGGAGTGGTAGAAGGAAAAAATGGCCATCAGAAAGATGAAGAGGAAGGGACTGGAGATGTGGTTCATGTCTAACAGGCTGAAGGCCCGGGTTCCATCCCCTGACCCTCATAAACTGGGGGGTTGGCATAGGCTTTGTAATCTTAGTACTCAGGAAGTGGAGGTACAGAGACCACAAGTTTAAAGTCATCCTCACGTATATACTGAGTTTGAGCCTAGCCTGGGTCACATGAGACCCTACCTTAAGTAAAAGAAAAGAAGCCAGTCATGTGGTGGTACTGGATGGGCAGGGAGTTCTCTCTGAGTTTGAGACCAGTCTGGTTAAATAAACAAACAAACAAACAAATAAGCCCAGAGACAAAGATAAAAAGACACAGGAAGAGATGGACGGACATACTCCTCTGGTCCCTCTGTCCTCCTGTCTCCCCATCTCTCTGAGATCGCATTTAGACTGAATGCGGTTGATTGGTTCTGAAGTCTAAGGATGGAGAGCTCTGGTTGAGAGAGGACTACACTTGTGTAAAAAAATATAAATAAATAAAAATTAAAAAAACACACCAAGAAACGAGGGTCACATGCCATCAGGAGGTCTTAGTTCCTCCGTTCCTCTGTGAACTCCTCGTCGCCATCTCTTTCCTCTTTTCTTTAAGTCTTTGGCCAGTCTCCAGAGTCCTTGCAATTGGAACCTTGCCTCCTCCCAACCTCAGAATGAAGAAGCGGCTGTCCCTTTAAAGCAGCGGCCCCCAGCCGGGTTATTGTCTCGCTTCGTAACCAATCGGCCGCGCCGTTGGGGGCGGGGGATCCAGTGTTCTGATTGGCCGCTGCCGCGCCCCGCCCCGCCCGGGATCCCGGGAGCTGTCCGGCCGCCTCGGTGCTGATCCCGCCGCCGCCCACGGGCCGCGAGCAGCGTAGAGAGGGCACTATGAGCGGGGGCGTCTACGGCGGAGGTGAGCCGGCCTGGGGCACCGGGCTCTCGGCCTGGCCTACAGCCCTGCATCCCGAACCCGCGCGTCCCAAGCCCTGAGCATCCCTGGGCCTGTCACCTCCGTACTGCATCAGGTCTAATCTGAGGTTTGGGTCTCCCACTACTTCTGCTTTCCATTCTATTGGGGTTCCCAAGCGTGCACTTCCTCCCGGCCCCTGGACCTTTCTTTTCCCTGCCAGGCCACTAAGCAAAAGGGAACTCTGGTGGCTTTGACCCTCCACTTCCAGAACGCCCTGAAGTCCAGGTGGATTTCCCACCCACTCCCGGATGAAGTTCAAACTGTGGTTATAGCCACAGACTCCTCTCCAAGCTATTTAGGGGGACAGTTTGGGAGAGGTCTCCTCACACGCCTGTCTCCTTGCACAGATGAGGTGGGGGCGCTCGTCTTTGACATTGGCTCCTTCTCAGTCCGAGCTGGGTACGCTGGGGAGGACTGCCCCAAGGTGAGCCTTCCAGTCCCCTCCCCATATCCCAGGGGCTCGGACACCCTCTGCCAGGTGGGTTGGCCAACGAACAAACGCACACAGGTCGATCCAAGTAGTTCACCTGAGTGGAGACAGGGGAAGAATCCCGGGGGAGGTTGGCTGAGGGCCTTGAGTGCAATTGGACAAGGGACTAGAGGGGGTGATCCAGCTGGGCATGGTAGCACATTCCTTTAATCCCATCATTCCAGAGGCAGAGACATACAGAGCTCTGTAAGTTCGAGTCCAGTCTGGTCTACACAATTCCAGGCCAGCCAGAGCTTCATAGTGTGTGCCTGTCTGCAAAAAAGGAGGGAATAATCTAGCTCCCCACTCGTGTTCCTTGTAACCAGGCTGACTTCCCCACCACTGTGGGGCTGCTGGCCGCAGAAGAGGGGGGCGGGCTGGAGCTGGAGGGGGAGAAAGAGAAGAAAGGGAAGATTTTCCACATCGACACCAATGCCCTGCACGTGCCTCGGGATGGAGCAGAGGTCATGTCGCCCCTCAAGAACGGCATGAGTAAGGGACCCCCCACCCACTAAAACCTGAAACAGACTGGGAGCGCCTCCACCCCCTTACCCCCAACGTGTGGATGCAGATCTCCACACTCACAGAGCCTGCAAGTCCCAAGGTTCTTACTGCTCCCTACAACTGCAGGGATTTCAGAGCTGGACCCCTAGAATTCTGGAACTTAAGGGAGGGGTTGCTTGTACGCAGAAGTTGGACTCACCCTACCTCTAGACTTGGCCTCCCTCCCTCCTTTACTTCCTGTCTCTGATCCTTGCCTTCCTTCCCACCTTCCCATCTATCTCTCCACGCTGGTCCTCGGTCCCTAGTTGAGGACTGGGAGTGCTTCCGAGCCATCCTGGATCATACCTACAGCAAACATGTCAAGTCCGAACCAAACCTGCACCCAGTACTCATGTCGGAGGCTCCGGTGAGTGCCTCGTCCAGACCTACATCCAGCCCCGGGTCCCTGGAGACACATCCTTCCCACCATCAACTCTAATGTGGAGTCACCGCTATCTGTCACTTCACCCCCCTTCCCAGATTTGTCCTGCTCACACTGTCATCCTCCACCACATCCTCCCTCCCTGGCTTACCCTGCATCCCACCTTCTCTCTTCCAGCTCCATCCACTCCATTGCCCTGCGTTGTTCACACACACTTAAAGTTTCGGTCCATGTTGTACATATGCAGCTAATGTAGCTAAGCTGGGAGAGCACTGGCCTGGCATGCAAAAGGCGCTAGGTTCAAGCCTCAGTACTGAGCGACGGAGCGGGGAGTTGAGCTTGTCATGCTAGCACTCGGGAGGTAGAAGCAGAAGGATCAGCGATTCAGATCAATCTTCAGCTACATAATGAGTTCCAGGACTACATAGAGAGACCACATCTCTGAAGGAAGATGACTCTTCCTCTCCCAGCAGCCACCAGTTAACAATAGGACCTCAGCTACGGGTGGGACTTAGACGGGTCACTTCATACTAGAATTTCAGTTTGTTTGTTTTTTCATACATGTTTTGTTTTCTGTCTTATTATTTATTTGTTTGTTTTTGTGTTATTATGCACACACATATGTTAATCAAAGGACAAATTGCAAGACTCAGTCCTTTCCTTCCACCCTGTGAGTTCTGCGATTAAACTCAGGTGGTCAGGCTTGGTGGCAAGTGTCCTCACCTACTGAGTTCTCTTGCCAGCCCCATGTGTCTGTTTTTGAGACGAGATCTCCCTGAGCATCTCATGCTGGCCTCAGACGAGATCCACCTGAGTGCTGTGCTGACTGAGGGACACCTCCAGGGCCCACCCCTTCCATGTCTCTAAACACCACACTTGAATCACTGCATGGATCTTAAAATTTATTTTTTTTGCATTGTATTGTGTGTATGTGTGTGTGCCAACTTGTCTGTGTATGTATCACATGTGTGCAGTGCCCATGGAGACCAGAAGAGGACACCCGATCCCTTGGAACTAGAGTTAGAGGTAGTTGTAAGCCACCTGTTAAGGGTGCTGGAAGCTGAACCCAGGTCCCTGCCAAGAGCAAGAGTGCTCTAAACTACAGAGCCTTCTCTCCAGCCCCTTTCTATGGTTTCGTTTTGTTTATTATTTTATTTTATTTTTTTTTTTGAGACTGGGTTTCTTTGTATAGCCCTGGCTGTCCTGAGATTAACTTTGTAGACCAGGCTGGCCTTGAACTCACAGAGATCTGCCTGCCTCTGCCTCCTGAATACTTGGATCAAAGGCATGTGCCACCATCACCCAGCTCTCTGCATTTTAAAAATTACGTTTTATTATTTTGGGGTGTGTGTGTATGTGTGTGTGTGTGTGTGTGTGTGTGTGTGTGTGTGTGTGTGTGTAGGGATGGGGAGAGGTGTGTATACTACAGTATCAAGGTGGAGGTTATAGCACAGCTTGCAAGAGTCCGCACTCTCCTTCCAACGTGCAGGTCCCGAGGCCGGAACTCAGGTTGTCAGGCTGAACCATCTTGTTGACTTTCGCGTTTGGTTTATTTTACAGTATGCAGGAGTTTTCTACTATGGAAGATGAATATTGAGCTCTTCCTCCTCCCGCCGGGCAATGTCATTAGTGTTTTTCATTTCCCACCTTTAAGTACAGTCGTATTATTTTACAAAGAACGAAAGAGTCTGAGTTTTATATTCTTTTATTCTCAGGCTAATAAGAGCTGAGTCAGGCCATAAATTGTGGTTACTTTTTCTTTTTTTTTTTTTTGGTTCTTTTTTCCGGAGCTGGGGACCGAACCCAGGGCCTTGCGCTTCCTAGGCAAGCGCTCTACCACTGAGCTAAATCCCCAGCCCTAAGCTAAGCCTTCCCACAGATTTAAGAACCGGCAGCTACCCTGTGGCTTTTTACGTGGCTGCTGCATTACCAGGTTGTTTTGGTTTCTTTTTTTTTCTTTTTTTTTTTTTTGGTTCTTTTTTGTGGTTACTTTTTCATACTTTGCAACTTTTGCCTTCCCCAGATCTAAGAATTGTGGTGGTTTTCAGTCTTTCCTCATTTTCTATTAAGCAATGTGACCCTAAATTTCCCATCAGATATCTATGTATTTTCTCAAAACACTAATTCCTGATCTATCTACTAATTTAGTCTTATTGAAGAAATCTCTCTTGGAGCCCACTGACACGGTCCACTTTGGTTTAAATTTAGGAAATAGCTGTTATGCTAACATCTTCCTCCAGCACCACTTAGGAGACTCTCTTTGCTTTTCTTCTGAGAAAAGTGTCTCAGTTACTTGATTCCTTTTCTTTTCTTTTTTTAAGATTTATTTTGTTTGTTTATTTACTTACTTATTTGTTATGTATACAGGGTTCTGCCTGCAGGCCAGAGAGGGCACCAGATCTCATTACAGATGGTTGTGAGCCACCATGTGATTACTGGGAACTGAACTCAGGTCCTCCGGAAGAGCAGCCAGGACGATTAACCTTTGAGCCTTCTCTCCAGCACCTGACTCCTTTTCTTGATTCACTTCTTTGTTTTCATGGAGCAAAGCCTTCAGTAATCACTTTTGGTCACAGGAAGTATTTCTTCTGAGCCGTCAAGTTGATAACTTAGCTAGGTATCATACTCCAGGTTGCAAAACATTTTTCTTCGATCTTGTAAGCATTTCCTTCCATTGCCCTTGAACATCTATTGATGTCCAATATCAATTAATGTTGATATTAAGGAGTCTAGAACCATCGTACTGGCTCTTTTCACTGAAAGTATTTAGAATTTTCCCTCCATCCTAAGTGTTATAAAACTTCTCTATGATACGTTCTGCTGTTGATACATCCCATTAGTTGTTCTGGAAACCTTTGTCTTTCAATTAAGTGAAAAAATTTATATAATTTTCTTACCTATGTGTATCTGTTTCTTATTTCTGTGTCTGTGTGTTTCTTACCTCTCCTTCTCCCTTTCCCTCTCCCTCTTTCTCTTTCAATCTCTCTCTCTCTCTCTCTCTCTCTCTCTCTCTCTCTCTCTCTCTCTCTTATTTCCCTGTGTGTGTTTCTTATTTCTGTGTGTGTCTATGTTCCTTATTTCTGTGTCTGTCTAGTGTTTCTTACTTACTTTTCTCTGTGTGTTTCTTATTTCCCTGTGTGTGTGTGTGTCTTATTTCTGTTGTAACTGTGTTTCCTACTTCTCTCTGTGTGTTGTGTGTTTCTTCTCTCTCTCTCTCTCTCTCTCTCTCTCTCTCTCTCTCTCTCTCTCTCTCTCTCTCTCTCTCTCTTATTTCCCTGTGTGTGTTTCTTATTTCTGTGTGTGTCTATGTTCCTTATTTCTGTGTCTGTCTAGTGTTTCTTACTTACTTTTCTCTGTGTGTTTCTTATTTCCCTGTGTGTGTGTGTGTCTTATTTCTGTTGTAACTGTGTTTCCTACTTCTCTCTGTGTGTTGTGTGTTTCTTCTCTCTCTCTCTCTCTCTCTCTCTCTCTCTCTCTCTCTCTCTCTCTCTTATTTCCCTGTGTGTGTTTCTTATTTCTGTGTGTGTCTATGTTCCTTATTTCTGTGTCTGTCTAGTGTTTCTTACTTACTTTTCTCTGTGTGTTTCTTATTTCCCTGTGTGTGTGTGTGTCTTATTTCTGTTGTAACTGTGTTTCCTACTTCTCTCTGTGTGTTGTGTGTTTCTTCTCTCTCTCTCTCTCTCTCTCTCCCTCTCATTTCTGCATGTGTCTGTGTCTATGTTTCCTACTTCAGTATGTGTCTGTGTTCCAGGGCCATGTGGACGTCAGAGGACAGCTTACAGAACTTGGTCCTCTTCTTTCCCCATCTAGGGTCTGGGAACACAAGCACGCATTGACCCGCTGAGTAAAAACAAATTAAATTATGCTCGTGCTACTTAATCCCCCATTTCCTCTGCTCCCACTTTAGGGAAACCTCATTACTTATACTGTGTGCCCCCCAAAGTGGTCCCACAATTTTCTTACACTTTCCCTTCTGTTTTCCATTGTTTCCTCTAACTTCCAAGCTGTTACCTTCACTCTGTAGTCCAGCCATTGTACTAAGTTCATCATAGCAGCTCCTGAGATCTGTTTTTTTGTTTTGTTTTGTTTTGTTTTGTTTTTTTTCTGTGTAGCCCTGGCTGTCCCGGAACTCACTCTGTAGACCGGGCTAGCCTCAAACTTACAGAGATCCTCCTTCCTCTGCCTACCAAGTGCTGGGATTAAAGGGATGCCCCACCACTTCCTGGCTCTCCCTTCTTTTTAAATGACTGGAGCTTGAAAACGTGTGAAGGGGGGTTGGGGATTTAGCTCAGTGGTAGAGCGCTTGCCTAGCGAGCTCAAGGCCCTGGGTTCGGTCCCCAGCTCCAAAAAAAAAAAAAAAAAAAAAAAGAAAAAAAAAGAAAAAAAAAGAAAAAAGAAAACGTGTGAAGGCTATTTTTATTTTCCTGGGGGATGCTGGGAGCCTGAAATGAGAGCCACAAGAATTCTCGGCAGAAGTTCTATCACTGAGACACGTCCCCACAAATGTTCTTTTTTTGAGCATCTTGTTCTTGTTTCTTGGGTCCAATATCACATTCCTTTACTAAAGATATCCACTAGTTTGTTGTTGGGAATCTTCCTTCTCCCACACTGTTTCTCCTGCCATATCTTGAAAGCATCTATCTTATTTTAGAGAGACTTTTAGAAGACTCCTGCCTGCTTTTATTTAAAAGTGGTACATTTTTGAAAGGTTGATAAGAAGTCCCACGTGAGGCGCATGGGGTTTGATGACCGTGTCCTCTGCTATGGGATTATTTGAGGAGGAGGTCTTGAGGGAAATCTCTGCTTGGGCATCTTTAGGAAAATACTTAAGCAAATTGAATTTTTTAGATTTTTAAAAACTATTTTATGTGTATGAGTGCTTTGCTCGCATGGATGTATGTGCACCACATGGATGCCTGGCGCCCGCAGAGGTCAGAGGGTGTCAGATCCCCTGGGTGTGGAGTTACAGGTGCTTGAGAGCTGCCTCGAGAGTGTTAGGAATCAAACCCCTACCTTCTGCAATCCCCACCCTCTGCAACCCCCACCCTCTGCAACCCCCACCCTCTGCAACCCCCACCCTCTTCAACCCCCACCCTCTGCAACCCCCACCCTCTTCAACCCCCACCCTCTTCAACCCCCACCCTCTGCAAGAGCAACAGGTGCTCTAGGTGTTAAGCTAACTCTCCAAATTACATTTTAATTGAATCGATTACTTCAATTTTTTAATATTTGTTTTAAAAGATTTATCGATATTATTTTTAACTTCTGTGTATGCAAGCGTGCCTCTGTGCAAGTTCCTGTGCAGGCCAGAAGATGTCAGATCCCCTGGAGCTGGAGTTATAGCTGGTTCTGAACTGTCTCACATGGGTGCTGAGAACCAAACCTGGGTCATCTGCAAGAGCAGGAAGCTCTCTATTTTTTTTTTCTTTTTCTTTTTCTTTCTTTTTTTTTTTTTTTTTTTTTCCAGAGCTGAGGACCGAACCCAGGGCCTTGCGCTTGCTAGGCAAGCGCTCTACCACTGAGCTAAATCCCCAACCCAAGTTCTCTATTTTTTAACATGACTTCCCGTGTTTCCACCCTGGAGATTTTTTCTGATTGTCCCTGTTTTTGGAGCGCAGTGAGGACACGGGGCAGGATGTCTTCAGAAACCCATGGTGTCGCTCAGTTCTCGGTATCATGTATCATTTCCACCTGTGTCAAGGGTCTACCAGTTCAAGGACCCTCAGATCAAGTTGGGGAGCTTGAGAGTACCGGAGCCCAAGGACATGATGAACAGTTCAGGGACCTAGTACTTAAATCGTTTACTGCGTGATCTGGAACTCAGTCACTATCCTCCTGCCTCAGCTTCCTCAGGGATGGGATTACAAGTCTGCACCACTACTCAGTCCCTGTACAGATATCTGCTCAGGCTGTTTCATAAAGAAGCAATCACCACACGATCTGACACTTTGTGTCAGTATTCTGTGGGCATTGGAGACAGAAGCAAAGACAGGGAGTTGTCTGATGTCTTTCTTACACCCGTGTCCATTTGCTTGGTGTATTTTTATGTTCTCTACACCGTAAACTTATCCAGCACCTCATTTTCTGTCATGGCTCAATAATATCGCCCTTCAAAGACAGCATAGCTTCTGTACCCAGTCATCCATTCATGTATCCATCCACCAGCCATCATGAAAGGTTGCTGTGCACAGTTATGGACCAAGATTTCCTCTAGTACTTGTTCTAATTTTTATGAAAGATTATTCATCGTATGTGTATGAGCATTTAGCATGCATGTATGTTTGTGCACTGTATGTGTTTGATGCCTGTGGATGCCAGATGAGGACATAGAACAGATCATTGTGAACTGCCATGTGTGTGCTGGGGACCAAGCCTGGGTCCTCTGCAAGAGCGGCAAGTGCTCTTAACCTCTGAGCCCTCTCTCCAGCCCCTGTTCTCGCTTCTTTTGGGTACATAGCCAGGACTGGACTGCTGAGTCCTGTAGAACCTCTCTATTATATATTCTGAGAAGCCAACAACTATATTCATCAGTGGTTGACCCGTTTTACATCTCTTTAGGAGAGATGAGAGGGTCCCAAGTTCTCACCAGCACATTGCTTTCCGGTTTTTTTGTATGAGGGACATTTATTTGCTTACTGTGTATCTGTGTGGACACTTGCATGCCACGGCACACATGTGGGAGGTCAGAGGACAGCTTGCAGGAGTTGGTTCTCTCCTTCCACTGTGTGGATCCTGGGGCTTGAACCCAGGCCCTCTGGCTTGGCAGAAGGCGTCTTTACAAACTGAGCTGTCTCACCAGCCCCACCTTCCTGGTTTTTAATGATCAACATTGTCTACGGAGGTGTGAAGTAGGCCCTCATTATGCTTTTGATTTGCATTTCTCCAGTGACTAATGATGCTAGATTTGCATTTCCCCGGTGGCACATCTTTTTCCTGCGCTTGCTGGCTTTTGTAGATTTCTGTCTTTTAAAAATGTCTCTGTTTTTGCTGGGACCTTGAGAGGGGCAAAATAGATATTTGTATTCAGTCTCCTTCCCTGGCATTCTGGCATCTGAGGTAACTAGGAAGAATGAGGATGAAGGGTGAGCTGGCACCCCAGGAGAGACTGAGGTGGATAGTGCACAGTAAAGAACACCGCGCCAGGCATGGGAGGATGCTGACTCCAGATCCAGCTCTGCCAAGAACCGTGCAGCACCAGGGCTGTAGCTCAGCTGCTAGAGCCCTTGCTCAGCATGCAGGAGGCGACGGCTTCCACTTCTGGCATGTCTGTAATCCCAGTATTCCAGAGACGGAGGCAAACGGACCAGAAGTTCAAGAACACCCTCAACTAAGTATCAAGTTCAAGGCTACCCTGGGTTACAAGGGATCCTTTCTCAAAACAAAACAAACAAACCAGGGGCCTGGGAGGTGGCTCAGTTGGTCACTCAGGCTTGAGAACCTGAGCACTGGGACAAGACATTCCCTGGGGCTTGCTGAGCTCCAAGTTCAGCGAGAGACCTTGTCTCAAAAATAAGGTGGGAAGCGGTTTAAGAAGACGCTTCGTCTCCAACTTCTGACTTCCCCATGTGTATGCACAGACAGACAGGCTGACAGACTGACAGACAGGCTGGGTGACTGACACACGCCTCCACTCACATGCTAAATAACCCAAGAAGTAAATGGGAAAATGACATTCTTAATCAGGCAGGACGGTGTGTGCCCGTTGAAAGACTACGGCAGGGCTGGAGAGATGGCTCAATGGTTAAGAGCACTGACTGAGGGGTTGGGATTTAGCTCAGTGGTAGAGCGCTTGCATAGCAAGCGCAAGGCCCTGGGTTCGATCCCCAGCTCCGAAAAAAAGAAAAAAAAAAAAAAAAGAGCACTGACTGCTCTTCCAGAGGTCCTGAGTTCAAATCCCAGCAACCACATAGTGGCTCACAAACTGTCTGAATTGAGATCTGATGCCCTCTTCTGGTGTGTCTGAAGACGGCTACAGTGTACTTACATATATCTTTAAAAAAGGAAAAGACTGTATTTAGAAAGACAGACAGACAGACTTTGGCAGGAAGATCACCAATTTGAGGCAAGTTTGGGCTGCTCTGGTGTCAAAATAAAGTACAAAACAAAACTGGGCTGAGGATATAGGACAATGGTAGATTGCTTGTCTTGCATTCACCAGACCTCAGGTTTTATCCCCAGTGTGACAAAATAAAATAAAATAAAGTTACTTATAGTTCTGACATTGTAAAGGTGTATGTGGACCAACGGCCTTGAACTGTTTCTAGTCTGTTATGTATGTATGTATGTATGTATGTATGTATGTACATGCATGTGTGTGTATATGCTTGTGGACATGTATGCAAAATGTATGTGAATGTGTATGTGGGAATGTTTGCATCTGTGTACACGTTTGTGTCTATGAAACCGTGTATCTGTTTACATACATGCATGTGAAGTGTGCATATAAGAATGTCTCCATATGTGTTTGTTCCTAAGAGTGTATTTGTTGCTGAGTATGCACAAACCTGTGTGCACACACACATACATACTAACCGTCACACTGGCTAGGCCTCCATCTGGACTCCTCTCCTGTGCTCTCCTCACAGTGGAACACTCGGGCCAAGCGGGAGAAGCTGACAGAGCTGATGTTCGAGCAGTACAACATTCCTGCCTTCTTCTTATGCAAGACGGCCGTGCTCACAGCGTATCCTACGACTTGGGCAGTTCTGCTGGGTGGAGGGCTGGGGTGGGGTGTGTGCTGAGCTGGGTGGGGCTGGGCCCATTTCCCTGCAGATCCGTATCTTGGGTGGGAAGATTTCTCCTAGCGCCTCACTAGTGCAGAGGACCCCATAGGCTTGGGGCTGGGGGTGGGGGTTTGCAGATCCATGGCCCTTCCCCATGTCACCTAGTTTATGGGTCAATCTCAGCAGGCAGAGTTGTGCCACGTAAACATTAGGGACTGGCTGGGTCTGGTCCCAAAGAGGAAGGGACATTTGACAAGTTTCTTCCTAAATGGTCCATTTGGCCATTGTCTTTCTGTCAGAATCGGCGATACACTGAAGTCTATGCTAGGTATGAGAAGGAACTCCAATTCACAGGACACAGGACACAGGACCACTGCCCCTGAAACTCCAGCACTCAAAGGGGTTAAGGAGATGGAGTTGATTTTATTTACATAGAGAGATATATAAATATTATAGATATATTACATATATAGAATTATATAATGAGTATGATGTAGTGGATATCATATATAACGAACATTATAAATTAAATGTTAAGGGCTGGAGCAAACGCTTAGCAGTTACGAGTGCTGGCTGCTCTTGGAGAGGAATCGGGTTTGATTCCCAGCACCCACGCAGGACAGTCAGCAGTGAGAGCAACTGTCACACAGATAGGAGGAGCGAGTTTGGATCCTTAGGAATCCATATTCATGCCCAGTGGGCAGGGCCACCTATTTGCAAGTGCAGGCTCGGGAGGCCAGCAATTCATACTAAAGAGCTCTCATTTAATTGAGAGCAGTCTCGTGAATGAAGAAGTTGGAAGAGTGATCAGGGATGAGTCTTGTTATCAACCTTGGGCCTCTGCGCATGCACACACACACACACACACACACACACACAAATACACACACACAAATACACTCTCATACACACACACAAACTTTCTCACATACATACACTCTCATACACACAGACCAACATACAAATACACACACACTCAAACACACACAAACACACAAATACACACACAAATACACTACACACTCATATACACACACACAAACTTTCTCACACACATGCAAACACTCTCATACACACACAAATACACACTCATACACACACAAATACACACACACAAACTTTCTCACATACATACAAACACTCATACACACACACAAATACACACATACACAGACACACACACTCTCATATACACACAGTCACACACACAAATACATACACACAAATACACACACAAACTTTCTCACATACATACAAACACTCTCATACACACACACACACAAATACACACATACACAGACACACACACTCTCATATACACACAGTCACACACACAAATACATACACACAAATACACACACACTCTCATATACACATACTACTCACATATACACAAACATTCTCACACACACACACTCATACACACACACTCTCATATACACATACTACTCACATATACACAAACATTCTCACACACACACACTCATACACACACTCATATACACATACTACTCACATATACACAAACATTCTCACACACACTCATACACACACACACAAATACACTCTCATATACACACGCTCACACACACACAAATACATACACACAAATACACACTCTCATACACACACACACACACACACACACACACACACACACGCCCGCATATATGCAAAAAGGAAAAAAAATCCAAAGGTTCTATCTGAAAACTGGGATGAGAATGGCTAAGGCCCCACCCAGGCCCCAACTTCGTCTCTAGCTGCTACTGTTTCTTTGACGGACCCATCCCATGCCAGCTTTGCAAATGGACGCTCCACAGGCCTGGTGCTAGACAGCGGGGCCACCCACACTACAGCCATCCCAGTCCATGATGGCTATGTCCTACAGCAAGGTAGGGCCTTATCAGGGGTCTGGGGTGCCTTGGGGTGCCTGGTCCTGAGACTGCTTCTTCTTCTAGGCATCGTCAAGTCACCCCTGGCTGGCGACTTCATATCCATGCAGTGCCGGGAGCTCTTCCAGGAAATGGCTATTGATATCATCCCTCCTTACATGATTGCTGCCAAGGTAGGACCTGTGGTGTCCCCAGACATGCCCTCATAGTCCTGGCATTTGCTTTATACCCATCAGTCCCCCGGCCCATGAGATAACGGAGCAAATCTCCCGATGGATAACGGATCCCGGTTCATTTTCCAAACATGGGGACAGGCTTCACGACATGGCTGAGAGCAGATGTGTGAGGACCAGATGTGGTGAGGCACATCTGTAATCTAGCACTTGAGAGGTGTGAGGAGGAGGGTCAGTAGTTCAAGGTCAGACTTGGGGACAGTGAGCTGGAGGCCAGCCTGAGCTACACAAGCCATTCTCTTTTAAAACAAACAAACACCCTCAAACCCTGCACATCAGGTTTAATCTGGGCGGGGATGGAGCCCAACACTTCCCGAATGCTAAGTACATGCTGTACGCGCTGAGATCCATCCCCAGGCTCCGGTTCAAGCCCGTCCGACCACATATGGGACAGCCTCTCCCTGTCTTCCCTTCCCTGTCAGGAAAGGGTGACAAGCCACTCTATCTCCTGGGACACAGAGCAGAGTCTCAGGGCTGGTCAGCGGCAGAGCTGGCTGAGCTCTGGGGAGGCAGGTGTACCAATGGCTGTGTCCTCACAGGAGCCTGTACGGGAGGGAGCCCCCCCAAACTGGAAGAAGAAGGAGAAGCTACCCCAAGTCTCCAAGTCCTGGCATAACTACATGTGTAACGTGAGGCTGTAGTTGAAAAGTTTCCCCCCATCCTCTTCCCACCCTGCCAGGCCCTGGCCCCTTGCAAAAACCCGGGGAGGGGAGGGGAGGGGAGGGGACCGCTGTGGATGAGTTGGGGCTGGGGGTTGGGGCTCTTGATGGAGACAGAGGACAGCCAGACCTCACCCCTCACTGCTTCTCAGGAGGTGATCCAAGACTTCCAGGCCTCTGTACTGCAGGTGTCTGATTCCCCTTACGATGAACAGTGAGTTGGGCTGAGCACTGCCCGGTGGGAAGGAGGGTAGGATTGATCGATTGATTGATTGATTGGCACTGGGAATGCTACAGCTCCTGTAATGTCAGTAGTCAGGAAGGCTGAGGCAAAAGAATGGAGAGTCAGCCTGGCCTACATAGCAGGACCGTCTTTCAAAAAGTGTGTGTGTGTGTGCATGTGTGCGTGTGTGCGTGTGTGCGTGTGTGTGTGTGTGTATGTATGTAATGGCACTGGGAAAATAGCTCAGCTTGCCTGTGTATATAAAGCTCTGGGTTCTGTCTTCAGTCTCATATTTATGGGGCCCAGTGATACAAGCCTGAAAATCAGCACTTGAGAGTTGGAGATGAGAGGTTCAAGAGTTCAAGACCAGCTTCTGCTACCTATTGAGTTGGTGGCATACTTGGGCTATACGAGACCCCCCCCCATTTCAAAAACCAAAGATGGGGGCACAGACCTGGGGTTCATGGGGACCTCCAGAGCGCCCCTCCTGGCAGTGTGCCACACAGGATCTTGTTCCTTTCTTGGGCAGGGTAGCTGCACAAATGCCCACAGTGCATTATGAAATGCCCAATGGCTACAACACAGACTATGGTGCTGAGAGACTTCGCATCCCTGAGGGCCTGTTTGATCCCTCTAATGTCAAGGTTTGGCTGGATGCTGGGGACTGGCTGGGGTGGGGCTGGCTGGAGTCTTGGATCCAGAGGTGGAGTGGAGGAGTCTGGGAAGGATGATAGGGGTCTGGGGGAAAAGGGAGGCAGAGGCCCCAAGTCCATATCGCCTCTGTCCACAGGGTCTGTCTGGGAACACCATGCTAGGAGTGGGTCACGTGGTCACCACCAGCATCGGCATGTGTGACATCGACATTCGCCCGGTGAGGCCAGATCCTAAGGCTTGGCAAAGGGACTTAGGGCTAACAGGGAGAAAGAAAAGGGTTCTGTCCTGCAGGCTGACCCTTCCCCCTGCTCTCAGGGTCTCTATGGCAGTGTCATTGTCACTGGCGGCAACACTCTGCTTCAGGGGTTCACAGACAGACTTAATCGGGAGCTTTCCCAGAAGACCCCACCGGTAAGAACCCAAGACACAGGCACTCAGGGCACCCAGATTCTAGTCCTGGCTTAGCTCTTTGAACCTCGAATGCCTCCTGCTTCCCCTAACAGAAATGATCATGCCTCTGTGGCTTCCTCCTGTCTACCAAGCCTTGTCCCTCCCCAGAACCAGATGTCCATTTCCCCCAGCCCCTTCTTTCTTCCCCAGAGCATGCGGCTCAAGCTTATCGCCAGCAACAGCACCATGGAACGCAAGTTCAGCCCCTGGATTGGGGGCTCCATCTTGGCCTCACTGGTAAGAAGGAAGAGGCATGGCACTGGGTATTAGGAGAACAGACTCTGACAGTTGCCCATTTTTATTCGACAAGTATCTAGGCATGCCTGTACTCCCAGCATGAGAGAGGCTGAGGCATGAGATCTCAAGTTCAAGGCTCCCCAGAGAACAAACTGAGCTGTTACTCCTCAGGCCATCCCCTTTGTTGTTTGAGACAGGGTCTCTCACTGTCCTGGAAGTCACAGAGTCACCTGGTCATTCTGCAAACTCCAATCCTCCTGTCTCAGCATCCCTCCCACTGGGCTGTTTTACATGGGTTCTGGAGATTGAACTAAGGTCCTTGCCTCGTAAAGCAAGCACTTTACTGACCGAGACATAACCCCAGCCCTTCAAAAACAGTTTTGGGGGCAAGTGTAGTCAATGGGTGCTCTCCGAGACTGGGCCCTCCCTCAGGAGAAAGATTGGTGAGGGTACGGTGACGGTAAGGCAGCCACGGTCACTGATGAGTAGAGGGGACATCCTGGAATTTGAGATAGAAGAGTGGTCCAATGAGTGGTTCAATGGGTGTGTCATGAGTCTTCCTGTGCCATGACCTGGGATCAAGGGGATTGTGCAGAGGAGGCTAAAATGAAGACTGTGAGCCCCAGGGACGAGCTTATCTCTCTAGTGCTGGGGTCCAAAGTGCATACCATCATGCCCAGAGTTTTGATGTGGATTTGGGGGGGAGAATCCATGTTCTCAGCTACAGAGTTCATGGCCAACCTGTGTTACATGAGAGCCTGGTGAGAGAGAGAGAGAGGCTGGGGAAGGAAACAGAAGGGGAACAGAAGGAAAAGGGAAGAGGGAGGGAGGGAAGAAGGTGAGAGAGGAAGGGGAGGGGAGGGAGAGGAGGGGAGAAGATGGGGAAGGAGAGAATGGTGGGGAGGGGAGGAGCGGGAGAGGAGGGGGAGGGGAAAATGGAAGGGGAGGAGAGAAGGGGAGGGGAAGAGAAGGGAGGGCAGGAACTAAAGGAGAACAGGTCTGGGCAAAGCCTTCAGGGAGCTGCTGATCTCAGTTATGGGATCATAGGGAATTTAAAGTCAAGGGTATTCAGGAGGAAGTAACCAAGACACAGCTGGGTATCTGAGTCTGGAACAGGAGACTGGAGAGTGGCAGGGACAAATGAGGTCACCCAGGAAGGCTGCTCTGTGAGCCAGAGACGCCAACCTTCACATGGAGGCCCAGCAGCCATCCATGAAAAGAGACAGTCCCCGGCAGGACTCCTCAAGAGCTGCGGGGGTGGGCAGCAGTGAGGCGCCAGGTAATGTCGAACAAACGGTGATGGTGGAGCTGGGTGTGGTCAGAGGTATAATCCCAGCTACTCTGGATGTGGGGGCAGGAAGATTGCAAGGTCAAGGTCAGCCTGGGCCACCTGGTGAGACCCTTTGTCAAAGTAAAAGGCAAATAAATACAAGGGTCAAGAAGATGGTTCACGGGGTTGGGGATTTAGCTCAGCGGTAGAGCGCTTGCCTAGCAAGCGCAAGGCCCTGGGTTCGGTCCCCAGCTCCGAAAAAAAGAAAAAAAAAAAAAAAAAAAAAAAAAAGAAGATGGCTCACAAGGCATGAGGCTCTGAGTTCGGATCCCCAGAACCCACATAAAACTTGTAAAGAGAACATGTGTCTAAAAGTCTCAGCGCTCATCACAAAACGGGAGGAGATAGGTGCTCCAGCTAGTCTCTACACAGAGTGGCAAACCTGTATGGTTTGGTAAACCCTGCCCTTTGTCCTCCGTATGTACATGTTAGCTCAATTCTCCCACGCAAACACAGGCACAAATACACACGCACGCACAAAACACTTTTAATCCCTAAGTAAGGGGCTGAGGGTGTGGCTCAATGGTAGAGCATCTGTCTAGAATCCCCCAATGAGGGGCTAGGAATGCAGCTCTGTATTAGAGCAGCCTAAAATCTCCCGGGCGAGATTTTACGGGCGAGATTTTACAGGCGAGAAATGTGTGAAGGCAAGGAGGAAGAAGGGGTGTGGTGGTGTAGAGGAGTGTGGGGTGACACCTGACAGCTGATGTTGCCCTTCTCTCAGGGCACGTTCCAGCAGATGTGGATCTCCAAGCAGGAATATGAGGAGGGAGGGAAGCAGTGTGTGGAGCGGAAGTGCCCCTGAAGTTGCCTCCTCCCCCAAATGCTCGCCCACCCCATCCACAGCGTTGTAGGGAACAGCCAGAGGGGCGGTCTACCAGCCAGAAATCCAAAAGCGCTGAACCCTCCATCATATCCCACTGCTCTCTTCTCTCTTACCCACATCTTCTTAGACTGTGACGTTCCTGAGTTGAAAGAAGTAAAAAAGAAAAAAAAAAACTTTTATGAAAATAAAGTGTTTTGACTTCCATGGGGGTGGGGAATGGGGCGCGGGGGGTCTGGTGAGATGCCAGAGAGAGTCACACCTACATTCGTGCTACTCTGGAGCACGAATTTCTTAGGTTTTAGTGGGGTCACGACTCTGGAAGGGACAGGAAGGGAAGAGTCTGGTTTGAGCCAGTTGTTGGTTCAGGGCTGCTCCAGAAAAGGCCATGCCGGGGCGGAGCCGTGTGGGGGCGGGGCCGGGGCGTGCTCTAGTGGGTGTGGCCTCAGCAGGGCTTTGAGTCTTCTGGGAGCATGGTCCAAGAAATCCAGAGACCTGTTGCTGAGTTGAACTTGGCTGCTGTGTCTTCCCACTCAGGACTCGGCTTTGACAGGCACGAGGCAGGGACTGGGGTGAGCCCCTACCTCTCAGATCTTTCTGGACCTGGGTAGGACCTGCAGTTTCCCAGGGGAGACCCGGACCGGGAGTAAGGGTGAGGTGGACCCTGACCTTTCCCATCCACAGCTGCGGGTCCTGGGATCTTCAGCGCGGCTTGGATTTCAAACTGGAGGGTAAACCGCGGTTATGGCCTTTCATCAAAACTTTAGAGTTGTAGACCCCAAAAGAGAAAGAAACAATTAAGTCCTGTAATGACCCAAGGGGTGCTAGGAGGACTGTAGTTTGGCCAAGACTTTTTCTGCCTCTCCTAATGGTGAGGTGGAAACCCACAGTTTGCTGACTCCAGGACCCACTCGTAGGTTCCTTTTGACCCCTTTACCTCATTCGTAACACTTCCTCCCCAGAAACAGAGCAGATTCTAGACAGACAGACAACTCTGTGGTCAGATTAAATACCAAGTGACCCCGCTAAGATGCCGCTGATTTGGAATCAACTTGAGGCAGGGTTCGGGGCAGGCTGTGTGTTGGAGAAACCTAGCAACCAGATACAAGAGGTGGGAAGGGGCAGACAATTTAGAAAGAAGCTTCCAAGTGGGTTGGGGATTTTCCCCAAGGACACGAAGAGAGAGAGAGAGAGTGGAATCAGGGAAAAGGAGGGACTTACCCACATCTCCCTTTCCCCCTCACGTTAAGCCTCCATCCCCCAACCTGTGTCGGGAACTAAAGTGGCCAAAGTCTGCCCTGAGACTAAAGAATTGATTGTTTTGCAGTCAGCCCGCAACAGTAGGGTTTGTGGAAAGATTGGTAAAAGGCACTGCCCCTTGCTGTCTAGCATGAACTAGGGAGAATGTCTAGAAGGCTGGACTGAGGCCAGACTGTGCCCCCACCCTTATGGGGGATGAGAAACGGCCTAAGTTCAGGCTGCCTGACAGGGCTGATAAGGGGCCCTCTGGGGCTCCTGCAAACGGTTTATCGCTTTGGTGGGGACTACTTGCAGGGTTCAGGAGGGGGCACAAGCATGGAACAACGTTGGGGTCTACTTCGGAGAGTGGTAAGATCATTGGGGGAGGGTGGAGTTGTGGTTACACACATTAGGTTTTCCTTCGCGTCCCTCAGGCCCTCCCTAATGCATAAGGTTGACCCCACCCGTCCCCTTGGGACCCTCGGTGGTGGGTCCCTCCTCTCCAGCCTCCAGAGCTCCCTCCCTCCCTCCAGGCTGAAGTTGGTGACATCATTCTTGCCTAACCCTCTGCCAACCCTTAGGCCCCCTCCCCTAATCTTTTGCCTACCTCCCCCCTCCACTCAGCAACAGTGGTCCCCAAGACCCTCTCAGACCATCTACAGACGTGTGGAAGGCCCTCAACTGGAGAACCTAGAGGAGGAAGATAGGGAGGAAGGGGAGGAGCTTCCTGCCCAGTTCTGCCCCATGGAACTCAAAGGCCCTGAGCGCTTAGGCTCCTGTCCTGGGAGGTCCATTCCCATACCCTGGGCTGCAGCAGGTCGAAAGGCTGCTCCCTATCTGGTCCTGACCACCCTGCTAATCTTCACTGGGGGTGAGTCTTCCCTCCCTCCTCCTGGGCTGGGGGCATTTCTGGGGTCTAGTAGAAGAGGGCACAAGAAAACCCCATCTTCCCACCTGCCAGCCTTCCTCCTGGGCTACGTGGCCTTTCGAGGGTCCTGCCAGGCATGTGGGGACTCTGTGTTGGTGGTTGGTGAAGATGTCAACTCTGAGGACTCCAGCCGGGGCACGTTGTACTGGAGTGACCTCCAGGACATGTTTCTCCGGTTCCTTGGGGAGGGACGCATGGAGGACACCATCAGGTAAGGATACAGCCTGGATCCTGCGTGGTCCAGTGTGAACTCCTTTCTCATGCTACCCAAAGTCCTTTCTCGGGTCTTCTTATCTTCCTCTCTGGTTTCCCTGCTCAGAGGTCCTTGGAAACATGGCAGACACCAGGAGCTCAGTATTCAAGGACCTGAGACTTCAAGGATGGTTTATTTAGGGGATAGAAAGCTGGGTGAATGAAGACGAAGACAAGGGACCAGGGCATGGTGGCTTGTGTCTTTAATCCAAGCACTCAGGAGGTAGATGCAGGAGGATTGGGGATGCGAGGTCATCCTCGACTACGTAATGAATTGGAGGCTAGCCTAGGATGTATGGGTCCCCATCTCAAAAGCATAATCTGTGATGTTAAATGACATTTTAATTTTATGTAATGAACAGGTAATGAAGAATGGGTGGGAGGAAAATGTTAATATTTTCCAGCATGTACTGAGATGACCACGTGATTTTTTTTTTCTCTTTGGGTTTTCTTTTTTACAGTTTTTTTTAGTATTTATTGGAATGTGGTGCGTGGGTGCCACTGAGCATGTGCGGTGGTCAGAGGAAAGCTTGCAGTGTGGTTGGTTCTCTCCTTCGACCGTGTGGATCCCTGGGATTGAACCCAGGCCCTCAGTCTTAACAACAAGCATCCCACCGGCCTCTCTAAAATGCTTGTAGTTCTGGGGTTTGAAGCTAGGGCCTTTGTGCTAGTACTCTACCAATCGATGAGCTGCATCTCGAGCCCTTTGACTGTTTCGTTTGGTTTAATTTGTTTTGGTTTTACTTTTTTTTTTTTTTTGAAATAAGGTCTTGTGATGTAGCCCAGGTTAGCCCTCAAGCTTGAAGTCCTCTTGACTGAGACAAGGTCCTGTGATGTAGCCCAGGCTGGCCTTAAACTTGAGGTCCTCTTGCTTCAGCCTCCCAAGTGCTAGGATTATAGGTGTATACCTGAGTTTTCCTCCTCTTCCTCTTCTTCCTCCTCCTCTTCTTCCTCCTCTTCCTCCTCTTCTTCCTCCTCTTCCTCCTCTTCTTCCTCCTCTTCCTCCTCTTCTTCTTCCTCTGAACTTAGGATTGGAGCTATTGCAGTCTTTAATGTTTGTTTAGTGATTTGAATCATAGTGTATATTTTGATACACTGCTGGGAGCTCGATCAAAATAGATGGCTTTATATTGCTAAAAGACCTCCAATTTGGGCTGGAGAGATGGCTCAGCGGTTAAGAGCACCTGACTACTCTCCCAGAGGTCCTGAGTTCAATTCCCAGCAACCACATGGTGGCTTACAACCATCTGTAAAGAGATCTGATGCCCTTTTCTGGTGTATCTGAAGACAGCTACAGTGTACTTATATATAATAAATGAATACATCTTTAAAAAAAAAAGACCTCCAATCTGAGGCTGGAGCTATAGCTGGGGGGACAGAGAACTCACCTCACATGATCCCCCACATGGCATGAGGTAAGTGTGGTGGCTTATGTCCATGATCCCAGCATCTGGGAAGTGGGAGCAGGAGGATCAGGCCATCCATGACTGCACAGTGTCTTCCAGGGCAAGTGAGACCTTGTCTGCCCCTCCGCCCCAAACCTATGAAAGCCAGGAAATGGGTAGAACCACACAGCTGAGTTTTCCTAAATTCACATCCTCTACAGCACAGTAAGGAATTTTAGAAAGGCAATGCGTTGAAAGCTCAGGAAATGTGGGCCACTGTATACGTTTCAGCCCAAGAAAGACAGACAGACCTGCGAATACAGGGAGGACAAAGAGGGGAAAGCCAGAACCTCAAAAGTCTAGTCGGAAAGTGGGACTCAGAGCTGGCGAGATGGCTCAGCGGGTAAAGGGGATTGCTGCTAAGCTTGACAACCTGAGTTCAATCCCCAGGATCAAATTCCAGGGTGGGAGGAAAGAACCTGGTTCTACCACGCTCAAAGTGCCATTTTTGGTATGTGTGAACATATAGATCACACACACACACACACACACACACACACACACACACACACACACACACACTAAATATAAATAAAATAAAGTAAGGTAGGATTCAGAACATTGAAGGACGTGCAGATAAACTTTCTCCTGTCAGCCTTGGTCTTACTGTGGGACTTAATACTTTGGCTGGGCCTAGTGGCAGAGGCCTGTAATCCTAGTTCTTTGGGAAGCTAAAGCAGAGAAGTTCTGTCCCTGTTCCTACCTGGATTTCAAGTGAGTCTGTGGCTAGCCTTGGCAATGCAGCATAGCCTGGTCTTAAAAATAGGACAGAAGGAAAAAAAGTTGGTTTGGGGTACAGTGATTTCCTAGAATTGGGCAGAAGAGAAGGAGGGAGGGAGGGAGGAGAGGAGTTAAAGAGCCAGGGGCTTCTCCACTCCAAGACTGGAGGTCAGGAAACCCAAGTCCCATGGGAGATGTGGCCACCGGAGAAAGCCCAGGTCTGTGCCAAGGCCATACTTCTGTGACAAATGGGGGACAGATTGTTTCCCCTGCAAAGGTAACAGCCCATGAAAGGGTAGTGCATAGCCGAGGTGAGAAGGCTAGTTTAGGTGACAGACTCTTGCTGGGCCATGACAATGGAAGCAGATCAGGTGAACTCCTGTCCAGAAACACAATCCTCCTGCCTCCACTTTCACCTGAATTTGAGGCTAGCCTCCTAGACACGAGATGCCGTTCCAGGCCTGCGTTTACCATCTCAGTCTTTTCGTTTGACCACTTATGCCGGGATGTAGGAGTCGCTTTCCTGGCCTCTAGTTTGATCTCTCTGCTCAGGCTGACCAGCCTCCGGGAACGCGTGGCCGGCTCAGCCAGAATGGCCACCCTGGTCCAAGACATCCTCGATAAGCTCTCGAGCCAGAAGCTGGACCACGTGTGGACTGACACGCACTATGTGGGACTTCAGTTCCCGGACCCGTGAGTCTGGGGATGCGACAAGGGGTCATACTATGCATGGAGTTGCACAGCCAGGAGTGCTCACCTTCAGCCTTCCTCAGGGCTCACCCTAACACCCTGCACTGGGTGGGTGCAGACGGGAGCGTCCAAGAGCAGCTACCGCTGGAGGATCCGGAAGTCTACTGTCCCTACAGCGCCACGGGCAACGCCACGGTGAGGTTCCCGGGATGGGGAGCCCATCACGACCTCATTGGGTAGCCCAGTTGGAATACTGGCAGCGAGGCCTCACCAATCTCCGCGTTCCCAGGGCAAGCTTGTGTACGCCCACTACGGGCGGCGGGAGGACCTGCAGGACCTGAAAGCCAAGGACGTGGAGCTGGCCGGCAGCCTCCTGCTAGTGCGTGCTGGGATTACAAGCTTCGCCCAGAAGGTGAGGGTCCCAAATAGAACAGGGTGTGAAGTGCGTTGCAAGTGGTCTGGGAAACAGGCGTGCCTCGTGGGAAGGATCTAGGAGGCTGTCACCCGGAGAGAGGGAAAAAACAAACAAACAAACAAACAAACAAACAAACAAAAACAAAACAGGGACATTTTAAGAAACTATTGGCCACCCGGCTTTTTTTTTTTTTAAAGATTTATTTATTTATTATATATATAAGTACACTGTAGCTGTCTTCAGATACACCAGAAGAGGGCATCGGATCTCTTTACAGATGGTTGTGAGCCACCATGTGGTTGCTGGGAATTGAACTCATGACCTCTGAAAGAGCAGTCGGGTGCTCTTAACCGCTGAGCCATCTCTCCAGCCCCCGGCAACCCGGCTTTTATTCCCAGCATTCAGGAGGCAGAGGCAGGCAGGTCTCTGAGTTCCAGACCAGCCTGGTCTAGAGAACTAGTTCCAGGACAACCAGGACTACACAGAAGAACTCTGGCTCAAAATGAAACAAAGGAAGGAAAGAGGGAGGGCGAGAGGGAGGGAGGGAGGAAAAGAAAAGAAAAGAAGAGAGAGAGAGAGAGAGAGAGAGAGAGAGAGAGAGAGAGAGAGAGAGAGAGAGAGAGAGAGAAAGGGAATAGCGGAAGACTAACATGATATAAATTTTTTTTTTTTGGTTCTTTTTTTTCGGAGCTGGGGACCGAACCCAGGGCCTTGCGCTTCCTAGGCAAGCGCTCTACCACTGAGCTAAATCCCCAACCCACATGATATAAATTTTAACCCCAGCTACTTAGGAAGCTGAGAGGCAGGAGGATTGTAAATTCAAGACCTGCATGGGCTACAAAACAAGACCATTCTCTCTCTCTCTCTCTCTCTCTCTCTCTCTCTTTTCTTTTTTTCGGAGCTGGGGACCGAACCCAGGGCCTTGCGCTTGCTAGGCAAGCGCTCTACCACTGAGCTAAATCCCCAACCCCTCTCTCTCTTTTTTTAATTAAATTATAAAGGGCTGGAGAGATGGCTCAGTTGTTAAGAGCACCGACTGCTATTCCATAGGTTCTAAGTTCAATTCCCAGCAACTGCATGACATCTTTGTAATGGGACCCAGTGACCCTCTTCTGTTGTGTTTGAAGACAGCTGCAGTCCAAAGATGAGCTTCAGTGTACTCATATACCTAAAATAAATGAAGAAATAAATCTTTTAAAAATTTAAATACTAAAGCAAGAGCGGACAGCGGGCTCAGGTCTGTCACCTCAGTGCACCTGATAGGAAAGGCAGGAGGATTAAGATTCTGTCATTTTCTGACACATAAAGAATTTGAAGCTAGCCTCGAATACAGGAGAGCCCATCTTAGAAACCGAACTACAGGGACAGGGAGATAGCTCAGTGGATAAAGGCACTTACTACCAAGCCTGAGTTCAACCTCTGGGACCTGTGAATCCCGGAAGAGAACCTGTTCCCTCAAGCTGTCCCCTGACACGCAGATAAATAATACACCTACTTTTTTTCTAAATAAAATAGCGTGGGCTTGTGATGGGGCACAGTTGGTGAATGCCTGCCTAGCATGCGCAGAACCTTGGGTTTGACTTCCCAGCAATGGAAGCCTGTGTACCACATGTGCGTATAATGCTTGTGGAGGCCAGAGGGCATGTCAGAGCCCCTGCAACTGGAGCTACAGATGTGAGCTGCCATTTAGGTGCTGGGAATCACACCCAGGACCTCTGGAAGAGCAGCCAGTGCTCTTAACCACTGAGCCATCTCTCCAGCCCTGGGCAGAGAGGTTTTGCAGTGCTCCAGAGGCACCAAGGGAGAGCTGCGACATTTAAGTGCCAGGTGGTATTCACTACACACAGTGGGCCCTTAAGGATGATGGCTGCAAGTGAAAAGAGCCTTTGTTTTGAAACTTTTTCTTACTTGTCTATCTTCCCTCAGGTAGCCATTGCCCAGGACTTTGGGGCCCACGGAGTGCTGATATACCCTGACCCAGCGGACTTCTCCCAAGACCCCCACAAGCCAGGCCTGTCTAGTGACAGGGCTGTGTATGGACATGTGAGTCTTGGGGGGGAAGCCAGAGCTCCCTTCCTGGGGCCCAGGAATACACAAATGGGGCTTGTTCAGCCCACAGTTTCAGAGTGGGTACCCCTTCTTCTTTAGGTGCACCTGGGAACTGGGGACCCTTACACGCCTGGCTTCCCGTCCTTCAATCAAACCCAGTTCCCTCCAGTAGAATCATCGGGGCTTCCCAACATCCCTGCCCAGCCCATCAGTGCCGACGTTGCTGATCGCTTGCTCAGGTAAGAGGGCGGGGGATACGGGATACGGGGAGCAGAGGCAGGGAGTAGGGGGTAGGAGCTGGAGTTAGCTGCAGGGTTCCTTCGGTGACTAAGAAGGTGACCTGAGCCTGGGGAGATAGTCCTGTCAGTAAAGTGCTTGTTGTTCAAGCATGAAGACCTGATTTACATCCCCAGAAGCCATGTTAAAAACAAAGAAAGGCAACCTAAGTGCATGCGTGTAATTCCAGCCCTGGAGAGGAAGAGACAGATGGATTCCCTGAAGCTTGGGCATCCAGCTTAGCTAAATTAGTGAGCTCCAGGCCAAGTGCAGATCCTGTCAAACAAAAACCAAGGTGTCCTAGCCAGATGCCTCAGTGAGTAAAGGCATGTGCCACCAAGCCTGAATGAAGGCTGTCCCTAAGTCTCACATACTCAAGAGAGGACAGACTCCCACGGAGTCATCCTCTGGCCCCCACACATGCACACTCACACACAAAAAGTAAAATGTATTATAAACTTTTTTTAAAAAGTGATTCGCACCTGAGGTCAAGATGCAAGGTTGACTGTTGACCTCTATGCACACATGCACACACACACACACACACACACACACACACACACACACATATGCATTCTACCAGGCCCCACCATCTGGTACGTCCACAGGTGCTGAGGACCTTTACACAGGACACAGCTTATACCATGGCAGCCCCAGGCTGCACTGTCCTACTGAGCAGGGTACAGAGGCAAAGATCTAGAGCCAAAATGTAGAGAAAGAGGAAGAATGAAGCAGGGTTTTAGGCTTCTGCAGTGAACACTACCGCTTCAAGACTTTTCTGCCCCATTTCTTTCCAGGAAACTCACAGGTCCCGTGGCTCCTCAGGAATGGAAGGGTCGCCTCTCAGACTCTCCGTATCGCCTGGGACCTGGGCCAGGCTTACGCCTTGTGGTCAACAACCACAGAACCTCTACTCCCATCAGTAACATCTTTGCGTGCATCGAGGGCTTCGCAGAGCCAGGTGTGTCTGCCCAGCCTCTCCCATGGCTTAGGAGAGACTCTGCTCCTGACCCCGACCAATGAGGACTGATGCAGGAGGCCCTGGAGAAGGGCCAGGGGTGGTGTCCAGGGATTGGAGGCTGATGAGGGGTGGCAGTGTGGAGCTCTCCAAATGGGCAGTATTGCTCAGTAGTGAGTCCTTAGTGCGTTGTGAGCAAGCATATGTTGGATGATTTTATATTAGAGATCTAAGCGTCAGACAAAGGCCAGGTTGGGGGAGTGGCGCTGGTGGTGAGGAATCGAAGGTTGCTGAGCGGATTGGTGGGCGGAGCAGACCTGGGAAACCCTTGAATGGCCAGGTGTCAAAGGAGAAGCAGAGACCTGGGGTGACACACAGAGGGGGATGCTGGAAGTGAGAGGAGGAGCGCAGAAGAGGTGGAAAGAGAACAGCAGGTTAAAGGAGAGAGAAGAGCAGGTTAAAGATGATGCAGAACATGCCTGACCAGAATGGAGCCCGGAACGTCCATAGGGTTGAGCCAGGCATAGTAGCTCACATCTGTCATCCCAGCATTCAAGCATCTGAAGCAGGAGATTATAAGTTCAAGGCTAGCCTAGGCTACGTAGCCTGGGCCCCAAGACCCTGTTTGAAGCAGAGGTAAAGGGGACCAGGGATGGTAGCACAAACTCAGAAGTTCAAGGCCAGTGTGGAACACAAAGCAAAACATAATAAAAATAAAATATAAATAAATCAAAACAAATCCCAAAACCCTCTAGCAAGCAGAATGTCCCCAGTGGTAGCATGTTTGCCTACCATGGAAGACACTGGGTTTGACCCCAGCACCTGACATGGTGACACATGCCTACCCTGGAACTTGAGAGGAAGTGGAGGCAGGAAAACCAGAAGTTGTAGGCCAGCCTTGGTTACATGAAATCCTGTCTCCAGAAGAATTCGGGGTGTTTGACAGTGTGTGTTTGAATCCCCTAATGCCTATTAATGGATCAGGCCATGTGGGCAGAGCCGAGAGAGCTAGGCATGGTCCCTCGATACAGCCGAGATTACAGAGCTAGGGTTGTAGAGAGGGGAAGAGCTGTGGCAGGGAAGCCGACTGGGGACGTTGCAGAGGAAGGACTGGAGCTCTGGGGGCACCCACCCTCCAAAGCTGCATGGAGGGGTCCTGGACAGTTTAAGATGTGGGCTCTACACATATCTTCCTTCAGATCACTATGTCGTTATCGGGGCCCAGAGGGATGCCTGGGGCCCAGGAGCAGCCAAGTCTGCAGTGGGGACTGCCATCCTCCTGGAGCTGGTTCGGACCTTTTCCTCCATGGTCAGCAGTGGTAAGCTCAGAGCCAAGACCTGTGTGAGCTGGGGCTGTGTCCCGGGCTAGGACTAGGTCAAAGGTAGCGTAGACTGGAGGGAGGCCACTTGGATCTGAGTCATGATTGGAGTGTCCAGTTCTAGGCAAGTCACTTCATCGATACAGTATTTCCTCATCAATGTGTTAGCCCGGGGCAGACGAGATGCCTCAATGGGTTAGGACACTTGCTACCAAGTCCGATGACCAGAGTTTGATCCTCAGAAGCCACGTGGTAGAAGGAGAGAATTTCCCAAAAATGGTCCCCTGATTTCCACATATAGGCCACCATATGCATGCACGCATACACACAAAAATATTTTCTTTTGGTTCTTTTTTTCGGAGCTGGGGACCGAACCCAGGGCCTTGCGCTTCCTAGGCAAGGGCTCTACCACTGAGCTAAATCCCCAACCCCCACAAAAATATTTTTAATTTTGGGCAGGCATGCCCTATAATGCCAGCCTTCAGGAGCGGAAGGCAGGAAAAAAAATGAACATTTCAAGGTTATGCTTAACTATATAACAAGTTCTAGGCTAGCCTAGGCTACATGAGTCTCTGCTTTATTAAAAAAACAAAACAAAAACACAAAAAACAAAAAATAACTCCCCTGACCCCCGCCACCAAAGCCAGGCATGGTGACACATGCTTTTAATCCCAGTACTCTGTAATCAGAGGCAGCCGGTCTCTTGACCTTGAGGCCAGCCTGGTCTACAAAATGAGACCCTGTCACAAACAGAAAGTAAAACTTAATTTAATAAAAAAAAAAATGATACTGGGCAGGGGTGGTGCATGCCTTTAATCCCAACACTTGGGAGGCAGAGGCAAGCAGATGTCTGAATTCAAGGTCTACACCGAGTGCTAGGACAGCCAGGGCTACACAGAGAAATAAAAAAATTGAAAAAAAAATGAGCACATGCTGCACAGATGTAATCTTGGCACCCCAGAAGGGAAAGCAGGAGGATCAGTAGTTCAGGGTCATCTTTGACTACATAAGGGAACCCACGCTCTCAAAAAGAACCTGGCCAGGCATCAGGGCACACATCTGTCATCCCAGCGCTCAAAGGGAGAGGCAGAGGGATTGCTGTAACTTCAAGAGCTGGCTGGGCTCCCACAGCAAGTATCTAGTCAGTCAGGGCTACGTAGCAAGACCCTGTTTCAAAACAAGAGGAGGTGCACATACAGCTGAGTGGTGGCGAACTCGAGAGAGCAATCTCTAGTCCTGCAAACCAAGGAAGGGAGGAGGGAAGATCAGGTCAGGGCCAGACCACTGAGGGGGTGAGCGAGAACACAATGGGGGAGGGGACTAACTGAAACAGAATAATGGGCCACATGTGTGAGGAGGCCATAGCAAAGCCCATTTGTATGCTGACTTCTGACGTTAACTAGGCGACATGGTGGTCCACACCTGTCGTTACAGCCCTTGGAGGTGAAAGCAGGTCATCTTTTTGTTTTGTCTTGTTTTCGAGATAGGGTTTCTCTGTGTACCTCTGGCTGTCCTGGAACTCGTTCTGTAGACCAGGCTGGCCTTGAACTCACAGAGATCTGCCTGCCTCTGCCTCCTGAGTGCTAGGATTAAAGATGTATGCCACCACTGACCAGTTGTAGGTGATTTTTTACCGTTTAAGGGGGTTTGAGGCTAGCCTGGGCTACACGTGACCGTGTCTTAAAACAACAATAAGGGAAGCGGGATCAGGCAGGAGCAGGGGTTGGAGCCCCAGAACCCACATGGTGGTAGCAGATTGTCCTGCAGGTTGTCCTCTGACCTCCATGTCCCCCCACTGTGGCAGGTGTGTGCCCATACGCATACAAATAAAATTAAAAAATTAAAAACTAAACAGAGATGTGGCGTTCATGGCCTGAGTGACAATTAAGCAAGAAACGGTATCGTTTAGAACCCACTCTAGTGTATCATTATTGAGTTAGAGAGGATCCAAGGTGGGGCAACTTGGGATGCTGGGTTCCTACAGAGAGTGGACCCCCTCTGGAGACCTGGACGGAGAAGGCTTAAGGGGGGATGTTGACCCTCCATTTCATCGCTCTGCCCATAGGCTTTAGACCTCGAAGAAGTCTTTTGTTCATCAGCTGGGACGGAGGTGACTTTGGCAGCGTGGGAGCCACGGAGTGGTTGGAGGTGATCTGGGGTTCTGGGTATGTAGCCAGGTAATGGGGAGGGGCGGAGAGGGCAACCTTCCTCTCCATACGTTTCGGCGACCCTACAGGGCTACCTCAGCGTGCTACACCTCAAAGCTGTCGTGTATGTGAGCCTGGACAACTCCGTGTTGGGTGAGCTAGGGTCAAGCTACCCCCTGGCCCTCTCAGGCGAGGTCTATGCAAAGGAATCTATCCCTGAGCCCAGCATTCCCCCCCTTCCTTCTCTTCAGGAGACGGCAAATTCCATGCTAAGACCAGCCCCCTTCTCGTCAGCCTCATTGAGAATATCCTGAAGCAGGCAAGAGGGCACGGGGCTGGGGGTGAGAGGATCCCGCGGGAGTGCAGCGCAAAGGGGGAAAAGACTGATGTGTACGCTCATCCAGGTGGATTCCCCTAACCACAGTGGACAGACACTCTACGATCAAGTGGCATTCACCCACCCAAGCTGGGATGCTGAAGTGTAAGTGGAAATGAAGACCGCGGGGTGGAGGCTCAGGAGAAACTGAGTCCTCAGAGGCCTCCAATCTGCCTGTCCTCAGGATCCAGCCCCTGCCCATGGACAGCAGCGCATATTCCTTCACAGCTTTTGCGGGCGTCCCAGCTGTGGAGTTCTCCTTCATGGAGGTGAGACTCCCCGGCCCTTGCCCCAGGACATCAGACCCTCATCCTGTCAGCACCACGTTCCTGCGCCCAGCCCCTCCATGTCCCTGCAGGACGATAGGGTGTACCCATTCCTGCACACGAAGGAGGACACGTATGAGAATCTGCACAAGATGCTGCGAGGTCGCCTGCCCGCCGTGGTCCTAGCAGTGGCTCAGCTCGCTGGTCAGCTCCTCATCCGACTGAGCCACGATCACCTACTGCCGCTGGACTTCGGCCGCTACGGAGACGTGGTCCTCAGGCACATCGGCAACCTTAATGAGTTCTCTGGGGACCTCAAGGTCCAAGATGCCAGTCGCGCTCCCAGCCTGCAGGGGCGCTTCATCACTATGGGTGTCTGTCTGGCTTCTCCTGTCCCCAGCTCTGAGATCTAGGTCCTGCCCTCCAATCGGGCCCCTTTTACTTATACCTCCAGACACCTAATCCTCAAGGACACATCCAGTTTGACCCCACATCCCTGGGATCTGCCCTCCCTATCCTCATAGGCCTGATGAACTCCGTTTCCCTTTCCCTTTCTCTTTAGTGCTTTGACCCCACCCGTATCGGTGCTGGCACCAATCTGTCAATCTTAGACTGTTCCTCGCCCACAGGCGCGCGGGCTGACCCTGCAGTGGGTGTACTCTGCAAGGGGGGACTATATCCGGGCGGCGGAGAAGCTGCGGAAGGAGATTTACAGCTCGGAGCAGAGCGATGAGCGTCTGATGCGCATGTACAACGTGCGCATCATGAGGGTGAGACCCCGCCCCCGCCCGCCCCCTTCTGGCCTGGTGGTCCCTTTTCCCAGGACCTGGCCTTTGTAAAGCATTCCGCTCGCTTTCCCTCCTTTGCTCTGTCCCTGTGTTCTGAGGGTACAATACAGGGTTCATAAACCAGCCAGGCTAGAAAACTTGACCTGTCCCTTTCACAGACTCCGCCAGGGAATGAAATGAATAATAAGGGCCTGACTCTGTTGTCTGCTGTTTAACTTGCAAAGCCTAAAATATTTACTCCATGGCTTTTCGCAGAGAAAATGTTCCGGACAACTGCTTTAAACTGTGTGACTTAGGTCTTGGACAGGCAAAACACAGGTTGATGCAAGGAAAAGAGGTCATTTCAGGGTGGAGGGTAAGGCAGGGAAATGGACCTGGCCTTTCTCAGGAGCTGTGTGTGGATCATCAAAGCCAGAACAGAGATCCTGTGGAGGACTGGTCAGAAACCAGTTTGGGGGAGTCTTTAATTGAAGAAAATTGGGATTTTGTGTGCTTGGGGGTTGGGGTTGGGGTTGGGATAAAATCAGAGTATTGTGCATGTTAAACAAGTACCTTACCACTGGGCCTCCTCTGCCCCCCCACCCCGCAGCCCCTCACTGAGGGATTCTAGGCAGGTGCTCTACCACTGAGCCACGCCCCCAGCCCCTCCCTGGGGGATTCTAGGCAGGGGCTCTACCACTGAGCCACTCCTCCAACCACCTTTCATTCACATTTTGAGAGAAAGTCTTGCTAGGTTGCCCGGAATAGCCTTGAACTCAGTTTATAGTCTAGGTTGACCTTGACCTTTTGAATTTCCTCCTGTTTCATCTCTCCAAGTAACTGGTATTACAGGCCAGGCTCAGGAGTTTGGATTGTGAGTGTCTGGGCATCATGAAAATTTCTTCTAAGGAGGTGAGGTGGCAGAACAGAATGTGTAGAAAGGATTCTGGAGAGCATACCAATGGCCTGAAGAGGATACAGACTTCTGTGGTGCTGGATATCAACTGCAAGTGTCAACAAATGCCTGTAGGGGGTACCGGGATAGATAGGTAGTCAAAAACGCACCACTCCCTAAAACGGGAGTAGGAAAAGTGCACAGGCAGGATACAGAAAGAGGAGTTCGACAGTGATAATAGCAGCTGACTTTTGCAGAGAGCTACCAGGGGCCACCGACTTCACTTCATTTTGTTCAACAGCAGGACCTCCTGCAGTGCTGTGAGGTCGGCAGTGGTGTAGGCTCAGTATCACACAGGAAGTAAGTGATGGAACCAAAATTAAAGATGAGGGACTCTGCCCCCATAGCCTCTGCTCAATAGCACCAAAGAGAGAGATGGGGTAGGGAAAGGAAGAAGGGAAGGAAAAAGAAAGAAATGGGAAAAAAAGAAAATGGACCGAGGCTGAAGTTCTGTTGATGGTGTGCTTTCTGGTATGCATGAAACCCTGGGCTCTACCTCCAGGACCAAATAAAACTCCCATTTCTTAGGAGGTTAAGACAACTAGCCTTGCTACATGATGAGACCCTGTCAGAGAGAGACAGAGACAGAGACAGAGACAGAGAGACAGACAGAGAGACAGAGACAGAGAGACACAGAGAGAGAGACAGAGGCAGAGACAGGGAGGAAGGGAGGGAGAGAGAAAGGAGGGGGGAGGGAGGCGGAGGGAGGAAGGGAGAGAGAGACAGAGGCAGAGACAGACAGAGAGACAGAGAGAGACAGAGGCAGAGACAGACAGGGAGGGAGGGAGAGAGAGAGAAAGGAGGGGGAGGGAGGAAGGGAGAGAGAGACAGAGATAGAGAGACAGAGAGAGACAGAGGCAGAGACAGGGAGGGAGGGAGAGAGAGAGAAAGGAGGGGGAGGGAGGAAGGGAGAGAGAGAGAGAGACAGAGAGAGACAGAGGCAGAGACAGGGGGAGAGAGAGAGAGAGAGAAAGAGAGAGAGAGAGAGAGAGAGAGAGGGGAACCCAACCCAGCATTAAGCCCTACCACTAAGTCACAACCCCAGCCTCCGGATCTCATGTTTAAGAAGGTGATGCTGGCATGCAAGCCAGTGAGGCTGTGTTCAGATATCCCCTAATTCTGTAGGGAAGGATCTTATGAACGATTTGGCAAAGTGATTTGGAAGCTGTGCCCTCCGAGGTTCTGTTTGAAGCCATGAGCACACGCAGGCTGTTGAACAGACATTTTAAAAGGTGTTAGTGCTGCTCGTGTGGAAGCGGAAGCGCACACCTGTAAATCCACCATCTCAGATCTCCTGAGGCTGAAGGAAGAGAATGGGGAGCTTGAGGCTAGTCTGCTCTGCACAGCCTAGGCTTCCGTAGTGAGTCTTTGCGTCAAAGGAAAACAAACGAACAGAGATAGACTAGCAGGCTTGATTAGTAAAGATTCTGCCATATAAGCATGAGGTCTTGAATTTAAAACACCAGTTCCCATGTAAAAAGCCAGGCTCAGTGTGGATGCCTGGATCCCAGTCTAGGGATGCAGAGAAGCCCAGAGCTCACTGGCTAACTAGTTTAGCCAAATTGGTAAGTTCCAGGTTCAGTGAGAGACCCTGTCTCAAAAATAATGTGGAAAGTGATTGAGGAAGACCTACCCAGCTATGGACACCCACAAGAGATGGGCTTTCATGCAAGGCACATCCGCTGTCTCAGGGGATCTGACACCTTCTTTTGACCTCTGCTGGCACCAGGCACATATGTGAGGCACACACATACACGCAAGACACTCGCCGTACACAAAATAATAAATCTAAAAAGAAAAAGGCGGGCAGGGAGGAAGGTATTAGAACCCACACGGATCTTCCTGGCTACTGGTGACGTCACGCAATGGGTCTTCCTAATTGGGCAGCCTAAGGGAGGTGGGCCTGGACGAAGTTGTGGAACCCTGTTTATGAAGCAGGTCCTAGGGCTCAGGGTGGATTAGGATCGGTTGGAGGGAAGAGTGACTGAAGCCTTCAGCCACAGATACTCTGGCATCTAGACCTGCTTTCACTTTTTCGTGCAGGTGGAGTTCTACTTCCTGTCCCAGTACGTGTCGCCGGCCGACTCCCCATTCCGCCACATTTTCCTAGGCCAAGGCGACCACACTTTGGGTGCCCTGGTGGAACACCTACGGATGCTGCGCTCCGATGGCTCAGGAGCTGCCTCTTCTGGGTTGAGCCCAGGTCTGGGCTTCCAGGAGAGTCGCTTCCGGCGACAGCTGGCGCTGCTCACGTGGACGCTACAGGGGGCAGCCAACGCACTCAGTGGCGACGTTTGGAACATCGACAATAACTTTTGAGGCCAGAAGTCCTCCATGGGCCCCACGTGATTCTCCTTTCTCCCTATTTGAGTGGTGCAGGCAACGGAGGTGCCTGAGAGCAACCTATCCTCATTAACAACCTTGGTCCTGCAACGCCAGTGAGACATATTTTCTCAGTGTGACTGTTATACCACTGTTTATCCAGAAAGCGGTTTTCTTCCCATCACTGGCCTCTCTGCCTTCAGGAGCATAGTTCCCCATATCTAGAAACCATCTAGACACTGGGATCCAGCTCTCTTAGCGGGTGAGATGGATAGCGTCATTTTCTTATGACACACAAGTGGTATGTGGGTGGCCCAAGGGGGATTAGATGTCAATAAACCATTTACCTGGTAACCTCTGTTGTCCATAAGCAATTTAGCTTCCTCTTCATGTCATACCCACTCCTCAAACCGGCCTTGAGACCTAGGAAAGGAGGTACAGAAGGCACCTGACAGCATAGTTATAGGATGCTATCCACATGGGGAAAATAACTATCCTAGTGTCTAAGAAAACTGCCTACAGATATAGTGGATAGCAGGTCGGGGCAGTGGGGATAACTCATCAGGAATAGACGCCAAGCCTGGGGAGCAGAGTTCAAGGACCCGCGTGGTGCAAGGAGAGAACCAGCTCCCACAGGTTATCCTATGACATCCGAATGTGTACCCATAAATGTACAAATAGATAAATGTTTAAAAAAATTTATTTTACAAAAGGTAATTAGGTGGCTAGAGAAATGACTGTAGTTAAGAGCATGCCGTGCCAGAGGACACTGGTTGGATTCCCAACACCTACGTGGCCACTTAAAACTGTCTGTAACTCTAGTTACTGGAGATCAGATGCCCTCTTCTGGTATCATTAGGTACTGCATGCATGTAGTGTACACACAAGCAGACAAATACTCAGGTGTAAAATAAAAACAAATTTTAAAAGATTAGTTAAAATTATAAATTAATTTAAAGAACAAATAAAAAATTAAAGGCACATACCTGTAATCCCAGCCCTGAGCTTGGGGAGTCGAGGTGGGATAAATGCAAAGGGATCTCTAGGAATTGGAGGCCAGACTGAGTTCCAGGGTAGCCAGTACTATCTAGTGAGACCCCCTCCCCTCTCTCTCCCTCACACATACACACCTCTGATGATCTGACCACCACATGGTGGGAAGAAAGCTATAACTCCTGCAGGTCGCACACTCATGCATGGGTAAGCAAGTGTATACACACTAAATAAACAAATGTAAGGCGGGGCCCACTGCTGAGGAACGGTGCCCAAGCTTTACCTCTGCCCTACACGTGCACGCGCATACACATGTACACACACACAGTGTGGACCCTACAAAAATGGTCATATATCTCTTAGGTTGACCCTGTGGTATCTGGGATCCCCCTATGGCCAAGCTTTGTCCAATGAGGACGGAGATCTCGACGTGTGGGCTACAGATTAGGAGATTTTTAAGTCATGGTCGTTTTTTCCCTTTGTATTTGAAGTTTTTAATTTACCATATTTTTGTGTATTTAGTAATTTCTTTTTTTAATTAGATATATTTCTTTTTTTTTCTTTTTTTCGGAGCTGGGAACCAAACCCAGGGCCTTGAGCTTGCTAGGCAAGCGCTCTACCACTGAGCTAAAACCCCAACCCCTAGATATATTTCTTTACTTACATTTCAAATGTTATTGCCTTTCCCGGTTTCCTTTCCATAAGCCCCCATCTCCTCCCCGTCCTCCATACGGGTATTCCCCCCTCCATCCCCCTTATGCCCCAATTAACTGTATTTTTAGTTATTTCACGTGTGTATACATATGCCACGGCCCATGTGTGGAGGATAACTTGTAGGAGGCAGTTTTCTCTTTCATCATGTGGGTCTTCAGAATAGAAGTCAGGTCACTAGGCTTGGTGGCAAGTGTCTTGACCTGCTAAGCCATCTCCCCCTCCCTTCCTTTTCCCCTCCCCCTCCCCCTCCCCCTCTCCCCATCTCTCTCTCATCTGGTTTGAGACAGGTTCTCACTAGGTAGCCCCAGCTGTCCTGGAGCTCAGTCTGTAGACCAGGCTGGCCTCAAACCCAGAAATCCACCCGCTTCTGCCTCCTGAGCACTGGGACTAAAGGCAAGTGCCGTTACACCTGGCCTTTTTCTTTTTCTTTTCTTTCTTTTCCTCTGAAGACAGGGAAGGGTTCACTGTATAGCCCAAGCTGTCCTTGAATTCAAGATCTTACTGGCTCAACCTCCTGAGTGACAGGGTCACAGAGTACATTGTTAGGTAGAAGACCTTCGATGTTAAGTTAAAATGAACTGGCCAAGCAAGCTGGCACCTGCCGGGGCAGAATGGCATCTTCATGTTATTTATACATTTTTAAAAAGATGTATGTGTTTTTATTTTATTTATATGAGTGCATGTATATAGGTACACCCACTATATGCCCAGGGATGCAGGAGAAGGTGACAGATTCCCTGGACCTGGAGCTATAGACAGTTGTGAGCCACCATGAGGATGCTGGGGACCAGACCTTGGTCTTCTGCAAGAGCACCAAGTGCTGTTAACCACGAAGTCATCTGTGTGGCCCCAAAAGAAAAAAAAAAAAGAAGAGAAAAGAAAAGGTCTATCACCAGATATGACTGCACATCTTTGATTCTAGGCAGAGGCAGGCAGATCTCTGTGAATTCAAGGTCAGCCTGCTCTAACTTCCAAACCAGCCAAGACTCCATAGTAGGGCCCTATTTTGAAAAGCACCACTGAGAGGCTTTCAGTGGTTAAGAACACCTACCGTTCCCTTTCAGAAAGTGTGAATTAGATTCCCAGTACCCACATCTGGTGGCCTGCTGGTGGAGCGTGGTGGTTTGAATGAGCTGTCCCCCACAAGTCTCGGGTGTTTAAACACTTGGTCTCTAGTTGATGGCTGTTTGCCACAGAGGTATGTCACTGGGGTGGGATCCGAGGTGTCAAAGGACTGATGCCATTCCTAGTGTGCTCTCTGCTTCATGCTGTGGTTCAAGATGCGAGCTCTCAGCTGCTGCTCCAGCCACGTCGTTTACCTGCTCTGCTCTGCTGTCATGAGTTCTGACCCTCTAAAAGCAGAAGCTCAAAACAAACGCTTTGTTCTATCGTTGACTTGGCTGTGGTGTTTTACTGCAGCAATAGAAAAGATGGAGGGGTTGGGGATTTAGCTCAGTGGTAGAGCTCTTGCCTAGCGAGCGCAAGGCCCTGGGTTCGGTCCCCAGCTCCGAAAAAAAGAAAAAGAAAAAGATGGGAGGGGGTATCTGAAACCTTCTTTTGGCCCCCCCCATCACTCCCCCCAACACACACACACACACACACACACACACACACACACACACACACACGATAAAAACCAGTATTAAAAGTTATTTATAGAGCTGGAGAGATGACTCAGTGGTTAAGAGCACTGACTGCTCTTCCAGAGGTCCCGAGTTCAAATCCCAGCAACCACCATGTGGCTCACAACCATCTGTAATGAGATCTGATGCCCTCTTCTGGTGTGTATGAAGACAGCTACAGTGTACTTGTATATAATAAATAAGTAAATCTTTAAAAAAAAGTTATTTATAAATAGTCAGCCATGGTGGTACACATCTTTTCAAAAAAGATTTATTTATTTATTTATTTATTTATTTATTTATTTATTTATTTATTTAATGTATGTGAGTATACTGTCAGTGTCCTCAGAAACACCAGAAGAAGGCACTGGATCTCATTACAGATGGTTGTGAGCCACCATGTGGTTGCTGGGAATTGAACTCAGGACCTCTGGAAGAGCAGTCAGTGCTCTTAACCACTGAGCCATCTCTCCAGCCCTGTACACATCTTTAATACCAACATTTGTGAGGCAGAGGCACGTTGATCTCTGACTGGAGGCTAGCCTGATCTACAGAGTAAGTTCTAGGAGAGCCAGGGCTACGCAGAGAAACTCTGTCTCAAAAAAACCCAAAAACCAACCCAAACAACACCAAACAACCAAACAGCAGTAACTTAAAATGCCAAAGAGAAGCCTTCCTGACCCCCTGTCAGCAGGGCTTTCCACAGCAGGCACTGCAAGCATCATCAACCTGTGGAGAATCTCAACGCCACAGGTAACTTGGAGAGAGGGTTTGGCAAGAGCTCCCCGCCCCCATCTCCTGGCACAGACTTTGGACTCCTTCTATGTACTTATGAGGCCATGACCTAGAGCAGTGCACTGGGGGACACGCACGGGAGACACGAGAATTCTAGTGTGGAAGCTGGAGCAATGGTGTAGGCGGTAAAGTGCTGGCTCCCATGCAAGCATGAAGACCTGGCTTTAATACCAGCAGCCAGAGGACAAACTGGTTTTAGTGACTTATGTCTGTGGCTCCTTCACTGGGGAGGTGAGGGGTGGAGTGGGGGATCTCCCGAGCTTACTGCACAGCCAGCCTAGCCAAATCAGCAAGCTCCCGATACAATGGAGGGAGAGATTCCCTCTCAAAAATAGAATGGGGGAGCCAGCAAGATGGCTCAGTGGGTAAAGGCAATTGCTGCCAAGTCCAAGGACCTGAGTTCAATCCCTGGGATGCACATGGTGGAAGGAGAGAGAAACTACTACAAGTCATCCTCTGAGTACCACTCATACACTGTGGTACTCATGTATGTTCCGTTCCATAAACAAATGAGTATGTAAATACCTAAATAAATAAATAAATGTAATTTTTTTTTCCGGAGCTGAGGACCGAACCCAGGGCCTTGCGCTTGCTAGGCAAGCGCTCTACCACTGAGCCAAATCCCCAACCCCATAAATGTAATTTTAAATAAAATAAAAAGTGAGGTGAGAACAGCTGAGAAGATACCTGAGGGTGACCTCTGACCTCTCCACGCACGCACAAGTGCAGACATGCACACACACACACACACACTAATCTGCACCTCCACACACAAGTGCAGACACACACACACACACACACACACTAATCTGCACCTCCACACACAAGTGCAGACACACACACATACACACACACACACACTGGATCTGCACCTCCACACACAAGTGCAGACACACACACACACACACACACACACTGAATCCACACCTCCACACACAAGTGCAGACACACACACACACATACACACACTGAATCCACACCTCCACACACAAGTGCACACACACACACACACTGAATCCACACCTCCACACACAAGTGCAGACACACATATACCACATACACACACACACACACACATACACACTGAATCTGCACCTCCACACACAAGTGCACACACACACACACACACACACACACTGAATCTGCACCTCCACACACTAGTGCAGACACGCACAGGTTGCCAGGGTAGTGTGAAAGTCCCAAAGCCCCACGGCCAAGCTGGGGAAACTGATAACGTTCATCAATGCAACAGACCGGAGCTGTTCTATGTCATTTTGCTGATTCTTGGTTGGAAATCAACCTCTGGTATCCCTCTGCTCCCCCTCCTCAATCCCTTCTCTGCCTCTGAAGGAGGGCAGACAGACCAGATGACACACCTTCTGAAGATCCAGTTTTCTTTCGGTTTCAGCCTCTACCACACAGTTAGAAGGAGATCATGTCAAGCCCTTCCATTGCCCCTCTCCTTGGGGCCTTGGGGTTCCTGAACCGTGGGAGCTGAGGTCATAAGGAAGGGCAAGCCTGGGGCTGGAGAGATGGCTTCGGCAGGTAAAGAGCTTTACTGTTCTTTCAGAGTAGCAGGGTTCAGTTCCCAGCACCCACATCAGGAAGCTCAAACTGCCCGTGACTCCAGTTCCAGGAGATCTAACATCATCCTTTGGCTTGGGTGAGTGTCTGCTTGTACAGGGTACATGCACATGCGTACTCAGACTAACACACTGCAATACGCTTTTTATAATTACTTTGTTTAAACAATGAAGAGGGCTGAGTACACAGCCCAGTTGCTTTGTTGCTCGCCCACTGTGAACAGGATTTTATGTTTCCCGAGCACCACATAAATAAGATATGTGGTGACACGTGCTTCTAATCCCAGCACTCAGGAGCTGGAAGCAGGAGGATTAGGGATTCCAGGTTACTCTCAGCTATATAACAAGTAGAGGCTAGCCTGGGCTACATGAGATTCTCTCATAAAACGGAATAAACAGACAAAATGGGTCTGGAGCTGTCAAGATGATTCAGTGAATAAAGTGCTTACCACCAGGCCTGATGACCTGAGTCTGATCTCTGGAATTGGTAGTAGTGGGTGGAGTCCCACAAACCGTCCTCTGACCTCAACTTGAAGGCCACAGCCTGCTTGTGCCAGCTCCCTCCCCCCCAAAACAAATAAATGTTAAAAACGACGACAACAAAATAGGCATTTTCAAAAGCCTACTTAAAGGAGTAAGGCAGGAAGGTGAGAAGTTCAAGACCAGCCTAAGCTAGAAGGGTAAGTGTGGAAGGGGCTTGTGTCAAAAGGGAGGTGGGTGTCCCAAAGTCAGCAAAATACCCTGGGAATGGCACGTGTGCAGCCTTGCACAGCGGCTCTGACTGCTTCAAACTGGGTTGTCACAGGGTGTAGATCAGGGTTCTCTAAGGAGCATCTATGAAAAAAGTGGGGAGGGCCAGGTAGTGTGGACCACAGGCTGTGGGCTGGGTAGTCCAACAACGACTGTCTCGTGGAGGAATGACCAAGGATCCGATAGTTATTCAGATGGCCCAGGCTGGAAGCCTCGGCAGCCCATTTGGTGCTGGAGGCCTTGAGGATTCCTAGAGAGCTGCGGGCCTTCGGTCCACACTGGAATGCCAAAGAAGCAGGTTCTAGCCCAGGGAAGGAAGGTCTCGGCAACAGGATACATGAACTTGTCAGAGAGAGCATGAGGGCGAGCAGGCAAGGAGCAAAAGCTTCCTTCCTCTGTGTCCTTTCATGTGGGCTCCTCACCAGACGGTGTGGCCCAGATTAGGAAGGGTCTTCTGGCCTCCGCTGATCCAATCAGGAAAACCCTTATGGACAGGCCCAGGTGTTTGGGTTTTAGTTGATTTCAGATACAGTCACAGTGACAACTACGACTACAGCGGACTTGATTCAATGTTCTCTTGTAGGCTAGGTGTATTGGCCAAGGGGCAGATTTCTGTTGTTCGAGTAAAGGTGATGTTTTTTAAAAATCCTTTGTGGTGCTTTGATTGGAACCCAAGGTCTTAGGCATGCCGAAAATTGCCCAACTACTGAGCCACAGGCCTAGTTCTAATGGTGGTGATGGTGGTGGAGGTGGTATGTGTGGGGTCCTTTCTTCTTCAGTAACAGGGACTGAACCTAGGAACTCACCCACACTGGGCCACTATTCTACTGTTGAGTTACATCCTAACCCTTTCGGTTTCTTTTGTGTTTCGTTTGCCTTTGTATTCTTGGAGGTGAGGTCTCATTACATAGCCTTGGCTGGTCTGAAACTACGCAGACCAGGTTGGCCCCAAATTGAG